>NC_064924.1:141879561-142493797 GCF_023897955.1 Schistocerca gregaria
CTGCTGTGTTAGCAACATTGTAGCCAACGTACTCAGTCAACGCAAAAAAGGGAATGAGCGTATGGCTTCGTTGGCCCGGAGACCCAATCCGGGGAAGTTAGGCCGCCAACTGCAGGTCTTATCTCAGTAGACGCCACATTGGGCGACTTGCGCGCCGATGAGGAGAAAATCTGCAACCCGGGCGCGAATTAAACTGGGCCCGCTTGCATGGGAGGTGAGCACGTTACCACCCAGCAAAGCAAGCGGACTTTACTCAACGCAGAGAGATTGCGTAGCCGGAGGAGACCACAGAGATTTGTACGGTTTTGGTAGTCATTAGACAGGGGTAAGGACCCCGCTGGTCTCTTCCGGCTACCTGAGACAAGTTTGTTGCAGGAACACGCGGAGCTGGGAATGCTTGTGGAAAATCCGGCGGCACACGAACCGGAGCGGGTTAGCGGCCGGGTGTGCGGTAATAGCGAAGCAATCCTGGTGTTGGAAGCTGAGGTCGCAAGCATGGTCAGAAAGTTAGGGGACTTGTTGGTAAACGAAAATTGCCACAAGGAGGCACCGATCAACGTAGCTGAGACGTTAGGGAGGAGATCGTCACTGAAAACTCGAGAGGGTCAGTGGGAAGCATATATACAACATAGGGCAATGACGACAGAATTGCGTGAGCGGGTAGCGCACTTAGAGAACCTTAGCTGCAATGTAGAAGCTAGCGCAAGTGCCTGCAAACACAGACGGGAGAGTACAGATCGGGAGTCTGGACACGGTGCTGATTCGGAAGAGACTAGGAGCGGAAGGAAACTAAATCTGAGCGTTTGCGAGCGGTCTCCACGAGAGGAAATGCACGGATGTGATGTTAAACATTTTCTCTCGGTGAGGAAGTTCGAAGTATTTCGGAACGCTCCAAACGGCAGTCATCCCTGGGCTTGGGTACAACAGTTCCAATTTTCCCTTCCTCCTGCCTGGCCGGAGGCGACAAGATTGAATACATGCGTGAGTACCTCGAGAGTGAGCCATTTGTCCGCTTGTGGGTGGCAGCAGGCGACTGCAACTCATTCAGAGAGTCCCAATAGATTTTTCTCTCGGTTTACTGGTCTGAGGCGGTCCACGACCGCGATAAACATGGGGTAATGGTGATGGTGATCTTGTATCATTCACGCTTTTCAAGCCCGCTTGGTTAATCGAAGATATGCTACACAAAATTCAGTTTTTGTAGGAGCCTTACGGACCGGTAGCACTAATTCGCCTCCTCACTGTGAAGTTACCATTAACCTGCGCCACACCACATTGCAGCTAGCTATAAAGAGGACATATGGGGATGTAGGACCATGCTACAGGAGCAGCAGTGCGATGCAGGTGATGGCGCACAGTATAGCGGTTCATATGCTTGTGGACAGAAACGTCGCGACCGTGGTCACGGCGGCAGCGAAAATAGGAGAAAGGACCGCACGCGGGGGCGAAACCGATATGAGAATGAAATATATCAGCAAATCAGAACTGGTATAATAACAACACGGCACATAGGCATCGTTACTCTAATCAGTAAAACTTCATTAGCCAACAGACTGCATTACTGTAATCAGAACACGTGGTGTAAGGGAAGTTCGTTACCCCAGCACATTTTGAAAATTCGGTAGCCTGATATCTTTTAACTGGAATGTATATGTGAACTTTTACTGTGTGTGTGTGTGTGTGTGTGTGTGTGTGTGTGTGTGTGTGTGTGTGTGTGGCTTTTTTAATACCACATTGTGGTGATTTCATCATGTGTGATTTCAGTAGTGGGTGGTGGTTAGTGTTTAACGTCCCGTCGACAACGGGGTCATTAGAGACGGATCGCAAGCTCGGGTTAGGGAAGGAAATCGGCCGTGCCCTTTCAAATGAACCATCCCGGCATTTGCCTGAAACGATTTAGGGAAATCACGGAAAACCTAAATCGGGATGGCTGGAGACGGGATTGAACCGTCGTCCTCCCGAATGCGAGTTTTCAGTACTATCTTAAATAAGTTTTATTGATAATTCCGTGTGATATTTTATTGGTAGTTGTGTCTACATGGTTTACATCTATGTTCTTGAAGTTTTCAGGAATGTTAGTAATTTTGCTTTGTTCATGAATATTCATAGTGTTTGAGGGTGTTCCAAGCCAGCGTACCATAGTTTGATGTGCAAGGTCATGCAGATTAATTTCTCTGTCGGAAAGTGTTCCATAGTATTCTCCTTCACAATAATTGAATCACAGCGATACGAATTAACCTCTGAGCTGTTGACTTATTGTGATGGGCAAAATTCTTTTTATCTCTATTCTTGTATGCGTGAATCGTTTATGTTTGTGTGAACTCTTCCCATGTGCGCCTAAGATTTCCTTTTCATTTATCACTGCAATGTACCTCAGCACTCAGTATGATGATACTATAAGTGTGTTAATTAATTAAGTAGCAGGCAACGACAGATCACAGTTTACAATTACTTTGTGAATTTGTAATATAATGTTTTACACTCCTGGAAATTGAAATAAGAACACCGTGAATTCACTGTCCCAGGAAGGGGAAACTTTGACACATTCCTGGGGTCAGATACATCACATGATCACACTGACAGAACCACAGGCACATAGACATAGGCAACAGAGCATGCACAATGTCGGCACTAGTACAGTGTATATCCACTTTTCGCAGCAATGCAGGCTGCTATTCTCCCATGGACGTGCAGACCGCGTGAGACGACGCTTCATCCAGTCCCAAACATGCTCAATGGGGGACAGATCCGGAGATCTTGCTGGCCAGGGTAGTTGACTTACACCTTCTAGAGCACGTTGGGTGGCACGGAATACATGCGGACGTGCATTTTCCTGATAGAACAGCAAGTTCCCTTGCCGGTCTAGGAATGGTAGAACGATGGGTTCGATGACGGTTTGGATGTACCGTGCACTATTCAGTGTCCCCTCGACGATCACCAGAGGTGTACGGCCAGTGTAGGAGATCGCTCCCCACACCATGATGCCGGGTGTTGGCCCTGTGTGCCTCGGTCGTATGCAGTCCTGATTGTGGCGCTCACCTGCACGGCGCCAAACACGCATACGACCATCATTGGCACCAAGGCAGAAGCGACTCTCATCGCTGAAGACGACACGTCTCCATTCGTCCCTCCATTCACGCCTGTCGCGACACCACTGGAGGCGGGCTGCACGATGTTGGGGCGTGAGCGGAAGACGTCCCAACGGTGTGCGGGACCGTAGCCCAGCTTCATGGAGACGGTTGCGAATGGTCCTCGCCGATACCCCAGGAGCAACAGTGTCCCTAATTTGCTGGGAAGTGGCGGTGCGGTCCCCTACGGCACTGCGTAGGATGCTACGGTCTTGGCGTGCATCCGTGCGTCGCTGCGGTCCGGCCCCAGTTCGACGGGCACGTGCACCTTCCGCCGACCACTGGCGACAACATCGATGTACTGTGGAGGCCTCACGCCCCACGTGTTGAGCAATTCGGCGGTACGTCCACCCGGCCTCCCGGTTGCCCACTATAGCCCTCGCTCAAAGTCCGTCAACTGCACATACGGTTCACGTCCACGCTGTCGCGGCATGCTACCAGTGTTAAAGACTGCGATGGAGCTCCGTATGCCACGGCAAACTGGCTGACACTGACGGCGGCGGTGCACAAATGCTGCGCAGCTAGCGCCATTCGACGGCCAACACCGCGGTTCCTGGTGTGTCCGCTGTGCCGTGCGTGTGATCATTTCTTGTACAGCCCTCTCGCAGTGTCCGGAGCAAGTATGGTGGGTCTGACACACCGGTGTCAATGTGTTCTTTTTTCCATTTCCAGGAGTGTATTTTAATAAACTGTGTTAAACTGTGATGACTGTTTCTCAGACAAATCTTTCACCTTTTCTACTATTACTTTTAATGCATCCCACCTGGCGTCTGTGAATAGTAAAAGGCAGGCCTTGTATTTGTAGACTTATATCGCATGATCATATTCTTTTTGTTGAGGCTTAAGCTCCTGCTTGCTCTGAATTATTTAATTTAAAGTTTTTACTTAAAATGTTCTCATATGCTCATTCCATTTGTTCACTTGGATCTTTTAATTAATATTAACAAATTTGTTATACTTATCAGTTCAGTGATTAATTGAGTTCTTATATTAAATTTTCTCAATTTTAATTAAATTGGATGATGACCAGAAAAATTTTGTGGCACATGAAACTTACAGTAGACTTCAGAGTTCCACATTGGCTAATTGCCCCCAATTTCTGTTTGCAAATCGCTTTCCAGATAACCGTTCACCCACTAATGACCATTTAACAGTTTGGTAAGATGAAATAATTACGATGACAGATCAAACCAAAATTGAGGTGATCTTAGAAATTAAAATGCTGCGCTTGGTACACCAGTAGAAATCAGACCGCCAAACCATGCAACAACTCCAGGCAAACCGAACCTACACAATAACGACTGGCAGTCACGCTTGTAAACGAACATATTGCAGATGCAAACAGTGTACATACAAACCATATTAACTTTGTAGGTTTCGATGACATTAGAGACACATTGTTACAAGAAAATGACAATTGTGAAAATACACTTGTACATCCAATGATAAAAATTTCTATAAGGAACGTATCACTTTCTGCGGTATTTGATTCCGCTTGCCTGGTTAATATGATTAATTAGATGGTGTTTAGTGAATGTCCTCAATAATCTGTTTGTCCAACTTTGCCACTATTAAGAACAAAATCGAAAGGAATGATTCATGGAAAGAGTGTAGATGTGCATAATCAGACATTCTTAGTTTTCTTGTGTCAGAAGTTTTCTGCGAATTTTCGGATTGTTCCTCATTTGTCAACAGAAGCAATTTTTTGTGTAGAGTTTCTACATGAATATGAAGCTATGTTAAATTTTTGTAGTGCTGAAGTAATGTTACAATTAAATCATACATGTTTAATGCTTAAATATCAAGGATGCTTGACAAAGGAAAATAAGGATGTGAACTGTTTGCATTTTCTTTTTCCGCTCGAGGCAGAACACTCATTGAATCTGTCTGACAACTGCGTCAATGACATAAGATTTCTTTGTGAAGTGAACAATGTATTAGCACAGAACAGTTAAATAAAAAGAAAATGCTCAGAGATGTTGATTCTTATGCAGACACACATGAATTATTAGAAGCTTTAAAATCACAAGACAATCTAACAATGCAGAACTATAAGTAATTTTCTTTATGAATTCAAAGTTAACGGAAATAATAAATTTTTATAGCACCTAAGCTATTCCATTGACATACGAGGAAACAAGTTAAACAGGAGATACAGTTGATGCTAGATTAGGGAAGAATCGAACATGCTGTGAGTTCATACAACAGTCCTTTAAATGTCGATAAAAAGGATGATTCTATTAGGCTTGTTCTCGATTCCAGACAGATCAACACTATACTACATCAAGAAGCAGATCGACCTCAAACACTATACGAATTATTACAGAAATTTCATTGTGTAAAGGGATGTCTTCTGTAGACTTACTATGTAGCTTTTGGCAAATTTGATTGCTTCCTGAATGTAAGAAATACACAGCCTTTCTCTGTTTTGAATATTAGCGTTTGGTCTCAATGTTTCATTAGCTGTGTTTATCCGAGATCTTAATACTACCTTACCAAAGCATTTTAAAGACAGGATCACTACTTATATTGAGGACATTTTAATTGCTGAAAATTCGTGAGAACAGAACTAAGTACTCAGCAAACTGTTGCAGACGTTTCTTAAGCATGGCATTAGTCAGTTCAGAAATGTCAGAATCTGGTAAAATGTAAATTAAATTTCTTGACCATACTGTCTCTACAAAAGGTATCTCATCCTACTGCACTGATTAACGCACCCATATTATCACATCCTGATTTATCTCTTGATTTTTTGATTTCTGGCAGACAGCACAAAAGTTGGCGATGGTGTACAATTGTTTCAAGAAGTTGTAGAAAATCGAATTGTTACACAGCAAATTATATCTTTTGCCAGACAAGTCTTAAAGAAAGGTGAATGTAACTTAACTATTCTGTCACATTGTTCGAAGTATTAGCCATAGTCTGGGTATCTGATAAACTTCGTTACTTTCGACAAGCTAAACACACTAAGGTGTATTCTGATCATTGCACTTCGGTTTCTTATGACATATAACTAAATCATGATTGTTTAACACAATCGGCTTTTTTACTTCAGGATTTCAGTTTCACTGTTGTTTACATTCTGGGTCCAAAAAACGTTACTGCTGATGCACTTTCTTCTGCACCTGTTGGTTTAGTCCGGAGTATCGAGAAAGATTGCAGAGAAAATGACTCTAGTTTGTTATATACGCAAAAAGTAGCCTTTGAAACTTTATTGCATCTTCATTATGTGGCACTGCTCATGAGCAGGAAAAAGATCTAGTCGGAAAATAAATAAAAGAAAAATGGGGAAACAAATCAAATACTGCAATAAGACAGTTTTGCGTTGTACATAACAACATTTTATTCAGACGTAGATGTCCTGACAGTCCTATTTGGGTACTATACATTCCATACGAACTTGTAAACAAACTCACTTCATACACACATCTCTCTTGTGCACCCTGTGGTGTAAAGAAATGTTTTTAGAAATTACAGGATGCATGTTACTTCTACAATATGGAAAAGCGAATTTGTACGGTCTTGGCAAAATGCGAACTGTGCCAAAAGGCAAACTGACCTCCCATTAGGCATAGAACACCACGATTTCCGATCATTCCCATGAAGCTAACAGAATTGGCTGCTGTTAACATTTTCGGTCCAGTTACGAGATCTAAACATTGTCATTCATTTGTTTTTGTAGCTGTTAAGCTTACTTCTAAATTTGTGTCATTCACACCTTTATGGAAAGTAATTGCAAAATCTTAAAAAAATCTTTCTGAAAGAAGTAGAGCGTGTTGACAAAACAATTTCTGGTAATGGCCCAAAATTTCGTTCTAATATATGGCTAAAATCTTTGAGATGCAAAAAAATTAAACCAATATTTAAATAATAAATATTTAAATCACTCGCACATGCGAATATTGTAGAACATGAAACCATATGCACACCTAAATCACGAGGTCTTCATCAGGAAAATAACATCAAACTATAGAAAAAATAGTGCCCTAAGGGATTTACTGTTCTTTGGTGAACATATGCAGTGACGAGCATAAGTGCCCCAGCTGTTGTAGTGCATTTTCTTACTTTAGCTTTCAGCACTGTTTTCTACTCTTCAACTAATCTGTGTGTCTGTTAATGTATCTTTCAGTGTCAAAATACTTAACAGGGAATTTTTGTGAATAGTGACGATCTATCATTTGTGTTGTCTGAAGAGAAGTACTTTGAAATTGCTAAGCAAAGTCTGACGAGGTGATAATACAGTGTGAAACGTACCCTTAGAAAAATTAGTGAATTACTGTGCTGATAAACCTCTTACGATATTTAATTTTCAAACAGCAGAGCAGAACTGAATGTACTCATCATTTGTCATTCTTATCAACACTAAACTGACATACAATATTTTTAGCGCAACGCAATCTGACTTTCAATAATCTCTACAGAAGAATGGCCCTGACTAAAAATAACCTATACCTTTCATGAATCACTTACCTCACAAAAATCTTCGTTACTCGAACTACTGCAATACAGCGAGCGCCAATACTGTAGTATCAAGATTAAAACTGTGTGCCCGACCGAGACTCGAACTCGGGAACTTTGCCTTTCGCGGGCACACAGTTTTAATCTGCCAGGAAGTTTCATATCAGCGCACACTCGGCTGCAGAGTGAAAATCTCATTCTGGTCAGAGTATGAAGGTTTTTGAATAGACAATTTCCAGGACGACGGATGCGACAGTTCGGTCCACATCGATAGCCAGCACACAGTCCTGATTTAAACGCACTGAACTTTTACTTTTGGAGCCATGTGAAGGAACTTATTTATGCTCTGCAACTAAACAGTGAGGACGAACTTACGCAGGATATTTTGGTTGCTGCCAATGAAGGCAAATGTTCGTGTGTGTGTCAACGAGTGCTACATCATTCGGTACGCTGTGATGAAGCATGTGTCGAATGAAATGGTGGGCATTTTGAACACTTATTGTAGTATTGGTGCAACAGGAAACAAAGTAATGTGGGTTTCATTTTGGTAATGGTTCTGTCGTAGAAAGGGAAAATAATCTGAATTTTATTTTCGTTGGGTATTGTTGTAAAAAGAGGAAATTGTTGATTGTAATTAACTCATAAGAAACAAGTTACATGGTAATTGCTTGATTTTGTATTAAGAGAAACGCATTTTATTTGATGTTAACTTTTGTTTACTACCACGTCCTTTGTCATGGTAATGTTGTGAAAGAGAAAGAGTGGCTGTAGTTAACTCATTATTGATGTAAAACGAATGACACGTTCTTGACAACCCAAGTACTGTTTACATTCCTTGTTTTCGTAGTACCTAGCCGCCGCGCTCCGCGGTTGTACCCGTGCAATGTTTACACTGCTCTTGTTCGTCCGTTACCTTTGTCTGACCACCGCTCCAGTGTCTGTAATACAAAAGCCAAGTTCCTGTGACGTCAGCTGACAAGGTAAACAGAAATGCGTCTACTGTCAAACCTACAAATATCTGTTTTTTAGGAATACAAAAATAAAGAACATGAAATAGTTCATTCGACTTTTTTGTAAAGCACACCGAGATGTACCGTCTGTATGATTTTGGCAGCTTATACCGTGTACCTTGCATATACAAATTTATACCTCGGCGACGTCCGATTGTACTGGACAAACATTTGCTATGGTTTACAATGGCCCACACTTT
This sequence comes from Schistocerca gregaria, assembly GCF_023897955.1. NCBI lineage: Eukaryota > Metazoa > Arthropoda > Insecta > Orthoptera > Acrididae > Schistocerca > Schistocerca gregaria. The sequence goes on from NC_064924.1 coordinate 141,888,358, forward strand.
ATTTTAAAGAAGGCAAACAACTATTTATTGTCAACATCCTACAATCAGTAGAACGTGCATTTCGTACTTGGAATTAGAAGAATAACTTAATCTAAGATATGACTTCGCTGTAGGTGTTCTGCAACAAAAGCTTACAACAATATACTGTTACTATTATAATATTAATTGTACGAGGGTGAGTCAAATGAAAACCTTAAATATTTTTTAAAGTATTATTTATTGTGCAGAAGTGGTACAAAGCTCTATCACTTTTCGACATAATCTCCTCCACGCTCAATGCAAGTCCTCCAGCGCTTACAAAGTGCATGAATTCCTTTAGAAAAAATTCTTTTGGTAGTCCGCTCATCCACTCATGTACCGCTTGGCGTACCTCTTCATCAGAACGGAACTTCTTTCCTCCCATTGCGTCTTTGAGTGGTCAAAACATATGGAAATCACTTGGGACAAGGTCTGGTGAGTATGGTGGAAGAGTAAGACACTCAAAATGCAGGTCTGTGATTGTTGCAACTGTTGTACGGGCAGTGTGGGGCCTTGCATTGTCATGTTGCAAAATGACACCTGCTGACAACAATCCACGCCGCTTTGCTTTGATTGCAGGCCGCAGGTGATTTTTTTAGGAGATCTGTGAATGATGGTAGTCCCTCTAGGCATGTAATGCTCCAAAATGACGCCCTTTTCGTCCCAAAAGACCGTCAGCATAACGTTCCCTGCTGATGGTTCTGTTCGAAACTTCTTTGGTTTTGGTGATGAGGAATGGTGCCATTCCTTGCTCGCTCTCTTTGTTTCCGGTTGGTGGAAGTGAACCCAGGTTTCGTCACCAGTAACGATTCTTTCAAGGAAGGCATTACCTTCTCGTTAAAAGCGCCGAAGACGTTCTTCACAAGCATCAACACGTCGTTCTCTCATTTCAGGAGTCAGCTGCCGTGGCACCCATCTTGCAGACACTTTGTGAAACTGAAGCACATCATGCACAATGTGGTGTGCAGAAGTGGTACAAAGCTGTATCACTTTTCAACATGCGATGACTAAACTGTAAACATGCTGCAATGTCATTCAGTGTCACTCGGCGGTTTTCCTTCACTATGGCTTCAACTGCTGCAATGTTCTGTGGAGTCACAACTCGTTGTGCCTGACCTGGACGAGGAGTATCTTCCACTGAAGTCACACCATTTGCGAACTTCCTACTCCATTCGTAGACTTGCTGCTGTGACGAACATGCATCACCGTGCTGAACCTTCATTCGTCGATGAACTTCAATAGGTTTCACACATTCACTACGCAAAAACCGAATAACAGAACGCTGTTCTTCCATGGTGCAAGTCGCACGTGGAGCGGCCATATTTATGCTGATACTGTGACGGTATGTGTGCATCTGCACTATGCTGCCACCTACAGGTCATTCTACACGCTGTTTGTAGCACGCTTACCAAGTTCCAGGACAACGGCGCGAAATTTCTATTTGTTATTACAAATTTAAGGCTTTATTTGACTCACCCTCGTATTATTTTTTTATCACCTGCCTTTTTCATCTCCAACTAGAAAGGGATTAACCTTTCTAATTGAAGAAGAAAAAGGCGGATGATGAAAAATATTATTACGTTTATAGATGTTTCTACGTTTAGGTTTGACTGATACGAAAGCAGTTCATTCCTGATATTTTCGCTTTCGTAGTTCTTGGAAAGTGTAGTACTGCAAGGTTAAATACGAGTAATACTCGCTTTAGCTCAACTCTACCTCCACTTTTAAATAACCGTGCGTAGCTCTTACGAATAGTATTTACATTAGGGAATGAAAGTAATGAAACCAGGGCTAAGAGGGCTGAAATAAGTGTATGCTTAGAATCGTCACTCTTAGTCACTAAATTGTCTCCACAGCCCCGCGACAAACAAAACTATGTGCGTGTTGGTTCCGAGAAACGGCGCTCAACTAACAGGCGAACAGCAGTGACACACGGCACTACTGGAATGGTCTTGAAGCTGCTAAGTTTCACTCCATACGGCGACGGTCGCAGTGCGAAACACAAACCAGATAAATATCAACGCCTACATCGTTGCCGGCAGCGACGGTGCACATTAAATGGCCCTGTAAGGCGCGGCGGATCTGCCATGACGGCGAGCAGCGAGGGGGCCGCATAAACACGCCCTAATGCAAAATCAATAGGGAAAGAGGAAGGAATAGCGACACGTGCTGATGCTTCGCTATAAACTCCGAAATACGATCCATCCCGACTTCAAACGGGTCGGTGAGAGAGTGGGGCTGCGCTGGGAAGGCTGGGAGCCTAGTCTCCGTGACGAGTTCGCGTCATTAGCGAATTCAGCAGGAAGCCAGCCAATGGCGGACGGCGCTTCTACATCGACTTCTACATCTACATAGATACTCCGCAAGGCACCTTACTATACCACTACATGTCATTTCCTTTTCTATTCCACTCGCAAATAGAGCGAGGAAAAAACGACTGTGTGTATGCCTCCGCATGAGCTCTAATTTCTCGTCTCTTATCTTCGTGGTCCTTACGTGAAATGTACGAGGGTAAGTCAATTATTATCCGCAGTTTATTTATATATTTGTTTATTTTGGTAGTACTGTTGTTTTACGTTGATGATGCATGCTTTGTTTATTTGTTGTTATATCTTTGCAATTTTCAAGCTGTTACGTTAATTTCGTTATCGCTGCCGTGCTTTTAATCATGGCTGCTCCGCTGTATATTTGCACCAAAGAAGAGCAAAGTTCAGTAATCCGTTTTTTGTAGTCGGAAGGCGTATCAGGGGCCGACGTTCATCGAAGACTTTCGGTACAGTATGGCATCAGTGTTTTACTGCAACGGATTGCCTACGAATGGATTGAAAAATCAGGAAATGGTAGCACAAGTTTTACGCACGATGAAGGTGTGGTGTTACCGCCAGACACCACACTTGCTAGGTGCTAGCCTTTAAATCGGCCGCGGTCCGTTAGTATACGTCGGACCCGCGTGTCGCCACTATCAGTGATTGCAGACGGAGCGCCGCCACACGGCAGGTCTAGAGAGACTTCCTAGCACTCGCCCCAGTTGTACAGCCGACTTTACTAGCGATGGTTCACTGTCTACATAAGCTCTCATTTGCAGAGACGACAGTTTCGCATATCCTTCAGCTACGTCATTTGCTACGACCTAGCAAGGCGCCACATTCAGTTACTAGAATGTATTCTGAACAAAATAATATTGTGAATAATGTACCGTCAAGAGCGACGTTCATCATTAATGGATTACGTCCGCTTTCTGAATTCTAATTCCTTGTCATGTTCCAGACATCACGTCATTATAGTTCTTCCCTCTTCACGCCAGCCTGAGTGAGCTAAAACGCGTGCATTTCGGCCTCCTCTAGTAACACGGTGTTGGCTCTTCTGCTAACACAAAAATTCCGTTCATTCCGGAAGTTACCCTCAGTTTGCCTCACAAGCTCTGAGTGCACCCCGCTTTCCAACAGTGCTTGGCAGACCAGATGGTCACCCAACCAAGAGCTAAACCAGCCCGACAGTGCTTAACTTCAGTGATCTGACGGGAATCGGTGTCGCCACTGCGTCAAAGCCGTTGGCATATTCCGAGGATCTGTAACTGTAACATGTAACGATTCTCACAATCCGCGAACATGTGCCCGTCACAAACAAAAATTCTGGATAAAATGGTTGGTAAAATTCGGAATAGCTGACCAGATTGGACAGGATACGTTACTGTGAGACACGATTTGCGAACTTAAGACTCTCAGTTTCGTACTTAACTTATGCTGAAACAACAAAGAAATTAGCTCTTCAGCCAGCACAACAGGAGGAGCCGACGACTGTTTACCGCCACAAATGAAGAAACCATTAAGCGTTCACGTGAAATGATCCTCTTATACAGTTGATTAGCTACTGACGAAGTGGCACATTGTCTGCAAATTAGTTTACATTGAAACGTCCCCTTAGAACAATTTATACAAGACTGGTCTATGTGAAACGTCCTCTTTGAACAATTATACACGACTGTGGTTAAACTGACACACAATAGTTTTTAGCGCAACGCAATCTGACTTTCAAAAATCCCTACAAAAGAATGGCCCTGACTAACATTAACCTATACATTCCAAAAATCACTTACCTCACAAAAATCTTCGTTACTCAAGCTACTGCAATACAGCGAGCGCCACTACTGCCAGCTAAATAAAAGATTCAAACTACGGAAGGCACTAACTACTGATAGGCACAGTTAGCAAATGAAAGATTTTAATAGAGAACAAACAATGTATTTACCTTTATAGTCATAATATATATATATCAGTTCATGACATCCAGTCTTACAAATTACAAAACTCCGCCATCTCTCTCCCCACGTCCACCACTGCTGGCGGCTCACCTCCAACTGCGCAACGCTACGCGCTGTTAGCATCCAGCTGCCGCTGCCCGACACTACAATGGCAGACAACAATGCAAACCAGCCACAGACTGCACACGGCACAGCCAGTGATTTTTATACGGAGCGCTATGTGGCGTTACCAATAAGAAAACCTAAACAGCCTACTTACAACATCTACATCTACATCCACATCCATACTCCGCAAGCCACCTGACGGTGTGTGGCGGAGTGTACCTTGAGTATCTCTATCGGTTCTCCCTTCTGTTCCAGTCTCGTATTGCTCGTGTAAAGAAAGATTGTTGGTATGCCTCTGTGTGGGCTCTAATCTCTCTGATTTTATCCTCATGGTCTCTTCGCAAGATATACGTAGGAGGGAGCAATATACTGCTTGACTCTTCGGTGAAGGTATGTTCTCGGAACTTTAACAAAAGCCCGTACCGAGCTACTTTGCGTCTCTCCTGCAGAGTCTTCCACTGGAGTTTGTTTATCATCTCCGTAACGCTTTCGCGATTACTAAATGATCCTGTAACGAAGCACGCTCCTCTCCGTTGGATCTTCTCTATCTCTTCTATCAACCGTATCTGGTACCGATACCACAGTGCTCAGCAGTATTCAAGCAGTGGGCGAACAAGCGTACTGTAACCTACTTCCTTTGTTGTCGGATTGCATTTCCTTAGGATTCTTCCAATGAATCTGTCTGGCATCTGCTTTACCGACTATCAACTTTATATGATCATTCCATTTTAAATCACTCCTAATGCGTACTCCCAGATAATTTATGCAATTAACTGCTTCCAGTTGCTGACCTGCTATATTGTAGCTAAATGATAAGGGATCTTTCTTTCTATGTATTCGCAGCACATTATACTTGTCTAGATTGAGATTCAATTGCCATTCCCTGCACCATGCGTCAATTAGCTTCAGATCCTCCTGCATTTCAGGACAATTTTCCATTGTTACAACCTCTCGATATACCACAGCATCATCCGCAAAAAGCCTCAGTGAACTTCCGATGTCATCCACAAGGTCATTTATGTATATTGTGAATAGCAACGGTCCTACGACACTCCCCTGCGGCACACCTGAAATCACTATTACTTCTGAAGACTTCTCTCCATTGAGAATGACATGCTGCGCTCTGTTATCGAGGAACTCTTCAATCCAATCACACAATTGGTCTGATAGTCCATATGCTCTTACTTTGTTCATTAAACGACTGTGGGGAACTGTATCGAACGCCTTGCGGAAGTCAAGAAACACGGCATCTTCCTGTGAACCCGTGTCTATGGCCCTCTGAGTCTCGTGGACGAATAGCGCGAGCTGGGTTTCACACGACCGTCTTTTTCGAAACCCGTGCTGATTCCTACAGAGTAGATTTCTAGTCTCCAAAAAAGTCATTATACTCGAACATAATACGTGTTCCAAAATTGTACAACTGATCGACGTTAGACATAAAGGTCTTTAGTTCTGCACATCTGTTCGACGTCCCTTCTTGAAAACGGTGATGACCTGTGCCCTTTTCCAATCCTTTGGAACGCTACGCTCTTCTAGAGACCTACGGTATACCGCTGCAAGAAGAGGGGAAAGTTCCTTCGCTTACTCTGTGTAAAATCGAACTGGTATCCCATCAGGTCCATCGGTCTTTCCTCTTTTGAGCGATTTTAATTGTTTCTCTATCCCTCTGCCTACGAAATCATGCACGACAGACTTGAGTCTCACGAAGTTTGTGCAAGATGGGTCCCAAAACAACTCACACAGTTGCATAAACACGGCGGAGGTTAGAGTCCTCCCTCAGGCATGGGTGTGTGTGTTTGCCCTTGGGATAATTTAGGTTAAATAGTGCGTAAGCTTAGGGACTGATGACCTTAGCAGTTAAGTCCCATAAGATTTCACACACATTTGAACTTTTCTGCACTACTGCAACTTTTTTGAATAAAAATGTTTATTTGTTGTAAAATAAATCTTTACTGGTTTCCTGTATTATACTTTGCTTTCCCGTTGTCCTGAACAATGACAGTGGTGCAATTACAAAAACCGTATCTGATGAAATAAGTCGCCAAACGATCTGAAACTGTGTAACTACATTGTAATTAGCTTCTACCAAATTGATCAGAAAACTGAAACTGTAAACCAAAGAAACGATACTGTGGAATTCTGTATTATGTAGCGAGGTGAACAGCGATACAGAGCGTGACGTCACAATACGTGACATGCAATTCCAAGATGAAGAACTAATAGAATACAAATGCTACATACAATTACCAATCGAATTTTGAAAGAATAAGTAACCCAAAATGCTTCTGCGAAAATGTCCTGTAACTCGAAACGTCCCCTTTGAAAAATTTATACACGACTGTGCTTGAACTGAAACACAATATTTTTGGCGCAACGCAATCTGGCTTCCAAAAATCCCTACGAAAGAATGGCCCTGACTAACATTAATCTACATGTTTCACAAATCACTTACCTCACAAAAATCTTCGTTACTCAAGCTACTGCAATACAGCGAGCGCCACTACTGCCAGCTAAATAAAAGATTCAAACTACTGAAGGCACTAACTACCGATAGGCATAGTTAGCGCATGAAAGATTTTAATAGAGAACAATCAATGTATTTACCTCACTAGTCATAATATATATAGCAGTTCATGACACCAATTCTTACAAATTTCAAAACTCCGCCATCTCTCTCCCCACGTCCACCACTGCTGGCAGCTCACCTCCAACTGCGCAACGCTACCCGCTGTTAGCATCCAGCTGCCGCTGCCCAACACTACAATGGCAGACAACAATGCAAACTAAACACAGACTGCGCACAGCACAGCCAGTGATTTTTCATACCGAGCGCTAAGCGGCGTTACCAATAAGAAAACCTAAACAGCCTACTTACAAACTTTACAAACGCATACTGACAGGTCAAATTTTCAAACGCTACACGATACATACGCAGAAGTTAACAGTGAACTGTAGGAACAAACCTGTTTGCATTAGATATCAGATCTGAATTGAACTTTACCTCTCTGACCCGATCCCAGGTGATAAGAAAAACTGACCCTAACATCTTTTATGTGGCTTACCTGTGTCAGGGGGTACTCGCTACTGCTACAAGTGATAACCAAAAAATGCAGCGCATCAGCAAACTAGGTACAGGAAAGAAAGCCTTGCACAGTGCAACGCAAGGAGTTGTAGCTATGATAAGCAGATCATGCTTCACGTTTAACCACTTTATGCCTCTCACTGCAGTGCGGCAACATATACAATAAAAAAAATTTAAATTTGTTCCATATTTGAAAGGAAACTAACTTTTAAAAACTACATTGGTGTCCAAAATTAAAGCAACAGACTGCTGTTTCCCCCGTGTTGCGTTTAATTCACGTTATAATCATTCAAAATGTCAACAGATGCACGTACAGTCGCGTTCTGCACGGAAGATGGCATTTCGGCTAATGGACAACCACGTCAGCGATGACATCAGGGCACCCATCAAACGGGATAGTGTTTGCCAGGTAGTCGCACATCCCCTGTATCTCCGTAAACAATCATAGACGGTGCAGTATCACACAAAGAAGACTCGTTCCAGAGAGCAACAAAGGACAGTGGCAAACTGATGTGGCTCGAAGGCTAAATGTGGATCGCTGTGTTGATGTTTCTCGGTTGTAGTCACAGTTTATAGAGACGAAAACAGTATCTCGAAGACCAGAGCAGGAACGTCCATGCCTTAGTACTCCACGCCAACTGGCATCTCACCTCGCAGCATCCACGGAACGTGTTGTATCGGGTGAAAAGGTTAGAGAAGGCTTCGGCACAGGGCCTTTATTGTTGGAGACACCCTGTATGTTTACCTCTGACGCGTCTTCACAGAAGGGAACGTCAACATACCACCTGGACGGTCGAAAAGAGGGCCAATGTCCATTTTACGGATGAATCCCGATTTATCATGGAGAGTGATTTTCGACGGATTAGCATCTGAAAGGCACGTGGAACACTATTTCGGAACCCAAATATAGTGTAAAGAGACCGATATTGAGGAGTATCACTAATGGTGTGGGTGGGAATTATGTTGACTACTCTAAAACCTCTTTATGAAATTGTACAGGTGAATCGGCAAGGTTTAACTCCTGTCAAACATCGTGACGAGATCTTGGGACCTCAAGTACCGTTGTTACGAGGTACTGTGGTCTCTGAATGCGTATTCCAGGACGATAATGTTCGACCTCATCTGTAGCTTCACATCTCAAATGCCTTGATTCTCTTCCTCTCTGGTTTTCGCACTGTCGAGGATGGCATCTAGATCCATACTCTGAAAACGAGCATGAAATGCAAGGCACCTGGTGTTAGTGCTTCTTCCCGAGCCATTCTCTTGTGGTGCGAGGAAAAATGATTGCTCGAAGACCTCTGTGTGTGGTGTAATTAGTCCAATCTTCATGGATAATTGGGGTAAAAGGAGTGGTTCCGGACTGTAGCGCCTAGAACCGCACGGCCACTCCGGCCGGGGAACCTCCGCCGAGACCAGCCGCACAGTCCATGACTGCAGCGCCTTAGACCTTATGAGTGGTGCCATTGATAAGTCTACTCTACGATATGCAGGGGGTTGTACCCTATTCCTAGAATCATCATAAAAAGTTGTTTCTTGAAACTTTGTACGTAGGCTTTCTCGGAATGGTGTGCGTTTGTTTTCAAGAGTCTACCAGTTCAGTTCTTTCTACATCTCTGCGACACTCTCCTACAGGACAAACAAATCTGTGACACCATTCGTGCTGGCCTTTTCTGTGTATACACTCAGTATCCCTCGTTAGTCCTATTTGGTACGAGTCTCACACATATTCTAAATTCTAAGATGGGACACACACACACACGCACGCACGCAAGTGTTTTCTTAGTAATGTCCTTTGCAGTCTGGCTACATTTCCCTAGTGTTCTACCAGTAAACTGGAAACTGCAGTCTACTTTACCTTCTTACTGACCCTCTGTGATCGTTTCATTTCACATCCCTACAAATTGTTACAGACAGGTTGAAACGTCCCCTTAAAACAATTATACAAAACTGTACTTAAACTGACACACAATAGTTTTTAGCGCAACGCAATCTGACTTCCAAAAGTCCCTACGAAAGAATGGCCCTGACTAGCATTAAGCTATACGTTTCACAAATCACTTACCTCACAAAAATCTTCGTTACTCAAGCTACTGCAATACAGCGAGCGCCACTACTGCCAGCTAAATAATAGATTCAAACTACTGAAGGCACTAACTACTGATAGGCATAGTTATCAAATGAAAGATTTTAATAGAGAACAAACAATGTATTTACCTCACTAGTCATAATATATATAGCAGTTCATGACACCAATTCTTACAAATTTCAAAACTCCGCCATCTCTCTCCCCACGTCCACCACTGCTGGCTGCTCACCTCCAACTGCGCAACGCTACGCGCTGTTAGCATCCAGCTGCCGCTGCCCAACACTACAATGGCAGACAACAATGCAAACCAGCCACAGACTGCACACGGCACAGCCAGTGATTTTTCATACAGAGCGCTATGTGGCGTTACCAATAAAAAAAACCTAAACAGCCTACTTACATAGCCCCCCATGCTCCCCACAAAAAATTTTTACAAATTGTTTTGGGCAGTGGCCAATAATGATTTGATAAAATTTTTCATAATTACTATAACAAAGATATCAAATACACACACTTATTGATACAATGTTGGTCAGAAGCGAAAACTTTCTCACAGTCCATAAAGACAGTCCTGATGGTTCATCATAGTAAAATTGCAGTGTTTTTTTCAAAGTCTGAGCAGTAAAAGAAAATGCACACGGAAGTAGTGGATTTCCATGCAGTCTTGAAGAAGCAGTGTTGTCCTTCCAACGAAAGACAGTGCTGACTCTTGACATGCAGACAGGTAATGGGCCACAACAGAGCAAACCCACAGCAGAGTCAGTCGAAGTTTTGAAGAATATTGGTAGGTAGGTCATCACAGAGTAGACCCCTTGTAGTACTGGTAGAGATTACGGTATTGGTGGGCCACCAGAGGTGCAGACCCACTGCAGTCCTTGTAGAATTAATGGTACTGGTGGGTCGTCAAAGGTGTAGACCCACTGTAGTCCTTGTAGAGATGGCCAGCAGCCATCTGTTTGACTGTGCAGGCGCACAATCACCATTGAAGAGTCTTGCGGATAACATAGCAAGTCCATAACCTACCACTTGTCCATTCACAAAGTTTTTGGAATTGTCCTTAGAACCAGCAATGCTGTTAACCAGTCCCTTGCTGAATTATTAACACATGTGCAAACACTATCAGTCCCTACTTCTCACATATTGTCCATGTACTATGACCAACAGAAACGTGTGCAGTGAAATGTAATTTACAAGTTACTTAATTTGATGAACTGGTGTCAATTACAATTTTATAACATAAGAACACAATAACAGAGGTACAAAATACATCATTAAAGAACATAACAATACAGATAAATTGTAGAAATAGGGGCTTTACAAAAGAATCGAAATAGCAAATACATCAGTGTTACAAAAATTATAAGTACATACATAAAAATCAGAATAAGTTTTGAAACATCAACTTCACACATGAGCATTAGAACAAAACAGAATAAATAATGTGTAAACATTTTTCCGAAGTAAATAACATGTTATTAATGCAAATTATATTTGAGGATAACAGTATTCCTCATCATAGTGAATGTAGCTTAGTATTAGAAGAGAAAAAATTCTATGAAACAGTACACAGAGACAGGAAGAAAATGAATACACAAGAGTACACAAACATATAGTGGGATAACACAAAAGGAAAGGACAGGGTTTGTTTTCAGGGTAACATTTGGTACTGGAGTCCAACTCAAAACTTCATTCCATAGATCGCCCCTCTTATTTCAACATTTGCTCCAGCCAAAAAAAATCCTATCCAAGCATGCTTTCTGCATTCTGTTCTCATCCTCTTTCAAAAATAGTTATTCTCCACTGTACACTACTTTTTTGGCCAAACCATTTCCTTATAGCTTCTCAATGCTTTTCTTCTAATTCATCATAGTTAGTTTCTTATATAGTCTACCCCCTCTTAAGCTAACTTAAATCTACTGAGCTCAGATGCTAAACTAAGGGACGACGCAATGCAGCAGCACAAAACGATTAACACAAACAGCAATCAATAAAAAATGCAAGTAAGCATAGCAAGCAGCAATAAATGTAATAACTTATACCTAAACATGACAAACCCACAAGCAGAAAAAATGTTACACCAAAGACAAGAATGCAGATAAGGACAATGTCAACTTACATCTTAGTGTCTATGCAATTAAAGTGGTGCACCACAAAAACTAATGCCACAACAAATTACCAAGTACTTGAAAAGAAAATTATATATGCAGTTCCTGTGAAGGGCAATGTCTTTTTGTGCTCCCTCATTTTTTTTGGAAGTATATCACGAAGTTATTCTTTACTGGGTCTGTAGGCATAAAATATTTATATTAGTACATCTATAAAATTTTGCTTTAACCAATGCTGCAGGGCAGCTAGTAACTAGATATTAAACAAAATGAGCAATCTCTCAGCTAGAAAGACAATAGATACAAAATGTTTCTCATCATTTCATTTCAGTAAATGTCATAAATTAAGAACTCTACAGTGTAATCATGTTTTCAAGTTTGAGGGTGTCGTATTTACGATGCTTTCTACAAAGGAATGTCAATAGCGAGGTTAATGGCCTCCTTTTTTCTCCACCTGTGCCTCTGAAAGGCACACACTAATGACTTTTTCTCAAGGCGGCTGGCACACCTGGCCGCTCGCAACGCATTACGTCACGGTCACCTACCTTCCTTACCGAAATATTTACGACAGCAGTTTCCGCTACAGTGGCAGTCTCATATAAAAAAAATTCACAGGTCAAGAATTTGCGTTACAAATCTGTAGAAATAAAATCATTTAAAAATAATAGTGTTCAAAAATTTTCGACAGCATAGTGATATGTTCACGCATATACATAGTTTTCATAACTCTTAAAGTACGATTCCTGGTTTCCAACAACCTTTTTCACAAACCAGAGTCCCTAACCACTACTCATTATTCCTTACCTTATTCGTCGACACTTCTTCAATATTTCATCATAACAGATACGTAGCATAATCAAATAACTCATACAGCATCAGCTTATTGATCATAAACATACCACAACAGCATAATACACATCGTCATCGTAGTAATATCATAACACCTCAGTCAAATTCTCAAAATCGTCGTAGCTTCCTCCAATAATTTCAAATCCTAAAAAATTCTCTGCTCATGTCAAAAGTGTCATCTACCTCAAACGTACTTTAAAAATCATGATCTCATACCAAATACATCATCCAAAGCTCTCATAGTATCACAATGGTTCCGAAAAATTTTTATCAGTTCACAAAGTGCAGACAAAATGCAATTTCATAAGTGTGAAGTTATCCAACTGTGTAATTGCGTAAACATGACACTGATGTAGCAAAAAAAATGTTTGGTTTTCTATTAAATGATCAGATAGCTGTGTAATTTATGTGTTAGAGAAATATGGTACCGATGTGTAAAGTTGTATAAGCAAATACCATATTAGCTAGGGCTCCTTGTGCTTGCCATACACATGGTACACAAAGTAAGCGTGTACCCCCCTGAGGAATAATGTAATTATATCCTCAGGTGTTACAGATTACAGCAATGGAATGAAATGTATCATGGAAAACTTTCTATGTAATTCAAAAATCTTGAAAAATAAATGGTTCAAGTACAAAATTAATCACTCAAATGTGTGTCCTGTAGCACTAAATGTGCATCTTGCTGTAAGACAATCTCTGTGGAAGTGTCGTAGTTATTGTCCCCCGAAAGCTAAGTTCGGCAGAAGTCAATGTACTTACCTCATGATAAACGAAATTGAAATGGTTTGCGTATAGATATCTTAGTTATTACGCTTATTACCGTGATGAAGTAAGTACTGTACTGTACGTATTGTTGTGCTACAGAAAAGGCTGTCTCATTGTAGCTATACCACAAAAGTTACTACTAAAACATGTTTTACTTTCCAGAATAATACAGAAAAACTGTGCAGATATAAAACAGATACAGTGCAAAAGCAACATTGTAAATTGTCACTCATTAGTAGCGTCGTGATAAAATCGTGTAGCTGTCACATAAACTAACCACTGAGTCATCTGGTATCTCACAGAAAGTACTTTAAATCCAGAATTTACTTTCAAGTAAACCAAAATGTTGCATTAAAATGTCATTAGCAGTACTGGTAAATGTTCTAAGTATGTCAGCCTTATAGTCGTTACGTAATCGTGCAACTAACAAGCAAGAATGTACACGCACAATAACACTGTGACGTCTGTTCACTATAACAATGCAATCGTAATTTCTGTTTAAATGAGTTCTCTTGGTTCTTGACTGGATATTTAACTTCAAACATGGTTGCATGTTAACAGATTCTAAGTCTGACAAATTGTACTAGTGGCGTGAAGTGAAAAATTTTATGGCAAAGACAAAGTTAAAAAGCAGATTATCTTTCAATAAACGGTTTTATATGTGAAATGTGGTGTAAACCTTTACCCTTCCTAGTACGCAGACTGTCAACTGAAAAGCAATTATCATATGGTTACGTCGGTAAGGAACACTGGAATTTTGCTCAAGGTTAGCTTATGTTATTTTTCTCTGAGCCAGCCGGCGCACGCGAGTCATTGTCTCTTTGTTGGCGCGCGTCGTTATTGGGATTAGGAGACCTAACTTCTACAAATTCACCTTGCCGAGAGGGCCCTGCTCTGTTTGAATCCAGCCAGTTCTGATGCAATTCAGGTCTGTCGTTACGATCATATCGTCTGTCATGTCGGTAGATTCCATAGTTTCTTTCTTGTCGGTCACGTGGTCGAGAATTTCTCTCTGAATCGTAACTGCGCGCTGGACCGTTGCGTCTTAAGTTATTCCGTCTCCCGTGATGATAATAGTTCTGGTTGCCATATTGTCTGTTTCTATGATTGTCATATTCATTACTACGGAAATGCGATCTTTCTCTGTAATTATTACTAACCTGCCAACGGTTGTCATACGGGTGGTGTCTGTTTTGGTCACGATTTGCGTTGTAAGAATAGCCGTGTCGTGTCCAGTTATTATTTCTTTCATCGCGGAATTGCGACGGATGTGACCTGTAATTGTTGTGTTCCTGTTTTCGCGTTCCGCGATTCTCAGTGTCAATTTCCAATTCTTGTAACAGTCCCTGAAAAGCTTCAATGTTGTCTTTGCAACGTCCTGCTAAAATAATATGTCGTAAATGTTCAGGCAATTTCATTAAGCAAATGTGGATGAGTTATGTGGGGCTGTATGGGTTTGAAAGATATTTATTCTTATGTAACATGTCTTCAAAATATTTCACAAGACTTGAAAATTCAGATTGTTCGAAATTTTTCATCATTATGATGCCATGTTTTACTCGGTCTTGTGTAGCTTGAGACCAATATGCTGAGAGGAAGCCATGATAAAATTCTTCTTCACTGTGGCAATCGTGAATGACCGATCGCATTCTTACAGCTGGTTCATTCTCCAAGTAGCCACACATAAATTCTAATCTGTGCTCTAATGACCAGTTGGGAGGAAAACAATGAGAGAATTGATGGAGCCACGCTTGTGAATGAATGTCGTTGCCAGAATTCTTAAATGTTTTGAATTTACGTGTAGTAATGAACAGCTTATAGTCAAAATCATCATGCCGGCGAGTCGTATGTCGGTCATTGTTACGTCGTTTCGGCGGTTCCATCTCAAAATTCGGTGTACCTTGCCAATTTCTTTCATAATTTCCGAAGTTTCCTGTGTTATTATTTTGTGGTTGTTCTGTATTTCTATGTCCCTCTTCCCGTAATGGAGCACGAGTGTCCTCTGAAATATGTAAATCTTGTATTACCTGTGCCAGCTGATCTTGTACTTCCCGGATTTCTCTGCGGTGTTGCGTATTAATTTGATTCTGATTTTGTTTGAATTTCCTAATTTTTTCATACTCTTCAGTGTCAGTGAAGGCTACAGGTTTTGTGTCATTCAGATCATCATCTACCTTTGTAGATAAGTTAGTGAACTGAACCGAAAGTTCGGCTACTTTATCAGATAGTGAAATTATTCCCTCTGTGTGTTTTTCTGAACCAAGTTTGAGTGTCCATTTGTGTTGAAATCGAATCTACTGTGTCCTTTAAGTTTTCCTGAGTTCTTGCAAGTTGCGTAACCGAATCGGTGGATGCAACTGAGTCCATTTTAGCTTGCAAGGTGTCGTGATTTTCACGAACAATAGTTTGCAATTCTTTCATGGCTGCTTCGTGATTCTGTAATGCATTTTCATGCCGCGAAAAAATGGGTTGGAAATGCTCACAAATTTGTGTTTTTACGTCATTACAGATTTTTTGACATTTCGATTCAATGTTATGTAACTCAGTAGTTAAATCTTCACGTGTTTGTTCAAGTGTGGTGTCTAACTTCTGAAGATTTTGTTCCATTGTGTCTAACTTTTGAAGCTTTTGTCCCATTTGTTGCATTAATTGTAATAACAATGCACTGGTGTCTGAAACATGTTCCTTAGTCCTATTCGGCAATGCATTTGCACCGGCAATATTCGCAGTTTGAAAAACAGAAAATGTGTCTTGACTTATTTGAGAAAACGGTGAAGACGCAAAACCTGAATCTACAGTATTTACAATATTGTGTCCTGTCATTTCGGAATCCTGAGGCGAGCTGTTGCCAACCGATCGATCGATAATGCTTCCCTGTTCACTAATTGTTTCACTGCCTACACCATTATTTGCAACCCGCTCCATTTCCCTATGCACAATTACCAAATTACTACTTTGAACATTAGTTAATTCATTACTCGGTGGCGCTAACACACTGCTTTCGTCTTCACTGTCATTTCTCAGTTTACTTTGAAGCCTAGTATTAAGTTTTTCACACGCCATTATTGTCACAATATTTCACACGATAACACAAGAAAGCACAATTTGAAGAGCAAAATAAGAGAACACATTAACGTAGCACTGAAAATAATATCTAGTTAATTGCAAGCGCAGCTGCGAAATACTTCGTGCAAAACTACATGCATGCCACAACTGTTTTACTGTACAACAATGAAAAACTACAACTACAGAGGAAATTCTCTACAGTTATGCGCTAGCAATAAACAAAAGCTACACTAATTACACAAACTACACGAAAAAGTCAGAAGATTCCAGTGAGGTATCCTCGGCGAAGGGTCGACATATGAAACGTCCCCTTAAAACAATTATGCAAAACTGTGCTTAAACTGACACACAATAGATTTTAGCGCAACGCAATCTGACTTCCAAAAGTCCCTACGAAAGAATGGCCCTGACTAGCATTAAGCTATACGTTTCACAAATCACTTACCTCACAAAAATCTTCGTTACTCAAGCTACTGCAATACAGCGAGCGCCACTACTGCCAGCTAAATAAAAGATTCAAACTACTGAAAGCACTAACTACTGATAGGCATAGTTAGCAAATGAAAGATTTTAATAGAGAACAAACAATGTATTTACCTCACTAGTCATAATATATATAGCAGTTCATGACACCAATTCTTACAAATTTCAAAACTCCGCCATCTCTCTCCCCACGTCCACCACTGCTGGCGGCTCACCTCCAACTGCGCAACGCTACGCGCTGTTAGCATCCAGCTGCCGCTGCCCAACACTACAATGGCAGACAACAATGCAGACTAAACACAGACTGCACACGGCACAGCCAGTGATTTTTTCATACCGAGCGCTATGTGGCGTTACCAATAAGAAAACCTAAACAGCCTACTTACAAGGTGTTTGAATGAATTTACCGATTCCAGATGTGGCTCATTGATATTGTAATCATGGAATACAACGCGCTTCCGTTTCATGACGTTCTCAGTTTTACATTTCTGAAAATGTAAACCAAATTTCCAATATTTGCATCACTGCATCATCTGCTAAAAGTCTGAGATTACTGTTAAAATTGTCTGCAAGGCCATTAATATATAATGTGAACAGCAAGAGTCCCAAGACGCTTTGCTCGGGCACACCTGAAGTTACTTCTAAATGTGTAGTTGACTCTTCATCCAAAATAACATGCCGTGTCCTCCCAACCAAGACATCCCCAATCCAGTCACAACTCTCGCATAATACCCCATATGATAGTGTTTTGGTTTTGATAGTATGTGTGTAATTGAGACAAAGGGTTTCCGGATTGACGGAATGCTACATCTACCAGGATGCGTAGCTTTCAGGATGTCCTGTGAGAAAAGGGCTAGTTGTATTTCACGTGACCAAGTTGATTAAAGCGACTGGTATCCAATCCACAAGTAGGGCGTCTGGGTTCGAGCCCCAGTGTGACTTTAAGCGGCTGTCTCCACAGAGCCCTCCGTAGAATGCGGCAGAAGGCCGCGACGCCAAGCTACGTGGGAGGGGAGGCGGCTCCCTCTGATGTCACAGTGAGAGGCCGGTCGAGGGCAGAGACCGTGCGCTGCACTTCGTGTGCTGACGTCACGTAAGGAGACGCGCAGTCTCTCCTCACACTATACTGGAGTGCTTTGTGAAATACGGAAGCTGTCGGAAGAAGAGGATCTGGATGTAATCTGCGTGCAGGAGCCGTAGCCAGTGCAGCGAAGAACCCCTAAACAGGTTTAGAACACCTCATGTCACAGCGGAGGAGAGGTGCAAGCAGCAGTTATATCTCCCAACAGGAGGTCAAAAAGTCTCAAAATTTTCAGATGTAGTCGTAGAAGTTATTACTGCAAATATCAGTTGATTTACTTGGACCTTTGTACTGCCCAGTTCTTTAGAAAATCAAAATTAAAATCTCACCACAGTTATTTAAAGGAAATAGGAAGCCCGGGATTACTGGTGATGGACAAGCTTTTGATTGTTTTAGAATTTTAATTTGACTCAAAACAGACTTTATAATAAACTTCACTTCCGACATTGCCCCTGTTATTGATGCAATATACACATCTTCACTTTCATTGAACTACTAAACACGAATAAGAATCATATTATTTTGCATCCGCAACCAAAATCATTTATAATAGGCAAGGTGAATAATCAATCACAAACAACCGTTCTTGTTAAACCATGTCTCAAGAGACTAATAACACTACACACTTCCAACCAAACTTACATAGCCCCACAATACCACAACTTTTTAAAGAACAAAGACATCTTAAAGCTTAGTAAAACTGAACTGCCCGCATAATGGTCCACAGTAAAACATGCTTAGAAAGTGGGCCAACCAAGGAAGCAAAACTGGCATACAGGAAAAATAACAAGTTGCACATTCATTAAAGATACACAAATGATTAACATACGTGTTAAGAAGGGCTAGTAGTAACTCAACCAATAAAATGGCTTGTAGAAATTCAAATATTAGCAAGGTGGCCTCACTTAATTAACAGACATAATGAGACGTCCCCTTAGAAAAATTATACATGACTGTGCTTGAACTGACACACAATATTTTTAGCGCAACGCAATCTGACTTTCAATAATCCCTACAAAAGAACGTCCCTGACTAACATTAACCTATACCTTTCACAAATCACTTACCTCACCAAAAATCTTCGTTACTCGAACTATTACAATACAGCGAGCGCCACTACTGCCAGCTAAATAAAAGATTCAAACTACTGAAGGCATTAACTACTGATAGGCATAGTTAGCGAGTGAAAGATTTTAACAGAGAACAAACAATGTATTTACCTTAACAGTCATAATATATATAGCAGTTCATGACATCCAGTCTTACAAATTTAAAAACTCCGCCATCTCTCCCCCCACATCCACCACTGCTGGCGGCTCACCTCCAACTGCGCAACGCTATGCGCCGCTAACAGCCAGCTGCCGCTGCCCAACACTACAATGGCAGACAACAATGCAAACCAGCCACAGACTGCACAGAGCACAGCCAGCGATTTTCATATGGAGCGCTACGTGGCGTTACCAATAAGAAAACCTAAACAGCCTACTTACATAGCCCCCATGCTCCCTCAAAAAAATTTACAAATTGTTTTGGGCAGTGGCCAATACAGATTTGAAAAAAAATTTTCATAATTATGATTACAATAAATAAAGAAATCAAATGCGCACACTTATTGATACAATGTTGGTCAAAAGCTAAAATTTTCTCACAGTCCATATAGACAGTCCTGATCATTCATCATAGTGAAATAGCAGTGTTTTTCTCAAAGACTGAGCAATAAAAAAAATGCACACGGAAGTAGTGGAATTCCATGCAGTCTTGAAGAAGTAGTGTTGTCCTTCCAACGGAAAGACAGTGCTGACTCTTGACATGCAAACAGGTAATGGTCCACAACAGAGCAAACCCACAGCAGAGGCAGTCAAAGTTTTGAAGAATATTGGTAGGTAGGTCATCACAGGACACTGTAGTCCTGGTAGAGATTACGGTATTGGTGGGCCGCCAGAGGTGCAGACCCACTGCAGTCCTTGTAGAAATAATGGTATTGGTGAGTCATCAAAGGTGTAGACCCACTGTAGTCCATGTAGAGACGGCCAGCAGCCATCTGTTGCGACTGTGCAGGTGCACAATCACCATCGAAGAGTCTTGTGGACAATATAGCAAGACCATAAACCACCACTTGTCCACTCACAAAGAATTTTTTTAAAATGTCCTTAGAACCAGCAAAGCTGTTATCCAGTCCCTTGCTGAATTACTAACACACGTGCAAACACTATCAGTCCCTACTTCTCACATATTGTCCATATATTATGACCAACAGAAATGTGTGCAGTGAAATTTAATTTACAAGTTACTTAATTTGATGAACTGGTGTCAATAACAATTTTATAACATGAGAATACAATAAAAAAGGTACAAAATATATCATTAAAAAACATAATAGTACAGATAACATTTGCATTAATACAAGCTTTACAAATGAATCGAAATAACAAATACATCAGTGTTACAAAAATTACGACATAAGTACATACATAAAAGATCAGAATAACTTTTGAAACATCAACTTCACACATGAGCATTAGAACAAAACAGAATAAATAATGTGTAAACATCTTTCCGAAGTAAATAACATGTTATTAATGCAAATTATATTTGAGGATAACAGTATTCCTCATCATAGTGAATGTAGCTTAGTATTAGAAGAGAAAAAATTCTATGTATATTCACATCTTAATGTCTATATGATTAAAGTGGTGCACAACAAAAACTTACTGTAAAAAAAAATATTACCATGTAATTGAAAAGAAAATTCTGTATGCAATTCCTGCCAAGGGAAATGTCTTTTTGAGCTCCTTCGTTTTTTTTTTTTTAGGTACATCATAAAGTTATTATTTACTGGATCTGTAGGCATAAAATATTTATATTAGTACATCCATTAAATTTTATAGTAACCAATGCTGCAGTGCAGCTAGAAACTAGATATTAAAAAAAAATAGGCAAAGCAAGGCGTGAAACGTCATTCACTAGCCA
This sequence comes from Schistocerca gregaria, assembly GCF_023897955.1. Taxonomy (NCBI): domain Eukaryota; kingdom Metazoa; phylum Arthropoda; class Insecta; order Orthoptera; family Acrididae; genus Schistocerca; species Schistocerca gregaria. The sequence goes on from NC_064924.1 coordinate 141,909,232, forward strand.
TATGGCGTTTCATAGTGCAGTAAACAATCTTTCAACCAGCAAGACAATAGACATGAAACGTTTCTCATCATTTCATTTCAGTAAATATCATAAATTAAGAACTCTTCCGTGTAATCATGTTTTCAAGTTTGAGGGTGTCGTATTTACGATGCTTTCTACAAAGGAATGTCAATAGCGAGGATAATGTCCTCTTTTTTTTCTCTCCACCTGTGCCTCTGACAGGCACACACTGATGGCTTGTTTCCTGGTGGCTGTCGCGCAGCTGGGTGCCCACGACGCATTACGTGCAGGTGGTCACTTAACTTTCTTACCGAAATATTTACGACACCAGTTTCCGCTACAGTGGCAGTCTCATATAAAAATATTTCCACAGATTGAGAATTTGCCTTACAAATGTGTGGAAAATAAAATCCTATAAATCTAACAATGTCCAAAAAATTTTCGTCGGCATTGTAATACATTCACGCATTTACATACATTTCATAACTCTTAAAGTACGATTCTTGGTTTCCAACAAAACCAGAGTCCCTAACCACTACTCATTATTCCTTACCTTATTCGTCGACACTTCTTTCATCATAACAGATTCATGGCATAATCAAATAACTCATATAGCATCAGCTTATTGATCATAAACATACCGCAACAGCGTAATACACATCGTCATCATAAGATCATAAAACCTCAGCCAAATCTCAAAATCATCATAGCTTTCTGCAATAACTTCAAAACCTAAAAAATATTCTCTGCTCATTTCAATAGTGTCATCTACCTCAAACGTACTTTAAAAATCATCATCTCATACCAAATGCATCATTAAAAGCTCTCATAGTATCACAACGGTTCCGAAAAAAATATGAACAGTTCACAAAGTACAGACAAAATACAATTTCATAAGTGTGAAGTTATCCAACCGTCTAATTATGTAAACATCTGTCACTGATGTAGTATAATAAATGTTTGTTTCTCTCAGTTAAATGATCAGATAGCTGTGTAATGTATGTGTTAGAGAAATATGGTACCGATGAGTAAAGTTGTATAAGCAAATACCATATTAGCTAGGGCTCCTTGTGCTTGCCAAACACGTGGTACACAAAGTAAGCGTGTACCCCCTGAGGATTAGTGTAATTATATCCTCAGGTGTTACAGATTACAGCAATGGAATGATATGTATCACGGAAACCCCTGTATCATTGTACTTCAAATATCTTTAAAAATAAATGTTTTAAGTACAAAATTTGTACTTTGTATGGAGTGCAGCCATGTATGGAAGTGAAACGTGGACGATAAATGGTTTGGACAAGAAGAGAATAGAAGCCTTTGAAATGTGGTGCTACAGAAGAATGCTGAAGATTAGATGGGTAGATCACATAACTATTGAGGAGGTATTGAATAGAATTGGAGAGAAGTTTGTGGCACAACTTGACTAGAAGAAAGGATTGGTTGGTAGGACATGTTCTGAGGCAGCAACGGATCACCAATTTAGTATTGGAGGGCAGCGTGGAGGGTAAAAATCGTAGAGGGAGACCAAGAGATGAATACACCAAGCAGATTCAGAATGATGTAGGTTGCAGTAGGTACTGGGAGGTGAAGAAGCTTGCACAGGATAGAGTAGCATGGTGAGCTGCATCAAACCAGTCTCAGGACTGAAGACCACAACAACAACAACAACAAACGGCTTAGAACCTAAGGGAAAGATAAATCTCTTTTTGTCCACCTTCCTAGAACTTCTTCACGCGTTGGCTGATGGCCTGCCTCTCATCATTTGACATCACCCTCTTAGGTTGTGAATTCCGTTGTTGGTCAGGAAATTTTGCAGTATTGATCAGCAGCCTGAAACTCTCCCTGTTATGAATGGTGTTTTCGTCAAGTTATTTGTTGTCCCTTCCAGCCATCTCGTGGTGTTCTTTTAATTTGGAAATGAAGTGAAATATTTTCTTCGTTAGCCTATTGTCATTCATTCTGTAAATATGACCGTAAAACATCAATTGCCTCTTTATTATTGTGCCTGTGATTGTTTCTATGTTTCTGTATAGATCTTCATTTCTCCTCTTCGTCCAGTTGTTATCCTTCTTTTACGATCCTAAAATATTTTTGAGTATTTTTGTTTCTTTCTTTTCCAGTTCTTGTTATTCATCTCTTTTATTCAGTGCCAGGCGTTCAGTTGCGTGAAGTAGAGGGTGTTTTAAAAAGAATATCCGTATTACAAAGTATTATTTTGTCCAAACTATGGATCGCTACACCTCGGCTCGGCTATTGGAGAAACGAATACATAGTCTAGTTAATATTAATAGCTGCTAGATGTCAGTTGTCTTCCGGTTTGCTTGGTAGCCGTTATATGTTTAAAATGGCTACTCCGCAGCAGAAATCATTTTGCGTTCTCGAGTTTGGAAAGTGCAATTCCGTGATTACAGTGCAAAGACGTTTCAGGTTGAGGTACCAAATTCATCCTCCGAATGGGTGGAACATTCACAGATGGTATCGACAGTTTCTACATACAGTATGTGTACGTAAAGGAAAGAGTCCTGTCTGCTCTCGAGTTTCAGAAGAAAATGTTGCACGAATTCCAAGTGCTTTCCAACGCAGTCAAAATCAACTCGTCGTGCCAGTCGGGAGTTACAGTTGCCTACAACAACAATTTGGCGCGTTTTGAGACGTAGCTTGGTTATCAAGCCGTACAAATTACAGCTGTTACATACAAGCTCTGAGAGCTGATGACAAATGCAGTCGTATGGCATTTTGTAACGAGATTTTTGATGCTATTGACAATGATAACACTTTTGCACAACGCTTCGTGTTCAGTGATGAAGTGACTTTCCATGATAGTGGTTATGTAAACAAACACAATGTTCGAATTTGGGGCCTACAGAACCCACATGCAGCCACTGAACTTGCACGAGATTCGCCCAAAGTCAATGTGTTTTGTGCGATATCCCGATCATCTGTTTACGGCCCAATCTTCTTTGATGGAAACACGGTTAACGGTCAGCAGTATCTCGCTATTTCACAAAACTGGTTATTTCTGAGGCTGCACGAACACAATTTCATTTCTGAACAAGACGGGGCACCACTTAATTGGAGTCGCCAATTGGGTGAATATTTGAATCAAACTCTACCGAACCGTTGGATTGGTCGTAAAGGAGCTGGCGAAGGAGCATGTCTCAGCTGGGCTCCACTGTCACCAGATTTGACACCCTATTACTTCTTCGTGTGGGGTTTCGTTAAAGACAACTGTTATGTACCATCAACCACACATAACCTGGAAGAGTTGAAGAAACGGATCTGTACTTCCATAACATCAGTGACGAAGGACATGTCTGCCCGAGTACGGGAGCAATTTGAGTATTGATGTGATATTGTTCGTGTCTCTGATGGAGGACATATTCAGCATCTGTAATCTGAACTTGAGAGGTTCGAAAATATGTGTGTGTAAAGTCTCTTATTCGTACGTCTTAAAGTTTAATAAATATACGCATTCTAAATACGTATATTCTTTTTGAAACACCCTGTACTTCAGGTTTAATTTCTAGTGCATAGTATTGAATTTTTACCTGGAATGACGCTGATCTCTTATTACGTATATCGGTTTTGGTCGAGTTTGTATGCTAATTCCATTTTCTTCGATCGCTCCTTAGTTGTGGTGTTATATAACCCATTCGATTGTATCTAGTCTCTCATATACTGAAGCTTATCAACTCTTCTGATGTTTCCGTATTGTGATTGCATATATTTTTCCCTGTTATGTTCACGTTCAATGTCTTCCGTTTTCTCATATGATATTAGTAATCCGATTTTATCTGCAACGTCGTGAAGTGTTTCTATCATTTTATTTGCATCTTTTTGGTCGTTAAAAATTACTGCAATATCGTCACCAAAAACGAAACATTTTTTCTGAGATCTTCATGTTCCTTGTCTTACATGGATTCCTTAGATGTTTTTCTCTTGTAGTTCTTTATCCCACTCTCTCGTGACCTTGTCCAAGACCAGATTGAAGAGCATCGGGGATAGGCCATCGCCCTGGCAAACACTTATGTTAATTCTGAAGGGTCCGAAAACTTCTAGAAACTTAACTTTTGAAGATGTATCTGTGAATGCCTGTTCAACTAACTGTCTAATGGTTTTCCCGATATCTGTTTCTTCCAGTGTTAGGAATACTGTCTTTCTACAGAATCAAATTTTTTTTATATCAATGAATGTAACGTCTACGTTAAAGTTCCGCATTGTTCCGACCCTTGGAGTTAAAAATTTGCTCTGAGCACGATTTATTTTTTATGAACCCTGCATCCTACTCGCCATCTGTGAGTTGTGCTTATTCATCAGGACTTCGGATATCATTTTGTAGGTGACTGGGAGCAGAGATATGCCTCGATAATTGTTGTTATCTGGTAGACCTTTCTATGTAACGGATGGATTATGGTATGAGTCCAGTCGTGTGGTATTCTTGCTTTCTCCCAACAGTCTTTAATAACCTTATAAATGGTTTCAGCTGCCCACTTACCTCCCAGTTTCCACATCTCAGCTAATGTCCTGTCTTCACCTGGCGCTCTGTTGTTTTTCAGCTAACCAATGTATTGTCCAATTTGCTCCAGTGAAGATGGTTCTGAAAGTGGTTTTCCCTTTGCGGCTGTCTGCAAATTAGTCGAAGATTTTCCACACATTTTGGTAGTAACTAACAATTGTCTTTGTAGTTGGTAATCAGTTTGCCTGTTGAATTTTTCAAGTGTAGGCTCATCGTCTTGTAACCTCTTATTTCTTCTTTGAAAACTTTGTAGAAATCCCTACTGCTGTTCTGTCTGAAGTTTATAACTTTTGATATCTGTCTTTTGATCTAAGTGAATGTGATCCAGTCTCTTTCCTTTTTGCAGGTGTTCCAGTTTTTACAGGCAGTTAGTCTATGCTCTATAGCTTCGACACGTATATTAATCCACCACCTGTGTTTCTTTCTTCTTTGTGGTTGTTCTAGTTCTTTCACCGTTTCTATCATTTCTTCTCTGCTTTCATGCCAATTTCCCATCTTCTTTGGGTGAAGCTTTTTAATGAATTCTTTCCCGTTGCCTGACAGAAATTTTGTGAAAATTCTATGACCTTTTCCACTTTTGGGGTTTGGTTTTTCAGACTGAAAGTCGAAATTGATTTCTGTTAAAAAATGGTGCGAATCTATGCCTAGTCTTTTTATGCCCCGTATGCTGATGGTTGGTCTAAGCTTTTATCTGGTTCTTGCCAGATGATCCAGCCGTTCTGAGCCTAAATGTGTATTAGGAGAAGACCAGGTCTTCTTTCTCCTTGGTAATTTCCTTAAGAAGGTTGACGTTAGTTTTAAGTCAAATTGTCTGCAGAAGTTGATGAGCCTTTTTCCATTCTTATTTGTGTGTTTGTGTGCAGGAAAATTTCCTCCTATTGCGTTATATTTATCTTCTCTGCCAGTCCGCGAGTTAACTCACGTACGAGTAGATTTATGTGAAGTACCTACATGCATCGAAGAACTCTTTATGGTAAAACTAAAATAGAGGAATTCTGTGATCGGGTCGTGAACAACACGACCGGCCGCCTTGTCATCCTCTGTCGCGTGGCGTCACGGAGTTGCCAAAAACGTGCTTTATCATTGTGAGAGATACAGATACGAGCGAGTGTGCTGAAAGCCCAGTTCACTGCTACTAGCGCCACGTCGTCATAACGTGCATACGAACATTGCACCATAATCTAAGTAATAAATTAAAAATTAAAGTAGCTTTTGCAAACTTTGTCTACATCTACATCCATACTCCGCAAGCCACCTGACGGTGTGTGGCGGATGGTACCCTGAGTACCTCTATCGGTTCTCCCTTCTATTCCAGCCTCATATTGTAAGTGGAAAGAAGGATTGTCGGTATGCCTCTGTGTGGGCTCTAATCTCTCTGATTTTATCCTCATGGTCTCTTCGCGAGATATACGTAGGAGGGAGCAGTATACTGCTTGACTCTTCGGTGAAGGTATGTTCTCGCAACTTTAACAAAAGCACGTACCGAGCTACTGAGCGTCTCTCCTGCAGAGTCTTCCACTAGAGTTTATCTATCATCTCCGTAACGCTTTCGCGGTTACTAAATGATCCTGTAATGAAGCGCGTTGCTCTCCGTTGGATCTTCTCTATCTCTTCTATCAACCCTATCTGGTGCGGATCCCACACTGCTGAGCAGTATTCAAGCAGTGGGCGAACAAGCGTACTATAACCTACTTCCTTTGTTGTCGGATTGCATTTCCTTAGGATTCTTCCAATGAATCTCAGTCTGGCATCTGCTTTACTGACGATCAACTTTATATGATCATTCCATTTTAAATCATTCCTAATGCGTACTCCCAGATAATTTATAGAATTAACTGCTTCCAGTTCCTGACCTGCTATTTTGTAGCTAAATGATAAGGGACCTATCTTTCTATGTATTCTTCAATATGTTAATGTTTAAACTGTTAAATCTCAGAGGGATCAGATAAATATATTTCCCTAAATACATCTTTTTAAATAAAAAAAGATGTAGCGCTAAATAATACGGCCAAAAATTGTTCAGGATGTGAAAATGTATGTCAAAATCAACTTGGTTGGAGCAATATTTTGGTCAACATCGGCGTTTCTACGAAAAATTGAAGGCACTAAATGTCAGACTCAGAAAGATGAAAATTTGTATGAAGCTTCAATCTCATATAAAAACATTAACTGCCGGCCGCGTTGGTCTCGCGGTTCTAGGCGCCCAGTCCGGAACCGCGCGGCTGCTACGGTCGCAGGTTCGAATCCTGCCTCGGGCATGGATGTGTGTGATGTCCTTATGTTCGTTACGTTTAAGTAGTTCTAAGTTCTAGGGGACTGATGACCACAGATGTTAAGCCCCATAGTGGTCAGAGCCATTAGAACCATTTTTTTGAAAAACTGTGAACTGTGTGACCCCATTAAGCTATACCTCTAATACTTTTCAAGTAATTTATTACAGACTACATTTGGAACAAAAATGTCGTTACTTGTGATAGATTAAGTGGAATGGAAATGAAGTCCGATGCTTCTTGACAGAGCACAGGGGAACGATGCAGGAGACCCACACAGCCGTACTAGGCAAGGTGTAAGTAGGCTGTTTACATCTTCTTATTGGTAACGCCACGTAGCGCTCTGTATGAAAAATCACTGGCTGTGCTGTGCGCAGTCTGTGTCTGGTTTGCATTGTTGTCTGTCATTGTAGTGTTGGGCAGCGGCAGCTGGATGCTAACAGCGCATAGCGTTGCGCAGTTGGAGGTGAGCCGCCAGCAGTGGTGGACATGGGGAGAGAGATGGCGGAGTTTTGAAATTTGTAAGAATTGGTGTCATGAACTGCTATATATATTATGACTATTAAGGTAAATACATTGTTTGTACTTTCATTCGCTAACTATGCCTATCAGTAGTTAGTGCCTTCAGTAGTTAGAATCTTTTATTTAGCTGGCAGTAGTGGTGCTCGCTGTATTGCAGTAGTTCGAGTAACGAAGATTTTTTGTGAGGTAAGTGATTTGTGAAAGGTATAGGTTAATGTTAGCGAGGGCCATTCTTTTGTAGGGATTATTGAAAGTCAGATTGCGTTGCGCTAAAAATATTGTGTGTCAGTTTAAGCACATTCGTGTATAATTGTTCATAGAGGACGTTTCACATAGACCAGTTGTGTATAATTTTCTAAGGGGACATTTCATATGTCGACCCTGGCAGGATACCTCACTGGAATCTTCTGATTTTTTCTTGTAGTTTGTGTAGTTAGTGTAGCCTTTGTTTATTGCTAGCACGTAATCATAGAGAGAATTTCCTTTGTATTTGCAGTCTTTCATTGTTGTACAGTAAAACAGTTGTGGCATGCATGTAGATTTGCACCAAGTATTTTGCAGCTGCGCTTGCAATTAACTAGATATTATTTTCAGTGCTATGTTAATGTGTTCTCTTATTTTTGCTCTTCAAATTGTGCCTTTCTGTGTTAACGTGTGAAATATTGTGACAATAATGGCGTGTGAAAAACGTAATACTAGGCTCCAAAGTAAACTGAGAAATGACAGTGAAGACGAAAGCAGTGTGTTAGCGCCACCGTGTAATGAATTAACTAATGTTCAAAGTAGTAAGTGCATCAGAACTGGCGGGATTCAGACACAGCAGGGCCCTCTCGACAAGGTGAATTTGTAGAAGTTAGGTGTCCAAATCCCAATAACGACGCGCGCCAACAGAGACACAATAGGCAATGACTCGCACTGCAGGCAGCCACGTGCGCCCGCTGGCTCCGAAAAAAATAACATGGACGCTAACCTTGAGAAAAATTTTAGCATTCTTTACCGACTTATACAACATAATTTCTTGGCAGTTTTGTGAGATTAAGGATGACTTTGCATTTGGTTTCTTTGATAGCTACAAGATTATATCACGACGCTACTAATGTGTGACACAATTTACATTGGGCTTTTGCGGCGTATCTATTTTATATCTGCACAGTTTTTCTGAATTATTCTGGAAAGTAAAACATGTTTTACTAGTAACTTTTGTGGTATAGTTTCACTGAGACAGCCTTTTCCATAGCACAAAAATGCGTTACATTATAGTGCTTTCTTGATCACGGCAATAAGCGTAGTAACTACGATATCTATACGCAAAGCATTTCACTTTTGTTTATCATGAGGTGAGTACATTGACTTCTGCAGAACTTAACTTTCGGAGGACGATAACTACGACACTTCCACAGAGATTATCTTACAACATGACGCACAGCTTTGAATGATGTATTTGGTATGGGATCATGATGTTTAAAGTACGTTTGAGGTAGTTGACACTTTTGACATGAGCAGAGAATTTTTATTAGGTTTTGAAATTATTGGAGGAAGCTACGACGATTTAGAGAGTTGACTGAGGTGTTATGATGTTATTATTACGACGACGATGTGAATTATGCTGCTGAAGTATGCTTAAGCTGATGCTATATGAGTTATTTGGTTATGATACGTATCTGTTATGATGACATATTGAAGAAGTATCGACGAATATTCATATGTGTAATAAGGTAAGGAGTAATGAGTAGTGGTTAGGGACTCTGGTTTGTGAAAAAGGATGTTGGAAACCAAGAATCGTACTTTAAGAGTTATGAAATGTGTGTATATGCGTGAATGTATCACTATGGTGGCGAAAATTTTTTGGACACTATTATATTTATAGGATTTTACTTTCTACACATTTGCAACGCAAACTCTCAACCTGTGAAAATATTTTTATATGAGACTGCCACTGTAGCGGAAACTGCTGTCGTAAATATTTCGGTAAGACAATTAAGTGACCACCTGCACGTAATGTGTCGTGGGCACCCAGCTGCGCGACAACTGCCTGACAAAATAGAGCCATTAGTGTGTGCCTTTCAGAGGCACAGGTAAAAAAAAGGGCCATTATCCTCTCTATTGACATTCCTTTGTAGAAAGCACCGCAAATACGACACGCTCATTACTGAGAAAGGTACTTACATCTGACACCTGATTATAACAAACGTCTTTCTACGAGAGTTGAGAGAATTCTACTAACTTATGAAGTGTCACATGACTATTGAATGATATTTTTATGCTTTGTCCATAGTTGCTAATTTCATTTGATATGTTTTCCAGCTGTGTTGCAGCATTGGTTTTATAAAATTAAATGCATTTGCTAATGTGAACACTTTCTGTCGACAAATCTATTAAATAATTATTTTATGATCCACATTCTGCGAAAAAGGAGCTCTTGGAATGGAAAGAGCAATAAGAAGCGGCTAATAACAGTAACTGTATATATAATTTTCTTTCAAGTACTTGGTAATTTGTTGTAGCATTAGTTTTTGTGGTGCACCACTTTAATTGCATAGATATTAAGATGTGAATAGACATTGTCCTTATCTGCATTGTTGTCTTTAGTGTGCTATTTTTTCTGCTTGTGGGTTTGTCATGTTTAGGTATCAGTTATAGCATTTGCTGCGGCTGTTTACCATTCATAGTGCTACTGAATGTCACTTTGTATTACTAAGTTAAGCCAATTTTATTACTGATTTATTTTTCTTTTTTGCTGTGCATTGCCTTATATTAGTTGTAATATTGCTGCCTTTTTTTGCCAATTTCCATTTTTTTACCATTGCTTTTTGTGTAAATTGTTTTGTGCTGCTGCATTGCCTCATCCCTTAGTTAAGCATCTCAGCTCAGTAGATTTAAGTTAGCTTAAGAGGGGGTAACCTATATAAGAGAATGAGTTGCAATGAATTTGAAGAAATGCACCGAGAGGTTATATGAGAAAAGTACAGAAAGCAGGTATAGATAGGACTTTTTGAAAATAATGAAGAACGAAGGGAGATCTCCGAGAAGTAAAGAAAGTTTTGTTTGCAAAATACTGCAGTACAACAAACCCTGCCCTTTCCTTGCGTTATCCCACTATGTGTTTGTGTACCCTTGTGTATTTGTTTCCTTCCTCTCTGTGTGCTGTTTCATAGAATTTTTTTCTCCTCTAATATTAAGCTACATTCACTATGATGAGGAATACTGTTATCCTCAAATGTAATTTGCGTTAATAACATGTTATTTACTTCGTAAAGATGTTTACACATTATTTATTCTGTTTTGTTCTAATGCTCATGTGTTAAGTTGATGTTTCAAAACTTATTCTGATCTTTTATGTATGTACTTATGTCATAATTTTTGTAACACTGATGTATTTGTTATTTCGATTCTTTTGTAAAGCCTGTATTACTGCAAATGTTATCTGTACTATTATGTTCTTTAATGATATATTTTGTGCGTTTGTTATTGTATTCTCATGTTATAAAATTGTAATTGACACCAGTTCATCAAATTAAGTAACCTGTAAATTACATTTCACTGCATACGTTTCTGTTGGTCATAGTATATGGACAATATGTGAGAAGTAGGGACTGATAGTGTTTGCACGTGTGTTAATAATTCAGCAAGGGACTGGATAACAGCATTGCTGGTTCTAAGGACATTTCAAACAAATTCTTTGTGATTGGACAGGTGGTGGTTTATGGACTTGCTATATTCTCCGCAAGACTCTTCGAGGGTGATTGTGCACCTGCACAGTCGCAACAGATGGCTGTTGGCCATCTCTACAAGGACTGAAGTGGGTCTGCACCTTCCATGGCCCACCAATACCATTATTTCTACATGGACTGCAGTGGGTCTGTACCTCTGGTGGCCCACCAATACCATAATCCCTACCAGGACTACAGTGGGTCTGCTCTGTGATGACCTACCTACAAATAGTCTTCAACTTCGACTGACTCTGCTGTGGGTTTGCTCTGTTATGGCCCATTACCTGTTTGCATGTGAAGAGTCAGCACTGTCTTTCCGTTGGAAGGACAACACTACTTCTTCAAGACTGCTTAGAAATCCACTACTTCCAAGTGCATTTTCTTTTACTACTCAGACTTTGAGAAAAACACTGCCATTTTACTTTGATGAATGATCAGGACTGTCTTTATGGACTGTGAGACAATTTTAGCTTCTGACCAACATTGTATCTATAAGTGTGTGCATTTCATTTCTTTGTTATTGTAATTATGAAAAAAATTTCAAATCTGTATTGGCCACTGCTCAAAAGAATTTGTAAATTTTTTTGTGGGGAGCATGGGGGCTATGTAAGTAGGCTGTTTACATTTTCTTACTGGTAACGCCACGTAGCGCTCTGTATGAAAAATCACTGGCTGTGCTGTGCGCAGTCTGTGGCTGGTTTGCATTGTTGTCTGCCATTGTAGTGTTGGGCAGAGCAGCTGAATGCTAACAGCACGTAGCGTTGCGCAGTTGGAGGTGAGCAGGCAGCAATGGTGGACGTGGGGAGAGAGATGGCGGAGTTTTGAAATTTGTAAGAATTGGTGTCATGAACTGATATATACACTCCTGGAAATTGAAAAGAGAACACATTGACACCGGTGTGTCAGACCCACCATACTTGCTCCGGACACTGCAAGAGGGCTGTACAAGCAATGATCACACGCACGGCACAGCGGACACACCAGGAACAGCGGTGTTGGCCGTCGAATGGCGCTAGCTGCGCAGCATTTGTGCACCGCCGCCGTCAGTGTCAGCAAGTTTGCCGTGGCATACGGAGCTCCATCGCAGTCTTTAACACTGGTAGCATGCCGCGACAGCGTGGACGTGAACCGTATGTGCAGTTGACGGACTTTGAGCGAGGGCGTATAGTGGGCATGCGGGAGGCCGGGTGGACGTACCGCCGAATTGCTCAACACGTGGGGCGTGAGGTCTCCACAGTACATCGATGTTGTCGCCAGTGGTCGGCGGAAGGTGCACGTGCCCGACGACCTGGGACCGGATGGCAGCGACGCACGGATGCACGCCAAGACCGTAGGATCCTACGCAGTGCCGTAGGGGACCACACCGCCACTTCCCAGCAAATTAGGGACACTGTTGCTCCTGGGGTATCGGCGAGGACCATTCGCAACCGTCTCCATGAAGCTGGGCTACGGTCCCGCACACCGTTAGGCCGTCTTCCGCTCACGCCCCAACATCGTGCAGCCCACCTCCAGTGGTGTCGCGACAGGCGTGAATGGAGGGACGAATGGAGACGTGTCGTCTTCAGCGATGAGAGTCGCTTCTGCCTTGGTGCCAATGATGGTCGTATGCGTGTTTGGCGCCGTGCAGGTGAGCGCCACAATCAGGACTGCATACGACTGAGGCACACAGCGCCAACACCCGGCATCATGGTGTGGGGAGCGATCTCCTACACTGGCCGTACACCTCTGATGATCGTCGAGGGGACACTGAATAGTGCACGGTACATCCAAAGCGTCATCGAACCCATCGTTCTACCATTCCTAGACCGGCAAGGTAACTTGCTCTTCCAACAGGACAATGCACGTCCGCATGTATCCCGTGCCACCCAACGTGCTCTAGAAGGTGTAAGTCAACTACCCTGGCCAGCAAGATCTCCGGATCTGTCCCCCATTGAGCATGTTTGGGACTGGATGAAGCGTCGTCTCACGCGGTCTGCACGCCCAGCACGAACGCTGGTCCAACTGAGGCGCCAGGTGGAAATGGCATGGCAAGCCGTTCCACAGGACTACATCCAGCATCTCTACAATCGTCTCCATGGGAGAATAGGAGCCTGCATTGCTGCGAAAGGTGAATATACACTGTACTTGTGCCGACATTGTGCATGCTCTGTTTCCTGTGTCTATGTGTCTATGTGCCTGTGGTTCTGTCAGTGTGATCATGTGATGTATCTGACCCCAGGAATGTGTCAATAAAGTTTCCCCTTCCTGGGACAATGAATTCACGGTGTTCTTATTTCAATTTCCAGGAGTGTATATTATGACTATTAAGGTAAATACATTGTTTGTACTTTCATTCGCTAACTATGCCTATCAGTAGTTAGTGCCTTCAGTAGTTTGAATCTTTTATTTAGCTGGCAGTAGTGGTGCTCGCTGTATTGCAGTAGCTTGAGTAACGAAGATTTTTTGTGAGGTAAGTGATTTGTGAAACGTATATGTTAATGTTAGTCAGGGCCATTCTTTTGTAGGGATTATTGAAAGTCAGATTGCGTTGCGCTAAAAATATTGTGTGTCAGTTTAAGCACATACGTGTATAATTGTTCAAAGAGGACGTTTCACATAGACCAGTCGTGTATAGTTTTCCAAGGGGACGTTTCAAAGGTCCTAGTGGAGGTGGTTTGCCGTTGCCTTCCTCCAACCGTAATGGGGATGAATGATGATGATGAAGATAACAAAATGGTTCAAAGGGCTCTGAGCACGATGGGACTTAACATCTGAGGTCATAAGTTTCCTAGAACTTAGAACTACTTAAACCTAACTAACCTAAGGACATCACACACATCCATGCCCGAGGCAGGTTTTGAGCCTGGAACCGTAGCGGTCGCATGGTTCCAAACTGAAGCTCCTAGAACCGCTCGGCCACTCCGGCCAGCACGAGACAATAACACCCGTTCATCTCGGGGCAGGTGAAACTCCCTAACCCCGCCGGGAATTGAACCCGGGATCCCGTGCTATGGAAGCGAGAACGCTACCGCGAAACCACGAGCGGCGGCAAAAGATTAAGTATTAATGATAAAAGGTTCTGATTAAAGCACTTGATTGCATCCATTAAATAATAAAGCTATAACAAGTTTTCGAATTTTTGTATTAAATATCAATCAATACGAGGGTAAGTCAATTATCATCTTGCAAAGTAGCTATAAAATTATATTGTAATCAAACTTACAAGAACATCATTTTTCGACATAGTCTCCTTGCCTTTCAACGCACTAGTTCCATCATTGTACAAGCTTCCTGGTGCCCTCATAAAAGATGGTTCTCGGTTGAGCTGCGAACCAGGAATGCACCGCTTCTTTCACTGCTTCGAGGCAAATCGACGGCCCCTTAATGCCTGTTCGAGTGGACCAAACAAGTGATAGTCAGAAGGGGCAAATCGGGACTATATGGACGATGATCCAGTATTTCAAATTTTAATTTCTGGAGCGTTTTAGCAGTGTGGGTAGCAGTATGCTGACGGGCATTGTCGTGCAACAACACAACGCCTTTTTTTATAGCAATCCTCGGCGTTTGCTTCGAATTGCTGGCTTTTGCCTGGCAGTAAGCATTTCACTGTTAGGTACACTGTTTATTATTGTCCCCCTTTCCCCATAATATTCCAGTACTGGACCTTGTGCGTTCCAAAAAGCCGTAAGCATCAGTTTTTCTGCAGACGGTTGGGTCTTGAACTTTTTCTTGCATGTCGAATTTGGATCTTTCCGTTCCTTACTCTGTCGTTTACTCTCCGGCTCGTAATGATGGATCCTTGTTTCGTCACCAGTAATGATCCTGTCTAGGGAGTTGAACCCTTTGTTACCATAACGATCCAAATGTTTTTTGCAGATGTCTAAGCGTGTTTGTTTATGCAAGTGTGTCAGTTGTTTCGGGAACCATCTTGCACATAACCTTATGAAACCAAAGTCTGTTGTGGACTTCGAAGGCAGATCTTGACTAATTTGCAGACGATGTGCCACTTCGCCAAGAGTTAATCGTCTGTGTAAGAGAATCATTTCACGTGAACGCTCAATGCTTTCTTCATTATGTGGCGGTAAACGGTCGTCCGGCTCCTTCATTGTGCGTGAGACTTGTGCGACCATTTCGGAATTTTTCAATTCATTCGTAGACACTCCGTTGTGGCAAAACGCTGTTCCTGTACTGTACCGAAAGTCTTCGATGAATTTCGGCCCCTGATCCGTCTTCCGACCACAAAAAACGGATCACTGAACGTTGCTCTGCTTTGGTGCAAATAGACAGCGAAGCAGCCATGATTAACAGCACGCCCAGCGATAACGAAATTAGCCTAGCAGCTTGAAAATTGCAAGATAGAACAACAAATAAACAAATCAGGCGTCATAAGCGTAAAACGACAGAACTACCAAAATAACCAAAAATGTAACTAAATCGCGAATAATAATTGGCTTACCCTCGTACAAGGACTCCTGAAGAAGTAGTTGAGAGGCCATGTTCTACTGTCGGTTCAGGTCTAAAAATTCTAACCGGCATAACTTTAATGCAGTCGAACCAAAACTTTTTCTGTAATTAAAGCCAACTTAACTCCATTGATGTAAAATTACGAACATGTAAATTGATTTATGACGGAGTAGTTAAAATTATATATTACATGTCTAATATTCTGCGTGGTGTCTGTTGTCCTATGTCGTGTCTCCCTACCACTTTCGCGCAACGACGCTCTGAGCGTGTTTTTTTTTAGGTAATTGACTAGTTTGAACCTGGGACCTGTTGCTGGTAAGGAGACGCCAGACCACACATGACATGTAGAATTCAGAAGAGTTCAGTGAGACTAGCGATGATATAACCAAATACTTAATGATTTCAGCTTCAGCTCCACTGCACTCTCTGTAAAAGAATCTTAATACTAACTAAATTTAGTGGAAGGGGTTCAAGGCTTTCCTATTTTTAGTTAGCTGGTAAACTAGCGTCGAAAAGCATTTAAGTTTACCATTGGAAATTTTATTCTACTCACAAAACATTGTTTATAAATTGCGCTATTCATAAAAGGAAATCTTTTAATACAGGATGACAAAAACCAACTGAGATCAACAAAAATGTGAACGAATATTCCCTGAATGGGTTTCCAAGTTCTACAATGGATCGAAGGATGACCTATGCCATATCACATCTATAATCTAGGTTTAAATTAAGTTTCACAAAAGAGAACACTATCAAAATAGTCTACAGTGACCCTCAATTATCATTAATTACTTATCTAATTTCTCGTAAATTACAGTTGTTGATGTGGCTTCTCAATAATTATATAATAGAAAAATCATCGCTTTTCAGATTTTACCTTAGGTAGCAAATGTGAATACCATGAGCTTCAATTGACGATCGACACTAGTATTACTTAAAAAGGGGATGTAACAGATGTGACTTCTGCAGTTCTGAGTGAAGCTTTATGCGCTCAAAATGCGGCATCGCGTGCGTTCATTACCTTGTCGGTGTTCGTCAGGAGACGGCGGGCAGCACAGCTCCGCTCACCTCGCCGTCTCGCAAGCTACTCTCTCTTCACATCTCCTTACTACAATTTACCGAAGTTGGTTAAAAAAAACTATCTGGCTGTGTTTTCTTCTGACCATTCAGGGTCTCAATGTTAACCGTAAGCTCCGCCTACAAAAATTCTGTCTATCCAATGAGAAACGTTATACTTTTCGTGGTGGGGCAATGTTTTTAAAGTTTGCAACGTAACAGAGATGCGAAAAAGTCTCACGCTAAAACCTGCAGCTGGTGTGGTCCTTTTAGCGTTATCATGAGATCTATACTGTTCTTCTTTTAACGTGGGCTGGGGGGTGGTCCTTGACGTAACAGGGACGCGAAAAAGTCTCACGCAAAAACGTGCGGGTGGTAGTCTTAGAGGAAGGCTGCCGACGTGGGTGTCCAGTCCGTCCCTTATCGTAGGGCCTTCTAGCTTAACACAGTTCTGCTCTCGGCTTCTGTTCTCGTTTCTCCCCTCGGAACTGCGTCTGTCTCACGGTGGGAACGTATGACATGCATTTAGGCATTCTTGTGTTAGTCTGTGGTATTCCATTTGCTCACTTGTCACTCGTATTACTTCGGTTAATTTAATGTCACGATTTATTCGGAGATATGTGACATACTACTGGATTTGCTTATTACGTCGGGGTTTTCATGGAAGGCGTTGGATTTGCCTAACACCTTACACATGTGTCCAAGAGAGCGGACATTTAGATGCTGCTACCTGGGCATACAGCAGATGACGGCAGAATTTCCCTTCGGCCGTCCGCTGCGCTCCTATATAAATACGGCCTGACAGGTAGTGACAGACTCACTTCGAAACCCAACTGTCAATTTGTCCGCGTCACTCAAACGCCGGCTTAAGCTGTCTCGGATGATGTCACAGCCATGCTGCTGCTAAACGCATTTTCGGTACAGACAGGAATTGAACTCGCGAGGACTGTACATTGTCCTGGATCACTCACATTTCGCGGAAATAACTGTTTTTCGCCGCCCGTAATGTTAACAAAACAGCGTGGCAAGTGATTAGATTATTTTCCGCTTTTTTGGCGAGCAATTAACATTGATTATTAGAAGTCAGTGCGAAAGACCATTTAATGGGAACTTACCGTAGAGGACGCTTCTGAACTGCTCATAGTGCTGTTTGCGATAGAAACATTATTATTATTATTGTCAGGAATATTATTACGTTGTGCGTGTGAAACATTATCAGATATGTGAATCAGTTAAAATTAAAAACTTTCACTTATAATTATAGTTCCTGATCCCGTTGGGTAAACAGAGAGTAGAAACATCTCTTTTAGTATGAATTCATGGTTTCGCGGCGATCTGAATTAATAAAATTTTCTCGAGCTTCCAGCCGCGTCAGGTGGTTAAAATCCCACGAGCTTTCGACCGAGCTCTCCTCAGCCACTGTCTCGTGGTAAGACTGACTACTGTGTCGCCGTGGCCCCGTCGTTATACAGCCGCACTGCTGGCTGTGACGTCACTGGTGCTCTCTTCCTCGCCATATGTGGTAATGTTTTCATCCCGCGTCCGTCGAGCCCGTTTTTAAC
The DNA here is from genome assembly GCF_023897955.1 of Schistocerca gregaria. Lineage (NCBI taxonomy): Eukaryota > Metazoa > Arthropoda > Insecta > Orthoptera > Acrididae > Schistocerca > Schistocerca gregaria. The sequence goes on from NC_064924.1 coordinate 141,927,314, forward strand.
TTTATCAACAGAATTAAACAACTGCGTCTTTGTTAAGGAGGTATAATGGTTAGTTTTGATGTGGTCTCCCTGTTTACACGTGTTCCGGTTAAAGACTGTATAGATCTCCTCCCCCAGTTACTTGATAGCATAATTGTGGGACTGTTTAAGCACACGTTGACATCGTCGTATTTCCTACACGGTGGCCAGTATTTCGACCAGTTGAACGGCGTGGCTATGGGAAGCCCATTAGCTCCATCCAAAGCCAACCTTTTTATTGAAAAATTTGAAGACATTGCCTTGGACATGGCTCCATTTAAGCCAAGTTGCCTTTATCGTTACGTCGATGGCACTTTTAACATCTGACCACATGGGCGTGAAAAAGTGGAAGAAGTATTACAACACCTGAACAGCATTCACGGCCACATCAAGTTTACGATGAAAGTCGAGACAGATGGCGCATTGGTCTTCCTTGACGTCGTCGTTCGGCGGAAAACCAATGGGCACCTCAGCCACAGTGTCTACAGGAAACCGACACACACAGATTGGTATCTGCACGCTCTCAGCCACCACCATCCGGCACAAAAACGTGGCCTTCTAAATACCCTCGTCCATCGTGCTAAAGCCGTCTCAGGTGCTAAAGTCTACCACCAGAACTGACCCACCTCCGAAAAGTCTTCCAGGAAAACGGGTACAGCCACGGACAGATGTCACAGGCTATATCTGGTGTGACACAGAAGAAACACACCAACAGAGTAGAGAACACCACTGAAGAAGAAAGCAAGAAACTTTGCCTTTCTGTGGTACAGCGTGGGGAAAGATTAGCCGGCTCCTTAAGAGATACAACATTTCATCGGTGTTCAGGCCCGCAGCAAAAATTCGTCAGTTCATGAGGCCTGTGAAGGACAATCTAGGGCTTAGAACGCCTGGAGTGTACATGGAACAATGTCAGTGTGGCTGTTACTAAGTCGGCCAAACGGTACGCACTGTGGAGCAACGCCGGAGGAAAACGAAAGGTGCTGACGCCTACGCTATCCAGAAGTATCAGCCGTGGCAGAACACGCCTTAGAAAATGGACACCGAATTCTATTCAGCGAAACGTCTGTCGTTATGAGGACGAAGGAATTTTGGGATAGCGCCATAAAAGAAGGTGTTCAAATAAAAACCTCTGAAAACACCATCAACAAGAGCGGCGGTTTGTGTTGTGCTGGCTGAAGAGCCTAACCGTGTTACTAATGGAGGCCGAAATGCACGCGTTTGAGGTCACGCAGGCTGGCGTGAGGAGGGAAGAACTATACTGACGTGAGGTCTGGAACATGACAAGGAATTAGAATTCAGAAAGCGGACGTAATTAGTATGATACTTAACTTTAATCCATTAATGAACGTCGCTCTCGACGTTACATGATTCACAATATTATCTGTTCAGAACAGTAACTGAATATGGCGCCTTGCTAGGTCGTAGCAAATGACGTAGCTGAAGGCTATGCTAAACTGTCGTCTCCGCAAATGAGAGCGCATTTTGTCAGTGAACCATCGCTAGCAAAGTCGGCTGTACAACCGGGGCGAGTGCTAGGGAGTCTCTCTAGACCTGCCGTGTGGCGGCGCTCGGTCTGCAATTACTGATAGTGGCGACACGCGGGTCCGACGCATACTAACGGACCGCGGCCGATTTAAAGACTACCACATACCAAGTGTGGTGTCTGGCGGTGACACCACAGTTTGCAACTCAGCACAGCCTGGGACCCGGCCATCGCGAGGTTAAAACGGGCGAAACGGACGCAGGATGAAAACATTACCATATATGGCGAGGAAGAGAGCACTAGTGACGTCACAGCCAGCAGGGCTATATAACGACGCGGTCACGGCGACACAGCAGTCATTCTTACCACTTGACAATGACTGACGAGAGCTCGGTAGAAAGCTCGTGGGATTTTAACCACCTGACGCGGATAGAAGCCTGAGAAAATTTTATTAATTTCTGTCAGTGAGTACAAGAAGAATGTGGACGTGCACACTGGAAATTATGGTCAGTATGTTCTCCATCGCTTTCTGGCTGACCACAAAAATAGTCTTCAGGCTCTCGTAAAAGACTGCGAATATTCATATATTTATTAGTACTAAACTACTGGCCATTAAAATTGCTACAACAAGAATAAATGCAGATGATAAACGGGTATTCATTGGACAAATATATTATACTAGAACTGACATGTGATTACATTTTCACGCAATTTGGGTGCATAGATCCTGAGAAATCAGTACCCAAAACAACCACCTCTGGCCGTAATAATGGCCTTGATACGCCTCGGCGTTGAGTCAAACAGAGCTTGGATGGCCTGTACAGGTACAGCTGCCCATGCAACTTCAACACGATACCACAGTTCATCAAGAGTAGCGTCTGGCGTATTGAGCCAGTTGCTCGGCCACCATTGACCACACGTTTTCAATTGCTGAGAGACCTGGAGAATGTGCTGGCCAGGGCAGCAGTCGAACATTTTCTGTATCCAGAAAAGCCCGTATAGGATCTGCAACATGCGGTCGTGCAGCGTCCTGCTGAAATGTAAGGTCTCGCAGGGATCGAATGAAGGGTAGAGCCACGGGTCGTGACACATATGAAATGTAACGTCCACTGTTCAAAGTGTTGTCAATGCGAACAAGAGGTGACCGAGACGTGTAGCCAGTGGCACCCCATAGCATCTCCCAGGTGACACGACAGTATGGCAATGACGAATACACGCTTCCAAAGTGCATTCACCGCGATGACGCCAAACACGGATGCGACCATCATGATGGAGTAAACAGAACCTTGATTCATCCGAAAAAATGACCACAGCCATGGTCTCCGAGCTTATAGTCCATACTTTTGCAAACGTCGTCGAACTGTTCGTGCAGATACTTGTCTTTCAAACGTCCCTGTGCGTTGACTCAGGCATCGAGACGTGGCTGCACGATCCGTTACAGCCATACGGATAAGATGCCTGTCATCTCGACTGCTAGTGATACGAGGCCGTTGGGATCCAGGACGGCGTTCTCTATCACCCTCCTGAACCCACCGATTCCATATTCTTCTAACAGTCATTGGATCTCGACCAACGCGAGCAGCAATGTCGCGATGCGATAAACCGCAATCGCGATAGGCTACAATCCGACCTTTATGAAAGACGGAAACGTGATGGTACGCATTTCTCCTCCTTACTCGAGGCATCACAACAACGTTTCACCAGGCAACTCCGGTCAACTGCTGTTTGTGTATAAGAAATCGGTTGGAAACTTTCCTCATGTCAGCAGGTTGTAGGTGTCGCCACCGGCGCCAACGTTGTGTGAATGCTGTGAAAAGCTAATCATTTGCATATCACAGCATCTTCTTCCTGTCGGCTAAATTTCGCGTCTGTAGCACGTCATCTTCGTGGTGTAGCAATTTTAATGGCCAGTAGTGTATCAACCCGCCGTCCCGCAATAGGTTCCAGTGACTGAGAGCACTATGGGACTTAACTGCTGAGGTCATCAGTCCCCTAGACTTATAACTACTTATACCTAACTAACCTAAGGACATCACACAAATCCATGCCCGAGGCACTATTCAAATCTGCGACCGTAGCAGTTGCGCGGCTCCAGACAGTAGTGCCTAGAACCGCTTGGCCACCCCGGCCGGCCTCACAATTGGAATGATGTAGGTAAGTGTATGAGGTCACCTCAGCGCTCTCTCGGCCGTTGTGATGCTTCCAGGCCTTGGTGACGCTACTTCTCATTCAAGTAACTGGCGGCTGAGTGCACCCGTCCCAGCGCTTACAGTGAGGACAGATCCCTGGCACTGTCGGGAATTACGCCCGGCTCCTCTGCATGAGAGTCAGGCGCACTGATGATTCAGCTAAGCAAGCGGCCATTTATTGTAAACTTATTGTAATTAGCATGGACGAAAACACTTCATCTGTTCTGCAGCTCAGTGAGAAACCACATCACAGAGGTTTCGAGTGTGAAGAGGCGATTTTGGAGCCGGAGTTCTACGTGCATAATCTTCCTGGTAACCGGTCTACTTACGAAAAACGGAGCGGCAGTAAGCTCCAACATCGACGCTACCCTTACAAGTTGTCTACTTGTAGGTGAGTTCAACACTGGGAGGTCATCTAAGGAGAGACAAGTGTAAGAAGGCTGTTTAGGTTTTTTTTATTGGTAACGCCACATAGCGCTCTGTATGAAAAATCACTGGCCGTGCCGTGTGCAGTCTGTGGCTGGTTTGCATTGTTGTCTGCCATTGTACTGTTGGGCAGCGGCGGCTGGATGCTAACGGCGCGTAGCGTTGCGCAGTTGGAGGTGAGCCGCCAGCAGTGGTGGACGTGGGGAGAGAGATGGCGGAGTTTTGAAATTTGTAAGACTGGATGTCATGAACTGCTATATATATTTTGACTATTAAGGTAAATACATTGTTTGTTCTGTATTCAAATCTTTCATTTGCTAACTATGCCTATCAGTAGTTAGTGCCTTCAGTAATTTGAATCTTTTATTTAGCTGGCAGTAGTGGCGCTCGCTGTATTGCAGTAGCTAGAGTAACGAAGATTTTTGTGAGGTAAGTGATTTGTGAAACGTATAGGTTAATGTTAGTCAGGGCCACTCTTTCGTAGGGATTTTTGGAAGTCAGATTGCGTTGCGCTAAAAATATTGTGTGTCAGTTTAAGCACAGTCATGTAGAATTGTTAAAAGGGGACGTTTCACAAGTTAGCGATCGTAGTCTGATAAAGTACTGCCTCTCTATGGAGGCTCAGGGAGCTGCATAGTATTCTCTTGTTAGATGTGAGAAACTTCAGAAAAGCGAGCTGGAAGCTTCTGCTAGCTGAGTGCGGCTCCCCAGTCCTCACAGAGCCGGGAGACGAGGATGAGGAAGAACACTTCGAATTATCAACCGCTTTCTGGCTGTGACACAGAAGAGGTACAACTGACACCTTGGATCTCAGAACTTACTCATCTTAAAAGGTAAGATTGGAAAGCCAGAAGGGGAAAAGAATGTTAGTTTTTAGCGTCCTGTCGACATCGAAGTCATTAGAGAAGGTGGAAGGCAAGAAGAGATATCAAACAAGTTGGTACGACAGAGATGTTAGACCTGTGCGATACAGGCAACTGAAAGAGAGGTATTAATGTAAGGTCAGTCAGAAGAGCTAGGTGAGAAAAGTTTGTTCTATCAATCCTGGCCTCCCCATGAACCATGGACCTTGCCGTTGGTGGGGAGCCTTGCGTGCCTCAGCGATAGAGATAGCCGTACTGTAGGTACAACCACAACGGAGGGATATCTGTTGGGAGGCCAGACAAACGTGTGGTTCCTGAAGAGGGGCAGCAGCCTTTTCAGTAGTTGCAGGGGCAACAGTCTGGATGATTGACTGATCTGTCCTTGTAAAAATAACCAAATCGGCCTTGCTATGCTGGAACTGCGAACGGCTGAAAGCAATTGGTAACTACAGCCGTAATTTTTCCTGAGGGCATGCAGCTTTACTGTATGATTAAATGATGATGGCGTCCTCTTGGGTAAAATATTCCGGAGATAAAATAGTCCCCCATTCGGATCTCAGGGCGGGGACTAAGGATCAAGAGGATGTCGTTATCAGGAGTAAGAAAACTGGCGTTCTACGGATCGGAGTGCAGAATGTCAGATCCCTTAATCGGGCAGGTAGGTTAGAAAATTTAAAAAGGCAAATGGATAGGTTAAAGTTAGATATAGTGGGAATTAGTGAAGTTCGGTGGCAGGAACAAGACTTCTGGTCAGGTGACTACAGGGTTATAAACACAAAATCAAATAGGGGTAATGCAGGAGTAGGTTTAATAATGAATAGGAAAACAGGAATGCGGGTAAGCTACTACAAACAGCATAGTGAACGCATTATTGTGGCCAAGATAGATACGAAGCCCACACCTACTACAGTAGTACAAGTTTATATGCCAACTAGCTCTGCAGATGACGAAGAAATTGAAGAAATGTATGAGGAAATAAAAGAAATTATTCAGATAGTCAAGGGTGACGAAAATTTAATAGTCATGGGTGACTGGAATTAGAGTGTAGGAAAAGGGAGAGAAGGAAACGTAGAAGGTGGATATGGATTGGGGATAAGAAATGAAAGAGGAAGCCGCCTGGTAGAATTTTGCACAGAGATCAACTTAATCATAGCTAACACTTGGTTTAAGAATCATGAAAGAAGGTTGTATACATGGAAGAACCCTGGAGATACTAAAAGGTATCAGATAGATTAAATAGTGGTAAGACAGAGATTTAGGAACCAGGTTTTAAATTGTAAGAGATTTCCAGGGGCAGATGTGGACTCTGACCACAATCTATTGGTTATGACCTGTAGATTAAAACTGAAGAAACTGCAAAAAAGGTGGGAATTTAAGGAGATGGGACCTGAATAAACTGAAAGAACCAGAGGTTGTACAGAGTTTCAGGAAGAGCATAAGGGAAAAATTGACAGGAATGGGGAAAAGAAATACAGTAGAAGAATGGGTAGCTTTGAGGGATGAAGTAGTGAAGGCAGCAGAGGATCAAGTAGGTAAAAAGACGAGGGCTAGTAGAAATCCTTGGGTAACAGAAGAAATACTGAATTTAATTGATGAAAGGAGAAAACATAAAAATGCAATAAATGAAGCATGCAAAAAGGAATACAAACGCCTCAAAAATGAGATCGACAGGAAGTGCAAAATGGCTAAGCAGGGATGGCTAGAGGACAAATGTAAGGATATAGAGGCTTATCTCACTAGGGGTAAGACAGATACTGCCTACAGGAAAATTAAAGAGAATTTGAGAACGAAAGCACTTAACAACTTGCAACAAATTTTACCCATAGTTTCAAACTTTTATGAAATTTTTTCTCACTAACAACCCCTGCAAAATGATGAAAGGAAAAATATTCACCACTTACTACTTACCACTTATATATAAAATGTAGGCTGGAAATGGCAAGGAAAGCGCTTCTGAAGAAGAGAAGTTTGTTAACATCGAGTATAGATTTAAGTGTCAGGAAGCCGTTTCTGAAAGTATTTGTTTGGAGTGCAGCCATGTATGGAAGTGAAACATGGACGATAAATAGTTTGGACAAGAAGATAATAGAAGCTTTCGAAATGTGGTGCTACAGAAGAATGCTGAAGATTAGATGGGTAGATCACATAACTAACGAGGAGGTATTGAATAGGATTGGGGAGAAGAGACGTTTGTGGCACAACTTGACCAGAAGAAGGGATCGGTTGGTAGGACATGTTCTGAGACATCAAGGGATCACCAGTTTAGTATTGGAGGGCAGTGTGGAGTGTAAAAATCGTAGAGGGAGACCAAGAGATGAATATACTAAGCAGATTCAGAAGGATGTAGGTTGCAGTAGATACTGGGAGATGAAGAAGCTTGCACAGGATAGAGTAGCATCAAACCAGTCTCAGGACTGAAGACAACATCAACAACAACAACATCAATCCTGGCAGCAAGCCCCTGGGGCAAGCCCTGAAAATTATAACTGCGAAAATGACACACCCAAATACAGCCGCCATATGCTTGCAAACGGATACAGAGCTGGCTGAAATCATGTGCTAAATGGAAAAGAAGGGAGATGCTGGTCCTGATGGCATACCAGCGGTGGTGGTACACTCATTACATCCGTTCAAATGTTCAAATATGTGTGAATTACTAAGGGACCAAACTGCTGAGGTCATCGGTCCCTAGATTTACACACTACTTAAACGAACTTAAGCTAACTTATGCTAAGAACAAGACACACACCCATGCCCAAGGGAGATGTCGATTCTCCAGCGGAAGGGTCCGCGCAATCCGTGACATGGCGTCTTAAACTGCGCGGCCACTCCGCGCGGCTATTACATCCGTATGCAGTTACTTACCTGAACAAATTATTTAATAAATGCATGACTCAGGGGCGTTTCTCAGAATGCTGGGAAAAGACAGAAGCAATCATTATAAAGCAAAAGGAGGGGAAAGAAGATAAAGATCCCATTCTGCCCGAAACATACCAGCTTCTCTGTTTAATGCATGTACTTACGAAATTTCGGGAAAAGCGCAAATAAATAGATTAAAATCCCAAAGGGGCTCTAACACGATCAGATAACGCTCAATATGAATTTAAGAAGGGTAAATGTACGAAGGGAGCAATTAATTTGGCGTAAAATTATTGTAGACACAAAATACTGAATAGGTATACTTTCAGACTTACCTGAGACATTCGATAGCTTATGGTACACTTAATTTTTTAAGAGGAAAAGGGTTGCCCAGGAATGTTGCACGATGTTCCATCCGATTACTACACAGACCGATACGTGACAGTACGAAGTTCTACAACAACGCTTACCAAACGTATTACGAAGAGATGCCCACAGGAATCTGTTTGCGGTTCCGTATCCGCTGGTGTCGAGTTACAACCACTTCTGGATACATTACATAGCAGTCACGAAATGTTAGGAGCTGTAGCGTATGCTGATGCTTTGTTACCCTTACTGCACACCAACAGTCGAAATTCACTTGAATATACCAGGCACGATCAATAAGTAATGGCCAGCCGCAGTGGCCGAGCGGTTCTAGGCGCTTCAGTCTGGAACCGCGAGACCGCTGCGGTCGCAGGATAGAATCCTGCTTCGGGCATGGATTGTGTGATGTCCTTAGGTTAGTTAGGTTTAAGTAGTTCTAAGTTCAAGGGACTGATGACTTCAGATGTTAAGTCCCATACTGCTCAGAGCCATTGGAACCAAAAAGTAATGCATACTTTTTTTTTTCTAAAAGCGGGTTGGTTTTACTCAGAATTCCAATTCACCATACTGTTCCCACTCTTCTGGTTATAAAACCCCATTTTTCAACATAATCTCCGTTCAATTCGACTGCCTCACGGCACGTTACTGGGAGGGCCTGTGTACGTACCCACATGCTGGTCTACGTCGGAGGCAACGTTTTGCCGCATCAATAACTTTCGACGCATCCACGCACTGCCACCGGTGGAGAGCATCTTTCATTGGACCAAACAATAAAGGAGGTGTGAAATCTGACCTGTGGGATGGGTGAGGGAGAACAGTTCAATCAAGTTTTGTGAGGTCGTCTCAGATGTGCACACTTATGTGAGGCATTGCGTTTTCATGGAGAAGAAGAACTTCATTTGCATTTTTGTGGCCACGAAGACGCTGAAATCGCTTCTTCAGTTTCCTGAGGATAGGAAGATACACTTCAGAATTGATCGTTCGTTGCACCATGAAGGACGACATCAAACAGCATAACCCCTTCAGGGACTCCAAAGACCGTCGCCATGGCCTGACGGAGCGGCAATGAACTTTCTATTCGGAGGCGTGGAGTGGCATCGCTCCATGGAATGTCGTTTTGTTTCCGGTTCGAAGTGATGAACCGATGTTTCATCGCCTGTGACGACGTTGAAGTAAAAATTGTCGCTACCAGGCTCTTAACGAGAAAGCAGTTCCTCATAGATAATCCTTCGTTGATTGCAGTCTTCTGTTAGGTGGCGTGGAACACAGCGGGCACACCTCTGAGTGCTCCAAGTGGCGGACGACTGTGTCAGATCCACCAAAAGAGACGTCCAGTGCAGCAGCGAGGTGTTTGGCTCTGATCCGTCGATCATCTAGAGTGAGAGTGTCCGCACGCTCAAACATTGCAGGAGTCGCAGCTGTGTGGGGCCGGCCGGCCCGCTGGGTATTGGACTGGTTTATGCGACCTTGTTGCGATGACGGCAGCCGCTTCGCCCAACGACTCACCGCGCTTTTGTTCACTGCCAGGCCTCCGTAGACATCCTGCTGGCGCTTATGAATGTCTGCGATGCTCTGGTTTTCCGCCAAAAGAAACTCAGTGGTAGCTCTCTGCTTGGAACGCATTACAGATGCTGCCTTGAAGACTACATGCAGCTCCCCCATCAACCGAAACTTCACGAAACTTAAACGGCTGAAGTGGGAATATTCCAAGAGATTCCACAACGAACTCCGCATTATTTCAACGACAATTGCCTAAAAAATGTGTTGCATTGCTTATTGTCCATCAACCGTAATTGTGCCAGACTCCTTGACATCGCGCATAAGTGGTGCACGCAGGTAGAGACCCTAAAATCGACTAACATTTAACTTGAAGGAAGACCTATTGAGAACTCCTCGATTAAAATAAGCCAGACTATAATTAAAAAGCATGCTGCCAACAGGTACTTCTAGGTGCGCACCTTGATGGACATTGGACATTGGACATTCAGTGTCCACATAGATTATGCCTCAAGGAAAGACAGTTGTACAATGATTGTAGTTATTATTAGAGAACAAAGTAGCTTTCGTTTGATCCTGAATGTGGTTACTGCTGGTCAGACCAGCTGCTGCACTGCTGCTGTTTCTCCCATCTCGTTTCCATAAGTCTTATGTCGTCCCTTCACGATCACGTATGTGGTCAGATGAATTGAATCGTGTTTTCTGATGCATTTTTTGTGAGTTGGTCACAGTATACGAGGTTTATTCTGAAAGTAAGGAACGATCGGTCGCGAAATGGAAAATACAGTGAAAATCTGATGAAGCTTTGCACAGATGCGTTGGGCACTGTGTCTAGTACGCCTGTTGATCGCACCATGTCGCTCTTTTCAATTCTGAGCTCACAGTGAGAACTTAAAGGTGGCTAGAAATTAGCGTCTGCCGCCAAGTATGAGGGCCTGGCGAAAGATTTCTCCTGAAGCTATGCAATCCACATAACATACCTCTCATGCGGTTCGTTCTACAGGACAGTTCTCGGCCGCACTCTGCAGGGGCAATGAAGATGCTCCTGCAGGGTTCCCAACAGGGAGTGTTTGATCACCCACAATACAGCCCGTAATTGGCTCCCCCTGCTCTAATGAACCACTGGCTATGAAGACAACATTTTGACACAGACAATCAGATGCAGTCCAGACTAGAAAATTGTCGAAAAGCACTGGCGGCTGTCTTCTGTAACGAGGGAATTGAAAAGTTGTTACAATGCTACGACAGATGTCTAATTCTGAGCGGCGACTGTGCAGAGAAGTTGCTGGAAGGTGTAGCTAATTACAGCAAATAAAACAATTTTGATTGTCACTTTGGTTTCCATTTAGAGACCTATCGTTCCTTACTTTCTGAATACAGCTGGTGTTTCACCTGGCACATGCAAGACAGAATTCTGTCTGTTTTTCCTGTAGAACATGAACACTTCTGTGCCTGTTCATAAAGACAATGGGAACCTACCAGGTACAACTCTTTATGGTGACTAATGACACTGTCTGTGCCTGTAGTAGCCACTGTGGTGATACGAACCACTGTGAAAATCAAAAGTGTTTTATTTGCAACAGTTAGCTACATATTCCAGCTACGTCTCTACATAGTCGCCACTCCGGTTTAGACATTTGTCGTAGCGTTGTACCAACTTTTCAATACTCTCGTCACAGAAACAAGCCGCCTCTGCTTCTGCCACTTCTCTACGCTAGTCTACAGTTCGCTGTCTGTGACAGAACGTTGTCTCATAGCTATCGGTTCTTGTGAGCAGAGAGTCAATTAAGGGGTCTATTGTGGGTGATCAAACTTCCCACCGAAAACTCTGCAGGGGGCATCTTCATGGCCCCTTTTAGGCTAGGCGAAAACTGAGACGCGTATAGCACGTGTGACGTGACACGACACTACAGCGCGACACGCACGTGCCGCACGAGTCACGCGGGTACAGCGCATATTACGACGCGTACACCATACTTCGAATTCGCCGACTGGCGACGGCTCTGCGCTGACAGAACCGAAGCGCAAGCGCAGCCTGTTATCTTTCTCAAACGATTTTACAGAAACTATTCACTGAAAATATTTGATTTTTGCCTTACTTGTAGCGTTATGTCAGCTTCGCGGCGAAGTGCTCATCATCTCGCAAATGACCATTCTTATTGTGATGTACACATTTTAGTAAGACACTACGCAAAACTCAAAAAGTTTGCAACGAAAATTAGGGACAACTATGATTTTGCGTTTGGTACGTACACCACCATATGTTGCTGCGTATGAAATTTAGCTAACATGTTGAATTTTTGTTTAGACTTGGGAGGAGGTCTCCATCTGCCTCCGATCTCGAGAAAGTGGATCCCATGTAGCGCTCTCACTTCCGATCTCACGCCAGCGAGAATGAAATATTCGCAACATCTGTCATATCTCCCAAACCGCTCAAGACATCGAAACAAAAGTTAGGCGGATGATAGCACACAAGGAGGAGAGTGTTTTGCCACTTCTTAAAGACACGGAACTTTCTTGTCTATGGCGATATATCAGTACTTATACTTTCCTTTTTATTTATTTCACTCCAGTGGCTCTAATTTTTTAAGAGTTATCGACAGCTAGCGAAACAAGAGCTTCCTAGTACGAAAATAAATATGAAATTTCTTATTTTATGTTACTGCAAACCGACACTGAGGTTTTTCGTAAGCTATTGAGCTCTGTGATTGCCAATTACTTGTTTAACGAGGCACTCCCGTTTCGGAATTCTGTCGCAATAGCTGCTGTGAGATGACTTTGGCAAATTACACTGTGACAAAGGAAGCACCATTAAACCAGACACCAAGAGAAATGTGGCCGTTACTCACAATTCGAATGAGAAAAGGTTAACAACTCACACAAAAATAGACTGCCAATTCTATTGGAATTTTGGTAGACTTCCCGTAACTCAGCGTATTTTTAACATTGAGAAACTGGATTGGAAACTTACCAAAGGATTTTATTCCTTCTCTTTATCTCAGCAGTATTAAAATAATGATGAGCGTTCCTCAGGCGGAATGATAGGATCATGCCAAATACTGGTTACTCACCCATGGCTTGCGAAGCTGACAATGTGTGATCGCGTATAAAATAGTGGTTATTGAGAAAAATAAACGGTTGATCTGTCGCACAACAGAATGGTCAGTGTATTGTCAGCAGCGGAGGATAATGCGCGCGACAGGAATGCACAAGTTAGCCATTTGTGCCTTGTGAGTTGGAGTTCGAAAAACATTGTCATAGAAGTAGATCTGCCTTTGTCACCAGTACATTTCAACAAATTAAATATATCTAATCATAACACTCTTTTAGGATATTCCTACTTTCGTAATAATACCGACGATTTTCTTCATTTGTGTAGCCTGTTGTATAATTAGTTTATTAATGCTGATAATGTGCAACAACTGAAATATTTTTTTCTCATCGCGGCGAATCAATTAAAACATTGTTATTTGTGAGTGATTTTCGACTGTTTCTAGCTTGCAGTGGAAATGTGATGTTCACATGCATGTAGTACAGTGTGTCGTATTACATTATTACATCCATATCAGAGTAATCACAGTGAGACTTCTATACTTCAGATCTTGGACGCTTTTTACCAGGAGCAAAAAGGGATCACACCTGTCGAGATTAACCCTTTCTAAATTTTTGTAACAGATCGTACAGATACGCCAGCATACTAGGCAGCGAGAAGATAACCTTGTTTTACCTTCCTGCCTTGCTTCTTAATCACATGATGTTATAATATTCCTTGCTTCCTTATTTACTACCCTCTGTCCCTTCTTGCGATCTGAAAATATCGCGGAGGCATATGATACAATTCCAGCGGCCAATGGCTAATCAGTTACTGAAATATGCATTTTTCTTGACAGAAGAAAAACAGACCAAACAAAACATAACTATAGAGATATAAATAACAGAAAAGCACAGTGTACTAACGAAGAAAGCTGGAGCGTTTAAATGGCGAAAAACGAAACACTACTCAAAGGCAATAAAATTTAGTACACAGTAAGGCAAAATTTATCGCTTAGGCAATACTACCACTGCTCATATGCGCCGTTCCGATGTGAGCGTATGGCTGGGCTACTCTTCCGCTCCCCGCCTCAAAGTTCCCACGGTGCTAGCGAGGCATGCGCGAAGCGCGGCGCGAGAAACTGTGCCTCAACCTGGGGTGCGGCCGAGAATTGTCTTGAAGAAGGAAACATATGACAGTTATGTTACGCGGGCTACATGATATCAGGCGAAATCTGACAGCAGGTGCTCATACTTGGCGAGAGACACTATTGTTGTAGGCATCTTTACGTGCTCACTGTGCGATCAGAACTGAAAAGAGCGGCAAGATGCTATCGACAGGCATAATAGAGACACTGCCCAACACATCTGTGAAAAGCTGTGGTTTCCATTTCGCACCCCATCGGAATTTACTTTCAGAACAGCCCTTGTATTTGGGAACGCCAGTGACACAACACTGCAGAATTATCTGTACTGGCTTTTGGACGATCGTGTATCTAACTTATTTAGTCAACGAAATCACTTTTGGGGTGTGTATGTAACGTTTATCTCATAGTCCAGTATGAAATAGGATACAATGGAACCTGCTTATGTCCAATGGAGCTGTAGCCTTCCAAATTACTAGCCAATTATCTAGTACCTTGCACGTCAGTCAGCTGCGTAGCATTGCAAATTCTGATCTGTAGCTTGACATGTTACTACTGCCTATGATAGGAAGATCTCAGTTGTAAGCAGTAGGAAGGGACAGGCGATGCCCAACTGAGTTATTCCATGTAGAACGTGGTACGTGATGTGCTTCATTCGTATTACTTGATAGCTCCACGATAAACCAAGAAATGACACAGCTCCATCTATAGTCTCAGATTCTCACTATCAGCAAGTTTGTCAAGATGTGTTCATGTAAGCAGTGATAAGTACCAAAAACAAGGTTACCAGTAGGAGTAATGTGTGCATAAGTACATCTCAGATAGAAATCCTGAGTATGTTCCGGGTCGCAAATTCGATTCAAAAGTAATTTCTGTTTAGGTAAATGTGAATAATTATTTAAGCAAGTACACGATGTTATGTCGTGTCTCTTATCATAATTTACGTGAGAGAGTGGGGCGGAAATGTTAAAGCCCATTCTTAACACGTGCTGCAATAGGGCAACAATAAAATTAATTTTATATTGTGCGAATCATAGATGAATTTTTAAGGTTGTTTACTATTGTAAAATTTGGTACTCCAAACCTTAGTGTCATAAACTGAAAAAATACAGACCTTTTATGTAAGTTTTAGAAATTTCTCAGCAATGTGCCGGTAACTCGCCCAGAGAGTCAACAGTGGTAAGCCAGTGCTAACCCCTGAAGTTCACTCTGTTTACTTGTAAACAATATTAACTATCCATTGACGTGTTTTTAAGAATTAAGTTTTTGACAGACCTTACAGTTTTAAAATTGTTCAGAGCAGTGATTTATCTGATTAGGCAAAATTACAGTGGATATACTGAAAGTATATTATTTATGAGTTTTTATTGGAAATTTATTTGGCGATTTCTCAAAACAACCAACTTATCCGTTACTATTCTTTACAGCCGACGTCGTCATATTATAACGATGCTTGTGGGAAGCAACTTTCATTCAGAATGACGCGAAGGAAAGCTGCCATTTGGATAAAATTTTTGTTCCATTAAGACGAGAGTCAATGGTTCTGAGAGAGAAACAGCAACTGAAAAGGGGAGAGACAGGGTTATAGTCTATTAGTGATTTTATTCAATCTGTACCTAAAGCAAGTAGTAAAGATAAGCAAAGAAAAAACAGGAAATAGAATTAAAATAAAAGGAGAAGAACAAAAAAACTCTGAGGTTCGCACGTGACATTCTAAGCCTGCTAGGGACTGAAGTTTGGAAGAGCAGTTCAAAGACAGCATTTTGATAGCAGGTTATAAGGTGAACATGGACAAAAGTAGATGGGATGTCGTCGATGTAAATCGGGCGATAATGACGGAATTACACTATGAAACGAGACTAATAGCAGTAGAGGTGATTTCCATTTGGACAGGAAAATAGTTGACGATGGCCAAAATAGAGATCGATAGCATTAAAAACATTTCTGAAGAAGAGGAGTTTCACAACAACTAATATAAAATTTCAGCGTTAGGAGGTCTTTCTTGAAGATACCTGATGGTTATAATTAAACTTTCCCTATTTAACATGTTATGACACGGGAACTGATTACTAAACTTGGTAGCATTAATGTCAAGAATATTGGGAAAGAGAAGTAATCCAGAATCGATTCAATTCATAAACTTTTAATGTGCTGCTACGGCACATCATACCATTATATACTGGTACCATTACTGCCACAAAAGGGCCTCAATATGGCGCCCATTAGTGTCCATAAGTCTCAAAGCACAGGATTGCCTTCTGCACAGCAGAACGAAGCATGTGCACAGGTAGACTGGCTACTGCAATTCAGACCAGCATATGTGTGAACGTTCCTGGTAAACCCTGTCGTTCAGATAGCTCCACAACCAGAAATCACAGGGGCTGAGGTCAGGTGATCCTGCCGGCCAGGCCTGTGGAAACGATCGGCTGATAATTCGATGGTTTCCAAATGTGTTTCGCAGAAGCAGGTGAATTTCAAGAGGAATGTGTGGCGGGGCCCCATCTTGCATGAAAATTCTTGAGTTCAATGCGTCTCTCTTCCGCGGGGCGGGTATGACATGCTGGCGAAGCATATCGCAGTAACGCTGGCCAGTCACACTCCATGTCTTTGGTCCTTGATCGACAACCTGTTCAAAAAAGAATGGGCCAATAATGAACGTAGCCGTGAAGCCACACCGTACGGTGACACTTTCGCCATACAGAGGAACATCATGCACAGTGACTGGAGGTGAAGATCCCCACACTCCGAAATTCATCTACATCTACATGACTACTCTGCAATTCACATTTAAGTGCTTGGCAGAGGGTTCATCGAACCACAATCATACTATCTCTCTACTATTCCACTCCCGAACAGCGAGCGGGAAAAACGAACACCTAAACCTTTCTGTTCGAGCTCTGATTTCTCTTATTTTATTTTGATGATCATTCCTACCTATGTAGGTTGGGCTCAACAAAATATTTTCGCATTCGGAAGAGAAAGTTGGTGACTGAACTTTCGTAAAAAGGTCTCGCCGCGACGAAAAACGTCTATGCTGTAATGACTTCCATCCCAACTCGTGTATCATATCTGCCATACTCTCTCCCCTATAACGTGATAATACAAAACGAGCTGCCCTTTTTTTGCACCCTTTCGATGTCCTCCGTCAATCCCACCTGGTAAGGATACCACACCGCGCAGCAATATTCTAACAGAGGACGAACGAGTGTAGTGTAAGCTGTCTCTTTAGTGGACTTGTTGCATCTGCTAAGGGTCCTGCCAATGAAACGCAACCTTTGGCTCGTCTTCCCGACAATATTATCTATGTGCTCCTTCCAACTGAAGTTGTTCGTAATTTTAACACCCAGGTACTTAGTTGAATTGACAGCCTTGAGAATTGTACTATTTATCGAGTAATCGAATTCCAACGGATTTCTTTTGGAACTCATGTGGATCATCTCACACTTTTCGTTATTTAGCGTCAACTGCCACCTGACACACCATACAGCAATCTTTTCTAAATCGCTTTGCAGCTGATACTGGTCTTCGGATGAACTTACTAGACGGTAAATTACACCATCATCTGCGAACAGTCTAAGAGAACTGCTCAGATTGTCACCCAGGTCATTTATATAGATCAGGAACAGTAGAGGTCCCAGGACGCTTCCCTGGGGAACACCTGATATCACTTCAGTTTTACTCGATGATTTGCCGTCTATTACTACGAACTGCGACCTTCCTGACAGGAAATCACGAATCCAGTCGCACAACTGAGACGATACCCCATAGCTCCGCAGCTTGATTAGAAGTCGCTTGTGAGGAACGGTGTCAAAAGCTTTCCGGAAATCTAGAAATACGGAATCAACTTGAGATCCCCTGTCGATAGCGGCCATTACTTCGTGCGAATAAAGAGCTAGCTGCGTTGCACAAGAGCGATGTTTTCTGAAGCCATGCTGATTACGTGTCAATAGATCGTTCCCTTCGAGGTGATTCATAATGTTTGAATACAGTATATGCTCCAAAACCCTACTGCAAACCGACGTCAATGATATAGGTCTGTAGTTAAATGGATTACTCCTACTACCCTTCTTGAACACTGGTGCGACCTGCGCAATTCTCCAATCTGTAGGTACAGATCTATCGGTGAGCGAGCTGTTGTATATGAGTGCTAAGTAGGGAGCTATAGTATCAGCGTAATCTGAAAGGAACCTAATCGGTATACAATTTGGACCTGAAGACTTGCCCGTATCAAGCGATTTGAGTTGCTTCGCAACCCCTAAGGTATCTACTTCTAAGAAACTCATGCTAGCAGATGTTCGTGTTTCAAATTCTAGAATATTCCATTCGTCTTCCCTGGTGAAGGAATTTCGGAAAACTGCGTTCAATAACTCCGCTTTAGCGGCACAGTCGTCGATAACAGTACCATCGCCACTGCGCAGTGAAGGTATTGACTGCGTCTTGCCGCTTGTGTACTTTACATACGACCAGAATTTCTTCGGATTTTCTACCAAATTTCGAGACAATGTTTCGTTGTGGAACCTATTAAAGGCATCTCGCATCGAAGTACGTGCCAAATTTCGCGCGTCTGTAAATTTTAGCCCATCTTCGGGATTTCGCGTTCTTCTGAACTTCGCATGCTTTTTCCGTTGCCTCTGCAACAGCGTTCGGACCTTTTTTGTGTACCACGGGGAATCCGTTCCATCTCTTACCAATTTATGAGGTATGAATATCTCAATTGCTGTTGCTACTATATCTTTGAATTTGAGCCACATCTCGTCTACATTCGCATAGTCTTCACTTCATCTGTCAGAGAAAAAGAAGCTTCGTCTGTCCATAGGAAGGTCTGGTGCCAGCCTTCGTCTATTTCAGTCCTTTCGAGAAAGTGGAGTGCGAACTGAACACGTCGTTGTGTGTCTTGTGGTACAAGGTGCTGTACTATATGGGTCTTGAACGGATACCATTTGAGAATGGTTCGAAGCATCTTCCGTACAGTGGACCAAGGGATGTTCAGCTGCCGTGACACAGCACGCGCACTGCCTGACGATCGGGAATTGCGCGCAGCGTTCTCTGCCACAGCAACAACTATGACATCAATCACCTGTGGTACAAACGGTCGTCGGCGTCTTCCCGGAGCGACACCCTGTTCTCCAGTTGATTCGAACTTCTTCATCATTCTCCGCACGACAGGAGGAGAAAGGACCCTTCCGCAATGCTTTCAGTCGGTGATATTCTCGAAGAGCAGCTGCAGCATTACTGTTGTTTTGATGATAGAGCTTCACCAATAACGTCCTGCTACTTTTGCCCAAGCTCACGTTGACACATAAACAAGTGCACAGCAACTGGTCAGGTGTGCGAGACTATGAATCACGATGACAGATCACGGCATGTGGTGGCCATAGTTGGAACTGGGCGGTGGCGCTGTGAAGCAAGGAAATCATGCACCCCATACTTTGGACACTAATGCTACCAAGTTTGGTACTCGTGCGGCAATTAGTTCCGTGTTATAATGTGTTAAATAGGGTAAGATCAATTATAACCACCCAGTACTTTTGTTAGCTGTGTAGCCTTGTGCGGAACCATAACGTGGACGATAAAGAGTTCAGACTATAAAATAAAGGAAGATTTTGGACAGTGGTGATGCAGAATAGCATTGAAGATTGGATGGGTAGATCAAGTAAATAATGAAGTACTGATTCGAATTGGGGAGATAAGGAATTTCGGGCAGAACTGGACTAAAAGAAGGGATCTGTTGAAGGGCACATCCTGAGGTACCAAGGAATCGTAGCTTTGGCACAGTAAGTGTGTGTGAAGAGTAAATATGGCAGAGGGGTGACCAATGCCTGCATACAGGAACCAGCTTCAGGTGGATAGAGACTACAGTTGTTATGCAGATGAGAGTTACGCAGGGTAGAGTATGGTAGAGGGACCACAACAGCGAGGGAGACAGGGTGGAGACAGGTTTTCCAGAAAACGCGTCCACACGGTGCCAACCTGTGATGGTTTCTTTGTAGGAATAACTAGAGCTTAGTTTTTTTCCAAGTTTGCCACAGTAGATGTATTCTATTCCCAGTGTCTAGAGACCTCTCGCAGGAGATACTGGTTTGGTTCACTATTGAGTGGTTATGGTCGTTAGGTCAGGATAACGTTCCTGAACACTGAGTGGTTGAGAGTGTCAAGACAATTCCTGTCAGAAGGCAACATTCTTCAGAGTGTTCAAGTTAAGTGAAAGCTGATTCAGAAACAATGGCATTGTACAGAATATATTTTCACTCTGCAGCAGAGTGGATGCTACTATGATAATTTCTGGAAGCCGAAAACCGTGTGCTGGACGGGGACTCGAACCTGGAACCTTTGCCTTCGCCGATAAGTACTCCACCGACTGAGCTATCCCAGCACGACTCACGACTGACAACACTCGATCGTTTGTTACAGAAGCACTAGTCCAGCGAAATATGCAACAGACGTTCTGTGAAATTTGGAAAATAGGAGATGGGGCACCGGAGCACTTGTCCATGATAGGTAAATGTCCAAGGTTCGGATCCCGTCCTGGCACACATTTTCATCCACTTTAAAGTTTTAATGGCAATGTCTGTTTGCAGTTTATGTAGGTTAATAGCTGTAGACTCCATCCGATCAGGCCTCGAAAGGCGCGACGGTACCGACCGATCGCCGTGTCATCCTCAGCCCAAAGGCGTCAACAGATGCGGATGTGGAAGCCCGTGGGGTCAGTACACCCTAACCTGGGCCAGGTTTCGTGACATGGTGCCGCTACCTCTGTCAAATAGCTCCTCAATTGTCCTCACAAGGGCTGAGTGCACCCTGCTTGCCAACAGCGTTCGGGAGCCCTGGGCGGTTACCTATCCAAGCCCAACGGTGTTTAACTTCGTGATCTGACAGGAACCAGTGTAACCACCGCGACAAGGCCGTTGGCTGCGGGTTAATATGCGTGACTGATGGAGAAGCTAGGCACGAGGAAGGAAGGAAGGAAGAAAGGAAGATAAGGGGTTAACCTCTATGTCAATATCTATATATGCATATACGTCATTACTCTGCAAACCACCATAAAGTGGATGGCATACAACCATTGCCATAGTAACTCAAACCAAGCCTTCATTCCGTTCCATTCAGGTAAGGAGCGCAGGAAGAATGGCTCTTGAAATTCCTTTGATCTCGTCTTCAAGATCTCTACAGGAACAATATATAGAGTCTGTCCTTTCTTTACTGTGGTTCTCGGAATTTTATAAGCACGTTCTCGTGGAAGAGTTGGAGTCTGTCTGGGGGCGCCATCCAGTTGTTATTCTTGAGTGTCTGCGTTCAGCTCCATCTGTAGGTCAAAAAAATCTGAGAACATTCGTGACGACTTTCTCACCTTTCTGTCGCCCTCTTGACCTATTCGTCTGAGTCACACACACTTGTGCAATATTTGCGATAGGTAGCATTAGTTTCTTGTGAGTAGTCTCTTTTGTAGATACATCGCAATTTCCGAATCTTCCACCAATGAACGAAGGCTACTATCAGCATTACCTACGAATGATCCTACGTCATCATTCGACTTAACGTTCCTAAAAATTGTGATACCTAGGTGTCTGTATGAGTTGTTCGATTCCTACTGTGATTCATTGATATTTTGCTGATAAGATACTAAATTCATGGGTTTTGGGAAGTTAACAGTTTTACATAAATGAAGATTTGAAACAATTTGCCATACAATATCGAGATCGAATTGAACATATCTGCACATTTTTTTGGTTTCATTGCAAAAGGGAAATCTTATGTTTTAATGTACTACACAGCAACTCCGTTACAATTCATCTACATCAGTTATAATTAATGACCAAACGTTCAAATGAATAGATGTTGTCGATTCTGATTTGGTTACATATTTTGTTATAATCTTTTCGTTCTCGACTCCAAAGAGCACAGGGGCTTTCCAGTTTCGGCCCGTGATAGTCTTTGTTGTATTCAGCGAGGTATCAAAATGTTCGTGGTGGGGAAGCCTAATTGATATTAAATGAGGGGACTTACCAGTTCCGGAATTCGCCCTAACTCCGAGGGTAGCCTCCCAATAACCATATTTATCGAAACTGGGGGATTGAAGCCTAGTAAGTTGCATTTGGGATATCGTCCTCTTGTCGAATGTGTCGTCCTGGACGCAGATTAAAATCTAAATTGTATGTATTATGTAAGGTGTATCGTCGAGTGTAAATCTGTTAGTAAAAGGAGTGTAGTACGGGTATGATACTAGCTGCACACTCTTTATTATCACAAACTTCGGATTAAACAGCTGCGAGCAGGTAACCATGAATAACTGTTTCAGTATCTACCTACACATCAGTTGTTCAGTACCTGCATCTGCATCTACACCCTGTGAACCACTGTGAAAGGGATACCAGTGGGCACTTCCCATTGTACCATGTGTCAGGATTTCTTCTCGTTCCATTCGCACATGAAGCGAGGGGATAGTGAACGCAGTAAATGCCTCTGTGGACGTTGTGGTTAGTGTAGTCAAGTGATTAGTGTAGTCAAGTAATCGCAGTGTGATTACACTTCGCGATACACAGGGGGCCACAAGCAGGGGCTGTACAACGTTATTGGATTTTCACTTAAGATCTATTCTTGAAATGTTCCGCTTCTGTCGCTTCACGTCTTCCAGTGACACTCTACTGTGGGTCAATGAAACCTGCTATGGCTCTATATTTTTGCAATTTTGCTGTACATTTCCTTTAGGTACCTCCGAAGTTGCGTTTGTCGTTTCGCTATTCTAAATGTACAGCCGATGGACGAAAATATGGAAGCACCAAAAACACATTACCATGTCAAATATGGTGGAGAAAAGCCGTTGGCATTCAAAACAACTTCCATTAGTCTCGGAATGGCTAAATACAGGTTCTATGTGTTCTTCAGTGGGATCTAATACCATTCTTCCTGCAGAATAATGGTAACTTCAGGTAACGGTTCTAACATTTGTGAGACTGGTTCTGATCTATCTTACTACCTCAGTTGCACAGGGGAGTGTTTTATGAATTTGGCGTTGAACCTACGGCCTGCAAGGTAGGAAGATACCATCTTACTCGTCCAGAATTCAGAAGAGCGCAGCAGTATGGACAGTACTGTAATCAGACAATGCTGGATCCAATACACTCCCTGTAAAGGAAACGTTATCGCTAGCAGAAATTAGTGTACAAGTTTAGGCGTAACTATATGATAGCAAAAAATGAAAATCTTAGATTTTCGTTATTAAGGTTTATTTTTGATCTAAGTATGACTTTATGACGTATTATAATTCGTACAGAATGGTTAAATATTGATATGGGGTGTTCACAAGTGAGAAGCGAAATTCCTAACTATTGTAAGGTTCTTTAATGGTAAGGTGGTTGATGACCATGTGTGGCGGTCGATAAAGTACAAACAAATGAAATATAATTGAGGCCAGAGGTTTCGATTAAGACGAAATGCACAATTAAAATAACTAATTAATATATGGGGGTCGGTAAAGAGCTTTAGGTTATAAAGGACTCCACAGTGGCTGATCAATTGTTTTCCTTAAATCGAACATTTCGCGTTTGTGCTCGTGAATAGGTTTAACTACAGGTCATAGTTGACTGAAAAAAAAAGACGTAGGAGAGATGGAAACGACCGCAGTTCTGAGTGTTAATTGAATACTCGAGCGCAATGTTTACTTTTGTTGGCGGCTGCAGTGGCGGCTGTTGGCACGAGCTGTGAACCTGAGAACCTATTCTAAATCTCTCTCGACTCTTAAACACCAGTCTCATGTATTACCTAGGTCTTCAGTGAAGGCGAGACTCCTAGTTGTTCCCTATCGAAGTTCATTGGTATGGTACACGCCATTTGGCTGGAATAGCGCATACATCGTTGCCCTCAACTACTAGACTTTGCAATTTAACTCCTTACGAGTGAAGACGAGACTGTGAACAAGTGCTCACATAGTGACTCTTGCAATCACCTTAGCACGGCTCGAGTCGGCTTACTCAAACAATCGACGGTTTGCTGTAGGAGAAAACGCAAATATTTCCCTCTACAATTTGCCTATATCAAAGCTGGTGGCCACGCGTTTCTTTTTTCTGGCCAGTCATAGCATTCGTACTTGTTGTAACTCCGTCCACTTGAGTTTTTTAGCCTATCACAGGCATCGTTTCTCTTGTAATGCATACTTTGACTCTTGCTACGTAACACTGAGATAAAATGCTTTTTCTTTCGTGCGAGTTTTAACACAGGTGGCTACAGTGAGTTACCAGTGTTTTGACTTGGAATTCTCTGGACGTTAATCTGGCATCTCCAGCCGTGTTCCTATAGAAAGGCTTTCCGAAAGGTCGTCGTTAAAAGCAGGGCACTGTAGCGTAGCAAGTTGTTCCCGAGCGAACGTTTGCCTTAGGATAGCTCGCTGTACGTAACTTCGGGGGCTGACATCTAGCGGCCTACCCGGGAGACACACGTGCATCTGTCACTGCGTGCCGTGGGAAAGCTATTCAATGTCTCTTACTGATCGCGTAGATTCATCACCTATAAGAATTTAAATAAAGCATAGTAGTTTTCGTGTAATCGCTTTCAAAACTTGTATACTGCACTTTGTGATTAATAGAAAGGCGATGTGAAAATCTCAGCTCTCTACCGGGAATGTTTTCGGAGATAGAAAAATTTACTTTAAAGTTAGAAAAACTACACTTAAGAAAGGAAATTCACCTGGTAACATTAATGACTTGCTTTTGATTGTCAATTAAAATACTTACCTGAAGTCAATTTAAAAATTTCAAATACCTCACAATTTTCGTAGTATGAAATCTAGAATAACTTCAGACAGAATTGTTAAAATCAATATTTATTTTATTATGTGTTATGTGAGCCTGTGAGTAAACGAGAGTGTGTATGTGAGACATTCGTCAACTTTTAGTATTGCATGACATACAGTCTTAAGTAACGTGCAAGAGCTACACAAGCCTGTTGTGGGAAAATGATCCTAGGGGATTTACCCACTGTACTGACGACGTACGTCTAGGTGTGACTGCTATTGTAATAGAGCAACCAGAAAGTCAGCTGGAGTAAGATGTGTATCTAAAGAATATTTCCAGAGTTATTGTCTTTTCGTTTTCGTTCATTAAACATTACTACAATATTTGTATGTCAGGTTGACGCAAATGCGTCTGTGTATATGTCGTGTTACTAGTGTCAGTAAAAATAATGTGTAAGATGAAGAATTACTTAGTGTTTGAGTTATTGGTGAGCTAAGTCGATAGCATTTATTGTTGCTTGGCGAAATTTCTGAGGTTTTGACTTAATCTGTTGGACAGGTATTCGGGTGTGAAAATTTGGCCCCCATAGAATCCGCGTGGCATGTTTCATTTAACTACCGAGCATTTTTAGCGAGCAGTTCTTTTTTTTTAAAAAAAAATCCACAAGAAGGACCGAATCTAACAACTCATATCAGTGGTGAAATCTATGACTGTGAAAACGTTGTTTAATTTGCGTTGGGTTTGGACAGATTTCTGGATCCTGTGCGTGTAAAACGTGTGTATGAATCGTGAGCTGGAGAAAATAGCCAATAGTTTAAATGTGGACTGAATAGTACCTTTTCTTTCGTTATCAGGGACACAATAAACATTATTGTGTGGAAATTTTGGACACTATTTTCCAGAAGCCAATCAATTCTTTTACTGTCCGATAAAATTGGATGACCGAATTTCTACAGAACTTCCATTCACAACTAGAGTTGCGTGGCCTCAGTAATTGTAGATATTAGGTGATGTTCTTTTATCAACGCTGCTTTTACATAATCTTGTAAGTATCTACGTTGTTGAGTGAAGGGACATTGAGCAGACGCCATTCTGAAGTAGGTGCAGCTTGCACAGTGACAACGATGGATGTTGTTGTTGTGGTCTTCAGTCCTGAGACTGGTTTGATGCAGCTCTCCATGCTACTCTATCCTGTGCAAGCTTCTTTATCTCCCAGTACCTACTGCAACTTACATCCTTCTGAATCTGCTTAGTGTATTCATCTCTTGGTTTCCCTCTACGATTTTTACCCTCCACACTGCCCTCCAATGTTAATTTGTGATCTCTTGATGCCTCAGAACATGTCCTACTAACCGGTCCCTTCTTCTTGTCAAGTTGTGCCACAAACTTCTCTTCTCCCCAATTCTCTTCAATACCTCCTCATTAGTTATGTGATCTACCCACCTAATCTTCGGCATTCTTCTGAGGCACCACATTTCGAAAGCTCCTATTCTCTTCTTGTCCAAACTATTTATCGTCCACGTTTCACTTCCATACATGGCTACACTCCATACAAATACTTTCAGAACCGACTTCCTGACACTTAAATCTATACTCGATGTTAACAAATTTCTCTTCTTCAGAATCGCTTTCCTTGCCATTTCCAGTCTACATTTTATATCCTCTCTACTTCGACCATCGTCAGTTATTTTGCTCCCCAAATAGCAAAACTCCTTTACTACTTTAAGTGTGTCATTTCCTAATCTAATTCCCTCAGCGTCACCTTACTTAATTCGACTACATTCCATTATCCTCGTTTTGCTTTTGTTGATGTTCATCTTATATCCTCCTTTCAAGACACTGTCCCTTCCGTTCGACTGGTCTTCCAAGTTCTTTGCTGTCTCTGACAGAATTACAATGTCATCGGCGAACCTCAACAACGACGAACAGACACGAGAAATTAAACCCCGACCCGCCACAGCACCAGCATCTCATTGTGTCAGCTAGATGTCTAGCCGTGAAGTTTTTTGGCTTACATGGGACGGGCATTGCTGTTGTAAAATTCTCCTTTTCTCAGAACTACGTCTCGTAGCTTGGGTCCGGGAAATTACCTGCATGCAATTAAAAGTATGAATGTTAATGGTTTAAATTCATGAAATGCCAGCACGTTTATTCACTTTGTCTGTCAGTAATGCATATATTTTCACGTAACTGTGTCGTGTGAGATATCGAGTTAACCGGAATTGTTTCAGGAATTCAATGTAAGGTGTGTTATTTGTTTGATACCTTACACAATGATGGAGGTTGGCAGTGATCATACACGCTTCTCTCCAAAGCTCGCCACAGAGGGTCAATAATATTGTGATCTGATGACTCTGGTGACCAGGGGAGATGTGCAGTTTATTGTCACGCTCACAAAATCAGTCCTGGACCGTATCAAGTGTGTGAACAGGCGCCTTGTCATATTGGAACACAGCATCAACACTGGGGAACAAACACTGTATGTTTGTAACTGGGTAACCTCTTTTGATGTTAGTCATTTGTCAGGATGAGCATTACTGCAAAGGACATTTGATTCTAAAGCATTATGTCAGGGTGAAAAACACTAAATAAATTACTTTTTCTCTCTTAACAGCATGTGGGCAGGGTGTGTTCTTCCTTGGCTTAGGGATGAGGTAGAATGAAATAGCATTTTTACATAAGATAACTTTTATTGAAAGCTTTGGGCAGTGGTTTCCTTACTGGATTGTTCTGGCTGGGAGAGCGGCAGCTGCGTCGTTTGCGAAGCCTTCTGCTGCGTGAGCGGCGGCGACTGATTACATCTGGCGGTGTGTATCTCGTGTCGCCGTTTCGCCCATTTGACTGGAGACGCGCATCGTGAGGTGGCCCGTTTAATTATTGAGAACGAAGTCGTGAATCGGATGGTGATACCTTGGATGTGGCGTCCCAGTGTTTCTGTTCTCTATGCGTCCGCCTGTGTCAGTGTTGTGCGTCGGCCAGCGGAGCGGAGCGGCGGGGGAAGGCCAGTGTCCCGGACTCGAACAGTGGACTCCAGCTTGCCAATCTTCAGCTGTCAGATCTTCATCACCAGCTCACAGGTGACTGCTGATGTGAGGCCGTCTCCTTCCCGTTCTCACGAGTCACCCGGGTACGTAAAAATCAGTTTTCAAATATCTTCTAATTACTGTCTTCTGGCGGCAAGGCTGCTGCTTGCTATTCCATTACAGCGGCGCACTTGGTGCTTCTCTGTACGATGCAGTCTCTTCGTGTATGACGGTCTTCAGCACCGACTGAACTGTACTGGAACTGAACTCGAACCGAAACTGAACTGAAAACTGCTGTTGGGCTCACTGCACCTTCCGTATTTATTTACTTCAGTTCACTGGGGGTGAACGATTTCACGGTCATCGCCTCTTCTGTCACACTGAAAAACTTCTCGATGAATCTTCTTAACGTCAGTCATTGGCTCTTGGAATGTAGGCGAGGGCCTTTGATCACATGTGTCAATTGAGAAACACGTGAGCGGTCGGGCGGTGCCCTGATGGCTGAATCAACAGGTTCCGCTTATGTGGGGAGGGTGATGGCTTCTCCTGAATGTGCTGACTTGCAAGCGCCGACCGTTGCCACTCCAGCTCTGCCTGCTGTTTGCCAGTGTGTAACTCTTCTCAACTAAACTAAGTTTTTCATTTATTTTCTAATTTCTACTTCACTTCACCTTGATTTCACTAATTTATTTACCAATCTTAAGTACCACTCAAAACTTTGAATGGACATGAGCAGTCAACATGGCCACATAATACTGGACAGTGATGCGATCTTGCAGAATAACCATGAGGTCCTTGGAATACAACAATGTGGCTGGCTAAATCATCATCAAATCTCTGCTACATTTCACTCGGCCAGGAATAATATACAACCATGGAACAAGACTCACGTGACCAGGTAACATTCTTCCATTGCTCCATGGTTCAGGTTTTATGGCTTCGTCACCACATTTCCCTATTACGAGCATTTGCATGTGTAGTTTTGAAATTACAGCTCACCCTGCAATTCCCAATTTATGAAGCTTCCTTCGTGTCGTTTTAATGCTGAAAGTAAATAAACCGCCAGGTCCTGATGGGACTGGAAAAAAGCGCAGGTGACGCCTGTATATAAGAAGGCTAGAAGGACGGATCCTCAAAATTACAGACCAATATCCTTAACATTGGTTTGTTGCAGGATTCTCGAACATATTCTCAGTTCGAAAATAATGAATTTCCTTGAGACAGAGAAGTTGCTGTCCATGCATCAGCACGGCTTTAGAAAGCATCACTCCTGCGAAACGCAACTCGCCCTTTTTTCACATGATATCTTGCGAACCATGGATGAAGGGTATCAGACGGATGCCATATTTCTTGACTTCCGGAAAGCGTTTGAGTCAGTGCCCCACTGCACACTCCTAACTAAGGTACGAGCATATGGGATTGGTTCCCAAATATGTAATTGGCTCGAAGACTTCTTAAGTAATAGAACCCAGTACGTTGTCCTCGATGGTGAGTGTTCATCGGAAGTGAGGGTATCATCTGGAATGCCCCATGGAACTGTGGTAGGTCCACTGTTGTTTTCTATCTACATAAATGATCTTTTGGATAGGGTGGATAGCAATGTGCAGCTGTTTGCTGATGATGCTGTGGTGTACGGGAAGGTGTCGTCGTTGAGTGACTGTAGGAGGATACAAGATGACGTGGACAGAATTTGTGTTGGTGTAAAGAATGGCAGCTAACTGTAAATATAGATAAATGTAAATTAATGCGGATGAATAGGAAAAAGAACCCCGTAATGTTTGAATACTCCATTAATGGTGTAGCGTTTGACACAGTCACGTCGATTAAATATTTGGGCGTAACATTGCAGAGCGATATGAAGTGGGACAAGCATGTAATAGCAGTTGTGGGGAAGGCGGATAGTCGTCTTCGGTTCATTGGTAGAATTTTGGGAAGATGTGGTTCATCTGTAAAGGAGACCGCTTATAAGACATTAATACGACCTATTCTTGAGTACTGCTTGAGCGTTTGGGATCCCTATCATGTCGGATTGAGGGAGGACATAGAAGCTATTCAAAGGCGGGCTGCTAGATTTCCTACTGGTAGGTTTGATCATCACGCGAGTGTTACGGAAGTGCTTCAGGAACTCTGGTGGGAGTCTCTGGAGGAAAGGAGGCGTTCTTTTCGTGAATCGCTACTAAGGAAATTTAGAGAACCAGCATTTGCGGCTGACTGCAGTACAATTGTACTGCCGCCAACTTATATTTCGCGGAAAGACCACAAAGATAAGATAAGACAGATTAGGGCTCGTACAGAGGCATATAGGCAGTCATTTTCCCCTCGTTCTGTTTGGGAGTGGAACAGGGAAAGGAGATGCTATTTGTGGTACGAGGTACCCTCCGCCACGCACCGTATGGTGGATTGCGGAGTATGTATGTAGACGAAGATGTAGATGTTGACAGTGTTCTTGAGTCCACTTGAGCAAGTCTTGCATCCGTCGTCCTCTTATTTTTTGTCAAAATCCTCTTCAATGGCCGTCCGTTACAATCACTCAACACACATTTTCGTCCACATTGTGACTTGGTGGATGATATTTTTCCGCTTTGCCTGTATGCAATATGAATCTTCGCTATTGTGCCTCTTGAAACATCAAACACTTCCGCTGTCTCGGTTACGAAAGCACCAAGATACGAGCACCATCAACTAGCCAACATTTGAATTCACTGAGCTCCGACATGGCACACTCACAACTACACAGAACGCAGCCCTGACCGTGACTGACACTTGCAACGTATTGAGGACAATTGCACAGGTACCGTTGCGCAATCTGTAGGTTTGGCTAGTGTCTGCATTTATGTTAAAGCATGCATTTCTAGCGGCGTTCCATATTTTTGTTTGACCCCTATATATGGTGGCTAACAAGGTATGTCACGTTGCGCTTGTGTACCTGTAGTCACTACATTTTGCATAATATCTCATTGCGAGGTACATTCATGCTGTATGTCGGGTCTATGGCGATGATTTGCGAGTGCGACGTACACGACAGCATCTGTAGCATCGTTTTGGCTGAAGATTGATTTGAACTACTCCGACCTGTGTGCTTATGAACTATAATTTAGAGCGAGCCCAGGTTTTCATAGTTGTAGCGGTAATAGCAGAAATGACAATTACGTTTGATGCCAGAGAGTGACAGTTAACCGGCAGACGCAAATCGTAAAGCAATCAGTATTGTGGTCTTATCATGACTATACCTTACGGCTGCCTCCATCCTGCCGTGTTTTGTGATGTTCTCTTCATTTCTTGATAATTTTAGCCCTCTGTTATTTCCTATGTATCCTAACAAGGTATGTCTCGTTGCGGTTGTGTACCTGTTGTCACTACATTTTGCATAATATTTCATAGCGAGGTACATTCATCATTCTTTCTTCATTTTTCCCTTTTTCCTTGCAATATGCCCGTTGAAAATTTATTATGTCTCAATAAATGTTCGAAAAGTTTTGTTTTCCATTTTTTGATATTTGCTGTGAGGTCTGTAAGTTCACTGATCTCTTTCAGAAGATCTTCATTGATTTTTGTATCTGTCCACCTCGTTCTCCAAAGCCACATTGTTTCAAATTCAAAATGCTTTCTGCCTGTCTTCAAAAGTGTCCAACTTTTACAACCAGACAGGAGTACACTACAGGTGGATGTCTTGAAAGACCATTTTCTTCTTTTCTAAACTGAACGACTGGCTCGCCAGTAGTTGTCTCCGCACACTGACATCAAGTTTATATGCTACAATTATTTTCCTGCTTTCAGCGTTGCATCTCTTGTCTCCTGTGTATAAGCTGCCTAACAAAATTCTAGTTTGAACAGAGATATCATCCTTCATTTTTATTTGCTTTGTCAAAATTTTAGTTTGTTAGTATAGAGTTAAGGTCACACTTCTTTATATCTGCTGGAGATTCAGAAAATATACTTTCCCCATCGTTTCTTGAGAGAATAGCAGCTTCAAATCTAAAGCAGTGAATGGGAACTGTTGG
This sequence comes from Schistocerca gregaria, assembly GCF_023897955.1. Taxonomy (NCBI): domain Eukaryota; kingdom Metazoa; phylum Arthropoda; class Insecta; order Orthoptera; family Acrididae; genus Schistocerca; species Schistocerca gregaria. Next base: position 141,958,941 of record NC_064924.1, read on the forward strand.
AAGCTACAAAAGATTCGTTCCTGTAATGTCTAATATTGTATTATATGTGTCCAACCAGTAATATTTCGTAGCATCCATCGTTCAGGAAATTGTTAGTCTTTCAGTAAACAATTTTTATGTTGCTAACATAAGAACAAACAGTTTCATATCTTATTGTGAAACAGTCGTGATACAGTAATCTTCGAGCTCTAAAATTGTTTCTGTTCATAGATAATGAGAGAGGACAAATTACTCTCTCAACTATTTTTCGTATACCGAGAATTGTTAAAGATTTTGTTACAACCTGACGCACCTTGAGCGAAACTCTAGAAGGTTAACGGCCTGAGCAGACGTTCATGGAGCCTGGTAGGGCGCCAAAAGCATGAGGTATTTTTATTTTTATTAGCTCATAGAAACGGCATGTTGGGAGTTGAAAGCAATTGGCGGTGAGCCCATCCCTCAGTAAATCTTGCTGGACAGGCCTACAGCCTTACAGGGCAGACAGAGTCGAAGGCTGGGCTGGGGGTGACGGACTGAAAGGACTCGTCTACACTGTGGAGTCGTAACACAGGCAATGTGTGCACAGCCAGGCGTAATAAAAATTGACGAGTTTTCGTGTTCGCCGATATTGCAAATAGGCCTGTGACCTACTTCCATCAGCCGCCTCAGTTGTATAAGAAACTCCGGCGTCTGAGAAACGTTTAGAGATAGAATCTTTATTACACGTCGTAGCTAGGACTTAGAAAGTCTAAGGCACAAGCGATTTAGATAAAGATCTTTAAGATTGTATCTGTTTGCTTGTTGCCATGAGAAGCGAATTCGGAGGATAACATCTTCCCCCTCCGCGAAAACTTAAAAAAGGCAGTAATTGGCAGTTTCTTCATTTCCCAGAGGCGCAGGTTTCTTAACTCTTGTACCGGTTTGACAGGAATTTGTGCTGCATGTGGGAGGGGAGATTTAGCGCCTCTAGAGCCCTATGATTGGCTCAGGACGACGTGAAGGCGATGTCGGTCGTGTACCTTGTGGGAAAACTTTTTTTTTTTTTTCTGAAGAGTTACGAGGCACTCAGGTGCTGGCCTTTGGTCTGGTAGGGGACTTCTGGTCGATATCCTGGCATGTGTGGTTGGTGTTTGGGACCCGTACTGCGACTGACTTCACTTGCGAATAGTTTAGACTGGGGAGCCTGTGGTGAAGTTCTTGCTGTACCGACAGTGTGACTTCAAACGTCTCGGACTACTCGTTTGCCGAGGGCACACTTATTCGTTTTTGGCTTACCAGTCTTGACGTTTGGTATCCTTGTACGCTCTGTCGTTCAAGTGAGCCACATTGGTCCTTGGTACGACCAGCGAACGGGTGTGTAACGCACTGAAATATACGGTGATTTCAAGGCTCTGGTAGAAATGATGCTATTCTTGACTTTTCGCTCCTCAATTGGCATCACGAGGCTGAGTGCACCCCGAAAAATGGCAACAGCACATGGCGGCATGGATGGTCTCCCATCCAAGTGCCGACCACGCCCGACAGCGCTTAACTTCAATGACCTCACGGGAATCGGTGTATCCACTGCGGCAAGGCTGTTGCCTCAAGGCTCTGGTAGAGAGTAAATTTCGATCCGTCTGCCTGATCACTACACCGTGAGATTTTTGCAATTCTTTCATGGCCGCAATCGATTCACCTCTCAACTCCGGCGCACACATCTCTCCAGCTGCAAGTTACATCGCCGCACGAAGCAAACAGGGTAACGTACTGCCGCTCCAGTCTTGTCAGCGCGCACAGATCTCAATCGCCACTTGCTCTCAGCTGCACCTAAATAAACGTCTGTAGATTTGAACAATCAAAGTCTGCTCAGTATCAGAGCAATTCAGATTGCGTTAGCCAAAGTTTCAGGGCTATAGTACTGGACTCACGTCTGCCACCCAGGATCCTTGTCCATTGTGGTCTTAAATAACCGGTTAGTTGTTTAAGATATCCAGTCATAACTTGTTTAGCATGGTTTATATCTGTGTTTGTTTTGGGGAAATAAATGTTGTTAGAGCTCTAGTAAATTTTGCTTCATTCTCAATCATTTTTATACAACAGTCCCACGAATTAACTTTCAGTAACTAATGACGTGAAAAAAATCGGGTATAAAACCAAAACAGATCTATCTTAGTGTTTCCACAGGTATAACAGCAAAATTTGTTAAATTTAGACGTCTTGTATACTCCTATTGTTTCTTTTTCACCTTTGACGATGAAACTATGCAACAAAGAAATTCCTCAGGACTGTGATATGACAGTTGTTGGAAATATAAGCACAGGAGTCCGCAGCTCCTGGTCTCGCGGTCACGTTCTCGCTTCCCGGGCATGGGTCCCGGGTTCGATTCCCTGCGGGGTCAGGGATTTTCACCTGCCTCGAGATGACTTGGTGTTTGTGTTGTCCTTATCATTTCATGCTCATTCATTAAAGTGGCGAGACTGGACCGAGCAAAGGTTGGGAATATGTACGGGCGCTGATAACCGCGCAATTGAGCGCCCCACAAACCAATCATCATAAGCACAGGAAAACAAGTTTCCTGATTATCTCAGTACAACAAAAAGTTATGGGGTCCACGATGATTCGTCTACATCTAAATTTACATAGTGTACCCTGAAAGCCACTTTATAGTGCATAATGCACCAGTTTTATCGATTTTCCCTCCTATCCACTTGCGTACGGTGCGTTGGAAAAATGACCGTCGTGATCTCGGAGCGAAATGGACCGATCTTCCAGCACAGTTTCTACAAGAAAAATTCGTGACAACGACGTCGCCCAAGGATTCCCATGTTAATTCCCACACTTTCCCATGGGCTATGCCAACCTGCTACGATCCTCTAGTATCGCGTCTGTGAAATCGTTGTCTAGGCGATAACGACTCCAAACACTGAAATAGTACTATAGAACGGGATGCACCAGCATCTTGTAACCCATTTTCATTACAGATGCACTACATTTTCCAAGAATTTTTCCGACAAACCTAAGTCATTCATTCTCCTTTCCTGTTACGTGACTGACCATTTCGTATTGCGTTCTATTATTATTCTTAAAATAAATAACTAACGACTAAGGCTCGCCAGGATACGACGGGGTATTTATCAGTACCGTTCTGCATATCTTAGCTTAGTACTTAGCCATATCTGTAACTTTTCCTTTCGGAATGGCCAGTTTCCTGCCCGATTAAAGTACTCGATAGTGAAGCCACTTTATAAGAAAGAAATAATGGAGACAATTTTAGACCTATTTCTATGCCACTGGTGTTTACTAAAGTTACTGAAAAGGTTCTATAAACAAGGGCAAATGATCATCTCAATCAAAACAATTTGCTGTCAAATGTGCAGTTGGGTTTTAGAACTGCTTTAACAACTGAAAATTCAGTATTCTCTTTTTTCTGTGAGGCTCTTGGCGGAAAAATAAAAAGTTACGAACGCTAGGCGTCTTCTTTGGTTTAACTAAGGCGTTTGACTATGTCGATTACAAAATATTACTGCAGAAGTCGGACCATTGTGGGAGTAGTTTATGACATATGGTATTATTATTTGGGGTAACTCTTCCGATTCAAAAATGGTTCTAGCAATATTTGGTGCAAGCTCGGAATGTCTTGTCGACCCCTGTTCAGTAGTTTGGGAATTCTGACATTGGTATCTCTACAGCCCTATATATTTTCTTTAAGGTAGTTTGTTGTTAACAACATCAGCTTATCCCTAAGAGTTAGCAGCATTCAATAATGCCAGCCAGAAATCCAATCTCCATTTGGAACACACCTCCTTGACTCTTGAACAGAAAGGCATGCAGTATTCTGCTACATCCATTTTGAAAATAGGCAACAAGAATTCAAAAATCGTAACGGTTCAAACGGTTCAAATGGCTCTGAGCACTATGAAACTCAACTTCTGAGTTCATCAGTTCCCTAGAATTTAGCACTACTTAAACCTAACTAACCTAAGGACATCAACCACATCCATGCCCGAGGCAGGATTCGAACCTGCGACCGTAGCGGTCGCGTGATTCCAGACTGTAGCGCCTAGAACCACTCGGCCACTCCGGCCGGCTCGTAACAGTAATCCACCCCCTTCCAAGTCTAAAATAAAGAGTTTCCTCATGGCTCACTCTCTCTATTCTGTAGAAGAACTCCTGGGACAATTAAAAAATTAAACTAGTTCCTGTGTTAAATTGTTGACTGTGTTTATCTAAACTTACTGTTTGTCGTCTGCATAGGACTCATTTTATCTATCGTTACTCTCCTGTTATTATGTCATGTACTGCCTTTGTCTATGACCATGGAGACTTACTCCTCTATTTGATCTCACGGAACATGACATATAAAATAAACTTAATACTTACACGATGTGACACGCTCGAGATGTACACCACTGCTCTGGTGATTAGATACTGTTATTGTTGTTGCAATCTGCAGACCGAAGACTAGTTTGATGTAGTTCTCCATGCTGCTCTCTCCTGGGCAAGTCTCTTCATCTCCGAATGATGGCTACAATCTTCTTCCACCGGAACCATCTCTTGTTATCCCTTTATAATTTTTACCTCCGGCGCTCTTTCCTCCAACATTAAATTGATGATTCCTTGATGTATATCACAGAATTTGTCCAATCAACCGATCCGTTCTCTTAGTCAAGTTGTGCAACAAATTTCTTTTCTCGCCAATTCTGTTCATCATTGGTCACAACATTCTTATGCAACATCACATTTCCAAAGCTTCTATTTTCTTCTTGTCTGAACTTTATTTTATGATTATTGTATACATAAATTACAACAAATCCAATACACATTTGAACAAAGAAAATACACATTATGTGCAGCTATTTACATTATATAAATATCAAATATGAAACGGCCCAGACCATACACGAAAATCGGAAGACTCAGTCCAATAGAGCGCCTCGTTGGATACATCACCTAGACTCTTGATGCATCCGAAGAAACATCTATTAGAACAATTTCCAATGTGACTCATTGCCTGAATATCACACGAGCTGTCAGTGGAAAAGTCATACTTGTGCGAGTTGTATTTGCACATACCCCCTCCAGACCAAACTCCGTTGAGCTGTACTCACACTTCTCACAGATGATGAAAGCTTGGAGTTCTACCAGTTGAGTTGCCAGCAACTCCGTGGTCCCGGGATTCTGTGGCTTGCCACCCAAATTTCCATTCATCGTCGCGGTTGAACCCAGTAGAGCATTTGGACTCCTTCCTCATATGCTGGTCTTCTGGAGTTGAGGCAGTTCTTGGGCAGCGAGAGTAAATCTTCGTGAAGAGGAATTTTTTGGAACTTATTGGTAAAGGCTGTAGAGAGCCGTCTTTCGACGAAGATGAGATGGGTATATGTTCGATAGTATCATCTGAACTTTTTTTTTTTTTTTTTTTTTTTTTTGCCCACGTTTCACTTCCATGCAAGCTTATACTCCAGACAAATGCTTACACAAGAGAATTCGTAACACTTAAATTCGTTTTCGATACTAGCAAATTTCTCTTCTTGAGAAACTTCTTTTTTCTATTGCTAGTCTGTATTTTATAACCACTTTATTTCGGTAATCACCCGTTATTTGGCATTTTCTGCCTGAATACCAAAACTCATCTACTACTTTTAGTGTCTCCTTTCCTAATCTAATTCCCTCAAAATCACCTGGTTTAACTCCACTAGGTTGCATTACCCTTGTTTTGCATTGTTAATGTTCATTTTATATGCTAGTTTCAAGACACTGCCCATAGTGTTTAACTGCTCTTCGAAGTCCTTTCCCATCCCTGACGGAATTACAGTGCCACTGGAAAACTTCAAAATTTTTGTTTATTCTCCGTGAACTTTAAGTCCTTCTCTAAATTTTTCTTTCGTTTCTTTTCCGACTTGCTCAATTAATACGTTGACCAACAATGGGAATAGGCTACAACCCGTCTCACTCCATCCTCAAACACTGCTCCCTTTCATGCCCTTCGCCTTTTATAATTGCCGTGTGTTTTCTGTGCAGATGTTTAGTCAGCCTTTCGCTAGAACGATTTATTGACTCTGCCGTTGAATATGCGGCGATATGAAACTTCCCCGCCACGTTAAAACTGTGTGCCAAGCTGACACTCGAAGCACGACTGAACCTGTCCTTCCAGCTTTACTGCCGCCACTATCTCATCTCCTACTTCCCAGACTCCACAGAAGTTCACCCGCGAATTTAATAGGACAATCACTGCTGGTAGATAAGACTGTACAGAGATATGGCTTAGTCTCAGCCCAGAGTATGTTTCCGAAGTGAATTTTTTTACTCTGCAGCGGAATGTGTGCTAATCTAGCGCTTTGCTATCAGATTAAAACTGAGTGGTAACCATCCACCAGGCTGTGGTTAAACCATATTTGTGGAACATCCTTTCTTCTAGGAGTGCTGGTCCTGCAACATTCGCGGAATAACTTCTGTGGAGTTTGGAAGGTAGGCGACGAGGTACTAGCGGAAGTAAAGCTCTGAGAACAGGTCGCTACATGCTTGGGTAGATCAATCGGCAGTCTGCTCTTGGCAGTGGTTGGGCGTGGACGACTTGCTGGTGTCCTGCCAGTGGGCAGTTGTTTACTTCCTAGCTGTTGTGAGTCATTACGCACACATTCTAAATGCAAGGCACTGCTATAGACAGGCAACAATCAAAATCACTTTTCAGTAGTATCACGCCACACCACAAGCATATGCAGTTGAAAGATTTCTACAAGATGATCTATGTCAGGATTTCCTGGACATCAAGGGCACCTGCTTCTCAATTACAGCCAAGATAATAAATGCCGAGCTGTCAGCGACTGTAGTGAACAAATTCGCGAACTCACTTTAGTTAAAAACACTCTAATGGTCACATCATAACTGCAGCATTCTGACCATATAGAAATGTGATCAGCCACGTGACTGAGAAATGGTAGAAGTTTGAGAGTTTTAAGGTGTACAGTGATGTGCGCCAAACAGAAATAGAACCAACTATTCACGTGCCTTCCTATGTGGTCATTGCCATGCAAAAGTGATGAACGATTGCCAACCATCTGAGTGTTATGGCTGTGGCTAGGAAGGCAATGTTGCTTTGGAGAGTATTCAACACTGACGGATGGAAACTCCGACAAAAGAGTGGTGATAAGGATCCTCCCCCTCACCTATGTCAAAGTGGAGAAGAAATCCTCCATGCATGAAGAAACCACAGATTACCTGTGAATACTGGCGTCCTGCGAACATGATCCAGGTCACACCACCACTCCAGGTGACAAAAACCTTAAAACAGCTCCAACACTATCACCGGATGAACCTCAAGAGCCGGCCAGGGTGGCGACCGCTACGGTCGCAGGTTCGTATCCTGCCTCGGGTATGCATGTGTGTGATGTCCTTAGGTTAGTTAGGTTTAAGTAGTTCTAAGTTCTAGGGGACTGATGACCTCAGAAGTTAAGTCCTATAGTGCTCAGAGCCATTTGAACCATTTGAACCTCAAGAAAACAAATGGATGTCAATAACAGGATCATGGTGACCACAGCCTTCCTTAGTGAGGGAGAGAGGGCGACTGATCAACACTCACATTATGACACAGAAAGTCATGTCTGAAAGAAAGGCTCACCTCGTAAGTATAAGAAGTGATGGCACGCACCTTTCGACGATTGTCTCCTCTGTACGTCAGAACAGGAAAGTTACGGTGTTATCAGGGCACAGAGGACTTGCCTACCACTGAAGCATGCTAAACAGACACCTTTCACACTCAAGATGCAGTCTCCTTGTCTCCTCTCGATCTGCTGGTTACGACACCAAGGGAAGCTGACCCTCAATCAGGTGCCTGTTGGAAACAGATATGTGATCGGACATTTGGAATTTCTACGCACCAGCAGCTGGCAATTTAAAGACTATAGGCACACAGTATTGAATGCGACACACAGACAGAAGAAAGGGGTCATACACAGTGTGCTCTCACCGCTCTTTCGACCAAGTAAGTGGCAGCGACTCATTGGTATTTAGGTGACGACATCCCATTCTATCATTGTCCACGATAACACCACTTGAAGTGGAGACTCCGAAGGGAGGCCGTCTGGTCCTGGCGTCTTGTTGGCCACTCTACTGTCGATGGCATCGGGTAACTCATCTTTTGTCGTGTCCCATATTAAGACTACTTCCAGTGCCTGCAGTATGAGGCTGTAGACCAACACTGAGATGACCATAACGATCACTGTATTCATTTGCAGTTCACAAGGCAACAAAATTTTCGGCTGGGAACAATCAACATCATCACTATCAGAATCTGCCATACATTCTCCATGCTGCAAGAAATTCTTCATGCTGCGGACATCAACATCGCTGTCCTGCAAGAGATCCACGTAGCCAGCTTTGGTGACCTCTTCAGTTACACAGTTAATGTCTCTCATGCCTCATTCGCAGGTAACTGTGTCACTATCCTACTTAGAGAGGGCTTGCGAGCTGATGACGTTCGATATCTCCCCATTGCCACTGTGAACAAAGTCTGACTCATCAGTGTTATGCCCTTTCTGCTACAGATCGACACTGACATTTTTCCAGGGGACACTGCACTGCTCTGCTAGGGTCAACTAGACAATTAGGCGACTGGTAGGGACTCAACACAAGAGACTTCAGTCCAGCTCCTACACATTTCCCCATGTGCTGAGCTTGACAAACTCATCTGTGATCTTCAACTGCTGGACACATGGGATCACATTCATGGTAATGAACATTGCTATATTCACTTCACTGGGCACTCATCCATCTGACTACCAGATTTATGTCCCTCATTCCGTCACATGGCGATATGCTTTGTGGAGCTATGGCCGACAGATTTTTTGGACCTCTCAGACTACATCTAGGCCATAGATCTCAGTCTCCTCAGGACATAGCGAAGCACAATCCTATGGAAGCTTAACCCCACCCACGTGACCTCTCAGTCTATCAAGTAGCCAAGGAAAATCTTTAGATAAAGTGTGTCCACCATCAAGCTCGTTAGCCCTCAACCCTAAGATGGTTCTCTTCAGTCGTCGTTGGTCCCGTTCTTGCAGGATCTTCTTCCGGCTGCAGTGATGCTGGATATTTGATGTTTTACCGGATTCCTGGTATTCATGGTAGGCCTACACTCTTGAAATGGTCGTACGGGAAAATCGCCATTTCATCGCTACCTCGGAGATGCTGTTTCCCATCATTCGTGGGCCGACTATAACACCACGTTCAGACTCACTTAAATCTCGGTAACCTGCCGCTGTAGCTTCAGTAACCGATCTAACAACTACGGCAGACACTTGTTATCTCATACAGGGTGTTACGAAAAGGTACGGCCAAACTTTCAGGAAACATTACTCACACACAAATAAAGGAAAGATGTTATGTGGACATGTGTCCGGAAAAGCTTAATTTCCATGTTAGAGCTCATTTTAGTTTCGTTCTTCCACCTATGCTCAATGGAGCACGTTATCATGATTTCATACGGGATACTCTACCTGTGCTGCTAGAACATGTGCCTTTACAAGTACGACACAACATGTGGTTCATGCACGATGGAGCCCCTGCACATTTCAGTCAAAGAGTTCGTATGCTTCTCAACAACAGATTTGGTGACCGATGGATTGGTAGAGGTGGACCAGTCCCATGGCCTCCACGCTCTCCTGACCTCAACCTTCTTGACTTTCATTTATGGGGGCATTTGAAAGCTCTTGTCTACGCAACCCCGGTACCAAATGCAGAGACTCTTCGTGCTCGTATTGTGGACGGCTGCGATACAATACGCCATTCTCCAGGGCTGCATCACAGCATCAGGGATTCCATGCGACGGAGGGTGATTGCATGTATCCTTGCTAACGGAGGACATTTTGAACATTTCCTGTAACAAAGTGAAAGTCACGCTGGTACTTTCTGTTGCTGTGTGTTTCCATTCCACGATTAATGTGATTTGAAGAGAAGTTATAAAATGAGCTCTAACATGGAAATTAAGCGTTTCCGGACCCATGTCCACGCAACATATTTTCTTTCTTTGTGTGTGAGGAATGTTTCCTGAAAGTTTGGCCGTACCTTTTTGTAACACCCTGTATAGGCGTTGCCGACCACAGCGCCGTATTCTGCCTGTTTACATGTCTCTGTCCTTGAAAACGCATGCCTACACAAGTTTCTTTGGCGCTTCAATGTGCGACGCCAGATACACGTATCCCCTAGAAGACTATAAGCATTACACATTTCAGCATCGACGCCGTTATCACATACTTTGGTGTGCGAAACTGTAGAAAGCGCCCTGGCTACTTCGACGCAACTTGTAGCATACATAGAACTGCTACAAATAGTACAGTATAGAAGCTAACTGAAAGAAATACGCAATTAAACTAAAAGAAATGGCTCTTTTATTATAAGACAATAAACACATAGAAGTCTCCGAGGTTCATAATGGTCCTCTGGACACTACCAAAAGCGCGACGTGGTTCTTTCTAGAGTGTGTGACCACGAACGGCAGTGCATGCTGTGCAACATACTCCCATACTGGCCACAGGATTTCTAAGGAGTTCTTATGATAGGGCGTTCCATTCCTTCAACACCGCGTTTGACAACTGCTGGGAACCCATCACACTCGTGCTCAATGTGATTTCGGTCGGTGAAACGGGCAGGTGAGTCCATTCGCCGAATGTCTTCTCATTCCAAGAGTTCCTTCCCCTGCTCTGTTCAGAGTGGTCGCGCGCTGTCACCCATAAAAATTAAATTTCCAGGCAGATTAAAGCTGTGTGCTGCACAGAGACACGAACACGGGACATTTGCGTTTTGCGAGAAAGTCCTCTACTCGCCTAGTCAGCCGAGAACGACCTGTCCTCACAGCTTACCTCCGCCGGGACCTCATCTCGTACCCTGCAAACTTCACAGAAAATTCTCCTGCGAAACAGTGGCTAAGCCATGTGTCAGCATTATCCCTTGTCCTTGGAGCGCTAGTCCTACAAGTTTCATAAAAGAACTTCTGAGAAGTTCGCAAGGTAGGCGATGAAGTACTTCACAGTTAGACAGTCAGTGAGTGCGCACCTCTAGTTCCTGCTACTAATAAGCCGAGTACACTGTTAGCTTGTTACATTTTTTTACGAGCTTCAAACAGGAGCGACTGCAGTAATGGATAGGAACTGTGATTGTTGTGTACAGATGCGAGCTGAGTTGGCGACCCTTCGATCACAGCTCCAGGCTGCTTTGGCTTCCGTCACACAGCTTGAGGCTGCTGCCAAGAGGCGTCACTGTGGGGGATCGAATGCAGGGATGTGAAGGACGTTGAGCACGTCCCACATGTCCTCCAATCAGTTCACTGCTGTGACCACTCCGGATACTGCCTGCACTGAGGTTGAACCCTCACCTGTGGTCGAGTGGGAGATCATTCCAAAGTCTGGCAGGCAGCGAAGAACTTTCCGACGGGTCGATCGTATGGCCTCCCCAGTTCGTTTGACGAACAGGTTTCGGGCGTTACCTGTGGATGACGACGTCTCTGAGCCGGATGCAGTCGTCCACCCTGCGACAAGGTTCCGTGAGTCGAGCTCGGGTAGATCAGTTGGTCGAGCACTTGCCCACAAGACGCAAATGTCCCGTGTTCGAGACTGACCGGCGCCCATTTTAATTCGCCAGGAAGTTTCATTTTTATGGATGACAGTGCGCGACCGCATCAAACAGAGCAGATGGAGGAACTCTTAGAATGAGAGGATATTCGGCGAATGGAGTGACCTGCCCGTAACCCCGACTGAAATTCCATCGAGCACGTATGAGATGGGTTCGGAAGACGAATTGCATCACGTCCACATTGATCAACAACCACCTAGCACCTGTCAAACGAGCTGCTGCAGAAATGGAATGCCCTATCCTAATAACTCCTTAGAAATTTTGTGGCCCGTCTGAACCCATATTGTACAGCATGCAGTGTCGCTTGTGGTGATCGCACACATTACAAAGAACCAAGTAGCGCCTTTTCTAGTGTCCAGGAGACCATAATGAAACGCGGTGACTCCAGTGTAATTATTGTCTCTGGATAAAAGTGCCATTTCTGTTCTTCTCATTGCGTATTTCTTTCAGTTGCCTTCTGCACGATGCTGCAGCTGTTCTTTCCGTGTACGGTCCAAGTGTCATCGTGAAGTTGCCTGGCTGTGACGCATCATGGTAATGTTACTTCCGTGGCGGTCACAATTCCATCATCCACTCCATACTGTTCCCCAACGATTTATCTCACTTGTTAATTGCCAACGTAAATTTCCGCACACCTTGGCTAGCTTCCTCGATCCTGCAACGGTTTCTGCAGCGAAAATGCAGATCGCTCTGCCGTGCTTTGATCATAAACGCCGGCCGCTGTGGTCGAGCTGTTCTAGGCGCATCAGTCTGGAACCAAGCGGCTGCTACGGTCGCAGGTTCGAATCCCGCCTCCGGCATGGATGTGTGTGATGTCCTTAGGTCACTTAGGTTTAAGTAGTTCTAAGTCTAGGGGACTGATGACCTCAGATGTTACGTCCCATAGTGCTTAGAGCAATTTGAACCATCTGACCGTAAACCTTGCAACGATAATTTTAAAAATGTGTTTTATCTACCAGACCCACTCGAAACCACTTTCTGTTCTTATGTTTTTTTGTTTCGTTGCCCTTCAGTCACTCTTTGTGCTCAATAGCACAATAGAATCGGAATATTAAGAAATGTCCTTGGAATCGGAAATCGAGATCGTTGGCTGGTTGGTTGTGTAATAGAACCCAGTACGTTGTCCTCGATGGTGAGTGTTCATCGGAGGTGAGGGTATGATCTGGAGTGCGACAGGGAAGTGTGGTAGGTCCGCTGTTGTTTTCTATCTAAATAAATGATCTTTTGGATAGGGTGGATAGCAATGTGCGGCTGTTTGCTGATGATGCTGTGGTGTACGGGAAGGTGTCGTTGTTGAGTGATTGTAGGAGGATACAGGATGACTTGGGCAGGATTAGTGATTGGCGTTCAGAATGGCAGCTAACTGTAAATATAGATAAATGTAAATTAATGCAGATGAATAGGGAAAAGAATCCCGTAATGTTTGAATACTCGATTAGTAGTGCAGTTGTTGACACAGTCACGTCGATTAAATATTTTGGCTTAACATTTCAGAGCGATATGAAGTGGGACAAGCATGTAATGGCAGTTGTGGGGACGGCGGATAGTCGTCTTCGGTTCATTGGTGGAATTTTGGAAAGATGTGGTTTATCCGTAAAGGAGACCGCTTATAAGACACTAATACGACCTATTCTTGAGTACTACTCGAGCGTTTGGGATCCCTATCAGGTCGGATTGAGGGAGGACACAGAAGCAATTCAGAGGCGGGCTGCTAGATTTGTTACAGGTAGGTTTGATCATCACGCGAGTGTTACAGAAATGCCTCAGGAACTCGGGTGGGAGCCTCTGGAGGAAAGGACGCGTTCTTTTCGTGAAGCGCAACTGAGAAAATTCAGAGAACCAGCATCTGATGCTGACTGCAGTACTGTTTTACTGCCGCCAACTTATATGTCGCGAGAAGACCACAAAGATAAGAGAGATTAGGGCTCTTACAGAGGCATATAGGCAGTCATTTTTCCCTTGTTCTACTTGGGAGTGGATCAGGGAGAGAAGATGCTAGTTGTGGTACGAGGTACCCTCCGCCATGCACCGTATGGTGGATTGCGGAGTATGTATGTAGATATAGATGTAGATGATTGGGGGGAGGGGACCAAACAGCGAGGTCATCGGTCCCATCGCATTAGAGTACGATGGGGAAGGAAGTCGGCCATGCCCTTTCGAACGAACCATCCCGGCATTTGCCTGAAGTAATTTAGGGAAATCACGGAAAATCTAAATCAGGACGGCCGGACGGACATGGGTTTGAACCATCGTCGTCCCGAATGCGAGTCCAGTGTGCCAACTACTGCGCCACCTCACTCGGTAGTCGAGATCGTGTGAAACAAGTTGTGGAAATAGGCGAAAGAATGTGTTTGTTAGTGACAGTAGAACTTAAGGCCGCCTGCCATGTGGAAATATCTAACGAGCATTCGCGCAGGGTCATATAACTCCAGGACATCGGGCGTCTCACAACCAGTCTACTTGTTCAGACATCAGCGCCTGCAGTTAGACCGCCCGCTCTGAAGGTTCCAACAGCTACCCCATTCGGCTCCCACCGGTTATTGTCTACAGTCGTTACGGTTTTATTGTCCATTACGTTGCACAGAAACGCATAACGGCGTCCGCGATAAAGCGTCACTGCTTTAACGCCCAAGAACAGCTGCGGTAGCGTGCTGGATGCTGCGGGGGACCTTCGACCTTCGATATCGCCGTGTTGTAGAGAAGAGACATCGTAACATCTCTTCCCTACCCCACAATTTATCTCGTCAACGCAATTCTCATGAATGTAATGATTTCCCTGGTTTATCTCGAAAGCTTTCTCCCAAAATATCTGCAGTTCAGAGGTTCAATTAACCTCTAAACCAGTGGTCGTCAGATTTTTTTGCTCAAGAGCCAACACTGACACAGTGAGGCAAAATCTCGGGTCGCATAATTACCAGTCTTATCGTTAACTGATGCTCTACACAAATTAGTATGTTATGAGCACTCAACAGTGAGAGTATGAGCGCCGGCTCCCCAGTACTGGCCATTAAAACCGTCACCGTTCGGAGCACTTCTTGTTGACTGTTTTCTGTTTGACACTGCTGCCACCCTCAGCGACCTGAAGCTGTGACGCTGTAATTGCCTGACGAAGTGTTGTTGTGTTGTCTGTGTGAATTGATCATTAACTAATTAATAACAGCACTTATATTTAAATATGTTATGCATTGTGAGACACCACGAAAAACGTTTACTAAACGTTTTAAATGTATTTTTTCATCTACTTATTTAGTTGTCTTTCCACACTCGTAATTTAATTTCATAGGACTTATTACAAATGCACGGATGAAGAAAAATAAGGAAACACCATTTTTGTAAATAAAACGGCATTTTCGTGCTACGGGTTCATTTATTTTTCCCACACGCATTTTTCTTACTCCAAGGCATCGTCAGCGGGATCTATATCGATACAGTTTTGTTATTTTCAGATTATCAAACAGTTCACGTTCCGTTTATTTGTGTAAATAAGTAATTACTTACAGTTTCCTGGCATCAGGGTTTCCTTTCATCTGGTCTGGAGGTCGCACTACCACTTTACATCCGAGCCATCGGCATAATTTTGTATATCGAACTTTTGGTGAAAAAGCCTTTTTCTTGTGTGTAGCTTTCTGAACGAGTCCGCTGCATGGGGGCGTAATTAAATAGAATGCAAATAATTTTAATTTTTAGTCGCTGTTTGTCCGGTTACGCAGTCTCGTAACCGGTTGGCCCTGAATAATATTAGTATTGCTCCGCAATCTGACTTCATAGAATAACAACAAAGAATGAAAGGAAATTTCCGTTAACGCAATTAATTAATTAAGTCCCCAGCAACTATAAAAGCTACGAAACAAAAAAGTACAAATGTAGCTGTTCTGTGTATGGAAGTATGATTCAACGTACACATCTGGCACGGTTCTACCTCAATAAGACAAGATATTTTAAACACGATTTACACTGAAGTAATTTTAAAAAACCAGAAATACTATGATTGCACATAGAAACCAGAATTACAGTCTAATACAATAACACGAGCCAGATGCTTTGTTCACTGAACCTGTGACCAAGAGGCATAAGACATTTGAAATAAAAAAATTTCTTTACCTTCATATATATTGACGAAAAATACACTTTGATCATTACAACATCCCCAATCGAATAACATGTGTCTTGCCCAACAGAACAACTAGTACTCTATCGACGTCTCAACAACCACACTTACCTCAGAACTACCACTGCTGTCAGCAACTTCTCAGCGGCAACTGCCAGTGAAGGCGGCTGAATAATTCTTCTTGGCGCAATCTCTGGCGCTCTGACTCAGTGTAGCCACCTTTCATATGCCCCTTCTACACGGGCTAGAATTTGATTGTATTTTTGCCAGCATTGGTGGTGAAAACACCACCAAATTCGTCCAAAAAAATACAGACAAAAGTAAAAGATAATATTAAATAAGTAAATGCCACACAACTAAATAAATTTTGGCTTTGCACTGACCCTTCAATAACCTAATATATAAAATACAGTAAGGAATAGAAATGCTTGCATACATATGATTTTAAATAATAGTTTACACAAGTATCATGTGGTTAAACAATTCAATCAATAGCGTCAGCAATGACGAATAGGTGCAGGTAAGAGTCTCATAACATTTCATAAACAGTAAACACACAAAAATCAGTTTATACAAATATTCACATAAAATCCGGTCAGTAGTTCAACAAGCAAGTAGGACTCCTCAGAGTAGTTGACAGTTCCAACAGTACCACCCAGCAATGGTCAACAGGTGCAAATAGCAGTCTCATAACATTTCATCAGCAGTATTGAAACAGCTCCAACTGTGGCACCCAGCAATGTTGAGCAGGCGCAGACACCAACAAGTGACATCATTACAGTAGAAGCAGTTCCATTAATGGCACCCAGCATAATTGAGCAGGTGCAGACACCAACAAGTGACATTATTCCAGTAGAAGCACTTCCATAAATGGCACCCAGCACTGATGAGCAGGTGCAGACACCAACAAGTGACATTATTCCAGTAGAAGCACTTCCATCAATGGCACTCAGCACTGATGAGCAGGTGCAGACACCAACAAGTGACATCATTCCAGTAGAAGCAGTTCCATCAATGGCACCCAGCACTGTTGAGCAGGTGTAGAAACCGACAAGTGACATCATTCCAGTAGAAGCAGTTCCATCTGTGGCACCTTGCGATGTTGAGCACGTGCAGACAGCAATAAGTAACATCATCTCATTAGTAGAAGTTCCATCAGTGGCACCCAGTAATGTTGGGCAGGTGCAGACAGCAACAAGTGACATTATCTCAGTAGAAGCAGTTCCATCTGTGGCACCCAGCGATGTTGAGCAGGGCAGACAGCAATAAGTGACGTCATCTCATTAGCAGCAGTTCCATTAGTGGCACCCAGTAATGCTGAGCAGGTGCAGGCAGCAACAAGTGACATGATTCCAGTAGAAGTAGTTCCATCAATGGCACCCACCACTGTTGACCAGGTAAAGACATCAACAAGTGACATCATTCCAGTAGAAGCGGTTCCATCAGTGGCACCCAGTAACGTTGAGCAGGTGCAGACAACAACAAGTGACATCATCTCAGTAGAAGCAGTTCCATCTGTGGCACCCAGCGATGTTGAGCAGGTACAGACTCCAACAAGTGACATCATCTCAGTTAGAAGCAGTTTCATCAATGGCACCCAGCACTGTTGAGCAGGTGCAGACACCAACAAGTGAGATCAATCCAGTAGAAGCAGTTCCATCAGTGGCACCCAGTAATGTGAGCAGGTGCAGCCAGCAACAAGTGACACCATCTCAGTAGAAGCAGTTCCATCTGTAGCACCCGGCGATGTTGAACAGGTGCAGACAGCAATAAGTGACGTCATCTCATTAGTAGCAGTTCCATCAGTGGCACCCAGCACTGTTGAGCAAGTGCAGACACCAACAAGTGACATCATTCCAGTAGAAGCAGTTCCATCAATGGCACCCAGCACTGTTGACCAGGTGCAGACATCAACAAGTGACCTCATTCCAGTAGAAGCAGTTCCATCTGCGGCACCCAGCGAAATTGAGCAGGGGAAGACAGCAATAAGTGACACCATCTCAGTAGAAGCAAGTCCATCAGTGGCACCCAGTAATGTTGAGCAGGATCAGACAGCAACAAGTGACATCATTCCAGTAGAAGCACTTCCATCAATGGCACCCAGCACTGTTGTGCAGGTGCAGACACCAACAAGTGACATCTTCTCAGTAGAAGCGGTTCCATCTGTGGCACCAAGCGATGTTGAGCAGGTGCAGACAGCAACAAGTGACAACATTTCAGTAGAAGCAGTTCCATCAAAGTCACCCAGCACTGTTGAGCAAGTGCAGACACCAACAAGTGACATCATTCCAGTAGAAGCAGTTCCATCAGTGGCACCCAGTAATGTGAGCAGGTGCAGCCAGCAACAAGTGACACCATCTCAGTAGAAGCAGTTCCATCTGTAGCACCCGGCGATGTTGAACAGGTGCAGACAGCAATAAGTAACGTCATCTCATTAGTAGCAGTTCCATCAGTGGCACCCAGCACTGTTGAGCAAGTGCAGACACCAACAAGTGACATCATTCCAGTAGAAGCAGTTCCATCAGTGGCACCCTGCACTGTCGAACAGGTGCAGACAGCAATAAGCGACGTCATCTCAGTAGTAGCAGTTCCATCAGTGGCACCCAGTAATGTTGAGCAGGTGCAGACACCAGCAAGTGACATCATCTCAGTAGAAGCACTTCCATCAATGGCACCCAGCACAGTTGACAGGTGCAGACACCAACAAGTGACATCATCTCAGTAGAAGCAGTTGCATCTGTGGCACCCAGCGATGTTGAGCAGGTGCAGACAGCAATAAGTGACGTCATCTCAGTAGAAGCAGTTCCATCTGTAGCACCCGGTGATGTTGAGCAGGTGCAAACAGCAATAAGTGACGTCATCTCATTAGTAGCAGTTCCATCAGTGGCACCCAGCACTGTTGAGCAGGTGCAGACACCAACAAGTGACATCATCTCAGTAGAAGCGGTTCCATCTGTGGCACCAAGCGATGTTGAGCAGGTGCAGACAGCAACAAGTGACAACATTTCAGTAGAAGCAGTTCCATCAAAGTCACCCAGCACTGTTGAGCAAGTGCAGACACCAACAAGTGACATCATTCCAGTAGAAGCAGTTCCATCAGTGGCACCAAGTAATGTGAGCAGGTGCAGCCAGCAACAAGTGACACCATCTCAGTAGAAGCAGTTCCATCTGTGGCACCCGGCGATGTTGAACAGTTGCAGACAGCAATAAGTGACGTCATCTCATTAGTAGCAGTTATATCAGTGGCACCCAGTACTGCTGAGCAAGTGCAGACACCAACAAGTGACATCATTCCAGTAGAAGAAGTTCCATCAATGGCACCCAGCACTGTTGAACAGGTGCAGACAGCAATAAGCGACGTCATCTCAGTAGTAGCAGTTCCATCAGTGGCACCCAGTAATGTTGAGCAGGTGCAGACACCAGCAAGTGACATCATCTCAGTAGAAGCAGTTGCATCTGTGGCACCCAGCGATGTTGAGCAGGTGCAGACACCAACAAGTGACATCATTCCAGTAGAAGCAGCTCCATCAATGGCACCCAGCACTGTTGAACAGTTGAAGACAGCAATAAGTGATGTCATCTGAGTAGTAGCACTTCCATCAGTGGCACCCAATAATATTGAGCAGGTGCAGACACCAACAAGTGACATCATCTCAGTAGAAGCAGTTTCATTTGTGGCACCCACTAATGTTGAGCTGGTGCAGACTCCAACCAGTGACATCATTCCAGTAGAAGCACTTTCATCAATGGCACCCAGCACGGTTGAGCAGGTGCAGACACCAACAAGTGACATTATCTCAGTAGAAGCAGTTTCATCACTGGCACGCACCAATGTTGAACAGGTGCGGACACCAACAAGTGACATCATTCCAGTAGAAGCAGTTCCATCTGTGGCACCCAGCAATGATGAGCAGGGGCAGACAGCAATAAGTGACGTCATCTCATTAGTAACAGTTCCATCAGTGGCACCCAGCAATGATGAGCAGGGGCAGACAGCAATAAGTGACGTCATCTCATTAGTAGCAGTTCCATCAGTGGCACCCAGTAATGTTGAGCAGGTGCAGACAGCAAAAAGTGTTATCATTTCAGTAGAAGCATTTCCATCAATGGCACCCAGCATTGTTGAGCAGGTACTGACACCAACAAGTGACATCATTCCAGTAGAAGTAGTTCCATCAATGGCACACAGCACTGTTGAGCAGGTGCAGACACCAACAAGTGAGATCATTCCAGTAGAAGCAGTTCCATCAGTGGCACCCAGTAATGTGAGCAGGTGCAGACACCAACAAGTGACATCATCTCAGTAGAAGCAGTTCCATCTGTGGCACACAGTAATGTTGAGCAGGTGCAGAGAGCAACAGGTGACATCATTTCAGTAGAAGCAGTTCCATCAATGACACCCAGCACTGTTGAGCAGGTGCAGACCCCAACAAGTGAGATCATTCCAGTAGAAGCAGTTCCATCAGTGGCACCCAGTAATGTGAGCAGGTGCAGACACCAACAAGTGACATCATCTCAGTAGAAGCAGTTCCATCTGTGGCATCCGGCGATGTTGAGCAGGTGCAAACAGCAATAAGTGACGTCACCTCATTAGTAGCAGTTCCCTCCGTGGCACCCAGCACTGTTGAGCAGGTGCAGACACCAACAAGTGACATCATCTCAGTAGAAGCAGTTCCATCTGTGGCAAGCACTGATGTTGAGCAGGAACAGACAGCAATAAGTGACGTCATCTCGTTAGTAGCAGTTCCATCAGTGGCACCCAGTAATGTTGAGCAGGTGAAGACAGCAACAAGTGACATCATCTCAGTAGAAGCAGTTCCATCTGTGGCACTCAGCGATAATGAGCAGGGGCAGACAGCAATAAGTGACGTCATCTCATTAGTAGCAGTTCCATGAGTGGCACCCAGTAATGTTGAGCAGGTGCAGACAGCAACAAGTGAGATCATTCCAGTAGAAGCACTTCCATCAATGGCACCCAGCACTGTTGACCAGGTGGAGACATCAACAACTGACATCATTACAGTAGAAGCAGTTCCATCAGTGGCAACCAGTAATGTTGAGTAGGTGCAGACAGCAACAAGTGACATCATCTCAGTAGAAGCAGTTCCATCTGTGGCACACAGCGATGTTGAGCAGGGGCAGACAGCAATATGTGACGTCATCTCAGTAGTAGCAGTTATATCAGTGGCACCCAATAATATTGAGCAGGTGCAGACACCAACAAGTGACATCATCTCAGTAGAAGCATTTTCATCTGTGGCACCCAGTAATGTTTAGCAGGTGCAGACTCCAACCAGTGACATCATTCCAGTAGAAGCACTTTCATCAATGGCACCCAGCACGGTTGAGCAGATGAAGACAGCAATAAGTGACGTCATCTCAGTAGTAGCAGTTCCATCAGTGGCACCCAATAATATTGAGCAGGTGCAGACACCAACAAGTGACATTATCTCAGTAGAAGCAGTTTCATCAGTGGCACGCAGCAATGTTGAACAGGTGCGGACACTAACAAGTGACATCATTCCAGTAGAAGCAGTTCCATCAATGGCTCCCAGCAGTGTTGAGCAGGTGCAGACAGCAACAAGTGACATCTTCTCAGTAGAAGCAGTTCCATCTGTGGCAAGCAGCGATGTTGAGCAGGGGCAGACAGCAATAAGTGACGTCATCTCGTTAGTAGCAGTTCCATCAGTGGATCCCAGTAATTTTGAGCAGGTGCAGACTCCAACCAGTGACATCATTCCAGTAGAAGCAGTTCCATCAATGGCACCCAGCACTGATGACCAGGTCCAGACATCAACAAGTGACATCATTCGAGTAGAAGCAGTTCCATCAGTGGCACCCAGTAATGTTGAGCAGGTGCTGACAGCAACAAGTGAGATCATTCCAGTAGAAGCACTTCCATCAATGGCACCCAGCACTGATGAGCAGGTACAGACACCAAAAAGTGACATCATTCCAGTAGAAGTAGTTCCATCAATGGCACCCAGCACTGTTGACCAGGTGGAGACATCAACAAGTGACATCATTCCAGTAGAAGCGGTTCCATCAGTGGCACCTAGTAATGTTGAGCAGGTGCAGACAACAACAAGTGACATCATCTCAGTAGAAGCAGTTCCATCAGTACACAAAGTAATATTGAGCAGGTGCAGAGAGCAACAAGTGACATCATATCAGTAGAAGCAGTTCCTTCAATGACACCCAGCACTATTGAGCAGGTGCAGACACCAACAAGTGACATCATTCCAGTAGAAGCACTTACATCAATGGCACCCAGCACGGTTGAGCAGGTGCAGACACCAACAAGTGACATTATCTCAGTAGGAGCAGTTTCATCATTGGCACGCAGCAACGTTGAACAGGTGCGGACATCAAGAAGTGACATCATTCCAGTAAAAGCATTTTCATCAATGGCACCCAGCACTGTTGACTATGTGCACACATCAACAAGTGACATCATCCAGTAGAAGCAGTTCCATCAGTGGCACCCAGTAATGTTGAGCAGGTGCAGACAGCAACAAGTGACATCATTTCAGTAGAAGCAGTTCCATCTGTGGCACCCAGCTATGTTGAGCAGGGGCAGACAGCAATATGTGACGTCATTTCATTAGTAGCATTTCTATCACTGGCAACCAGTAGTTGAGCAGGTGCACACACCAACAAGTGACATCATTCCAGTAGAAGCACTTCCATCAATGGCACACAGCACTGATGAGCAGGAACAGACACCAACAAGTGACATCATCCAGTAGAAGTAGTTCCATTAAAGGCACCCAGCACTGTTGAGCAGGTGCAGACACCGACAAGTGACATCATCTGAGTAGAAGCAGTTCCATTAGTAGCACCCAGTATAGTTGAGCAGGTGCAGAGAGCAACAAGTGGCATCATTTCAGTAGAAGCAGTTCCATCAATGACACCCAGCACTGTTGATCAGGTGCAGACACCAACAAGTGAGATCATTCCAGTAGAAACAGTTCCAACAGTGGCACCCAGTAATGTGAGCAAGGGCAGACAGCAACAAGTGACATCATCTCAGTAGAAGCAGTTCCATCTGTGGCACCTGGCGATGCTGAGCAGGTGCAGACACCAACAAGTGACATCATCTCAGTAGAAGCAGTTCCATTTGTGGCGTCCAGCGACGTTGAGCAGGTGCAAACAGCAATAAGTGACGTCATCTCAGTAGCAGCAGTTCCATCAGTGGCACCCAGTAATGTTGAGCAGGCGCAGACACCAACAAGTAACATCATTCCAGTAGAAGCTCTTCCATCAATGGCACCCAGCACGGTTGAGCAGGTGCAGACACCAACAAGTGACATTATCTCAGTAGAAGAAACTTCATCAGTGGCATGCAGCAATGTTGAACCGGTGCGGACACCAACAAGTGACATCATTCCAGTAGAAGCAGTTCCATCAGTGGCACCCAGTAATGTTGAGCAGGTGCAGACAGCAACAAGTGACATCATTCCAGTAGAAGCACTTCCATCAATGGCACCCAGCACTGATGAGCAGGTACAGACACCAACAAGTTACATTATCTCAGTAGAAGAAACTTCATCAGTGGCATGCAGCAATGTTGAACAGGTGCGGACACCAACAAGTGACATCATTCCAGTAGAAGCACTTCCATCAATGGCACCCAGCACTGTTGAGCAGGTGCAGACACCAACAAGTGACATCATCTCAGTAGAAGCAGTTCCATCAGTAGCACCCAGTAATGTTGAGCAGGTGCAGAGAGCAACAAGTGACATCATCTCAGTGGAAGCAGTTCCATCAATGACACCCAGCACTGTTGAGCAGGTGCAGACACCAACAAGTGACAACATCTCAGTAGAAGCAGTTCCATCTGTGGCACCCAGCGATGTTGAGCAGGTGCAGACAGCAATAAGTGATGTCATCTCAGTAGTAGCAGTTCCATCAGTGGCACCCAGTAATATTGAGCAGGTGCAGAGAGCAACAAGTGACATCATTTCAGTAGAAGCAGTTCCATCAATGACACCCAGAATTGTTGAGCAGGTGCAGACACCAACAAGTGCCATCATCTCATTAAAAGCAGTTCCATCTATGGCACCCAGCGATGTTGAGCAGGTGCAGACAGCAATAAGTGACGTCATCTCATTAGTAGCAGTTGCATCAGTGGCACCCAGTAATGTTCAGCACGTGCTGACACCAACAAATGAAATCAGCTCAGTAGAAGCAGTTCCGAAACTTCCTGGCAGATTAAAACTGTGTGCCCGACCGAGACTCGAACTCGGGACCTTTGCCTTTCGCGGGCAAGTGCTCTACCAACTGAGCTACCGAAGCACGACTCACGTCCGGTACTCACAGCTTTAGTTCTGACAGTATCCGTCTCCTACCTTCCAAATTTTACAGAAGCTCTTCTGCGAAACTTGCAGAACTAGCACTCCTGAAAGAAAGGATATTGCGGAGACATGGCTTAGCCACAGCCTGGGGGATGTTTCCAGAATGAGATTTTCACTCTGCAGCGGAGTGTGCGCTGATATGAAACTTCCTGGCAGATTAAAACTGTGTGCCCGACCGAGACTCGAACTCGGGACGTTTGCCTTTCGCGGGCAAGTGCTCTACCAACTGAGCTACCGAAGCACGACTCACGTCCGGTACTCACTGCTTTAGTTCTGACAGTATCCGTCTCCTACCTTCCAAACTTTACAGAAGCTCTTCTGCGAAACTTGCAGAACTAGCACTCCTGAAAGAAAGGATATTGCGGAGACATGGCTTAGCCACAGCCTGGGGGATGTTTCCAGAATGAGATTTTCACTCTGCAGCGGAGTGTGCGCTGATATGAAACTTCCTGGCAGATTAAAACTGTGTGCCCGACCGAGACTCGAACTCGGGACGTTTGCCTTTCGCGGGCAAGTGCTCTACCAACTGAGCTACCGAAAAACAACTCACGTCCGGTACTCACAGCTTTAGTTCTGACAGTATCCGTCTCCTACCTTCCAAACTTTACAGAAGCTCTTCTGCGAAACTTGCAGAACTAGCACTCCTGAAAGAAAGGATATTGCGGAGACATGGCTTAGCCACAGCCTGGGGGATGTTTCCAGAATGAGATTTTCACTCTGCAGCGGAGTGTGCGCTGATATGAAACTTCCTGGCAGATTAAAACTGTGTGCCCGACCGAGACTCGAACTCGGGACCTTTGCCTTTCGCGGGCAAGTGCTCTACCAACTGAGCTACCGAAGCACGACTCACGTCCGGTACTCACAGCTTTAGTTCTGACAGTATCCGTCTCCTACCTTCCAAACTTTACAGAAGCTCTTCTGCGAAACTTGCAGAACTAGCACTCCTGAAAGAAAGGATATTGCGGAGACATGGCTTAGCCACAGCCTGGGGGATGTTTCCAGAATGAGATTTTCACTCTGCAGCGGAGTGTGCGCTGATATGAAACTTCCTGGCAGATTAAAACTGTGTGCCCGACCGAGACTCGAACTCGGGACGTTTGCCTTTCGCGGGCAAGTGCTTTACCAACTGAGCTACCGAAGCACGACTCACGTCCGGTACTCACAGCTTTAGTTCTGACAGTATCCGTCTCCTACCTTCCAAACTTTACAGAAGCTCTTCTGCGAAACTTGCAGAACTAGCACTCCTGAAAGAAAGGATATTGCGGAGACATGGCTTAGCCACAGCCTGGGGGATGTTTCCAGAATGAGATTTTCACTCTGCAGCGGAGTGTGCGCTGATATGAAACTTCCTGGCAGATTAAAACTGTGCGCCCGACCGAGACTCGAACTCGGGACCTTTGCCTTTCGCGGGCAAGTTCGAGTCTCGGTCGGGCACACAGTTTTAATCTGCCAGGAAGTTTCATATCAGCGCACACTCCGCTGCAGAGTGAAAATCTCATTCTGGAAACATCCCCCAGGCTGTGGCTAAGCCATGTCTCCGCAATATCCTTTCTTTCAGGAGTGCTAGTTCTGCAAGTTTCGCAGAAGAGCTTCTGTAAAGTTTGGAAGGTAGGAGACGGATACTGTCAGAACTAAAGCTGTGAGTACCGGACGTGAGTCGTGCTTCAGTAGCTCAGTTGGTAGAGCACTTGCCCGCGAAAGGCAAAGGTCCCGAGTTCGAGTCTCGGTCGGGCACACAGTTTTAATCTGCCAGGAAGTTTCATATCAGCGCACACTCCGCTGCAGAGTGAAAATCTCATTCTGGAAACATCCCCCAGGCTGTGGCTAAGCCATGTCTCCGCAATATCCTTTCTTTCAGGAGTGCTAGTTCTGCAAGTTTCGCAGAAGAGCTTCTGTAAAGTTTGGAAGGTAGGAGACGGATACTGTCAGAACTAAAGCTGTGAGTACCGGACGTGAGTCGTGCTTCGGTAGCTCAGTTGGTAGAGCACTTGCCCGCGAAAGGCAAACGTCCCGAGTTCGAGTCTCGGTCGGGCACACAGTTTTAATCTGCCAGGAAGTTTCGTATCAGCGCACACTCCGCTGCAGAGTGAAAATCTCATTCTGGAAACATCCCCCAGGCTGTGGCTAAGCCATGTCTCCGCAATATCCTTTCTTTCAGGAGTGCTAGTTCTGCAAGTTTCGCACAAGAGCTTCTGTAAAGTTTGGAAGGTAGGAGACGGATACTGTCAGAACTAAAGCTGTGAGTACCGGACGTGAGTCGTGCTTCGGTAGCTCAGTTGGTAGAGCACTTGCCCGCGAAAGGCAAAGGTCCCGAGTTCGAGTCTCGGTCGGGCACACAGTTTTAATCTGCCAGGAAGTTTCATATCAGCGCACACTCCGCTGCAGAGTGAAAATCTCATGCTAGAAGCAGTTCCGTCTGTGGCACCCGGAGATGTTGAGGAGGTGCACACAGCAATAAGTGACGTCATCTCATTAGTAGCAGCTCCATCAGTGGAACCCAGTAATGTTGAGCAGGTGCAGACACCAACAAGTGACATCATTGCAGTAGAAGCACTTCCATCAATGGCACCCAGCACAGTTGAGCAGGTGCTGACACCACCAAGTGATATCATCTCAGTAGAAGCAGTTCCATCTGTGGCACCCAGCGATGTTGAGAAGGGGCAGACAGCAATAAGTGACGTCATCTCATTAGTAGCAGTTCCATGAGTGGCACCCAGTAATGTTGAGTAGGTGCAGACATCAACAAGTGACATCATTCCAATAGAAGCACTTCCATCAATGGCAACCAGCACTGATGAGCAGGTACAGACACCAAGAAGTGACATCATTCCAGTAGAAGTAGTTCCATCAATGGCTCCCAGCACTGTTGAGCAGGTGCAGACACCAACAAGTGACATCATTCCAGTAGAAGCTCTTCCATCAATGGCACCCAGCACGGTTGGGCAGGTGCAGACACCAACAAGTGACATTATCTCGGTAGAAGAAGTTCATCAGTGGCACACAGCAATGTTGAACAGCTGCGGACACCAACAAGTGACATCATTCCAGTAGAAGTAGTTCCATCAATGGCTCCCAGCACTGTTGAGCAGGTGCAGACACCAACAAGTGACAACATCTCAATAGAAGCAGTTCCATCAGTAGCATCCAGTAATGTTGAGCAGGTGCAAAGAGCAACAAGTGACATCATTTCAGTAGAAGCATTTCCATCAGCGACACCCAGCACTGTTGAGCAGCTGCAGACACCAACAAGTGAGATCATTCTAGTAGAAGCAGTTCCATCAGTGGCACCCAGTAATGTGAGCAGGTGCAGACAGCAACAAGTGACCTCATCTCAGTATAAGCAGTTCCATCTGTGGCACCCGGCGATGTTGACCAGGTGCACACAGCAATAAGTGTTGTCATCTCAGTAGTAGCAGTTCCATCTGTGGCACCCGGCGATGTTGAGCAGGTGGAGACAGCAATAAGTGACGTCATCTCATTAGTAGCAGTTCCATCAGTGGCACCCAGCACTGTTGAGCAGGTGCAGACACCAAAAAGTGACATCATTGCAGTAGAAGCAGTTCAATCAATGGCACCCAGCACTGTTGAACAGGTGCCGACACCAACAAGTGACATCATTCCAGTAGAAGAACTTTCATCAATGGCACCCAACATGGTTCAGCAGGTGCAGACACCAATAGGTGACATCATCTCAGTAGAAGCAGTTCCATCTGTGGCACCCAGCGATGTTGAGCAGGTGCAGACCGTAATAAGTGACGTCATCTCAGTAGTAGCAGTTCCATCAGTGGCTCCCTGTAATGTTGGGCAGGTGCAGACACCAACAAGTAACATCATTCCAGTAGAAGCACTTCCATCAATGGCAACCAGCACGGTTGAGCAGGTGCAGACACCAACAAGTGTCATTATCTCAGTACAAGCAGTTTCATCAGTAACACGCAGCAATGTTGAACAGGTGCGGACACCAACAAGTGACATCATTCCAGTAGAAGAAGTTCCATCAATGGCACCCAGCACTGTTGATCAGGTGCAGACGTCAACAAGTGAAATCTTTCCAGTAGAAGCAATTCCATCAGTGGCACCCAGTAATGTTGAGCAGGTGCAGACATCAACAAGTGATATCATCTCAGTAGAAGCAGTTTCATCTGTGGCACCCAGCGATGTTGAGCAGGGGCAGACAGCAATAAGTGACGTCATCTCATTAGTAGCAATTCCATCAGTGGCACCCAGTAATGTTGAGCAGGTGCAGACAGCAACAAGTGACATCATGTCAGTAGAAGCAGTTCCATCTGTGGCACCCAGCGATGTTGAGCAGGTGCAGACAGCAACAAGTGACATCATTCCAGTAGAAGCAGTTCCATCAATGGC
Organism: Schistocerca gregaria; assembly: GCF_023897955.1. NCBI lineage: Eukaryota > Metazoa > Arthropoda > Insecta > Orthoptera > Acrididae > Schistocerca > Schistocerca gregaria. The sequence goes on from NC_064924.1 coordinate 141,987,348, forward strand.
ACCCAGCACTGTTGAGCAGATGCAGACACCAACAAGTGCCATCATCTCAATAGAAGCAGTTCCATCAGTAGTACCCAGTAATGTTGAGCAGGTGCAGAGAGCAACAAGTGACATCATTTTAGTAGAAGCAGTTCCATCAATGACACCCAGCACTATTGAGCAGGTGCAGACGGCAATATGTGATGTCATCTCAGTAGTAGCAGTTCCATCCGTAGCACCCGGTAATGTTGAGCAGGTGCAGACAGCAACAAGTGACATCATCTCAGTAGAAGCAGTTCCATCAGTAGCACCCAGTAATGTTGAGCAGGTGCAGAGAGCAACAAGTGACATCATTTCAGTAGAGGCAGTTCCATCAATGACACCCAGCATTGTTGAGCAGGTGCAGACAGCAATAAGTGACGTCATCTCAGTAGTAGCAGTTCCATCAGTGGCACCCTGTAATGTTGAGCATGTGCAGACACCAACAAGTAACATCATTCCAGTAGAAGCTCTTCCATCAATGGCACCCAGCACGGTTGAGCAGGTGCAGACACCAACAAGTGTCATTATCTCAGTAGAAGCAGTTTCATCAGTGGCATGCAGCAATGTTGAACAGGTGCGGACACCAACAAGTGACATCATTCCAGTAGAAGCAGTTCCATCAATGGCACCCAGCACTGTTGACCAGGTGCAGACGTCAACAAGTGACATCTTTCCAGTTGAAGCAGTTCCGTCAGTGGCACCTAGTAATGTTGAGCAGGTGCAGACAACAACAAGTGACATCATCTCAGTAGAAGCAGTTCCATCAGTACACAAAGTAATATTGAGCAGGTGCAGAGAGCAACAAGTGACATCATTTCAGTAGAAGCAGTTCCTTCAATGACACCCAGCACTATTGAGCAGGTGCAGACACCAACAAGTGACATCATTCCAGTAGAAGCACTTACATCAATGGCACCCAGCACGGTTGAGCAGGTGCAGACACCAACAAGTGACATTATCTCAGTAGGAGCAGTTTCATCAGTGGCACGCAGCAACGTTGAACAGGTGCGGACATCAAGAAGTGACATCATTCCAGTAAAAGCATTTTCATCAATGGCACCCAGCACTGTTGACCATGTGCAGACATCAACAAGTGACACCATCCAGTAGAAGCAGTTCCATCAGTGGCACCCAGTAATGTTGAGCAGGTGCAGACAGCAACAAGTGACATCATTTCAGTAGAAGCAGTTCCATCTGTGGCACCCAGCTATGTTGAGCAGGGGCAGACAGCAATATGTGACGTCATTTCATTAGTAGCATTTCTATCAGTGGCAACCAGTAGTTGAGCAGGTGCACACACCAACAAGTGACATCATTCCAGTAGAAGCACTTCCATCAATGGCACACAGCACTGTTGAGCAGATGCAGACACCAACAAGTGACAACATCTCAGTAGAAGCAGTTCCATCTGTGGCACCCAGCGATGTTGAGCAGGTGCAGACAGCAATAAGTGATATCATCTCAGTAGCAGCAGTTCCATCAGTGGCACCCAGTAATGTTGAGCAGGCGCAGACACCAACAAGTAACATCATTCCAGTAGAAGCTCTTCCATCAATGGCACCCAGCACGGTTGAGCAGGTGCAGACACCAACAAGTGACATTATCTCAGTAGAAGAAACTTCATCAGTGGCATGCAGCAATGTTGAACCGGTGCGGACACCAACAAGTGACATCATTCCAGTAGAAGCAGTTCCATCAGTGGCACCCAGTAATGTTGAGCAGGTGCAGACAGCAACAAGTGACATCATTCCAATAGAAGCACTTCCATCAATGGCACCCAGCACTGATGAGCAGGTACAGACACCAACAAGTTACATTATCTCAGTAGAAGAAACTTCATCAGTGGCATGCAGCAATGTTGAACAGGTGCGGACACCAACAAGTGACATCATTCCAGTAGAAGCACTTCCATCAATGGCACCCAGCACTGTTGAGCAGGTGCAGACACCAACAAGTGACATCATCTCAGTAGAAGCAGTTCCATCAGTAGCACCCAGTAATGTTGAGCAGGTGCAGAGAGCAACAAGTGACATCATCTCAGTGGAAGCAGTTCCATCAATGACACCCAGCACTGTTGAGCAGGTGCAGACACCAACAAGTGACAACATCTCAGTAGAAGCAGTTCCATCTGTGGCACCCAGCGATGTTGAGCAGGTGCAGACAGCAATAAGTGATGTCATCTCAGTAGTAGCAGTTCCATCAGTGGCACCCAGTAATATTGAGCAGGTGCAGAGAGCAACAAGTGACATCATTTCAGTAGAAGCAGTTCCATCAATGACACCCAGAATTGTTGAGCAGGTGCAGACACCAACAAGTGCCATCATCTCAGTAAAAGCAATTCCATCTATGGCACCCAGCGATGTTGAGCAGGTGCAGACAGCAATAAGTGACGTCATCTCATTAGTAGCAGTTGCATCAGTGGCACCCAGTAATGTTCAGCACGTGCAGACACCAACAAATGAAATCAGCTCAGTAGAAGCAGTTCCGAAACTTCCTGGCAGATTAAAACTGTGTGCCCGACCGAGACTCGAACTCGGGACGTTTGCCTTTCGCGGGCAAGTGCTCTACCAACTGAGCTACCGAAGCACGACTCACGTCCGGTACTCACAGCTTTAGTTCTGACAGTATCCGTCTCCTACCTTCCAAACTTTACAGAAGCTCTTCTGCGAAACTTGCAGAACTAGCACTCCTGAAAGAAAGGATATTGCGGAGACATGGCTTAGCCACAGCCTGGGGGATGTTTCCAGAATGAGATTTTCACTCTGCAGCGGAGTGTGCGCTGATATGAAACTTCCTGGCAGATTAAAACTGTGTGCCCGACCGAGACTCGAACTCGGGACGTTTGCCTTTCGCGGGCAAGTGCTCTACCAACTGAGCTACCGAAGCACGACTCACGTCCGGTACTCACAGCTTTAGTTCTGACAGTATCCGTCTCCTACCTTCCAAACTTTACAGAAGCTCTTCTGCGAAACTTGCAGAACTAGCACTCCTGAAAGAAAGGGTATTGCGGAGACATGGCTTAGCCACAGCCTGGGGGATGTTTCCAGAATGAGATTTTCACTCTGCAGCGGAGTGTGCGCTGATATGAAACTTCCTGGCAGATTAAAACTGTGTGCCCGACCGAGACTCGAACTCGGGACGTTTGCCTTTCGCGGGCAAGTGCTCTACCAACTGAGCTACCGAAGCACGACTCACGTCCGGTACTCACAGCTTTAGTTCTGACAGTATCCGTCTCCTACCTTCCAAACTTTACAGAAGCTCTTCTGCGAAACTTGCAGAACTAGCACTCCTGAAAGAAAGGATATTGCGGAGACATGGCTTAGCCACAGCCTGGGGGATGTTTCCAGAATGAGATTTTCACTCTGCAGCGGAGTGTGCGCTGATATGAAACTTCCTGGCAGATTAAAACTGTGTGCCCGACCGAGACTCGAACTCGGGACGTTTGCCTTTCGCGGGCAAGTGCTTTACCAACTGAGCTACCGAAGCACGACTCACGTCCGGTACTCACAGCTTTAGTTCTGACAGTATCCGTCTCCTACCTTCCAAACTTTACAGAAGCTCTTCTGCGAAACTTGCAGAACTAGCACTCCTGAAAGAAAGGATATTGCGGAGACATGGCTTAGCCACAGCCTGGGGGATGTTTCCAGAATGAGATTTTCACTCTGCAGCGGAGTGTGCGCTGATATGAAACTTCCTGGCAGATTAAAACTGTGTGCCCGACCGAGACTCGAACTCGGGACGTTTGCCTTTCGCGGGCAAGTGCTCTACCAACTGAGCTACCGAAGCACGACTCACGTCCGGTACTCACAGCTTTAGTTCTGACAGTATCCGTCTCCTACCTTCCAAACTTTACAGAAGCTCTTCTGCGAAACTTGCAGAACTAGCACTCCTGAAAGAAAGGATATTGCGGAGACATGGCTTAGCCACAGCCTGGGGGATGTTTCCAGAATGAGATTTTCACTCTGCAGCGGAGTGTGCGCTGATATGAAACTTCCTGGCAGATTAAAACTGTGTGCCCGACCGAGACTCGAACTCGGGACCTTTGCCTTTCGCGGGCAAGTTCGAGTCTCGGTCGGGCACACAGTTTTAATCTGCCAGGAAGTTTCATATCAGCGCACACTCCGCTGCAGAGTGAAAATCTCATTCTGGAAACATCCCCCAGGCTGTGGCTAAGCCATGTCTCCGCAATATCCTTTCTTTCAGGAGTGCTAGTTCTGCAAGTTTCGCAGAAGAGCTTCTGTAAAGTTTGGAAGGTAGGAGACGGATACTGTCAGAACTAAAGCTGTGAGTACCGGACGTGAGTCGTGCTTCGGTAGCTCAGTTGGTAGAGCACTTGCCTGCGAAAGGCAAACGTCCCGAGTTCGAGTCTCGGTCGGGCACACAGTTTTAATCTGCCAGGAAGTTTCATATCAGCGCACACTCCGCTGCAGAGTGAAAATCTCATTCTGGAAACATCCCCCAGGCTGTGGCTAAGCCATGTCTCCGCAATACCCTTTCTTTCAGGAGTGCTAGTTCTGCAAGTTTCGCAGAAGAGCTTCTGTAAAGTTTGGAAGGTAGGAGACGGATACTGTCAGAACTAAAGCTGTGAGTACCGGACGTGAGTCGTGCTTCGGTAGCTCAGTTGGTAGAGCACTTGCCCGCGAAAGGCAAACGTCCCGAGTTCGAGTCTCGGTCGGGCACACAGTTTTAATCTGCCAGGAAGTTTCATATCAGCGCACACTCCGCTGCAGAGTGAAAATCTCATTCTGGAAACATCCCCCAGGCTGTGGCTAAGCCATGTCTCCGCAATATCCTTTCTTTCAGGAGTGCCAGTTCTGCAAGTTTCGCAGAAGAGCTTCTGTAAAGTTTGGAAGGTAGGAGACGGATACTGTCAGAACTAAAGCTGTGAGTACCGGACGTGAGTCGTGCTTCGGTAGCTCAGTTGGTAGAGCACTTGCCCGCGAAAGGCAAACGTCCCGAGTTCGAGTCTCGGTCGGGTACACAGTTTTAATCTGCCAGGAAGTTTCATATCAGCGCACACTCCGCTGCAGAGTGAAAATCTCATGCTAGAAGCAGTTCCGTCTGTGGCACCCGGAGATGTTGAGGAGGTGCACACAGCAATAAGTGACGTCATCTCATTAGTAGCAGCTCCATCAGTGGAACCCAGTAATGTTGAGCAGGTGCAGACACCAACAAGTGACATCATTGCAGTAGAAGCACTTCCATCAATGGCACCCAGCACGGTTGAGCAGGTGCTGACACCAACAAGTGACATCATCTCAGTAGAAGCAGTTCCATCTGTGGCACCCAGCGATGTTGAGAAGGGGCAGACAGCAATAAGTGACGTCATCTCATTAGTAGCAGTTCCATGAGTGGCACCCAGTAATGTTGAGTAGGTGCAGACATCAACAAGTGACATCATTCCAATAGAAGCACTTCCATCAATGGCAACCAGCACTGATGAGCAGGTACAGACACCAAGAAGTGACATCATTCCAGTAGAAGTAGTTCCATCAATGGCTCCCAGCACTGTTGAGCAGGTGCAGACACCAACAAGTGACATCATTCCAGTAGAAGCTCTTCCATCAATGGCACCCAGCACGGTTGGGCAGGTGCAGACACCAACAAGTGACATTATCTCGGTAGAAGAAGTTCATCAGTGGCACACAGCAATGTTGAACAGCTGCGGACACCAACAAGTGACATCATTCCAGTAGAAGTAGTTCCATCAATGGCTCCCAGCACTGTTGAGCAGGTGCAGACACCAACAAGTGACAACATCTCAATAGAAGCAGTTCCATCAGTAGCATCCAGTAATGTTGAGCAGGTGCAAAGAGCAACAAGTGACATCATTTCAGTAGAAGCATTTCCATCAGCGACACCCAGCACTGTTGAGCAGCTGCAGACACCAACAAGTGAGATCATTCTAGTAGAAGCAGTTCCATCAGTGGCACCCAGTAATGTGAGCAGGTGCAGACAGCAACAAGTGACCTCATCTCAGTATAAGCAGTTCCATCTGTGGCACCCGGCGATGTTGACCAGGTGCAGACCGCAATAAGTGACGTCATCTCAGTAGTAGCAGTTCCATCAGTGGCTCCCTGTAATGTTGGGCAGGTGCAGACACCAACAAGTAACATCATTCCAGTAGAAGCACTTCCATCAATGGCAACCAGCACGGTTGAGCAGGTGCAGACACCAACAAGTGTCATTATCTCAGTACAAGCAGTTTCATCAGTAACACGCAGCAATGTTGAACAGGTGCGGACACCAACAAGTGACATCATTCCAGTAGAAGAAGTTCCATCAATGGCACCCAGCACTGTTGATCAGGTGCAGACGTCAACAAGTGACATCTTTCCAGTAGAAGCAATTCCATCAGTGGCACCCAGTAATGTTGAGCAGGTGCAGACATCAACAAGTGATATCATCTCAGTAGAAGCAGTTCCATCTGTGGCACCCAGCGATGTTGAGCAGATGCAGACACCAACAAGTGCCATCATCTCAATAGAAGCAGTTCCATCAGTAGTACCCAGTAATGTTGAGCAGGTGCAGAGAGCAACAAGTGACATCATTTTAGTGGAAGCAGTTCCATCAATGACACCCAGCACTATTGAGCAGGTGCAGACGGCAATACGTGATGTCATCTCAGTAGTAGCAGTTCCATCCGTAGCACCCGGTAATGTTGAGCAGGTGCAGACAGCAACAAGTGACATCATCTCAGTAGAAGCAGTTCCATCAGTAGCACCCAGTAATGTTGAGCAGGTGCAGAGAGCAACAAGTGACATCATTTCAGTAGAGGCAGTTCCATCAATGACACCCAGCATTGTTGAGCAGGTGCAGACAGCAATAAGTGACGTCATCTCAGTAGTAGCAGTTCCATCAGTGGCACCCTGTAATGTTGAGCATGTGCAGACACCAACAAGTAACATCATTCCAGTAGAAGCTCTTCCATCAATGGCACCCAGCACGGTTGAGCAGGTGCAGACACCAACAAGTGTCATTATCTCAGTAGAAGCAGTTTCATCAGTGGCATGCAGCAATGTTGAACAGGTGCGGACACCAACAAGTGACATCATTCCAGTAGAAGCAGTTCCATCAATGGCACCCAGCACTGTTGACCAGGTGCAGACGTCAACAAGTGACATCTTTCCAGTTGAAGCAGTTCCGTCAGTGGCACCTAGTAATGTTGAGCAGGTGCAGACAACAACAAGTGACATCATCTCAGTAGAAGCAGTTCCATCAGTACACAAAGTAATATTGAGCAGGTGCAGAGAGCAACAAGTGACATCATTTCAGTAGAAGCAGTTCCTTCAATGACACCCAGCACTATTGAGCAGGTGCAGACACCAACAAGTGACATCATTCCAGTAGAAGCACTTACATCAATGGCACCCAGCACGGTTGAGCAGGTGCAGACACCAACAAGTGACATTATCTCAGTAGGAGCAGTTTCATCAGTGGCACGCAGCAACGTTGAACAGGTGCGGACATCAAGAAGTGACATCATTCCAGTAAAAGCATTTTCATCAATGGCACCCAGCACTGTTGACCATGTGCAGACATCAACAAGTGACACCATCCAGTAGAAGCAGTTCCATCAGTGGCACCCAGTAATGTTGAGCAGGTGCAGACAGCAACAAGTGACATCATTTCAGTAGAAGCAGTTCCATCTGTGGCACCCAGCTATGTTGAGCAGGGGCAGACAGCAATATGTGACGTCATTTCATTAGTAGCATTTCTATCAGTGGCAACCAGTAGTTGAGCAGGTGCACACACCAACAAGTGACATCATTCCAGTAGAAGCACTTCCATCAATGGCACACAGCACTGTTGAGCAGGTGCAGACACCAACAAGTGACAACATCTCAGTAGAAGCAGTTCCATCTGTGGCACCCAGCGATGTTGAGCAGGTGCAGACAGCAATAAGTGATATCATCTCAGTAGCAGCAGTTCCATCAGTGGCACCCAGTAATGTTGAGCAGGCGCAGACACCAACAAGTAACATCATTCCAGTAGAAGCTCTTCCATCAATGGCACCCAGCACGGTTGAGCAGGTGCAGACACCAACAAGTGACATTATCTCAGTAGAAGAAACTTCATCAGTGGCATGCAGCAATGTTGAACCGGTGCGGACACCAACAAGTGACATCATTCCAGTAGAAGCAGTTCCATCAGTGGCACCCAGTAATGTTGAGCAGGTGCAGACAGCAACAAGTGACATCATTCCAATAGAAGCACTTCCATCAATGGCACCCAGCACTGATGAGCAGGTACAGACACCAACAAGTTACATTATCTCAGTAGAAGAAACTTCATCAGTGGCATGCAGCAATGTTGAACAGGTGCGGACACCAACAAGTGACATCATTCCAGTAGAAGCACTTCCATCAATGGCACCCAGCACTGTTGAGCAGGTGCAGACACCAACAAGTGACATCATCTCAGTAGAAGCAGTTCCATCAGTAGCACCCAGTAATGTTGAGCAGGTGCAGAGAGCAACAAGTGACATCATCTCAGTGGAAGCAGTTCCATCAATGACACCCAGCACTGTTGAGCAGGTGCAGACACCAACAAGTGACAACATCTCAGTAGAAGCAGTTCCATCTGTGGCACCCAGCGATGTTGAGCAGGTGCAGACAGCAATAAGTGATGTCATCTCAGTAGTAGCAGTTCCATCAGTGGCACCCAGTAATATTGAGCAGGTGCAGAGAGCAACAAGTGACATCATTTCAGTAGAAGCAGTTCCATCAATGACACCCAGAATTGTTGAGCAGGTGCAGACACCAACAAGTGCCATCATCTCAGTAAAAGCAATTCCATCTATGGCACCCAGCGATGTTGAGCAGGTGCAGACAGCAATAAGTGACGTCATCTCATTAGTAGCAGTTGCATCAGTGGCACCCAGTAATGTTCAGCACGTGCAGACACCAACAAATGAAATCAGCTCAGTAGAAGCAGTTCCGAAACTTCCTGGCAGATTAAAACTGTGTGCCCGACCGAGACTCGAACTCGGGACGTTTGCCTTTCGCGGGCAAGTGCTCTACCAACTGAGCTACCGAAGCACGACTCACGTCCGGTACTCACAGCTTTAGTTCTGACAGTATCCGTCTCCTACCTTCCAAACTTTACAGAAGCTCTTCTGCGAAACTTGCAGAACTAGCACTCCTGAAAGAAAGGATATTGCGGAGACATGGCTTAGCCACAGCCTGGGGGATGTTTCCAGAATGAGATTTTCACTCTGCAGCGGAGTGTGCGCTGATATGAAACATCCTGGCAGATTAAAACTGTGTGCCCGACCGAGACTCGAACTCGGGACGTTTGCCTTTCGCGGGCAAGTGCTCTACCAACTGAGCTACCGAAGCACGACTCACGTCCGGTACTCACAGCTTTAGTTCTGACAGTATCCGTCTCCTACCTTCCAAACTTTACAGAAGCTCTTCTGCGAAACTTGCAGAACTAGCACTCCTGAAAGAAAGGGTATTGCGGAGACATGGCTTAGCCACAGCCTGGGGGATGTTTCCAGAATGAGATTTTCACTCTGCAGCGGAGTGTGCGCTGATATGAAACTTCCTGGCAGATTAAAACTGTGTGCCCGACCGAGACTCGAACTCGGGACGTTTGCCTTTCGCGGGCAAGTGCTCTACCAACTGAGCTACCGAAGCACGACTCACGTCCGGTACTCACAGCTTTAGTTCTGACAGTATCCGTCTCCTACCTTCCAAACTTTACAGAAGCTCTTCTGCGAAACTTGCAGAACTAGCACTCCTGAAAGAAAGGATATTGCGGAGACATGGCTTAGCCACAGCCTGGGGGATGTTTCCAGAATGAGATTTTCACTCTGCAGCGGAGTGTGCGCTGATATGAAACTTCCTGGCAGATTAAAACTGTGTGCCCGACCGAGACTCGAACTCGGGACGTTTGCCTTTCGCGGGCAAGTGCTTTACCAACTGAGCTACCGAAGCACGACTCACGTCCGGTACTCACAGCTTTAGTTCTGACAGTATCCGTCTCCTACCTTCCAAACTTTACAGAAGCTCTTCTGCGAAACTTGCAGAACTAGCACTCCTGAAAGAAAGGATATTGCGGAGACATGGCTTAGCCACAGCCTGGGGGATGTTTCCAGAATGAGATTTTCACTCTGCAGCGGAGTGTGCGCTGATATGAAACTTCCTGGCAGATTAAAACTGTGTGCCCGACCGAGACTCGAACTCGGGACGTTTGCCTTTCGCGGGCAAGTGCTCTACCAACTGAGCTACCGAAGCACGACTCACGTCCGGTACTCACAGCTTTAGTTCTGACAGTATCCGTCTCCTACCTTCCAAACTTTACAGAAGCTCTTCTGCGAAACTTGCAGAACTAGCACTCCTGAAAGAAAGGATATTGCGGAGACATGGCTTAGCCACAGCCTGGGGGATGTTTCCAGAATGAGATTTTCACTCTGCAGCGGAGTGTGCGCTGATATGAAACTTCCTGGCAGATTAAAACTGTGTGCCCGACCGAGACTCGAACTCGGGACCTTTGCCTTTCGCGGGCAAGTTCGAGTCTCGGTCGGGCACACAGTTTTAATCTGCCAGGAAGTTTCATATCAGCGCACACTCCGCTGCAGAGTGAAAATCTCATTCTGGAAACATCCCCCAGGCTGTGGCTAAGCCATGTCTCCGCAATATCCTTTCTTTCAGGAGTGCTAGTTCTGCAAGTTTCGCAGAAGAGCTTCTGTAAAGTTTGGAAGGTAGGAGACGGATACTGTCAGAACTAAAGCTGTGAGTACCGGACGTGAGTCGTGCTTCGGTAGCTCAGTTGGTAGAGCACTTGCCCGCGAAAGGCAAACGTCCCGAGTTCGAGTCTCGGTCGGGCACACAGTTTTAATCTGCCAGGAAGTTTCATATCAGCGCACACTCCGCTGCAGAGTGAAAATCTCATTCTGGAAACATCCCCCAGGCTGTGGCTAAGCCATGTCTCCGCAATATCCTTTCTTTCAGGAGTGCTAGTTCTGCAAGTTTCGCAGAAGAGCTTCTGTAAAGTTTGGAAGGTAGGAGACGGATACTGTCAGAACTAAAGCTGTGAGTACCGGACGTGAGTCGTGCTTCGGTAGCTCAGTTGGTAGAGCACTTGCCCGCGAAAGGCAAAGGTCCCGAGTTCGAGTCTCGGTCGGGTACACAGTTTTAATCTGCCAGGAAGTTTCATATCAGCGCACACTCCGCTGCAGAGTGAAAATCTCATGCTAGAAGCAGTTCCGTCTGTGGCACCCGGAGATGTTGAGGAGGTGCACACAGCAATAAGTGACGTCATCTCATTAGTAGCAGCTCCATCAGTGGAACCCAGTAATGTTGAGCAGGTGCAGACACCAACAAGTGACATCATTGCAGTAGAAGCACTTCCATCAATGGCACCCAGCACGGTTGAGCAGGTGCTGACACCAACAAGTGACATCATCTCAGTAGAAGCAGTTCCATCTGTGGCACCCAGCGATGTTGAGAAGGGGCAGACAGCAATAAGTGACGTCATCTCATTAGTAGCAGTTCCATGAGTGGCACCCAGTAATGTTGAGTAGGTGCAGACATCAACAAGTGACATCATTCCAATAGAAGCACTTCCATCAATGGCAACCAGCACTGATGAGCAGGTACAGACACCAAGAAGTGACATCATTCCAGTAGAAGTAGTTCCATCAATGGCTCCCAGCACTGTTGAGCAGGTGCAGACACCAACAAGTGACAACATCTCAATAGAAGCAGTTCCATCAGTAGCATCCAGTAATGTTGAGCAGGTGCAAAGAGCAACAAGTGACATCATTTCAGTAGAAGCATTTCCATCAGCGACACCCAGCACTGTTGAGCAGCTGCAGACACCAACAAGTGAGATCATTCTAGTAGAAGCAGTTCCATCAGTGGCACCCAGTAATGTGAGCAGGTGCAGACAGCAACAAGTGACCTCATCTCAGTATAAGCAGTTCCATCTGTGGCACCCGGCGATGTTGACCAGGTGCACACAGCAATAAGTGTTGTCATCTCAGTAGTAGCAGTTCCATCTGTGGCACCCGGCGATGTTGAGCAGGTGGAGACAGCAATAAGTGACGTCATCTCATTAGTAGCAGTTCCATCAGTGGCACCCAGCACTGTTGAGCAGGTGCAGACACCAAAAAGTGACATCATTGCAGTAGAAGCAGTTCAATCAATGGCACCCAGCACTATTTGAACAGGTGCCGACACCAACAAGTGACATCATTCCAGTAGAAGCACTTTCATCAATGGCACCCAACATGGTTCAGCAGGTGCAGACACCAATAAGTGACATCATCTCAGTAGAAGCAGTTCCATCTGTGGCACCCAGCGATGTTGAGCAGGTGCAGACCGCAATAAGTGACGTCATCTCAGAAGTAGCAGTTCCATCAGTGGCTCCCTGTAATGTTGGGCAGGTGCAGACACCAACAAGTAACATCATTCCAGTAGAAGCACTTCCATCAATGGCAACCAGCACGGTTGAGCAGGTGCAGACACCAACAAGTGTCATTATCTCAGTACAAGCAGTTTCATCAGTAACACGCAGCAATGTTGAACAGGTGCGGACACCAACAAGTGACATCATTCCAGTAGAAGAAGTTCCATCAATGGCACCCAGCACTGTTGATCAGGTGCAGACGTCAACAAGTGACATCTTTCCAGTAGAAGCAATTCCATCAGTGGCACCCAGTAATGTTGAGCAGGTGCAGACATCAACAAGTGACATCATCTCAGTAGAAGCAGTTTCATCTGTGGCACCCAGCGATGTTGAGCAGGGGCAGACAGCAATAAGTGACGTCATCTCATTAGTAGCAATTCCATCAGTGGCACCCAGTAATGTTGAGCAGGTGCAGACAGCAACAAGTGACATCATCTCAGTAGAAGCAGTTCCATCTGTGGCACCCAGCGATGTTGAGCAGGTGCAGACAGCAACAAGTGACATCATTCCAGTAGAAGCACTTCCATCAATGGCACCCAGCACTGATGAGCAGGTACAGACACCAACAAGTGACATCATTCCAGTAGAAGCAGTTCCATCAATGGCACCCAGCACTGTTGAGCAGATGCAGACACCAACAAGTGCCATCATCTCAATAGAAGCAGTTCCATCAGTAGTACCCAGTAATGTTGAGCAGGTGCAGAGAGCAACAAGTGACATCATTTTAGTAGAAGCAGTTCCATCAATGACACCCAGCACTATTGAGCAGGTGCAGACGGCAATACGTGATGTCATCTCAGTAGTAGCAGTTCCATCCGTAGCACCCGGTAATGTTGAGCAGGTGCAGACAGCAACAAGTGACATCATCTCAGTAGAAGGAGTTCCATCAGTAGCACCCAGTAATGTTGAGCAGGTGCAGAGAGCAACAAGTGACATCATTTCAGTAGAAGCAGTTCCATCAATGACACCCAGCATTGTTGAGCAGGTGCAGACAGCAATAAGTGACGTCATCTCAGTAGTAGCAGTTCCATCAGTGGCACCCTGTAATGTTGAGCATGTGCAGACACCAACAAGTAACATCATTCCAGTAGAAGCTCTTCCATCAATGGCACCCAGCACGGTTGAGCAGGTGCAGACACCAACAAGTGACATCATCTCAATAGAAGCAGTTCGTTCAGTAGCACCCAGTAATGTTGAGCAGGTGCAAAGACCAACAAGTGACATCATTTCAGTAGAAGCAGTTCCATCAATGAAACCCAGCACCGTTGAGCAGGTGCAGACACCAACAAGTAACATGATTCCAGTAGAAGCACTTCCATCAATGGCGCACCAGCACAGTTGAGCAGGTGCAGACACCAACAAGTGTCATTATCTCAGTAGAAGCAGTTTCATCAGTGGCATGCAGCAATGTTGAACAGGTGCGGACACCAACAAGTGACATCATTCCAGTAGAAGCAGTTCCATCAATGGCACCCAGCACTGTTGACCAGGTGCAGACGTCAACAAGTGACATCTTTCCAGTTGAAGCAGTTCCGTCAGTGGCACCCAGTAATGTTGAGCAGGTGCAGACAGCAACAAGTGACATCATCTCAGTAGAAGCAGTTCCATCTGTGGCACCCAGCGATGTGGAGCAGGGGCAGACAGCAATAAGAGACGTCATCTCATTAGTAGCAGTTCCATCAGTGGCACCCAGTAATGTTGAGCAGTTGCAGACAGCAACAAGTGACATCATTCCAGTAGAAGCACTTCCATCAATGGCACCCAGCACTGATGGGCAGGTACAGACACCAACAAGTGACATCATTCCAGTAGAAGTAGTTCCATCAAAGCAACCCAGCACTGTTGAGCAAGTGCAGGCACCAACAAGTGACATCATCTCAGTAGAAGCAGTTCCATCTGTGGAACACAGCGATGTTGAGCCCATGCAGACAGCAATAAGTGTTGTCATCTCAGTAGTAGCAGTTCCATCTGTGGCACCCGGCGATGTTGAGGAGGTGCAGACACCAATAAGTGACGTCATCTCATTAGTAGCAGTTCCATCAGTGGCCCCCAGGACTGTTGAGCAGGTGCAGACACCAACAAGTGACATCATTCCAGTGAAAGCAGTTCCATCAATGGCACCCAGCACTGTTGAACAGGTGCAGGCAGCAATAAGTGACGTCACCTCAGTAGTAGCAGTTCCATCAGTGGCACCTAGTAATGTTGAGCAGCCGCAGATACCAACAAGTAACATCATTCCAGTAGAAGCTCTTCCATCGATGGCACCCAGCACGGTTGAGCAGGTGCAGACACCAACAAGTGACATTATCTCAGTAGAAGCAATTTCATCAGTGGCACGCAGCAATGTTGAACAGGTGCGGACACCAACAAGTGACATCATTCCAGTAGAAGCAGTTCCATCAATGGCACCATGCACTGTTGACCAGGTGCAGACACCAACAAGTGACATCATCTCAATAGAAGCAGTTCCATCAGTAGCACCCAGTAATGTTGAGCAGGTGCAGAGAGCATCAAGTGATATCATTTCAGTAGAAGCAGTTACATCAATGACACCCAGCACTATTGAGCAGGTGCAGACACCAACAAGTGACATCATTCCAGTAAAAGCAGTTCCATCAATGGCACCCAGCACTGTTGAACAGGTGCAGGCAGCAACAAGTGACGTCATCTCAGTAGTAGCAGTTCCATCACTGGCACCCAGTAATGTTGAGCAGGCGCAGACACCAACAAGTAACATCATTCCAGTAGAAGCTCTTCCATCGATGGCACCCAGCACGGTTGAGCAGCTGCAGACACCAACAAGTAACATTATCTTAGTAGAAGCAGTTTCATCAGTGGCATGCAGCAATGGTGAAAAGGTGCGGACACCAACAAGCGACATCATTCCAGTAGAAGCAGTTCCGTCAATGGCACCCAGCACTGTTGATTAGGTGCAGACGTCAACAAGTGACATCATTCCGGTAGAAGCAGTTCCAACAGTGGCACCCAGTAATGTTGATCAGGTGCAGACACCAACAAGTGACATCATCTCAGTAGAAGCCGTTACATCTGTGGCACCCAGCGATGTTGAGCAGATGCAGACGGCAATACATGACATCATCTCAGTAGTAGAAGTTCCATCCGTAGCACCCGGTAATGTTGAGCAGGTGCAGACAGCAACAAGTGACATCATCTCAGTAGAAGCAGTTCCATCAGTAGCACCCAGTAATGTTGAGCAGGTGCAGAGAGCAACAAGTGACATCATTTCAGTAGAAGCAGTTCTATCAATGACACCCAGCACTGTTGAGCAGGTGCAGACAGCAATAAGTGACGTCATCTCAATAGTAGCAGTTCCATCAGTGGCCCCGAGCACTGTTGAGCAGGTGCAGACACCAACAAGTGACATCATTCAAGTAAAAGCAGTGCCATCAATGGCACCCAGTAATGTTGAGCAGGCGCAGAGAGCAACAAGTGACATCATTTCAGTAGAAGCAGTTCCATCAATGACACCCAGCACTGATGAGCAGGTACAGACACCAACAAGTGACATAATTCCAGTAGAAGTAGTTCTATCAATGGCACCCAGCACTGATGAGCAGGTGCAGACACCAACAAGTGACATCATCTCAATAGAAGCAGTTCCATCAGTAGCACCCAGTAATGTTGAGCAGGTGCAGAGAGCAACAGGTGATATCATTTCAGTAGAAGCAGTTACATCAATGACACCCAGCACTATTTAGGAGGTGCAGACAGCAACAAGTGACATCATCTCAGTAGAAGCCATTCCATCAGTAGCACCCAGTAATGTTGAGCAGGTGCAGAGTGCAACAAGTGACATCTCAGTAGAAGCAGTTCCATCTGTGGCACCAAGCGATGTTGAGCAGGTGCAGACAGCAATAAGTGATGTCATCTCAGTAGTAGAAGTTCTATCACTGGCACCCAGTAATGTTGAGCAGGTGCTGAGAGCAACATGTGACATCATTTCAGTAGTAGCAGTTCCATCACTGGCACCCAGTAATGTTGAGCAGGCGCAGACACCAACAAGTAACATTCCAGTAGAAGCTCTTCCATCGATGGCACCCAGCACGGTTGAGCAGGTGCAGACAGCAACAAGTGACATCATCTCAGTAGAAGCAGTTCCATCAGTAGCACCCAGTAATGTTGAGCAGGTGCAGAGAGCAACAAGTGACATCATTTCAGTAGAAGCAGTTCCATCAATGACACCCAGCACTGTTGAGTAGGTGCAGACAGCAATAAGTGACGTCATCTCAGTAGTAGCAGTTCCATCAGTGGCACCCTGTAATGTTGAGCAGGCGCAGACACCAACAAGTAACATCATTCCAGTAGAAGCTCTTCCATCAATGGCACCCAGCACGGTTGAGCAGGTGCAGACACCAACAAGTGACATCATCTCAGTAAAAGCAGTTTCATCTGTGGCACCCAGCGATGTTGAGCAGGTGCAGACAGCAATAAGTGACGTCATCTCATTAGTAGCAGTTCCATCAGTGGCACCCAGCACTGTTGAGCAGGTGCAGACACCAACAAGTGACTTCATTCCAGTAGAAGCAGTTCCATCAATGGCACCCTGCATTGTTGAGCAGGTGCAGTCATCAACAAGTGACATCATTCCAGTAGAAACAGTACCATCAGTGGCACCCAGTAATGTTGAGCAGGTGCAGACAGCAACAAGTGATATCATTTCAGTAGAAGCAGTTTCATCAGGGGACCCAGCATTGTTGAGCAGGTGCAGACATCAACAAGTGACATCATTCCAGTAGAAGCAGTTCCATCAGTGACACCCAGTAATGTTGAGCAGATGCAGACACCAACAAGTGACGTGATCTCAGTAGAAGCAGTTCCATCAGTGGCACCCAGCAATGTTGAACAGTTGCAGACACCAACATGTGACATTATGTCAGTAGAGCAGTTGAAACGTCCCCTTGGAAAAATTATAGGGCTGCAAATAGCGGTGTAGGCAGTGAAACAATTAGTGAACAGGGAAGCATTATCGATCTGTCAGCACACAATATTGCAAATACTGTACATTCAGGTTTTGCGTCCTCACCGTTTTCTCAAATAAGTCAAGACATATTTTTTGCTTGTCATAATGTCAACGTTGCCGGTGCAAATGCCCTGCCGAAAAGCATAGAGGAACAGATTCCAGACACTAATACATTATTATTGCAATTAATGCAACAAATGAAACAAAATCAGAGACAAACACAGCAACAGTTAGACACAATGGAACAAAATCTTCGTAAGTTAGATACCGCACTTGAACATACACGTGAAGATTTAACTACTGAACTACATAACATTGAATCGAAATGTCTAAAAATCTGTAATGTTGTAGAAACACAAATTTGTGAGCATTTTCAACCTATTTTTTCGCGGCATGAAAATGCATTAGAGAATCACGAAGCAGCCATAAAAGAACTGCAAACTACTGTTCGTGAAAAACACGACACCTTGCAAGCTAAAACGGACTCAGTTACATCCACCGATTCCGTTACTCATCTTGCAAGAACTCAGGAAAACTTAAAGGACACAGTAGATTTGATTTCAACACAAATGTACACTCTGAAATTTGGTTCAGAAAAACACACTGAGGAAATGTGCTCACTATCGGAGAAAGTAGCCGAACTTTCGGATCAGTTCACTAATTTATCTGCAAAGGTCGATGATGATCTGAATGACACAAGGCCTGTAGCCATCACAGACACAGAAGAGTATGAACAATTTAAGAAATTCAAACAAAATCAGAATCAAATTAATACGCAATACAAAAGAGAAATCCGGGAAGTACAAGATCAGTTGACGCAGGTAATACAAAAATTACATATTTCAGAGGACACTCGCGCTCCAATACGGGAAGAGGGACTTTCCACAGTACCATCTGTGGCACCAAGTAATGTTGAGCAGGTGCAGACAACAACAAGCAACATTATTTCAATAGGGCAGTCCATCAGTGGCACCCAGCAATGTTGAACAGGTGCAGACACCAACAAGTGAGATCATTCCAGTAGAAGCAGTTCCATCAGCGGCACCCAGTAATGTTGAACAGGTGCAGACACCAACAAGTGACATCATTTCAGTAGAAGCAGTTCCATCAGTGGCACCCATCAATGTTGAACAAGTGCAGATAACAGTCCATAATACTCACTATTACTAATTAGACTAATCATAGTTCATCAGCTGTAATTAAACATTTCCAAGTGGCACCCATCAATGTTGAACAGGTGCAAGCACGAACAACAGTTTGAATGCACACTCAATTGCTTTTACAAAATCATTATCAATGCTCTTACACTAAACATACAAATTATAGCAAACACACAAATGATATCAGATAATTATCATATTAACTATTACAAATACACAATTGTCAGTAAACCTATAATATTTACAGGTATCAGTGTAAGCCACAACAAATTAGTTAAATAATATTTAGTAGATAGTTCGGTACCAATTATTTGGAATTAGGAAAGTAAAACACTTAAAACACACTCACTCATCTTTCATCCACATTTAAGTACTACTGTGTAATTAAATGGTGTGAACTGTGTAAATGCAAGTCTGTCAAAATTTGATGCTCAATATGTGTATCAAGCAGTAGTGGTAACAGTGTATAACAGTCAATAATAGTTAGTCAACGTCATAGTCATCATGTCAAGAACAATGTTTGCCAAGCCAAATCAAATGTACGGTTGCCGAACAACTGTCAGTGTGCCAAGATATGCAAATACTTCCTCTCTCCAAAAAGGTATATAATGCTTATTGATTTAACAAAGTGTGTGTGTGGGTAGACAATCTTCCTTCTACTTGAATGTTCTAGTCTGCCATCTTCATCCCCCTTGTTCCATATAAACTAACAAAAAAAATTATGCTCCTCACTTACTTTATCTCTTATCCACCAAAACTCCAATAATCATCAACTTCACACAGTCTCAATGCCTCAATAATACCTCTTCAATACGTCGATACATATAAACCGTATCACCAATACCATTTCACTTCCGTAACAACTCTTTTCTGTAGTCTGTCTTCTCGAAGAAGTACAGATAAAAGCCTAGTGCAAACTTCAATTCATCATCCCATACAATCCAAAGACATAATGTCCACACACAACCTCTGTGTAATCCATCTGACCCAAATCTTCTACTCATTATGAATTATAAAATACATTTTGGTTACCTTGTCCATCATTAAATAAAAGAAATGCATACATGACCTCTAACAGCCTTTAGTTTGAATAACTTTGAATAAGCAAGTACGAGTACAGAGTGTGAATGATCGTAATAATTCACTGTGTGTACACCATTTCAAGAATGATGGCACAACAGAAGCAAACATGTGGAGTATTTCTTGTGTCAAGAGTCACTTGCTATTTCAATTGCTCACGAATAATGAAATGTAATAACTGTCAATGGTCTAAACCTAGTATTGGTATGTCATGTCGTTAGCTTCCTTCCTATTAGCATAAATTTATACTGCTTCCATAAAACCTCCATCTCATGTGACTTCAATGAAGTTTCTTGTACCAATGTCGTTCGTTGAATTATAGCAGTTCATTTTCTTATCTTAAAATATAAGGCACTGAGCGTAAGCAAAACATGCAATAGCGAGTAAATGTACCAGTAGAGAACAGAATGTTAACAAGTGGATGCAGCACAATCCCTATAACGAGGCTCTGCCAAGCGAACAATTTATAATTAATACCATAGTGTGGCCTAAACTCCATGTTCGTACACCTCATATCAGCATTTCTATACACCAAATTAAAGAATAGTTATGACAACAAAGCAGAAATGTGTAAATATGCGCTCCATATGCAAAGCAGCAAATATATATCTTACATAATAAATAGGTTATTAGCATCATATCAGCATAAGCAAATAAAAGTTCATATGTAATCTTAATAAGTAAACATGAAGGCGCAAGCAGATAAATCACAAAGTATAACTTACATACATAACCATATCAGCACAATTAATCAGGTGACAATTATAATTTAAATAAGTAAGCACAACAGGCTCATAATAAAAAAAATGTGACATCAGTGAAAAAGCAGTGCAGCCAAGCGATGCATACATAATATACATAATTAACAACCCTCTTCATTAATCAATCATTGTCAAAATCAGTTAACACAAAGTATAAATCACTTAATCGCAAGCAGCAAATTACTTCTAAAGTACGTACCTAAGTGGAAATATGTTTCCTGAAAAATAAACTCAGTTAAAAGTTACCTTTTTAGTTTATTACTTTCTTCGAAATTACATTCTTCCTGAAATTCACACTGAGCGCTCGATCAGCTGTAGGTACGCGTGACGTGGGAAGTAATTGTTTGCGATCCACGACTGCCTTGTGCGGAGCGCAGACTTGACTGTTGCTTTGAGTATGTGCAGCCGCCGGAACACGGCGCGGTATCCTTGTACTCTCCGTGTGTTTACGTATAACTGTTAGTTTCCCAAAAGTATGTCACTCCACAAAAATTTTAACGTTCGATATATGATGTATTCCCTTAGAGCGCCGAGATTTAAGAGTTCCTACTTCAGTCCTCCCCCCATGAACCATGGACCTTGCCGTTGGTGGGGTGGCTTGCATGCCTCAGCGATACAGATAGCCGTACCGTAGGTGCAACCACAACGGAGGGGTATCTGTTGAGAGGCCAGACAAACGTGTGGTTCCTGAAGAGGGGCAGCAGCCTTTTCAGTAGTTGCAGGGGCAACAGTCTGGATGATTGACTGATCTAGCTTTGTAACACTAACCAAAACGGCCTTGCTGTGCTGGTACTGCGAAAGGCTGAAAGCAAGGGGAATGTCAGATCCCTTAATCGGGAAGGTAGGTTAGAAAATTTAAAAAGGGAAATGGATAGGTTAAAGTTAGATATAGTGGGAATTAGTGAAGTTCGGTGGCAGGAGGAACAAGACTTCTGGTCAGGTGACTACAGGGTTATAAACACAAAATCAAATAGGGGTAATGCAAGAGTAGCTTTAATAATGAATAGGAAAATAGGAATGCGGGTAAGCTACTACAAACAGCATAATGAACGCATTATTGTGGCAAAGATAGATACGAAGCCGACACCTACTACAGTAGTACAAGTTTATATGCCAACTAGCTCTGCAGATGACGAAGAAATTGAAGATATGTATGATCAAATAAAAGAAATTATTCAGATATTGAAGGGAGATGAAAATTTAATAGTCATGGGTGACTGGAATTCGGTAGTAGGGAAAGGGAGAGAAGGAAACGTAGTAGGTGAATATGGACTGGGACAAAGAAATGAAAGAGGGAGCCGCCTGGTAGAATTTTGCACAGAGCACAACTTAATCATAGGTAGCACTTGGTTCAAGAATCATAAAAGAAGGCTGTATACATGGAAGAATCCTGGAGATACTAAAAGGTATCAGATAGATTATATAATGGTAAGACAGAGATTTAGAAACCAGGTTTTAAATTGTAAGAGATTTCCAGGGGCAGATGTGGACTCTGACCACAATCTATTGGTTATGACCTGTAGATTAAAACTCAAGAAACTGCAAAAAGGTGGGAATTTAAGGAGATGGGACCTGGATAAACTGAAAGAATCAGAGGTTGTACAGAGTTTCAGGGAGAGCATAAGAAAGCAATTGACAGGAATGGGGGAAAGAAATACAGTAGAAGAAGAATTGGTAGCTTTGAGGGATGACGTAGTGAAGGCAGCAGAGGATCAAGTAGGTAAAAAGACGAGGGCTAGTAGAAATCCTTGGGTAACAGAAGAAATACTGAATTTAATTGATGAAAGGAGAAAATATAAAAATGCAGTAAATGAAGCAGGCAAAAAGGAATACAGACGTCTCAAAAATGAGATCGACAGGAAGTGCAAAATGGCTAAGCAGGGATGGCTAGAGGACAAATGTAAGGATGTAGAGGCTTATCTCACTAGGGGTAAGATAGATACTGCCTACAGGAAAATTAAAGAGACCTTTGGAGATAGGAGAACCACTTGTATGAACATCAAGAGCTCGGACGGAAACCCAGTTCTAAGTAAAGAAGATAAAGCAGAAAGGTGGAAGGAGTATATAGAGGGTCTATACAAGGGCGATATACTTGAGGACAATATTATGGAAATGGAAGAGGATGTAGATGAAGATGAAATGGGAGATACGATACTGCGTGAAGAGTTTGACAGAGCACTGAAAGACCTGAGTCGAAACAAGGACCCCGGAGTAGACAACATTCCATTGGAACTACTGACGGCCTCGGGAGAGCCAGTCCTCACAATACTCTACCATCTGGTGAGCAAGATGTATGAGACAGGCGAAATACCCTCAGACTTCAAGAAGAATATAATAATTCCAATCCCAAAGAAAGGAGGTGTTGACAGATGTGAAAATTACCGAACTATCAGTTTAATAAGTCACAGCTGAAAATACTAACGCGAATTCTTTACAGACGAATGGAAAAACTGGTAGAAGCCGACCTCGGTGAATATGTTTGGATTCCGTAGAAATGTTGCAACATGTGGCGCAATACTGACCCTACTACGTATCTTAGAAGAAAGATTAAGGAAAGGCAAACCTACGTTTCTAGCATTTGTAGACTTAGAGAAAACTTTTGACAATGTTGATTGGCATATTCTCTTTCAAATCGTGAAGATGGCAGGGGTAAAATACAGAGAGCGAAACGTTATTTACAATTTGTGCAGAAACCAGATGGCAGTTATAAGAGTCGAGAAGTATGAAAGGGAAGCAGTGGTTGGGAAGGGAGTGAGACAGGGTTGTAGTCTCTCCCCGATGTTATGCAATCTGTATATTGAGCAAGCAGTAAAGGAAACAAAAGAAAAATTTGGAGTAGGTATTAAAATTCATGGAGAAGAAATAAAAACTTTGAGGTTCGCCGATGACATCGTAATTCTGTCAGAGACAGCGAAGGACTTGGAAGAGCAGTTGAACGGAATGGATAGTGACTTGAAAGGAGGATATAAAATGAACATCAACAAAAGCAAAACGAGGATAATGGAATGTAGTCGAATTAAGTCGGGTGATGTTGAGGGTATTAGATTAGGAAATGAGACACTTAAAGTAGTAAAGGAGTTTTGCTATTTGGGGAGCAAAGTAACTGATGATGGTCGAAGTAGAGAGGATATAAAATGTAGACTGGCAATGGCAAGGAAAGCATTTCTGAAAAAGAGAAATTTGTTAACATCGAGTATAGATTTAAGTGTCAGGAAGTCATTTCTGAAAGTATTTGTATGGAGTGTAGCCATGTATGGAAGTGAAATATGGACGAGAAATAGTTTGGACAAGAAGAGAATAGAAGCTTTCGAAATGTGGTGCTACAGAAGAATGTTGAAAATTAGTTGGGTAGATCACGTAACTAACGAGGAGGTATTCAATAGGATTGGGGAGAAGAGAAGTTTGTGGCACAACTTGACTAGAAGAAGGGATTGGTTGGTAGGACATGTCCTGAGGCAGATTCAGAAGGACATAGGTTGCAGTAGGTACTGGGAGATGAAGAAGCTTGCACAGGATAGAGTAGCACGAAGAGCTGCATCAAACAAGTCTCAGGACTGAAAACCACAACAACAACTTCAACAGTGTTATCATGAATAATTTTGCGAACCCTATATGGACCGTTATAAAGCAGAAAAAATTTGCGAAAGAAGCCTTTTCCTTTGTGAGACAAACGATGAGACTTAATTAACACCTTTTGACCAACTGACAAGGTTTTTAAACGACCAGGACATTTAGCTGATTTCTCTCTTCTAGAAGCCGCAGATGCAATAGTTTGTAGAGCCAGGTTGACAACTTCAGAATGCCGCAGTTTCCGTGAAGACGGAAAAGGAACAATTTCAGAAATGCGATTTGTCGGTGCTTAATTTTTAATATCAATATAGGCGGTAAAGAAGTTGAATCATTATGGAGTTCATTCAGAATGTTTTGAAAAATATGAAGATTTTGATCCCACATTCTGTGATTCTGATGACAATAAAGTCGACACAATTTATTGACTTCCTTCATCCATCTCTCTGAAGCGTTAGATTGAGGGTGAAAAAGTGAAATGAAAATTGGTTTAATCTTACGACGCCATAGAGTACGAAGCCAAATTTTAGAGCGAAACTGTGATCCGTTATCTGATATAACCTTATCAACATGTCCCACTTCTTTAAGAAAATGTTAGATACTGAACGAGCTGTTGCTTTGCGTAAAGGTGTAAAACACACATATTTCGATGTCAGTTCCACTGCTACCAAAATGTACGCAAAACCATTAGTAGAACGAACCACTGGACCGAACAAATCGACTGCAGCCATGTCCTTTAATTTCGCTGGAATGATAGGAAACAACGGTGCTCTGTGAGAAATAGTTGGCGGCTTAGCCTTTTGACATAATTTGCATTTGGCAAGAACAGATCGAATACGTTTTTCCATATTACTGAAGTAGCAATTTTGTCGTAATTTATGAAAGCATTTTCTGGGACCAAAGTGTGCGTAACTGAAATGTGTATACCAAATCAATTTATTAACCCACTCATCAGGAATGCAAACTAACCAAACAGAGTTGTCAACCGACTTTCGTTTAAAAGGAATGTCATGCGAACTAAGCGTCTAAGAAAATTACAGACACCAAGGAAACTACGAACATCACGTTTTGTAGTAGGAACAGCATAATTACGAATAGCGTCTAGTTTTTCTGGATCAGGAAAAATACCTTCTGTAGAAATAATATGACCAAGAAATTTCACCTGAGAACGACAAAATTCAGACTTTTTCCAAGTTCACTGTAATGCCACTCTTGCCAAAATACGTAATAATGAAACCAAAATTTTGTTGCGCTCACTCCAAGAACGTTTAGCAATAAGAATATCGTCAACATATGAAGTAATATTGTCACGAAGAGAAACTGGTAAAATTTCGTTTAAACTACGAATGAATGCTGCTGAAGATACAGTAAGTCCAAATGGTAATTTCCGAAATCACTTTTGGGTAAAATAGTCATATCCGGTTATTCTTTACCGACTCTCTTGATAGATGGAGAGTTGAAAAGTTGTTTTGATAGATACAAAGACTAGTAAAAGAGTAAGCAGCGGTGCTGAAAACTAAAAGGAAATAGCACCACTAAAGCTCGGGGCCCTGTGCACGCTACGGCACACATTCACTTAGTGTAGCGAATCCCCTGAGGACATTAATAGCCGCACATAAATTCCAGTTTGTGACTTAGTGGCCAATTTGGTGGAAGTGCGTACATAAATTGTTCTAACCGTGAACATGGATGTATATTCTTAGAATTGCGAAAGATCTTAAATTTTCGAACAGTTAAGAAGTGTTTATAGTCAAAGTTTTCGCCTCGTGGCGACAAAGACCTACCGCGTCTGTCCCAGGCCCAATGTCGATTATTGTCAAGTTCGCGCGCCTGGCGCTCTCTTGTTGCTTCTCGTAAATGAAATTATTTTCTTCAAAGCCCTCTGCTACCTGTGATTCTATATTTCTTCTGCTATCTTTTCCTACGATTTCGCTTTCAATTTTTTTGACTTGCTTTCGTAATGCCTCAAATTCCCTTTTAACGCGTTCATTAAATTTTCCCTGATTTTCAACATGTTTATTTATGTTCTGGTACTCTTCGGTTTCTGCAAATGGCAATGGAGCTGTATCGTCTGGATCTCTGTCACCATTTAAACTAAGACTTGTCAATTTATCTGAAATCTCCTCAAATCTTTCCGATAAGTCACCTATTTGTTCTTTCTGTTTATTAACGTCTTCCGTAAGTGTCGCGACTCGGGTTTCAGTATTGACACATTTAGTAGTTAACTGTTCATACTGTTGTGTTAGGTTATTTATTCCGTCATTTGGTACGGATTCCTCGATTCTTTCAAATATGTCTTCCTTATCGTGTGCGCGTTGTAAATTTAACTCTGAAAATTTTTGTACTATCACGAGATCTCTTTCTTCCTGTTCTCTATCCTGTTGCTTTTGTCTGATTTCTATTGAAATTAATCTATTATTGTGAGGATTCAAAATCGGTTGTACTTCTTCTCTAATTTCTTGCTTTAACTCATCTTTCATGTTTTTAAAACATGTCCCTATTCGTGAGTCTAACCGTGTTTCCATTGTTCCCATCTGTGATCCCAAATTTAATATAACACCCATCAACTGCACCAAATTAACTGGTTCAAAATTCTTTTCGCCCCTAACATTTCCCGTAAAACTAACTTCCTTCGTCATAGCCGTAAAGCTATCTGTGTTCCATACTATTTCAGAATCTTCTATCGTTAATCTCGTAATCTGTGAATTCTTTGATTGTGAAAAATTTTGAACCAGTTCCGGACTATTTTCCCTGCTTATTAAATTATTTTCTACTTCATTATTCATCATACTGTTCTCCTGTGTTGGTGAGTTCGCCATGTTAACAATTTCGTCATTTTTGCCTTTTTCATCGATCGCGTAATCATTTACAAAACATATAAAACTCGTTACTATATGAAAATTACACAGAACAGTTTATCACCATCAATACCGTTCACACGAAATGCTTCCCGACAAACACACCTAACGAACAATTAAGATCTTCATAGTTGCACAAAATTGTCAAACCCGTATACAAGACATCAAAAATTAAATTCTGCTAAAATACCATTAGAAGAATGACAAGACAACTACAAATGTTCAATTACCAAATCTACACATGCAATATAGACTACAGCTACTAAACTACAAATTACTACAACAATCCTACTGTCTGCTATTTTTACTAACAAAAGAATTCCAAGGGACGATCCGAAGTAGCGGTCACCACCTGAATGGGGGCTTAATTAAATAAAATGGTAATAATTTTAATTTTTAGTCGCTGTTTGTACGGTTACGCAGTCTCCTAACCGGTTGGCCCTGAATAATATTAGTATTGCTCCGCAATCTGAGTGCATAGAATAACAACAAAGAATGAAAGGAAATTTCCGTTAACACAATTAATTAATTAAGTCCCCAGCAACTATAAAAGCTACGAAACAACAAAGTACAAATGTAACTGTTCTGTGTATGGAAGTGTGATTCAACGTACACGTCTGGCACGGTTCTACCTCAATAAGACAAGATATTTTAAACACGATTTACACTGAAGTAATTAAAAAAACCAGAAATACTATGATTGCACATAGAAACCAGAATTACAGTCTAATACAATAACACGAGCCAGATGCTTTGTTGACTGAACCTGTGACCAAGAGGCATAAGGCATTTGAAATAAAAAAAAAAAAATTCTTTACCTTCATATATATTGACGAAAAATACACTTTGATCATTACAGCATCCCCAATCGAATAACATCTGGCGTCTTGCACAACAGAACAACTAGTACTCTATCGACGTCTCAACAACCACACTTACCTCAGAACTACTACTGCCCTCAGCAACTTCTCAGCGGCAACTGCCAGTGGAGGCGGCTGAATAATTCTCTTTGGCGCAATCTCTGACACTGTGACTCAGTGTAGCCACCTTTCACAGCATATGTGCTTCACGTCACAAAAACTTTCGGTGAAATGCGTCCCCACGTAGCAACAGCATCAACAGCAATTAGTCCAGTTAATTTCCGGGAAGGTCGAAAAAGTATGGGACGCGTCTGAGAATGATCTGGTCCTCTGAAGTGCTTCCAATGGACGACACAGTAAGCAGACGCGAAAGGTAAATAAGACTTTGATCCCAAATGTAAAAAGTGACCTAAAGTTTTATGTGCATGCACATGTTGTGTTGTAGTGGTATTCATTCCGAAGACAGGTTTAATTTAGCCCCTTCATCTCTGCATAAGTGCAGCACTATACTTCCATTAGAGCTCCTCACTGGACTCGAGGGTTGGTCTTCCTCTACGATATTTACCTCCCCACGCATCCCTCCACTACCAATCAGACGATTTCTTGATGCCCCAATATGGTTCCTTTTAGTCAAATTGGGCAACTGTTTTCCTTCCCCAGTTCGACTCAGTACCTCATTTATTATTTTTAAAAAAAAAAGACTCTGAGCGCTATGGGACTCTGAGGTCATCAGTCCCCTAGAACTTAGAACTACTTGAACATAACTAACCTAAGGACATCACACACATAAATGCCCGAGGCAGGATTCGAACCTGCTACCGTAGCAGTCACGCGGTTCCGGACTAAAGTACCTAGAACCACGAGACCACCGCGGCCGGCTCATTTATTATCGATGTGATATTCAGCTGTCTTCTGTAGCACCGCATCTGAAAAGCTTCTATTCTCTTCTTATCTGAACAGCTTCTCACCATCCATGATTCACTTTTGCACAAGGCTACACTCCAGTGAAAAACCTTCAGAAATGAATTCCTAGCACTTAAATTGATATTTATTTAAAAAATTTCTCTTTTTCACAAATGCTTTCTTGCTGTTGCGCCAGGACTATATATTCCTCTACTTCGACCATCATCAGTTATTTTGCTGTCCTTCTTTTAGTGTCTTATTTCCACACCCGATTCCCACAACATCGCCTCATTTAATTCGACATATTCCTTTACCCTAGTTTTACTTTGTTTCGTGTGCATCTTACAATCTCATTTCAAGTCACCCCCGTTTCTCTTCAACAACTCTTTCAAAACGTTTCCCGTCTCTGTCAGAATTACCCTACACTGTTATCAGCAAACCAAAAAGTGTTTATTTCTTGTCCCTGAACTTTCATCTCATTTCCAAATGTTTACTTGGTTTTCTTTGCTGCATGCGCAGTGTACAGATTCAATAACATCAAGATGCGCTACAGTTCTGTCTGGATTCCTTTTCAATTATGGCTTCCCTTTCATGTCCTTCGACTCTTATAACAGCAGTTTGCTTCAAATACAAGCTGTAGTTAACTTTTTGTTCCCGGTATTATAGCCCTGCTGCCTCCAAAATTTCAAATAATGTACACCAGTCAAATTTCTCAGAACTTTCCAAAAGCTACAAATGCCACAAACGCAGATTTCGCTTCTCAATCTATCTTCCAGGTGAAGCTACAGTGTCGTATAGCCTCACATTTTCCTACCCCTTGTACTGAGACGTCAACTTCTCCCTGCTTTTCTAGACTTCTGTAGATAATTCATGTCAATATTTTGGAGACGTGGCTTATTAAACTGATTGTTCAGCAGTATTCACAATGGTCAAAACTCCTGATTCTTTCCCAATTGGAATTGTTACATTCTTCTTGACGTCTGAGGGAGTATTGGGACAACAGCGCTACGAGTGCACAGTTCCATCATCAAAGATGTCAGCGATGACGTCATCCAAGATGGCGGCGATGACGCCAGATAAGATGGCGGATTTTCGCGGGAAGTTTGAATTTTTGTGGGAAAGTGCCACGCCACTCTCACACAGAAATATGGCGGGAAGTTCAAATTCGAGCAGGTTAATGCACCACACCTCACTTATCTGTATTAAGCAAAGAAAATGGCAGGAAAAAAGTACTTAAGTACTTGTCTTTATTATTTAACCAATTCCAAGCAGGTGTGTTCTCCACTGGGTCTGGACTCCAACTGGCTTAGTTCATACCGGTGCCACCAGAGGGCAGCACTGTGACATCATATCATGACACAAGTAGCATTATTCAAGATGACGGCACCCAGTGTGTTCACCGCGAGCTCCAGAGCCCAACTGACTTAGTTCATATCGTGGCCACCAGAGGGCGCTACCGTGAAGTCATCTGCTCTCTCTCGCTTGCACGTTATAACCGGACACGTTCTGCGTCAGAGGCCCGCGAGCGATCGCTTACATCACAGCCTGAAGCTCGCACCTTTATACTTGGGCCGGACAGTCTTCTGTAAATATGCTAACCAATTTAACTGAACACCAACATCGTTCATCTAACCTATCAATTAGCTGAGTACTTAATACCCTTTCAATTTTAATTATATTCAGTAAGTCAGTTTCCAAGTTCAATATATAATGATCAAATAAGATGTTCCACATTTTCCCACCCACAGTGCGGTGTTCATTCATGACCTAGCACCCCCTACAACTAGAATGATTCACTCCTATTGGCTACTGCATTAGTAACGTGATTCGACTTCATAGATCCTAGGTCTTGGAATCAATTTTCACCAATGCCACACCCACCTGGACTTGGAATCAAATAGTTAAATTCTCCACAACGATTCTCAATCCAGCACCACGCCGCCTTACCGACCCATGTTGGCGGGCTAACGTGCACTAACCTGTACTAACGTGTACTAACATGCACAGTGCATGACGTCATCCACGATGGTGGCGCGAAATGGCGGGAAAACAGATCTGAACATCTGAACACAAGTCTTTATTTTTCAGGCAGTGTCTCCACCACGAGATTCACTGTCCAACTGACATAGTACACGTCTCTGCCATAAAATCGTACTGTCATCCCTCCTATGACCTAATCCCAAATTTGTATGTAGGGGCGAGAATTATGCTAAAATTACTCAGGCTGCGCTATGCTGCTGGGGAGAGTAAGAAAGAAGTCTACCCTATTTACTTTCGATCATTTTATTTAGAGATCGAATATACAGGGTGATTCAAAAAGAATACCACAACTTTCGGAATTCAAAACTCTGCAACGTCAAAAGGCAGAGCTAAGCACTACCTGTCGGCGAATTAAGGGAGCTATAAAGTTTCATTTAGTTGTACATTTGTTCGCTTGAGACGCTGTTGACTAGGCGTCAGCGTCAGTTGATGCTAAGATGGCGACAGCTCAACAGAAAGCTTTTTGTGTTATTGAGTACGGCAGAAGTGAATCGACGACAGTTGTTCAGTGTGCATTTCGAACGAAGTATGGTGTTAAACCTCCTGATAGGTGGTGTATTAAACGTTGGTATAAACAGTTTACAGAGAATGGGTGTTTGTGCAAAGGGAACGAGTGATGAAAATGTAGCACGCATCCAGCAAGCATTTGTTCGCAGCCCAGGAAAATCGACTCCCAGAGCTAGCAGAGAGCTTCAAATTCCACAATCAACTGTATGGAGAGAAATAACAGCAGCTATCCAAACTGTTACGCCTGATATGCTACAGAGAGTGTGGAACGAGTTGGAGTATCGGGTTGATATTGCTCGAGTGTCTGGAGGGGGCCATATTGAACATCTCTGAAGTTGTTTTTGAGTGAAAAAAAAAACTTTTTAAATACTCTTTGTAATGATGTATAAAGGGTTATATTATGTTTCTTTCATTAAATACACATTGTTAAAGTTGTATTCTTTTTGAATCACCCTGTATTTATTACACTGAGGCAAAACACTCTCTCACAATACACAGTCTACAGACACACAAACAACTCCTAATTTACGCAAGTAATTTAAATACAGACATTCAGACTCCTCCTAAATAATTCCACACAGTTATGTCTAGACACGCTCAGTGCTCGTAAGCTGTCCAAATAACTCATGGCACAGCCTACACACCTGCTCGCAAAATAATTCATTTAATGTCTGCAAGCACCCTCCGCCAACCCCTGTCCAGTACAGCGCATGGGCAGCCACAACGGCGTGGCGCGGCCGTCAGCTGTCAAACCAGCCACAGGCCTCACGCCCGAGTTCCGCAAGCGGCCACATCTCATTCATACTTCATTTCTCAGAAATTCCTATCCAAACACGTGTTCACCTAGCCACACGGGTGAGAGCGCAGCCGCGAGCTGGCTCCGAACGCAGGTGGAAGTTATATGTAGGCGCCGTTGATGACGCGATCGGTCAGGGCGGAGGCTTATTTACAGACAGCGCCCTCCAAGCAGGGCCGCGCACGTGGGTCGCTCATTCCTCGCTACCCTCACAATAACTGCGATCCGGCGAAGACGCTGCAGAATTCTGTTCCACAATAGCAGAAACCGCTTTCACCTTAATGATTCTAATGGACCACACGTAATGTTTGATTGACGCTTCGCCGCGTGTAGCTACATACCACCGCAAAACGCATCTAGCAACGATATCAATCCTATACTCAAGTCACATTGCTATCTAAAATAATAACCAAGTCTAACTCTGGTTAATTCCATGGCCCCCCAGAAGTACGTAACATGCGCTTTTGTACTAGTTTTCGTCTTCTCTCAGCTTTTATGCTAGGAAATTTATGCCCTATCAGACCCTGTTACGAAAATAACGTACAATAACGTCCAGTGCAGTCTTCCTTGTGGACCTAGCGTGATACCCACCCTATCACGTGATACCCATCCTGCTCGCAACATATGCAAATGTTCTGAGAGCTATGCACAGGCTCCCATGTCGCAGCACAAACCATGTTAATGAATCCAACATTATCATTTGCTCTAATCCAATTTACTCGCCGAATTACTGATGCTGCCGGTATCGAAGCACCATCCACCTCTTCTTTCCCGGACTTCCAGTGGTTATTTTACACAGATCGCTAATTTGGATTGACAGTTAAACGCGCAAAATTCTCTCCACATTATCAAATACATAGCGGACACACAAGAATATTGGAAGCCAGGAACATATTTACCAGTGTAACTACAATAAAATATTACGATTGCTGCTACACTCTGACACCAATCAATGTACAGGTGATCTCTCCTCTTGACGAGTGTGCTTCAGTATATAGAGCGCATATAATTTTCCACTTAAAAACTCTATTTCATACCATCGTCGTTATCAATCTGTTCAATCTCTATTGAATTAGCAATGGACTGATAAGCTTACAAGCGCCCTCTGGTGGCACAGATATGAACTGAGCCAATTGGGCTCTGGAGCTCATGGGGGATACACCGTGTAAGTAGGCTGTTTAGGATTTTTTATTGGTAACGCCGCCGCCACGTAGCGCTCTGTATGAAAATCACTGGCTGTGCCGTGTGCAGTCTGTGGCTGGTTTGCATTGTTGTCTGCCATTATAGCTTTGGGCAGTTGGCTGTTAGCGGCGTGTAGCGTCGCTCAGTTGGAGGTGAGCCGCCAGCAGTGGTGGATGTGGGGAGAGTGATGGCGGAGTTTTGAAATTTGTAAGAATTGGTGTCACGAACTGATATATATATATATATATTATGACTATTTAGGTAAATGCATTGTTTGTTCTGTATTAAAATCTTTCATTTGCTAACTATGCCTATCAGTAGTTAGTGCATTCAGTAGTTTGAATCTTTTATTTAGCTGGCAGTAGTGGCGCTCGCTGCATTGCAGTAGCTTGAGTAACGAAGATTTTTGTGAGGTAAGTGATTTGTGAAACGTATAGGTTAATGTTAGTCAGGGCCATTCTTTTGTAGGGATTTTTGGAAGTCAGATTGCGTTGCGCTAAAAATATTGTGTGTCAGTTTAAGCACAGTCTTGCACAATTTTTCTAAGGGGACGTTTCAACCGGGTGCAGCTATCTTGAATGACTTGCGTCATGATCTGACATCACGGTGGCGCCCTTTGCTGTCACTGATACGAACTAAGCCAGTTGGAGTCCACACCCAGTGGAGAACATATGTGCTTGAAATTGGTTAAATAATAAAGACAAGTCCTTTTTTCTTTGCTTAGTAGAGATAACGAGTCTGTGATGCATTATCATGGTGGAATTTGAACTTCGCGCCATTTTATCTGGGCGAGGGAAAGGGGCACTTTCCTGACAAAATTTTAACTTCCTTCCAAAATCCGCCGTCTTGATTGACGTCATCGCCGCCTTCTTCGATAAAGGTATTTTGGGGCCATACTGGCCTAGGCCCAATACTTACACAGCTTAGAACTTTTAGTGTATGGGAGGAGGAACGAGTTCCCCAACAGCAACATCGTGGAAAATAAGATTTTTTTGGATTTCAGTTGTTTATAGAAGATTACGAAGAATTCCGTTCATTCCGGAAGTTACTCTGTTTGCCTGACAAGCGC
This sequence comes from Schistocerca gregaria, assembly GCF_023897955.1. Classification (NCBI taxonomy): domain Eukaryota; kingdom Metazoa; phylum Arthropoda; class Insecta; order Orthoptera; family Acrididae; genus Schistocerca; species Schistocerca gregaria. Next base: position 142,021,550 of record NC_064924.1, read on the forward strand.
TGAGTGCTCCCCGCTTGCCAACAGCGCTCGGCAGACCAGACGGTCACCCAACCAAGTGCTACCCCAGCCCGACAGTACTTAACTTTAGTGACCTTACAGAAACCGGTGTCACCACAGCGGCAAGGCCATTGGCGTATCCCGAGAATCTGCGACTGTTACATGTAACGATTCTCACAATCGGTGAACACGTGGTCGTCACAAACAAAAATTCTGCATAAAATTCGTGGTAAAATTCGGAATAGCAGACAAAATTGGACAGGATACATTACTGTGAGACAGGATCTGCTAACCTAAGACACTCATATCCGTACTTAAATTGCGTTGAGACAACAAAGATATGTGGAAACTACATTCCGAACTGAAATCGAAATTAGCGAAGTTTCAGAAATCTGCTCAGTTATACTACACTCGTGGGATCACCAACGAACTAGATCACTGAGTCAACACGTCTGAACAGAGGTAGAGCAGAACAATGGCTTGCTTGCGAGGCCAAGTGCAGCTAGTTATAATGTTCCGAAATTAATCAGAAGAATTCCGTATCCCGCTGAACGACCAATGAGCGATGAGAGCAAGACGTTAATTTTTACTGGAGCTGAACTAAAAAAATAAGATAATGAATCACCTATGAATTGACATACTCACACGTAGTCGGTGTCACCCGTCCCGCATCCCCCGAAACACTGGCAAAGCGAATTCTCTTGGAACCCACACGTACTGTTCCTCCGGAAGTGTCCAGAGATCTCCCTAATGTATGGTGCCAACCTATACAACAGCTTCGTCTAAGGCGAACAAAAACCTCTCTGCTACTTGGTACGTGCTTTATGGGGTTGGCTATACTGCCACAGTAGCAGACTACTTTTACTCCCACACATCTAGGTACTGAAATTTATCTTGTATGCTCTAATTCATGCTTTCCATTCATCAGGTGAGAGGAGGAAAGGATGTGCCAAGCGTAGAAGTATGAAACCGGAATTTCTCTATAGATGTTGCTAGCCGTCAGGGTAGGGTCCGTGGGAGTGCGTCTTCAGCTCCATCTGCCTCCTGTAACGGCTGACGACAAATGTCAACACACAGTAACCCAAGTTCCATACAGCGCTATCTATTTCAAACCCTTAAATATGTCGAGTTTTGTGCCTACGAACTACGATTTGCGGACATCATCTGAAGAACACTGCTGCAAAAGCGCATCGAATGATTGTCGAAACTTTCGGAGAAAATGTTATTGGGAAAACACAATGTTTCGAGTTGTTCAAAAAATTCAAAAGTGGTGATTTTGACGTGAGAGACGACATGAGTGGGAAGCCACCGAAAAAGCTCGAAAAAAAAAACGAACTGCAGGCCTTATTGAATGAAGATGGTACTCAAAAAGTAACTCGCGGAACTATTGAATGTGGCGCAAAAGCCGTTTCTCTTCCGTTGAAAGCGATGAGAAAGGTGCAGATAGTGGGAATATTGGTTTCACATGAACTGAATGAAAGACAGCAAGCAAATTGAAAGATCACTTGTGAAATGCTGCTCGGCAGATACAAAAGTAAGTCGTCACTCCACCAAATAGTGACAGGTGATGAAAAATGGATAGTAAGCGTCGCAAATCATAGGTGAATCCAGGGAAACCATCGAATCCACTGCAAAACCAAATCGTTTTGGAAAAAAAGACAGTGCTCTGTGTTTCGTGGGATCAGAAGGTTGTCATATATTATGAGCTGCTCAGATCTATTGAAACTATTAACACTGACCGTTATCAACAGCAAATGATCGATTTAAATCGAGCATTACGTGAAGAACGACCGGAATATGGAAAAAGGCTACACAAAGTCATATTTCTCCATGATAACGCCCCATCACACACAGCAAATACGGTCAGGGAAACGATCGAAGCGCTCAGTTGGGAAATACTAAGGCATGTGGCTTATTGTCCAGAATTGGCTCCGCCAGATTATCATCTGCTTGCATCACTGGGACCGCTCTTTGTGAACAACGCTTCAATTCGTATGAAAATGTACGAGGATGGCTCACTGACTTTGAAAGGTCTCTGTTATATTCCTTTCATGTTAATTTCTTAAATCTGTTGCCATTTACGGCATAAATTCCTCTTCTAAATTTACTGTGGTGTTTCTGACTATCTGGGAGGAGACTGAGCAGTGGAACGTGTTACTTTTACACATAAACAAGAACGATCTGTCACACTACTACACTTTAAAGCACAGTTTATATGTAATTCATATATGTAATTCATGTCACACAGTCTCATACGGAACCTACATCCGCTTTTTTTTATATACAGTATATGATAAGATACTGTCATCCCCCTTCCCTTCTGTGTGAAAGAATGAAAGAGCAAATATATTTCTAGTTGCAAGCTGGATGGTAGCAGACAAGCCTGTCTGCTAGAGAACAGTAGGACCAACGTCGGAACAGGTAGCTACGCTTTCTAAAAGCAAAGAGATTTCTATACTTAGTATGGTCCTGTTCGTCCCTTGTCATGTTGGTGTAGGAAGCTGCCTCTCTGGTCATTTCCGTTTGTATTTGTGAGGCGCGCTCGGTAGGAGCGCAGGTCAGTCTGTCCGCGGCGAGCGTCTAAAGTGGTAAGATCTCCGGCGAAACGCGTGTCTGCTAAGTCCGCAGGACAATGATTTCTTAAGTTCAGCCTAACTGAAAATTTAATCACCTTTATTTCAGGTTTAGCTCTAAAATATCTAATGTTATCTTAAATTGCAACGCAGTGTATTCCGAGTGTGAACTTCAGAATATTTTCCAGTAGTTGCTTTGTCACTACTTTGTGAGTAAAGTGGAACCACGTGTTGATCAGTAACTCTAACTAAGATCATCAAACTTAAATGCGAATGTGCGTGAGATTATAACGTCTCGTCTTGACAATATTTTTTTCAATATAGCAACTTTTCTTTATGTTCAACCCACGTGGGGTGTACTTTGTGAGACCAGTACCACGTGCTTATACAGTTGTTTGACCCATCAGGTTAGTAGTAAGACAATAGTAACCAGTTCAAGGTTTTTCTTTTGTAAATTGCTTTTCGATGTAATTTATTTTAATTATCATAACAAGTTGTAACATTGTAGCATTAATTTGATGTGAAAGCGGTGCTGATAGACAATAAAAGCGGGTTAAAAGCTGTGAGCTGTCTGGGGTTAGTTAACCTTGCATTACTGCGCAACTGTTTCACCAAGTATCCAGTCTATCTTACCAAATTCTCAACCAGACTAACATATATATATATATCGCCGGTTGTCGTATGACTATTAAAAGATTATAATTAATGTTAGTCTGGTTGAGAATTTGGTAAGATAGACTGGATACTTGGTGAAACAGTTGCGCAGTAATGCAAGGTTAACTAACCCCAGACAGCTCACAGCTTTTAACCCGCTTTTATTGTCTATCAGCACCGCTTTCACATCAAATTAATGCTACAATGTTACAACTTGTTCGCTTCAAAAGAAGAACTGGTTTCTTTTGGCTTGGCATTCATAGCCTGCCTGAGAGGTGGGAGAAATTTATAAATAGCAATGGAGACTACTTTGAATAAAATACTGTTTATCAGTTTGAAACAACAGACGTGTAATTATTACAACCAAATTCCGGTCTCATACTTCTACACGTTATATGTACTGGCATATTGCACATAAATATATTGAATATGCGTATGCGGCTTCGATATTTACCAAATATCTAAGTAAAATGTGAAGTGAAATAAAGATTATATAGCTTGTAACCATTATAGACACACTCAGCTGCTCAGTCTCTTTTTATTTTATGGACAGTTTGCTCCAAGAACTGAGGTGCCAGAGGTGGGGACATTAAGTTACATGTGAAGCAAAATGACAAAGAGGCTCATGTAGAGAGAATTCAGTTCTTATTACTGCTTACTGTTAGGTCCAGAAAGTTGGTTGACCTGTTTTGTTCAATGTCTGTTGCGAACTTTATTTTAGGGTGTAAGCTGTTCAATTTTTGGTGGATCACTTGTATGCCATTTTCGTTACCATTTACTAGAAGTAGGGTGTTGACTATGCATCTGTGGTAGTATATAATTTTATCTAAACTGGGCTGCTTTAAAGTGAAAAATCTTTCTTCTATTACGAGGGATGGAACTTCAATAGGGCCAACTACTTATTTACAGCTCGTACAAAATAGATACGGGTTTCAAAGTTTTACTGACCGTCAAAGCAGTCACCAGCATTGTGTGTAATCCGTTGCCAGTGATGTGGAAGTCGTAGGATACTGTTAGCAGTGCCAGTTGTGTTGACAGTACGAGCTGCGAGGTCTGTTCCCCGACTAATTTTTAGCAGTTCTGAAGCGAATACCGTGAAGTGTTCCCTACAGTTTAGAAATCGAGTTGAACTCACGAGGGCTTAAGTCAGGGGAGTGCAGTAGGTGGTATAGCACTTAGCAGTACCATCAGCCAAACAAATCAGTAAGGCTGCGTTCACACTGCCGGCTCGTGCCTAACCAGCTCAGGCCGACGTGTAGGGCATTCACATGGCGCGCCGCGCCGCGCCAAGCCGAGACGGCGAAATGGGGGAAAATCCACTTCTCCGATTTTCATGTTTTAAAAATTCTTGGCGATATATAAGACTTCACCACATCGTTTCATGAGCTTATTTTTTCCTTAAAAGCGTTACGTCGTGAAAAAAGAAAAAGTCTACTTTTCGTTTCGCTTGATTTCTTAGTTTCGTAACGCTTTCCAACCGATTTTGAAGAAAGTATGCGGCTAAAAAACTGATTTTTGTCCACGTGGTAGCGTAACATCTTAGCTTCGTATTGAATCATTTATCTTTCCATATTTCTTAGCAGTCATTGTGAAATGATACTATTTGTCAACGTTGTGCACTTGATTTACAATTCTTGTAGTGAAAAAGTTATGTAGCGGGTAGCTTACTGTTAGATCCGTTTTAGACCATACAGTGTTGGGAATGAAATGTAGCTAAGAGTACCAAAAAGTTTTTGAAATGATAATGATACTGATATCTGTCTCTGGTCACAAGTAATGCGAGCTACTCAGTGGCGTCAGTGCCGCGTACGCAAGGAACGGAGTTCGCGCGGTTACGGCTTTGTTTAGTGTAGTCATATAATGCAGGGCAGAAAAAAACTAACTACTAGTGATCATCGCAGACCTAGTGTCGGTCCCTGGTGTTATTTTAATGGTCTCATTGTCTAGATAAATCCAAATGTATAAGAATTTTTCCCTCGGCAACTGGACAATCATCTGCTATGCTTTTATGATTGGCCACACGTTGCATCACAAAAGGCAAACAATTATTTGTCATCAACATCCTACAATTAGTATAATGTACATTTCGTATTTCGAACTAAAAGAGAAGTGTATATTAATCTAAGATGAGATCTTGCTCCTGATACATTATAAAACTAATCACAAAAACAAACTGGAAATTTGTGCTACGTTTACTGCAGAAACTGAAGCGCAATTCTGTAGTCTCGTTGTCTACTTTGACAAAGAAAATAATGGAGAGTTAATAAAACTACTGTAGATCGACACAGATGTGCGTTTCATTGTTTTTCATTGCTTTTTTTTCCCTTCCTTGGCGGGCTGCGCTGCACTGCCAAGGTAATCCCCATTCTTTGGCTAAATGGCTGTCAGCTGCCGGAGGCCAAATAAATAAATTTAAAAAAAATCCCCAACCTTCGACAGCTGACAAGCAAGTCAGTAGAAAACGCAGCTGCAGTCAACAGTTGCTCGCCTTTAGTTAGTCTGTGCTGTCGTGTAAAACAATGCCTTCACTCTTTTATTGGTATTGTTTTGACTCTGCAGTAACTCGTCGAGTTTTGAAGTACAGAAGAACTAGGAGTTATGGATTCATCCCATAAATAGCGATAGACATTTACGAGAGTTTTTTCTTTACATGAAGAACTTAAAAACTATCCTGAAAAAGCCGGCCGTGGTGGCCGTGCGGTTCTGGCGCTGCAGTCCGGAACCGCGGGGCTGCTACGGTCGCAGGTTCGAATCCTGCCTCGGGCATGGGTGTGTGTGATGTCCTTAGGTTAGCTAGGTTTAAGTAATTCTGAGTTCTAGGGGACTTATGATCTAAGATGTTGAGTCCCATAGTGCTCAGAGCCATTTGAACCATTTTTTTATCCTGAAAAATTTTATTCATACTACAGAATGAATCATAACACATTTCAGTATGTGCTGCAGAACATTCAAGACAAAATTTCGAAACAGAACACAATTTTTCGCAGAAGTATAACAGCAGAAGAAACATTATGTATAACGATAAGATAAGATTCGTTAGTACCCCCCTTTTGGTTTGCAGTAGAACTTTGTACGGCGTTCACTACCTCCAATTAATTGTAGTCATGCTTTTGTATTTTAAATTTCACAAACGCTACCTCTGAGGGGAAGAGAGTTTATGGGAGTCCTGAGAATCATTAGGAAGTAATTAGCTTCGTCATTTTGGGTAATGTCTTGCTGTGCCTTCAACAAGGAATCACAGAAATACTCCTTCAGAATTTTCCAAGTTTTTTCTTCTTTTTTCTTCATGATGCATCGCTTGGCAGTGGTGATGGTTCATCATGTGGAGCCACTGATGACCTCACAGAATTCTTTTCATTACCTTGTAAGATAGACAGATCGATAGGCGAAGAGTTTTGAGATAATGCCCTTTGACTCAGTGGTTCTATTTCCACTGATAAGGAACTGTGCATAGCTCTTGGAATTTAGGAAAATCATATGACAGAACAAAGCCTGGGTGGAATTCCATTTTAGTATACTATTCCCTGGTCCACATGGCCTTATTTTGCCAAGTTATACAAGTTATTCTCTATAACTGTCTCTCACGTCTTTGCATTTCGATTTCAGTATCCTAATTGAAAGAATATAGAAGGGTGCAAGAAAATGTCTCTTTAGTTATTTATTGTTGTATAACTGTGAAATGACATGGACTAAGTAAATATCTACCGTGCAAACAAAACTGTAAAAACTTCACCCAACTCCACACTTGAGTGACACATTTTACGATTTTTTTCTCAGGTATCTGTCCACTGGCATCTCCTTTCACGCACTAGCATCGTCATTCCGATTAGGAGTGTCCACCAAATCAGTGGTGGTGAAAGACGTTTGTATGGCCATATGGGAGTCACTTGCTCCCATTCATTTACCAACGCCAACTGTTTCTCGATTTAAAGAAATTGCCAGTGAAATGCATACGAGATGGGGATTTCCAAACTGTGTTGGATGCATGGACAGGAAGCACATACGTGTCCAATGTCCTAAACTTTCTGGCAGCATGTTTTACAATTACAAACAGTATTATTCGATTGTATTCCAAGCCGTTGCTGATGCAAATTCCAAATTTATAGCTGTAGATGTTGGTGCCTACGATAAACAGTCTGATGCAGGCGTGTTTAAAGAAAGTATGTTATATAAGAAACTTACAAATAGGGAGCTGTTATTACCGCCACCAAAAAGACTTGAAGGAATGTGTCAGAAACTACCGTGCGTCATTTTGGGAGATGAAGCTTACCCCTGATTAGAGAATTTGTTGAGACCTTTACCTCGCAGAAATTTGGACAACGTGAAGATTCTGTACAATGATATGCATTCCAGAGCAAGAAAAGTTATTGAATGTGTGTTTGGTATAATGACCAGTAATTGAAGACTACTGAGGAAGGAAATTGAAACATCTATTGACGTAGCTGATCACATAGTCAAGTGCATTTGTCTACTTCATAATATTGTCATTGACAGAGAAGGATGCAACGTTGAAGCTGAAAAGTTTTGTAACAATGCTGATATGCAGACTGCTGGTGCCACATTCAACAGAAATTCCACATTATGTTCGAAAACCGTCAGGAACAGTTTTGTTGAATATTACGTTAAAAATTGAACTTAAAATAATTAAAAAACCTTTCAAAAATAAATTTTGGAATTGAAGGTACTTAGCTATTTACTGTATTTTTGTGTATCTCATTTCATTGTAAATAAAACAAATAAAATTATAATGGTAAATAATTTATATTTGTGTGTACTATCTGAAACACACTCCTTGGTTACTTCGTTCCATAATCTGGAAACTGCATAATTACTGTCATACTAGCCGAATTTCTGATACCAAATTGATGGACACAAGTTAATGTCATGTATATGTTATTCTGTAGTCATTAAAGTAAGAACATCGCAAATAGATGTCACAGACAACAGCTTATAGTAACGTGCCACAGCATGACTTTACAGTGCACTGTCATCTGGTAGGGACACATTTCCGTCCCTCGGTGACACTCGTATCTGCCTCCGTTTACAAGTAAATGCGAACTATTTAGTGGCGACAATGCCGCGATCGCTGGCAAGCTATTGTTGTAAACGCATGTAAATACGGTAGATTAAATAAATGAAATAAAAGCAATTTCGCATGTATCATTATAATAAACGTAATTTTTCCTCGCTGATTGTGAAATGTGAGGTAACATCTTGAAATGAAAGACGTGTGCAGTCACACTTGTGATGACAGCAGAAGGGAGACGTGTGATGCGTGTACTGCAGAAGCTGTAGTGCTGCTCCACAGGCTCGAACCTGCGGTCGGCTCGCGCCGGCAATATTAAACACTCGGGATGTCGCCGGCTCGGCTCCGGGAGGCTCACGCCGTGTCGGCGCGGCCCGGCCGCCAGTGTGAACGCAGCCTTTAACACCTTGCACTGTACGTGCTTGAGCATTGTCCTGCAAAATGATGGTCGGGTCATGCAGAAAATGACCACTTCTGTCTCTATGCTGTTCATTTTTGGAACACAACTTACGACCAGCTTAGAGACAGAAGTGATGACTTTTTCTGCAGCACCTCGCCATCATTTTGCAGGACAATGCTCAAGCACGTACAGTGCAAGCTGTTACTGATTTGTTTGGCTGATTGGGACTGCTAAGTGCTATACCACCTACTGCACTCCCCTGACTTAAGCCCTCGTGAGTTCAGCTCGATTTCTAAACTGAAGGAAACACTTCACGGCATTCGCTTCAGAACTGCTAAAAATTAGTCGGGCAACAGACCGCGCAGCTCGAATTGTCAACACAACTGGAGCTGCTAACAGTATCCTACGACTTCCATATCGCTGACAACGGGTTATACTCATTGCTGGTGACTGCTCTGAAGGTCAGTAAAACTTTGAAACACGTATCTATTTTGTACGAGCTGTAAATAAATACTTGCCACTATTGAAGTTCCAACCCTCGTATAGTAATAAATGTGTCGGCAAATGTGCCTGCAGGACAATTGCCCGTAGTCATTCCACCTAATGTTTGTAAATTTTGCTTTCAAATTCGAAGTAGTTTTGTAATAGGGTGAGTTCCAGAAACTCATTTATTTATGTGATTCGATTATAGTACTTCTCAGTGGCCTCTAAGGTTTTTCTTTTAGGGACTGATGACCTCAGCAGTTTGGTCGCATACAACCTTACCACAAATTTCCAAATTTTTCTTTATTACGCAAAAACATGAAACACCAGTTCCGGTGACTCAATACACCGTCTTCAGGCCTTAACTAAGGCTGAAGGGAAGAATTCCGAACGTATACACGATCTCATCAGTTGCCAACATTTATGTATCGACTTCCGTATAATACAATAAAAGCGATGTTGTGTATGCAATGATCAACTACGAACTGACTGAGTTCACCCCCTCACAGTCAGTTAAGGGCTGAAGATGGTGTATTGAGTCACTGAAACCGGTCGCAATATAGTAAAATAACATCAAAGCGACTGACGCAGATGTTTTATTTCATTACGTAAGAGAACAGCCGAAGTGCCGCAGACCATGTCATAAGGATGGACGTACAAAAACTCTGAGAATTATCGGACACGCAACAATACAGCTGTTGCACAGTTCACAATAAATGTTCCAATATTCTATCCTCAACTTCAATGCATTTGTGCACTCTTGGGAGAGTATGTAGTATTGGTCGTCTGAATGCCTCTGCAGGTTCGCTAATGAGGCAGCAGCGTCCATGATGCGTATTCAGCTCTCGTTTGTGCACTTTAGATTTCATTATACGCCACAAACAAAAAGAAAGAAAGTAATGGTGAAAGATGTGGTAATATTGGAGACCAGCCAGCTATATTATCATGATCAGTCCAGCGATTATGGTAACTACGGTTGAAATGTTTCCTCGCACGTCTGGTAAAATGTAGCGGGGGGGGGGGGGGGGGGGGGGGGAGGGAGGCTCCCCCATGCCGGAAGTATATAGCACTCTGCATGCCCAAAGAAACGTTATCAAGATGTTCAACAAAAGAAATGCAAACAATTCTTCTAAAATGACTGCTGGACCTATGCACATATTAGCAACATTGGCGCACAAAACATTGACGGAAAAGAGAACTGCAAGATCAGTTTCCACTCTGGCACGTGGATTTTCCTGCGACCATCGCTGATTGTTAATTGTGTTGTTGATCGTACTCCTTGTAAACGTGGCTTCATCAGTGAATAACATTAATGAAACGGAATGACGATGTCATTTAACCGGTGACAAAATTCAAGTCGTGGGCAATGAGGCAAATGTGAACATTGTGGACTTGCTGTATGTGAAATGGGTACAACTTCTCCGCACGTAACGTTCTCCGTACATGTGTTCATACGACACTGATACCTGCAGAAAATCGCCGTGTCTTGATAGCAGGACTACGCTGCAGCATTTGAACAACGTGTTGCTGTTCCCGCATACAGACGAAAAACGAAAACCTGGAACAATACCTGATTCACGCAATGAGTCGAATACCCATTTCACGCACTCTGCTGCATACTCTGCTGGATTCTCTACGGCCACGAATTCATCGGTATTCTCCGACAGCAGTAGGAGCACTATCATAGCGGAAGTCGTAAACATACATGACTGTAGATGCGTGACATTTATAGCAGCGCGTGTGTACAGTTAACCGATGCACTGATAATACCTCGCTGGTCGCGTGACAAACAGTGTAATTGCTGCTGAACCTCTCGATGTGGTGTTATGTTTTAGCTGAGGTGCCGGATCGGCCTTAGGTAATGTGCGGATGACTTCTCCACGCTGCCGCAGAGAAAATTATTCTTGGATCGAGACGAGACTGTTCTCTGGTGATGTCAGTTCATTTCAGGCTGCTGCCGGGAGAATTATCCTCGCAGCAGGTCTCAGTACTTCACACAACTTCATTCACAACATAGAATGGGCAACGGCACGTTCAAAGGGCTAGTTTAATTCCAGAAAGACGTCCAGAGCAAAGAGGCTAAAAGCACCGAGGTAGGTTGTCCTAGAATCAAGTGCCAAAGAGACAGACAGATATATGCGCGCCGGTAGCTCGAAAAGAATATGCGTTAAGTGTATTCTATCGCGGAAACCATTCGGAATTTCGCGCCAATTGTGTGTCGGAGTGAAATTAGGTTGGCATTCCCGCACAAGCCTGTGTTTAATGTGTAACTGCCGGAGGTTTCATTCTTGTATGTCTGTTAGTTGTAGCTCAGTGCTGTATTGAGTAGAGTGTTGTGTCGCACAGTCTGCGAATTTCGAAATGGCAGAGTTAGAGCAGCAACGAGTCTGCATTAAATTTTGGGTGAAAGTCAAGAAAACCTTTAGAAACACACAAAATGATGCAGGACGCCTTCGGTAGTGAGTGTTTAAGCCGTACTCGGTGTTACGACTGGTTCACATTGTTTAAAAATGGCCGGAAGGAAGTTAAAGATGAGCGTCGTTCAGGCCGCCCTTCGGCGTCTATCGACGGCGGTCATGTCTGGAATGTCAACGAAATTGTGCCTGCCAATCGAACACTGAGTGTCCGAGAGGTTGCAGAAGAATGTAACATTTCAGGTGGATCGCGACTTGAAACCCTGACACAGCATCTTGGAATGCATCGTGTTGCCACCAAGTTCGTCCCACGGCTCATGAGTCAAGACCAGAAAGACCTTCGCCTCGCAATCTGAGGAGCGCTTTTGGATCGCGTAAAAGAGATGTTCCTTAATTGGGGGTAAGACGTCAAACGGGCCGACTTGGAGCAAGAGAGGCAGCACAGGACATTTTAATTTCCGCTGTCTATAGTATTACAAATAAATTCATAAAACTTTGTCATCGTGACCAGGAAGTATTCAGGACTCGCACTCATAGCAGTGGAAGCTTAGAAACATGCTAACTTACTTTACGCGATCAGACCCAGTGGACCGCGCGCTGCATTGAGAGATTGCCTCCACTTCCGCCTGTCTTCGGCTCCTTTCTGCCATCTTTCCAGAAATCCCACTCTCTGAAGGTCTTTGGATACGAAGTCACTCCATCGAGTCCTACGTCTTCCTACAGGCCTTCTGCCGATTGACTTGGTGTTGAGTATAGTTTTCGGCCATCGGTTGTCCTGCATTCGAGCGACATGCCCAGCCCACTGGAGTCGTTGTGTCTTCCTTGTAGCCACGATGTTCGGCTCTTTGTAAATATCCTACAACTCTCTATTGCGACGAATCCTTCATTTTTCACTCTCATTATCGTAAACTGCTCCAAAAATCGTCCGGAGGACTTTCCTTTCGAATATCATCACTCTGTTCAGACCTTGCTTGGTTGTACTCCAAAAATGGCTCTGAGCACTATGGGACTTAACATCTGAGGTCATTAGTCCCCTAGAACTTAGAACTGCTTAAACCTAAGGACATCACACACATCCATGCCCGAGGCAGGATTCAAACCTGCGACCGTAGCGGTCGTGCGCTTCCAGATTGTAGCGCCTAGAACCGCTCGGCCACTCCGGCCGGCGGATGTACTCCAGGCACCACATCCATACAGGGTGAAAAGTATTTAAAGCGACAAACAAGGTTGTAGCGGACATCAAAACAAATGGCGTTTTTTCCTGTGAGGAGTATTTAAACCGGTAGAGGAAGATTTATCTGGTGGCAAATTAATGAAACCAACAAACAGTTTTCCATTTTTTGTGACCAAGAGACGACACATTAACACAACCCAATTTCAATTACAATAGATTTTCAAATATGCATCCATTGACACGTAAACAAAGGTTACAAAGTCGGATCATGTTCTGTCTGACACGGGCAAAAACCCCTGGAGTATACTGAATTTTTCCTGCTGCTGCTACTATCCGGGCAACCAAATCCTCTTCTGATGTAACAGGAGTTGCGTAAACAAGGTTGCACATCTCTCCCCACACAAAAAAGTCCAGAGGGGACATATCTGGTGATCGAGCAGGCCATGGTACAGGACCACCTCAGCCAATCCACGTTTCTGGGAACCGTCGGTCCAGGAATCGACGCACACAACGGCTGAAAGGTGCCGGCGCCCCGTCATGTTGGAGCCACATGTGTTGTCTTGTAGGGAGCGGGACGTTTTCCACCAATTCTGGCAATGCTCTGGTAAGAAAATTGTAATAGTGCCTGCCATTTAATGGCCTAGGTAGCAGATACGGCCCAATTAAACAGTACCCAGCAACACCGACCCACACATTAACGAAGAACCGTACTTGATGAGCGCTAGTAACTGTGGCATGTGGGTTATCCTCACTCCAAACATGCGAATTGTGCACGCCCGAACGTTGCTTCATCGGTGAACAACACACAGGATGCAAATGTAGGATGCATTTCACACTGTTCCAGGTACCACTGCGAAAACTATGCTCTGAGTGGATAATCAACTGGTTCCATGTTGTGGACAGGCTGTAAGTGAAATGGACGTAACAATTGCTCTCGAAGGACTGTTCTTACATTCGTCTGATTCGTCCCCATGTTACGTGCAATTGCACAAGTGCTTATTGGAGGGTCCCCCTCCACATGCTGCAAGGCAGCTTCCTCAAATTGCAGCGTTCTTACCGTGCGACGGCGTCCCTGTCCAGGTAATCTGCTAAATGACCCGATCTCATGCAGACGTTGGTACACAGCAGCAAAGGTCGTATGATGCGGGATACGGCGATTAGGATATTGTTGTTGATAAACCCACTGTGCAGCTCGTCCGTTGTGGTGCACTACGTAGCACGCACCAACCACATCAGTGTACTCACTCCAGATGTATCGCTCCATTAGTAAACAGAGACAATGCACTACTACACTGGTGGACACCAGTTGCCTACAACTGAAGAGCGTAATACGCCCTCTAACAACTGAAGATCGCAGTATGGCCTCTAAAAACCGAAGAGCGTAATATGGCCTCCACTGGTTTAAATAATCCTCATAGGAAAAAATGACATTGAGTAAAAATATTTGTTTTGATGTCCCCTACAACCTCCCAGAGTTTGTCGGTTTAAATACTTTTCACCCAGTATAGTACTACTGGCTGTAGCAGTTTTACTAGATGTTTATTTTGAAATGTCTTGACAAACTTCTGGTTTTGAGGAGAGGATTAAGGCCGTGGCAACAGCGACTACCTGCCTGTAGTCTCGCCCGTATTTCCATTTTACTGGACGGTTCATGTCTGAGTACTGCGCCCAGATATTTGAACTCCATGACTTGACGACAAAAACCTTCAGTTGTCTGTAAGGGTGGAAGTGGTTCTTTAGTTTCATTATGTTTACGGCGTAGAACTATGTATTCCGTCTTCTCACGATTGATTTGAAGTCCCAATTTTCCTCGTTGTTGTTTCCAAAATGTCAGCTATTTCCCCTAATTCTTCTTGCGACCCAGATAGTAGCACTATATCATCGGCATATCCGATGTTCACATCCTCATTCTGGACTCCTGTGAGTTCATTAGATGACATTTCTCACATTACCTTCGCTAATGCGAGATTGAAGTTCAGAAACGTAAATTTTTTTTACATGTGAAATTTCATCATTTTTGCAGTTACTATTGGCTACATTTGCTGCTATAGGTCCACTTTTCTCCATAAGTAAGAGAGATTCTTCGATGAATTTTGCACAGCACACAAATCGTACTTACAGGTATATGAAAGTCTAGAATTTACCTAATCTATTAAAAACTGTGGTAGAAACTGAGATAATTAACTATAAAATTTGAGATTTTTAAAACACGAAGTTTAAAATGTAACATCTCATTCATTTTTGTCATAAATTAAATGAATTCTAGAGTTTAATACACCTGTAAGTCTGGCCTGTATGCTGTGCAAACTTCATCGAAGAATCTCTCTTACTTATGAAGAAAAGTGTACCTATAGCAACAAAGGCAGCCAATAGTAAGTGGAAAAATGATGAAATTTCACATGTAATAAAGAAATTATTTTGTAATGTTTCTGAACTTCCACTGCTATCCTGAAACCATCCTTGTACATCCATAGCTGAAATAGAGGACAGTGCGACGTCAGCTGGTATAAATTTTTTAAAAAAATGATGAAATACCTCCAGCTGTATTTAAGGTGTCGATTTTATTTTGGCAACTAGTTTCAATGTTGTAGTAACGTCATCTTCAGGCCCATACACTTGTTGACGTCAACTGCGTGAGGCTGATACTGCACTATTGGTCATTACAATTGCTACACCAAGAAGAAAATCAGATGATAAACGGTTATTCACTGGACAAATATATTACACTAGAACTCACATGTGATTACATTTTTACGCAATTTGGGTGTATAGGTCCAGAGAAATCAGTATCCAGAACAACCACCTCTGGCCGTAATAACGGCCTTGATACGCCTGGGCATTGAGTCAAACAGAACTTGGATGGCGTGTGTACAGGTACAACTGTCCATGCACCTTCAACACGATACCACACTTCATCAACAGTAGTGACTGGCGTATTGTGACGAGCCAGTTGCTCGGCCGCCATTGACCAGACGTTTTCAATTGGTGAGATATCTGGAGAATGTGCTGGCCAGGGCAGCAGTCGAACATTTCCTGTATCCAGAATTGCCTGTACAGGACCTGCAACATGCGGTAGTGCATTATCCTGCTGAAATGTACGCTTTGGCAGGGTTCGAATGAAGGGTAGAGGCACGCGTCGTAACCCATCTGAAATGTAATGTCCACTGTTCAAAGTGCCCTCAGTGCGAACAAGAGGTGACCGAGACGTGTAACCAATGGCACCCTATACCATTACGCCGGGTGATACGGCAGTATGGCGAAGACGAATACACGCTTCCAATGTGCGTTCACCGCCATGTCGCCAAACACGGTTGTGACCATCATGATGCTGTAAACAGAACCTGGATTCATCCGAAAAAATGACGTTTTGCCATTCGTGCACCCAGGTTCGTCGTTGGGTACACCATCGCAGAGGCTCCTGTCTGTGATGCAGCGTCAAGGGTAACCGCAACCATGGTCTCCGAGCTGATAGCCCATGCTGCTGCAAACGTCGTCGAACTGTTCGTGCAATTGGTTGTTTTCTTGCAAACGTCCCCATCTGTTGACTCAGGGATCGAGGCGTGGCTGCACGATCCGTTACTGCCACGCGGATAAGATGCCTGTCATCTCGACTGCTAGTGATACGAGGCCGTTAGGATCCAGCACGGCGTCCGTATTACCCTCCCGAACGCACCGATTCCAAATTCTGCTAACAGTCAGTGGATCGACCAACGCCAGCAGCAATGTCGTGATACGATAAACCGCAATCGCGATAGGCTACAATCAGACCTTTATCAAAGTCGGAAACGTGATGGTACGCATTTCTCCTCCTTACACGAGGCATCACAACAACGTTTCACCAGTCAACGACGGTCAACTGCTGTTTGTGTATGAGAAATCGGTTGGAAATTTTCCTCATGTCAGCACGTTGTAGGTGTCGCCACAGGCGCCAATCTTGTGTGAATGCTCTGAAAAGCTAATGATTTGCATTTCACAGCATCTTCTTCCTGTCGGTTAAATTTCGCGTCTGTAGCACGCCACCTTCGTGGTGTAGCAATTTTAATGGCGAGTAGTGTAGATGCCAGTAGTGAGATACGTATCTCACCACTGAAATCTAGTACAGCCGCACGCAGTTGACGTCAACAAGTGTTTGGGCATGAAGATTACGTTGTTACAACGTTGAAACTAGTTGCCAAAATAAACTCGACACCTTAAATACAGCTGGAGGAATTTCTTCATTTTTAATGCGAATCCATCCTGGACATGCCGACAAGGGTTTATGAATTTATTTGTAAAAGTATAGACAGCATGGTGCGTCTCCTGCTTCAAGTCGGGCCGTTAGACTTCCAACCCCCCCCCCCCCCCCCCCCTCTTAAGAGAAAAATAACTGGTGATGAGACATGAGTCTATGGTTATGATGACGGGACCAAGGTTCAGTCTTCACAATGGATGGGGAAAGGTTGTCCGAGACCAAAAAAAGCTCGCCAGGTCAGGTCAAGTCAAATGTCGACGCCATGCTGATAGTTGTCTTAGACTTCAAAGGGTTAGTTCATCACGAGTTCGTGCCACAGGGTTAAACTGTTAATTGACAGTACCGTCGGGACGTGTTTCGACGCCTGCGAGAAAATATGAGAAGGATACTGCCTGAAATGTGGCGAGACATTTAATGGCTCTTGTATTACGAAAACGCACCCGCGCATTCATCCCTGTTGGTACGTGACTGTTTCACAAAGAAACGAAATTACTGTGCTACCTCATCCTCCGTGCCCTCCAGACCTGGGCCCCGTGAGCCACCTTTATTTCCAGAGATGAGAACCCCGTTGGAAGGATGAAGATTTGCAATGATAGACGAGACTAATGAAAATTCGCAGATGGCGCTTCACTCGATCCAGCAAGGGGCGAAGGGGCGTAGCAAGACTGCTTTCGGTAGTGGGAGCAGTGTAGCAATTGTAGAGGAGAGTATTTCAAAGGAGACCGGGCACAATAAGTAAAATGCGAGCGTAGAAAAAAATTGTGGACGAATTTCTGGAATTTTTTGTCCATACGAAGTTTTCTTTTATTTTTTACTTCACATGAGCGTACCTGTTATATCTTTGGATATTGTCCATTCCTCCTGCGACACCTGTACAGTGAATTAAAAATTAAAAGGAAGGTCAGCGTTGGCTGTAATATTGATGATTTATTGATAGCAAAATATCTTCAGTGCTGTTGTGTACAAATTAAACTCAGACACTGGTATCATGTGATCAGTAACCAAAACTGAGACGCGATCACAATAATAATTGTGATCGCGTCTCAGTTTTGGTTACTGATTACTTGATACCAGTGTCTGAGTTTAATTTGCACACAACAGCACTGAAGGTGATCAGTATGTGATTGAAAATGGATTTTGCTATCAATAAAACATCAATATTACGGCCAACGCTGACCTTCCTTTTAATTTATCATATATGGTCGTTGTGCACACAGCACTCCGTGGAGTCGCCAATCAACCTGTACAGTGGTCGGAGACACCAAACACTACATACAGGGAAGCAAGTTGAAACTTCCTGGCAGATTAAAACTGTGTGCCCGACCGAGACTCGAACTCGGGACCTTTGCCTTTCGTGGGCAAGTGCTCTAACCAACTGAGCTACCGAAGCACGACTCACGTCCGGTACTCACAGCTTTACTTCTGCCAGTATCCGTCTCCTACCTTCCAAACTTTACAGAAGCTCTTCTGCGAACCTTGCAGAACTAGCGCTCCTGAAAGAAAGGATACTGCGGAGACATTGCTTAGCCACAGCCTGGGGGATGTTTCCAGAATGAGATTTTCACTCTGCAGCGGAGTGTGCGCTGATATGAAACTTCCTGGCAGATTAAAACTGTGTGCCCGACCGAGACTCGAACTCGGGACCTTTGCCTTTCGCGCACTTGCCCGCGAAAGGCAAAGGTCCCGAGTTCGAGTCTCGGTCGGGCACACAGTTTTAATCTGCCAGGAAGTTTCATATCAGCGCACACTCCGCTGCAGAGTGAAAATCTCATTCAGGGAAGCAAGTTGTTTACTGTGTAATAGAAGAGACAAAACATGTGATGGAGGCAGGCAGCTGACCGGAGTTGTGGAGCGTTCCCCGTGGCCGCCGGGACGGCTGGCTCGCCGCTTCTTTGTGCCCGGGGCAGCCAATCGGCCGCCGGGGCTGGGACTGGTTTGCCGCTCACACCTGCCGTCTCGCCACAGCCCGGCGCGCCACACCAAAATGGCCGCGCAGCCAGGCTCCGGCCACACACACTGCTGGACGCTCAGCTCTTCGAACATACGCTGCCGCACGCCCAGCAACCTCGTACTGTAAGGCCTCCGTTCCCTCATACCGCTGTAAGGCCTGTCCCCACTCGGAGACTCCGTGTTCGCAAGTGTCGAAGCACATACCATAACCACTCGTTAGTGTTGCTGACGGATATTTATGCTGCACTCTGTCCTAAATTACTTCAGGACTGACGCTTCTTCAGTGGGCGCGGAACGGAGCTGCCACGCCCCGCACGTAACACACACGTGATTTTCCATTTCATTCAACTCGCTCAAACAGGCAAACTACTCGATTTATAAATATAGTAATTGCATCAATGTGTTCTGGAAGACTTACTCTATGTTTTGATTTTAGTTTAGTACGCGGCAACAAATTATGAAGACGATACACGGACAGTTTACGAAAATGCGTTTTCCCACGACCTTATGAAGTTCGGTGAATACATTATGCGAATGAAATCTTAAAAATACATCACATACTTGGATGTTCGAAACGAGAACTCTGTCGGAATTCTCTAATGTGAGATAATTTGAGTTAAAAACGACGCATAATGGTTCGCTCGCGCGTTAAGGGAAGGTTTACTACCTTTGGCCCGCAAAAAGCATGTTCTTTGAGATTTTTTTTCTTTTGAGCTGTTATAGATATCAATGTCAAATTTGGTCAGAATCTTTATTGATATTTCCACTACAAACTGGAATTTTTTCGACCGGAAATATCGAAGAGCAGAGGCGGAAGTGCAGTCGGAACGAAACAAAATTTCGATGTAGACCTCCATGCGCGGTATGTCACAGGTCAGCTGGCTCGTCTGAAATCAAAATTGAGTTGACGTTAGCGAAGTATTTAAGATTCTTTAGGCGTTGTACCTCTTTTAAGTCATTTGGACCATAGGGAACAAAATGTCGGCCATTTGAAATAAAAGCTGGGTTTTTTCGTCGATTTTTCGACCTCGTCGGCCAAGTAAAAATATGTATAGTTGATGGATGAGGAATAAAAGTGGTACAACTCCTAGCTTCGTCGGAAACAAAGAATCATGCCAATCGGCTCCGAAGATTCGAAGTTACCATACCGCGCGATAAAAAAAAGTCATTTCGAGAAAAACGCATTTGAAGTTGTGACTGCATATAAATGCAATATTATGCAACTTACGTTCAGTCTGCTATTACGGTCCATAACCTAGTCCTTCCTCTTCCTCATAAAGGGCATTCTGCTCGACCTGGGCCATCCTGCGCTGCTACAGAGCCGCTCGTACGGCCGGCGACAAGAGGTTTTCGGCCGCTTGAATACGGCGGTCGTCCGAATGCTTGGCGAACTTCGTCGAATAGAGTCCCGGGTGACGTCCGTCGTTGTCATGGTCTTCAGAATTGCTGAATACCCTTCTTTCAAGCTGCTCACTGCCAGGAAAGCTGCAATCTTGCATGGGGGCTAACTTCCAAGCACACGCGTTCAAACTTTCATTTGAATTTTGTGTGTTTCCTCCAAAGCACCGGTACAATAACTCGTCCTCCGGAAGGGCCTCGTAGATCGGATGAATCACTTTTGAACTTCTTTGCAGACCAGCTGGTCGCCTTGATATGTCCGGTAGCCTCTGCAATGCGCCACTTGCACCAACTAGTTTCCCCAGCCGGACAATTTTGGTGTTGTGGGTGGTCATCCGTCGAACACTTGCAGAAATACGTTGCCCAAATTGCCTTCTTCATCTGTTCCACCGAATTGGAATGCCGTCGGATTGCCAAGCCGTAGTACATCGTAAGCTCCTTGATCGCTTTACAAGTTTTAGTCATGGACAAGCACGTAGAATAATTTTTCGCGGCTACAAAGTGTAAGTAGGCTGTTTAGGTTTTCTTATATTGGTAACGCCACGTAGCGCTCTGAAAATCACTGGCTGTGCTGTGTGCAGTCAGTGGCTGGTTGGCATTGTTGTAATACTCGCCTTTGTAGTGTTGGGCAGCTGGACGTTAACAGCGCGTAGCGTAGCGCAGTTGGAGGTGAGCCGCCAGCAGTGGTGGACGTGGGGAGAGAGATGGCGGTTTTGAAATTTGTAAGAATGGATGTCATGAACTGATATATATATTATGACTATTAAGGTAAATACATTGTTTATTCTCTATTAAAATCTTTCATTTGCTAACTATACCTATCAGTAGTTAGTGCCTTCCGTAGTTTGAATCTTTTATTTAGCTGGCAGTAGTGGCGCTCGCTGTATTGTAGTAGTTCGAGTAACGAAGATTTTTGGTGAGGTAAGTGATTTGTGAAAGGTATAGGTTAATGTTAGTCAGGGCCATTCTTTTGTAGGGATTATTGGAAGTCAGATTGCGTTGCGCTAAAAACATCGTGTGTCAGTTTAATCACAGTCTTGCACAATTTTTCTAAGAGAACGTTTCATAAAAGTTCAAATTCCCGAAAAAAAAAATTGGTGCGGGAAAAAGGCCGATTTCAGGCAGGTGCATTTTTTTTGTTCAACCGCCAATAAGAAACATTTCCGTTCCGTATTCGGAAAAACCGTTTCACGGGTGGATTCTAAACACTTTTACAGATCAAAAATGCAATTAAAAATCGATTTTTGGAACCAAAAGATAGTCAATCTCCCCTTAACTACTAATCGGGTGGCTGTACGTTTTCGATACGAGAAACAGATCGCTATAGGTTTGTAGTGAAACTGTTATTAATTTTTCTGCTTCGCCTTCTTCATTCCAACACAACAAAAAGAAGATTAAGCGTGTTTTTCACGGTGGGAAAACGTGTCTTAAATAGGCCAGTCTGTGTTATTTAGAAAGAACAAAAGAGATACAAATAATAGGGCCTCCGTATTACGGCAGTTATATCGTATATAGTAATATTTATTTTGTGTACAGAGACTGAATTCCTGAGATGAACATCCTTTGGGATTAGTTGCTAATAAGGTCTTCTTATTAATAGGTCAAAATCTACAACGATATAATTTCACTATGTAGGTGTTTAATGGATGTGAACCGCGTACGCCGAACAAGTAGCTGAATCGTCTTGTGCTCCATTTTTGCGCAGATAATGGAAAAACTCCACTGATATCTTTCTTGTCGCTATGACAATGATGTTTCGCGAGTTCGTCGACGTCGAATAGGCGGAACTGTGGCTTATGGAGAGAAATTTTTTTTCCATAAACTCCACAGTTTTAAGGTCATCTCTAACATCGACGTTATGACTCTGAAGCCAATCAACCATTTCCTCCTTTCGGTTTGCCAAGATAGGTGCCTCGCCAACAACTACTGAATGGCAACGAGCTGTATCTAGAATTATTCTTGACGGTTTTTTGAGATTTGCTATTAGTGAGTCTTTGAACAAGTTTGTATATGTAACGTGGTTAATTTCTTCGTGACAATCTCTTTCTTTGATCTGAAAAGCAGGAGACTGTCTGGAAGAAAATCTTGCGAGGTACCTGCATGGACAAGAAAACGTCTGCACCCTTGCCAGAAGTCATTGCCATTGTTGGTTAAGCTGTGTCGTCTGTCCAGCACTGCCTGACAACGTGACCAGAACTGACTCACGTTTCCTTCGAGCCACATCACTTCGTCGATATTTACGCTCTGGCTGTCCCTTAAAAATCAGCATCGCCATGGAGCTGTATCGTCCCTCTCCGTCAACAGCTTACGGTCACAGAAACGTCCATAGTGAAAGCCCGGGTTGTGTGAAAGTGTGGAGAAGGATGTGCAATTGCCTTGAAAATGCCCTGATTCTTTAAATGTGACAGTAACTTTCTGTGCGACAATTGTTATGAACACTACGCGGAATCGCTTTGCTTTGTTTATATTCAAAGCTGCAGCAGTCCTATTACTTTGTTGAGAGAGAGCAGCGTGCCACCATTTTCATTTTCAAAGTAGGCACGTAACGCACCAACCATACTTCTTCGTTACCATCGTACGGTTATCCCCTGGCGAAAAGAACAACGTCAAAATTTTCCACTTACATGTACAGTCGTGGACAAAACGAGCGAGACCCCTCGCCTTTTCGTTATACTGATCTGCACAGCTTTGAAGTCTGCTATACAACATAACAGGCAAGGCGACGAAGTGCTACCAACATACTATGCACAGGCGTGAAATTGATGAACTATCCAAACTTTGTCAGACTGTTTTCAATCATATTTAAGACTATATGAGGGTTGGAACTTAGATAGTGGCAACTATTTATTCACAACCGAAACAAAAGAGGTACATGTTTGCACCTGTTACTGTCCTTCAAAGTAGTCACCAGCGTTGTGTAGAACCCGTTGCCGTTACTCTCGAATAACAGTATTTTGTTATTTCGATAACATCTCGAATGATTGTCACATAAGCGGTGACATAAAGGTAGAAAATTCATGTATTAGAGTCCAGAAAGCTCTATGGAAATCGTATTGCCATTTTCATTGCGAAATTGCAGGCTTATTCATGTCTGGGGTAATAATAGAGGGCTGTTTGCCTGGGTTGTCTGCTAGCATAGTGAAAGGTGTTTGCTACTGCAACAGAAGTCTGGTTTGTTTTCAGTTCTAATCTCGATGGAGGCAGATAGACTATCAGTAAAGCAATTTGAAGAAATACTATCGCCCCCAATACGTTTTATTGCTACATTTATTCTGTACTGGCGCCCTGTGGATGTCCATATGAAACTCTTGTAGAATTTCATACTTGTTACTGCCTTCCTTTTTCCGATTCTGTCAATAATTGAACTGACTTACGTGTGGCACTGAATGATTTTTAACTGAATTTCGTTATGAATCTTCACGCATTGCTAAATTTGCACACTTTCATAGTAGGTCAGCAACGGTAATCCACTATGACCCGGTCTGAAAATTGACGCAAATCGTTTCGCAGGCGAATTCACATAATATTTTGCTAATTCGTAACGATCTGGGGTACTTTGTCTTATAGAACAGTTGTGTTATCTCGATAAGCTTAAATTCATTTTTATTAGTAAAGTCATACTAATTGGCGTTTCTTCTTTCATTTATGTCTTATATTTACGTATTGTGTTTAACACACTGGTCAGCATTAGTATAGTCTTACACCTGACTGACAAAATCTGGATAGTTCGTCAATTTCACGCCTGTGCATAGTATGTTGGTAGCACTTCGTCGCCTTGTCTGTTATGCTGTGTAGCAGACTGGAAAGCTGTGCGGATCAGCATAACGAAAAGGCGAGGGGTCTCGCTCGTTTTGTTCACGACTGTACGTATGTTTACCGGGGACCTAGAAACGATGGAGGGGCTCTGTCCCCGCTGCAAATGTAGTGGTCCACAACCCCACGACGACTACCGCAGTCCACTTCACCCCTCCACCGCCCCACACCGAACCCAGGGATATTGTGCGGTTCAGCGCCTGGTGGACCCTCCCAGAGAACATCTCACACCAGACGAGTGTAAACCCCTATGTTTGCGTGGTAGAGTAATGGTGGTGTACGCGCATGGTGTACGCGTACGTGGAGAACTTGTTTGCGCAGCAATCGCCGATATAGTGTAGCTCAGGTGGAATAAGGGGAACCAGCCTGCATTCACCAAGGCAGATCGAAAACCACCTAAAAACCATCCACAGACTGGCCGGCTCACCAGATCTCGACACAAGTCCGTCGGGCGGATTCGTGCCGGGGACCAGTCGCTTCTTCCCACTCCGGAAAGCCGTGCGTTCGACCGCTCGGCTAACCGGGCGGGCTTCCACTTATAATTTACAGCGAATTTCCCGCTGACATCGTTGTGTACCACCCAACGAATAGCAGAGACAACGAATAACAGCGGCAACGAGTAATGGTATATTCAGGGGATTCCTTGATGACACTTATCATTATTTAATCTGTAGTGAAATTGGGAATGTGAGGCCGAAAGTGCAGGAGGTCAGGTCCATATGTAAGAGGATAAGAGTGGAGAAACTTCAGGATAAGGAAATCAGGCTCAAGTACATAACAGCGATCTCAGAAAGGTACCAGTTAGTTGAATGTAGTCAATTACAGTCATTGGAAAAGGAATGGACAAGGTACAGGGACACAGTACTTGAAGTGGCTAAAAAATGTCTTGGAACAGTAGTATGTAAAAGTAGGATGAAGCAAACAGCTTGGTGGAATGACACAGTCAAGGCAGCCTGTAAAAGGAAAAAGAAGGCGTATCAAAAATGGCTACATACTAAAACTCAGGTGGACAGAGAAAGTTATGTTGAAGAAAGAAACAAAGCCAAACAGATAATTGCAGCATCCAAGAAGAAATCTTGGGAAGACTTTGGAAACAGGTTGGAGACTTTGGGTCAAGCTGCTAGAAAACCATTCTGGAGTGTAATTAGCAATCTTCGAAAGGGAAGTAAGAAGGAAATGACAAGTATTTTGGACCTGACCAGGTCAGGAAAACTGCTGGTGAATCCTGTGGATTCCTTGGGCAGATGGAGGGAATATATTGAAGAGTTGCTCAATGTAGGTGAAAATACGACCAGTAATGATTCAGTTTTCGAGGTACAATGGGATAGGAATCATTATGGAAATAGGATCACATTTCAGGAAGTGGAGAAAATGGTCAGTAGATTGCAGTGCAATAAAGCAGCTCGGGTGGATGAAATTAAGTCGAAGCTCATCAAATACAGTGCAATGTCAGGTCTTAAATGACTACTCAGGGTAATTGAAATGGCCTGGGAGTCGGAACAGGTTCCATCAGACTGGAAGAAAGCAGTAATCACACCAATCTTTAAACATGGAAACAGAAAAGATTGTAACAACTACAGAGGTATCTCTTTAATCAGCGTTGTGGGTAAAATCTTCTCAGGTATTGTTGAAAGGAAAGTGCGAGTATTAGTTGAGGACCAATTGGATGAAAATCAGTGTGGGTTTAGGCCTCTTAGAGGTTGTCAGGACCAGATCTTTAGCTTACGGCAAATAATGGAGAAGTGTTATGAGTGGAACAGGGAACTGTATCTATGCTTTATAGATCTAGAAAAGGCATATGACCGGGTTCCTAGGAGAAAGTTATTGTCTGTTCTACGAGATTGTGGAGTAGGAGGCAAACTTTTGCAAGCAATTAAAGGTCTTTACATGGATAGTGAGGCAGCAGTTATAGTTGACGGTAAATTGAGTTCATGGTTCAGAGTAGTTTCAGGGCTAAGAAAAGGCTGCAACCTGTCTCCACTGTTGTTCATATTATTTATGGATCATATGTTGAAAACAATAGACTGGCTGGGTGAGGTCAAGATATGTGAACACAAAATAAGCAGTCTTGCATATGCGGATGACTTAGTTGTGATGGCAGATTCGATTGAAAGTTTGCAAAGTAATATTTCAGAGCTAGATCAGAAATGTAAGGACTATGGTATGAAGATTAGCATCTCCAAAACGAAAGTAATGTCAGTGGGAAAGAAATATAAACGGATTGAGTGCCAAATAGGAGGAACAAAGTTACAACAGGTGGACAGTTTCAAGTACTTAGGATGCATATTCTCACAGGATGGCAACATAGTGAAAGAACTGGAAGCGAGGTGTAGCAAAGCGAATGCAGTGAGCGCTCAGCTACTATCTACTCTCTTCTGCAAGAAGGAAGTCAGTACCAAGACTAAGTTATCTGTGCACCGTTCAATCTTTCGACCAACTTTGTTGTATGGGAGCGAAAGCTGGGTGGATTCAGGTTACCTTATCAACAAGGTTGAGGTTACGGATATGAAAGTAGCTAGGATGATTGCAGGTACTAGTAGATGGGAACAATGGCAGGAGGGTGTTCACAATGAGGAAATCAATGAAAAACTGGGAATGAACTCTATAGATGCAGCAGTCAGGATGAACAGGCTTAGATGGTGGGGTCATGTTACACGCATGGGAGAAGCAAGGTTACCCAAGAGACTCATGGGTTCAGCAGTAGAGGGTAGGAGGAGTCGGGGCAGACCAAGGAGAAGGTACCTGGATTCGGTCAAGAATGATTTTGAAGTAACAGCTTTAACATCACCACCATCAGAACCAATGTTAGCACTGAATAGGGGATCATGAAGGAATTTTATAAGGGGGCTATGCTCCAGACTGAACGCTGAAAGGCATAATCAGTCTTAAATGATGATGATGATGATGATGATGATGATGATGAGTGATGTCGGAGATCTGACGTTTTAAGGAATTCCTGATATTCACGGTACACGCGTGCGATGGTCGTACGGGAAAATCGCCACTTCATCGCTACCTCGGAGATGCTGTGTCCCATCGCTCGTGCACCGATTATAATTCCGCGTTCAAGCTCACTTAAATCTTGATAACCTGCCATTGTAGCAGCAGTAACCGATCTAACAACTGCGCCTATATAAGCATAGGCGTTGCCGACCGCAGCGCCATATTCTGCCTGTTTATATATTTCTATATTTGAATACGCCTTCCTATACTAGTTTCTTTGGCGCTTCAGTATAGTATGAAAGGGGTCTACAGTACTACCTAAAACGAATATTTCAACACAATTGTTGTTACGCTTCAGTAATAATAACAACGATATTAGTAGCTTTGCACTCTATGCAATTACTACACCAGCACCCTCAAAAGTTTCACATAGTCGTTGACTGTCCTCCTACTCTTCGAAGGACTTCTCTGCTTTCCTGTTACATTTCTTCATTTTGTATTTCATCTCTCCAATTAATTTTTAGCACTCTTCGACAGCACCAAATGTTAAATGCTTCCAGGTTTCTCTTATCCTGATACACGATAGTCCTCGTATGACTGACACACAAAGCTATGCTCTTGCCGTACGTTTTCAGGAACGACTTGGTCGCTCTCGTATGCTCTCGTATCAATATTTGTTATTAGGCGATCTCTGACATGTCCTCTACTTCGGCCATTCTATGTAATCTTGCTTCCCAAATAGGAGAATTGCGCCATGTGTCCCTTGTGATGTTAAACGAGTCCTTATTCTCCTTTGGACTGCACTCCATCACCTTGGTCTTTGTTTTGTTCATCCTTAAGTCATGTTCTGTGCTAAGAATACTGTCTATTCCTTTATACTTACCTCCGACCAGATGGATTAAGTCGTCTAAAAACGACCTTACCAGTAGCAGTTCTTCTTGCAGCAGTTATGGGGTTTCAATTGTCACCTCGAAAAACTGTAACTATGATCCTAAAACCTAGTTATGGTGTGTGTCCGCCTCTAAACATTCTCCCTCAATTGCTACATATCTTCCCCAACAATAATGACTCGGCGAATACCTTGATTGAAGAAATTTGTATACTAGCTGCCCAAGAAAAGTACCGACTCCAAAAAGCACCTTGACGTCATTCAGAAAATGCCTGCCACGCAATGGTTTCTTCATTCGAGGAAAGAAGTCATTGTGTGCCCTGACCTCAGAAAATACGAGGATGAGGTAAAATCTGTTAGCAGAAAGAAGCAGCACGTGTAACTGTGTCCTGTATACAATCAGCTGGAGCGTTGTGGTGGACCAGACACGCCACCGTGGACAGCTTCGCGCAACGCTTCGTATCAATAATCTGCTGTAATCTTGTAGGGATATTTTGGTAGGTCACTCTTGTGACGACTGGCCCCTTACGAACATAATCTGTTAAAAAGCAAGCATTCAGGATCACACCGCTCGAAGCAGGTTGGGTTTGGCGCCTTTTTCGGGGACGTCGAATCCACAGATAGGACACAAAGAGTAGAGAGAACACATACTTCAAATAGATCTAAACATTTAGTAAAACACTTATCAGAACCTAAATATTATAGCATAGGGGTTCCGCAAGGTAGCATATTAGGACCAATACTGTTCCTGATATACGTCAATGACTTTCCCAGTAGTGTTACTCATGGTGAAAAAATCCTCTTCGCTGATGACAGCAATATTACAGTCACTGAGGAAACGAGAAAACTCCTTGCCGAGAAAGCAAATGAAACTCTCAAAGAAGTTTATGATTGGTCAATAAGTGATGAAGTGACACTGAACATAAAGAAAACTAATGCCAAGAATTTCAGTTTGAAGAGGAAAAATGACAATGTTAAATTAAATGTAGATGGCACCTCTATAGACTGTGTAACAAATGCAAAATTTTTAGGAATGAATATTGATTCTCAGTTGAAGTGGTGTGAACACGCAAAGGTACTTGCAAACAGACTGTCATCTGCATGTTATGCCCTTAGAATCCTATCATCCGCGTGTAACACGCAGTGTCTTTTAGTTACATATTACTCATATGTACACTCAGTTCTTAGCTATGGAATTCTTTTTTTGGGAACAAATGCACAAAATATGAACACAGTTTTCAAACTACAGAAAAGAGCCTAAGACTAATAACAAAAACACTAGTCGAGCTCATTATAAAGATGCGTTCAGAACACTGGGGATTTTAACTGCTCCATGTGAATACATCTACCTGTCAGTTGCACACATCAAAAATAACATTGGCAATTACTGCACAAACAGCTCTGTCCATGACCATGCGACAATAGATGTACTCAACTTACATATAGCAAGAAAAAATAAACACAAAACTCAAAACAGAATTTTCTACCAAGGAATAAAACTGTACACTAAATTACCAAAAGAGATTAAAGAAATTGCCAAAATATACTTATTTAAAAAGGTAGCTAAAAAGTACCTGCTGTACAGTACATTTTATACAATGAACAATTACTTAGCTAAAACAGAGTAAGGGTTTGATAAAAAATGTTATACAAATAAATAGTAATAATAATGATTATAAAATATCCAACATTCCGCATAACACCTTCACTTTATGTTTTTCCTTTCTAGAAATACTTACCCCCAAGCTATGCATAGCACAATACTAACACCTTTCTGCGCGCAACATCTCACTCATTGTGGGGCGATGCTGACTCAGTTTTTCAGGATAGCAAATGGGAAGCTGCGGTTCAGAAAATGTCTCAGATATCACCAGTGTGTGTGTGTGTGTGTGGGAGGGGGGGGGTGTGAATCAAATGATTGTCTCTAACTAGAAGTCTGTAAATATATGTGTATACGAATTAGCTTATTTTAAACTGATCTAAACTTGTAAATACTTTGACATGTCCTATATCCTTGTAAAAAGAGACCTACGGATGAATAAAGCTACTACTACTACTATTACTATTACTACTTGTTTCCAGTGTTTACTGTTCTCCTGTATCTCGTCCAGCATTCGTCCATGGGGATTATCCGGTTAACGAAACGTCTGGAATGGCCGAACACAGTTGCGACATTTCTGCTTCTTCCACGCTTCGGCGTGCTTTTAAAATGGGAATGAGCAGCCACTTTGAATACTCAAACGTGTGTATTGTAAATTATTGGTCTCTCTACTTCAGCCACCGGAAGGTTTCAGATTGATTGCAGAATGGAAAGAAAGAGATTTCGGAACCAGATTTTAAACTTTAAGACATTACTGGGGCAGATTAAAACAGAAAATATTGGGAAAAGGAAGGAAATGAAGAAGATGGGACCAGAACAACTGGAAAGAATGAAAATTTGTTGAGAGTTTCAGAGGGAGGAATTTAATTGATGAAAGGAGAAGATATAAAAATGCGACAAAGGGAATGCTGTGTCGTCCGAACAAGACACGGCCAGGGCAAAAGCACCACAGGCGCAAAAATGCGAGCTGGTGTCAGTGCCGTAGAGACTCCTCCCCACTTGCGCGAGTTCCACCAGCGCCCCGACGATGAAGGTATGACGGTATCGACTTCGCCTCGGCCAATTGCCGGCCCAGTGCAATCCGCCAATGACCGGACAACAACGGACAAGAGCCTACTCGGAAGATAGAAAAGCAGCTCTCGCCCACTTGGTCGTTCAGGGCTGACTTAGAAAAGGAACGTTATTTAGTGAACTCTTAGAAGCGAACACAGTTTGTTGTTGTGGTCTTCAGTCTAGAGAATGGTTCGATGCACCTCTGCATGCTACTCTATCCTGTGCAACGTTCTTCATCTCCGAGTAACTACTGCAACCTACATCCTTCTGAATCTGCTGAGTGTATTCACCTCTCGGTCCCCCTCTACGATTTTTACTCTCCACGCTTCCCTCCATTACCAAATTGGTGATCCCTTGATGCCTCAGAACTTGTCCTGCCAACTGATCCCTTCTTCTAGTCAAGTTGTGCCACAAATTCCTCTTCTCCCCAATCCTATTCAGTACCTCCTCATTAGTTACGTGATCTACCATCTAATCATCAGCATTCTGCTGTAGCATCACACTTCGAAAGCATCTATTCTCTTCTTGCCTACACTGTTTATCGTCCATGTTTCACTTCCATATATGGCTACACTCGATGTAAATACTTTCAGAAACGACTTCCTGACACTTAAATCTATACTCGATATTAACAAATATCTCTTACTCAGGAACGCTTTCCTTGCCATAGCCAGTCTACATTCTACGTTCTCCCACAGTCGTCAGTTATTTTGCTTCTCAAATAGCGAAACTTATTTACTACTTACGTAATCCGTTAAAAATCACCTGATTTAATTCTACCACCTTCCATTATCCTCGTTTTGCTTTTGGTTATATCCTCCTTTCCAGACACTGTCCATTCCGTTCAACTGCTCTTCCAAGTCTTTTGCTGTCTCTGACAGAATTACGTCTTAGGCAAACCTGAAAGTTGTTATGTCTTCTCCATGGACTTTAATTTCTACTCCAAATTTTTCTTTTGTTTCTTTTATTGCTTTCTCAATATACAGATTGAATAACAGGCTACAACCATGTCTCAGTCCCTTCTCAGCCGGCCGCTGTGGCCGAGCGGTTCTAGGCGCTTCAGTCTGGAACCGCGCTGCTGCTACGGTCGCAGGTTCGAATCCTCCTCAGGCATGGATGTGTGTGATGTTCTTAGGTTAGTTGGGTTTAAGTAGTTCTAAGTCTACGGGACTGATGACCTCAGAAGTTAAGTCCTATAGTGCTTAGAGCCGTTTGAACCATCCTTTCTCAAGTTCTATTTTATCCCTGCCACCTTCAGAACTTGAAAGAGAGTATTCCATTCAACATTGTCAAAAGCTTTGTCTAAGTCTAAAAATGCGAGAAACGTAGGTTTGCCTTTCCTTAATCTTTCTTCTAAGATAAGTCGTAGGGTCAGTATTCCCTCGCCTGTTCCAACATTTCTGCGGAATCCAAACTGATCTTCTCCGAGGTTGGCTTCTACCAGGTTTTCCATTCGTCTGTACAGAATTCGTGTTAGTATTTTGCAACCGTGGCTTATTAAACTGATTATTCTGTAATATTTGCACTTATCAGCACGTATTTTCTTTGGAACAGGAATTATGATATTCTTGAAGTCTGGGCCTATTTCGCCTGTCTTATACATCTAGTTTTGTTATGGCTGGCCCTCTCAAGGCTATCAGTAGTTCTAATGGAATGTCGTGTACTCCTAGCTCCTTGTTTCGGTCTTTCAGTGCTTTATACAATTCTCCTCGTTGTATCATATCTCCCGTCTCTCCTTCATCTACTTCTCTCCCAGTTCCATAGCACTACCTTCAAGTTGATCTCCGTACTCTAGCCCCTCTATAGACTGTGCTCCTTCCACCTTTCAGCTTTCACTTCTTTGCTTTGGACTGATTTTCCATCTGAGCTCTTTATGCTTATACAGCTGCTTCTCTTTTCTCCAAAGGTCTATTTAATACTCCTGCAGGTGGTATCTATTTTTCCGCTAGTGATGTATGCTTCCAAAACCTTACATTTGTACTTTAGCCATTCCTGCATAGCCATTTTGCAGTTCCTATCAACCTCTTTTTCAGATGTTTGTATTCCCTTTTGTCTGCTTCATTTGCTGCGCTTTTATGTTGTCTCCTTTTATCAGTTAAACTGAATATTACTTGTGTTATGCAAGGGATGTTATAATTCCTGATCCATAGGAAGCAGATGCTGACATTCGTGAATCTTACGGAATTAATAAGTTATGGATGCAAAACACTAACAGAAAATCTTTACAGAAGAACAATGTAAAAAGTGGTAGAAGCTGACCTCGAGGAAGATCAGTTTAGATTCCGGAAGAACGTAGGAACACGCAAGGGAATACGTATCCTACGAGTTATCTTATAAGATAGCTTAAGGAAAGGGAAACCTACGTTTCTAGCATTTGTAGACGTAGAGAAAGCTTTTGACAGTGCTGACTGGAATACTCAGTTTGACGTTCTGAAAGTAGTAAGGGTTACATACAGGGAAAAAGACTATTGCCAACATGCACAGAAATCAGACGGCAGTCGAGAGGCATGAAAGGGAAGCAGTGTCTGAGAAGGAAATGTAGCCTACCACCCATGTCATCAGTCAGTAGGCTATACTGAGCAGGCAGTAAATAAAACCAAAGAAGAATTTGGAATTAAAGTTCAGGGAGATGAGACAAAAACCTTGAGGTTTTGATGATGAGATTGTAATTCTGTCAGAGACATCAAAGGACTAGAAAGTGCTAATTCGCGAGTGTTGAAAGTGTTAAAATCCAAGGACGGTGTAGGCTATTGTTGAACTGTTAATCAAACACGTAGAGCTGTCATCACTTAACATTTCCGGGCTGAGTTGCCGTGGTCCATACATAAGCTACACCAGGGGTCTCAGATATTCCGTGCAGTTGTGGAAAGGTCTATATAGGCACAACAAAAAGAAGCGTCAACACCCGTCTGGGTGAACATAAAAGGAACTGCCGCCTCGGACATATTAATAAATCGGCTGTAGCGGAACATGTGTTTCAGGGAGGTGATCATGAAATAAAGTTTTGTGAGACGACCGAAATAGCAAAGACGTCCCATTATTTTGTGCGAATGTACAGAGAGGTCATTGAGATTGCCAAACACTACAATAATTTTACTAGAAAAGATGAAGGCATTAGGCTGGATGTCAACATTGCAGCAAGAGCGTGACAATCGATTAGTTTCAACTGAGAAAGTTGGCAGTATCAGAGATCATAGCACAACGAACGTCACGTGATTGACAATGGCGCCCTCTGGATGGCTTATATATACGGCGCTCACTGGCGCTCTCGTTGCAGTTCGCCGATTGTCCTCGGAGGATGCCTTCCGCAGTCAAAGGCGAAACGTCAGGGGATAGTCTTATGTATGGACCACGGCATCTCAGCTCTGAAATTTTAAGTGATGACAAACACCTTCTCTGAAAGCCTTCATAGAAGGAAGAGCCGTGTTGAGTTTATCGTGATTTAGTTCATTTTGTTTAGTATCCCTTTGGCGAGAGCATGTATATTACGTTAATTTCCGTGATTCTATGACTGAACTTTGTGTAATTCGTCTCAATTGGTAACTTTCTTTGTGCACACTTTTGTTTGTAGGGACCACGTGGTCGTGATCTCATGACAAAGTTTACGGTGCCAAGGCCATAGTGATCTTCCTCTGTAGAATATTAATTATGATTCTTAAACTATGCTTCATTTTTATAGCAATTCACTTCAAACAGAAATTTTATTCCTTTATACCGCATGTTAAAATCAAGGGAAAGCCCCTCTTGCTACCTATGTGTGCTGTGGTGAACATTTTTAGTTCTTTCGCTTACTGTTAGTCTCTCAAGTGTGTGTGAATGTAAGTGTTCTTGATTAAACCATCTTTTGACCATTCCTCTTCTATAGATCATAGAGCTTGCAGGGGACTCCGAAGTAAAGATCTAGGGTTAATTAATAGCACTCCGCCTTCAGGCCACGAGTGGCCTACCGGGACCATCCGACCGCCGTGTCATCCTCAGTGGAGGATGGGGATAAGAGGGGTGTGGGGTCATCACACCGCTCCCCTGGTCGTTATGATGGTATTCTTAACCGAAGCCGCTACTATTCGGTCGAGTAGCTCCTCAATTGGCATCACGAGGCTGAGTGCACCCCGTAAAATGGCAACAGCGCATGGCGGCCTGTATGGTCACCCATCCAAGTGCCGACCCCGCCCGATAGCGCTTAATTTCGGTGATCTCACGGGAACCGGTGTATCCAATACGGCAAGGCCGTTGCCTAGGGTTAATTAATACGCTACGTAATAGTTTGTAGGCAACAGCAACCATCTTACTACTCACTATACACGTTAATGTGCGCAATTCAATTTACCGATCTAACAAATGTTCTTTTGCCAAAATTTTTGTGTACGCTCTCACTGCTAAAATTCGACTCCTTGCTTCATCCAGCTCTGATGTACGGCACAGCCTACAGCATTCCGTTTGCGCTACAGTTGTATTGAAACCATACTTTATTCCCACATTCAGATTCATTATAAAGATACTCCTTAATTGTAAAGATACCTTTCCACTTGAAACAATATTTTGGTTGACTTTTCTAGGATCATATGGTCCCGTGAAGCTTAACAGTATAACATACCGTGTTGCAGAATGCCTCTCTTGTGGCATCTGTCACTGGAGCTTTTTGATTATCTCTTTGAAGCTTTCTTGCTTGTCAAATGTACCTGTACCGAACGCGCTGCTCTATTTTCCTATCTTCTCTATTTTCTACAGCAGGGGTACAGTGAGCCTCATGGTTGTCGCTATTGTATGAGCTGGAGCCTACTTCTTGCTGTATTCTTTGTAATGAGTCCTCGTACGCTTGCAGAAAATTCAGGTTTAGTTAATCTTCTGTTTGTTGTGTTATCTTGTTCACTAATCATTTCTGCCACTGCCGAGCTTTCCTACAACAAGAGCCAGCGCACGCATCTGTAGCCCACCTCAGCTTGCCTTTGTGTAGAAGTCGAACACGTTCAACACTTCCAGTAATTGTCCTGCAGCTGTGTAATCACACATTGAAAGGCCTTGCTGTTTATGTATGCGCAATACGCTACATTAGATTATTTTCAGCATCAATTGCCACTACCTGCACCTTGCCTCAGTCTTCTGCAGGTCCTCCAACATTTCGATACATTTCTTTATATTAGCGACTTCTCTGTATACAACACCGTCATAAGGAAAAAGCCTCGTAGAACTCCCGACAATATCTGCTACGGCATTCTTAATCTCCAGCTTGTCTCATGTTTACGTTATCCATTTGCCATAGGTCTGAATACAAAACGAGACGCGCTCCAGATCAGTCCCCTGAAAGAAACTGTGGAGCAGGACATTATTTCGTTTTTTCGTAGAAAGCTAGTTTACTATAGCATCTTTCAATCCTCGTCACCTCGCTCTTAAATTACGACTTATTCATGTACTACATGCACATGTATACTCTACGAGGCACTGTGAAATACAAGACAGAGGCTGCATCCTATTTTACCACGTACACTACTGGCCACTAAAATTGCTACACCAAGAATAAATGCAGATGATAAACGGGTATTCATTGGACAAATATATTATACTAGCACTGAGATGTGATTACATTTTCACGTAATTTGGGTGCATAGATCCTCAGAAATCAGTACACAAAAGAACCACCTCTGACCGTAATAACGGCCTTCATACGCCTGGGCATCGAGTCGAACAGAGCCTGGGTGGCGTGTACAGGTACAGCTGCCCATGCAGCTTCAACACGATACCACAGTTCATCAAGAGTAGTGACTGGCGTGTTGTGACGAGCCAGTTACTCGGCCACTACTGACCAGACGTTTTCAATTGGTGAGAAATCTGGAGAATGTACTGGCCAGGGCAGCAGTCGAACATTTTCTGTATCCAGAAAGGCCCGTACGTGACCTACAACATACGGTAGTGCATTATCCTGCTGAAGTGTAGGGTTTCGCAGGGATCGAATGAAGGGTAGAGCCACTGGTCGTAACACATCTGAAATGTAACGTCCACTGTTCAAAGTGCCGTCAATGCGAACAAGAGGGGACCGAGACGTGTAACCAATGGCACCCCATACCATCACACCGGGTGATACGCCAGTATGACGATGACGAATACACGATTCCAATGTGCGTTCACTGCGAAGTTGACAAACACGGATGTGACCATCATGATGCTGTAAACAGAACCTACATTCACCCGAAAAAATGACGTTTTGCCATTCGTGCACCCAGGTTCGTCGTTTAGTACACCATCGCAGGCGCTCCTGTCTGTGATGCAGCGTCAAGGGTAACCGCAGCCATGGTCTCCGAGCTGATAGCCCATGCTGCTGTAGTCGTACTGTTCGTGCAGATGGCTATTGTCTTGCAAACGGCCCCATCTGTTGACTCAGGGATCGACATGTGGCTGCACGATCCGTTACAGCCATGCGGATAAGATGCCTGTCATGTCGGCTGCTAGTGATACGAGGCCGTTGGGATCCAGCACGGCGTTCCGTATTACCCTCCTGAACCCACCGATTCCATATTCTGCCAACAGTCATTCGATCTCGACCAACGCGAGCAGCAATGTCGCGATACGATAAACCGCAATCACGATAGGCTACAATCCGACTTTTATCAAAGTCAGAAACGTGATGGCACGCATATCTCCTCCTTACACGAGGCATCACAACAACGTTTCACCAGGCTGTTTGTGTTTGAGAAATCGGTTGGAACTTTCCTCATGTCAGCACGTTGTAGGTGTCGCCACCGGCGCCAACCTTGTGTGTATGCTCTGAAAAGGTAATCATTTGCATATCACAGCATCTTCTTCCTGTCGGTTAAATTTCGCGTATGAAGCACGTCATCTTCGTGGTGTAGCAATGTTAATGGCCAGTAGAGTATTAAGGTTACATAGAGCCCAATCCGCGTGTGGGACGAGGGAAAAATAAATGAGCGCTGATCCGTGTTTCCTACGGCAGGTATTCTTAAGGGCTTGTAGTATACTCTTACAATAAAGAATAAAAAAAACTCTTACATTCTTCACTTAACAGTGGTTCTAGGGTTTCGAACGACAGTTTGGCCTTCTCACGTCCGCCGGCCGATGTAATTTAATTTATTATTTACTACACGAATTGATTGGTAATGGTGATTGTTGCCGACTTACGCGGTGGACCGTAATCAAAATGATATTTCATTCAATTTTTATTTACAATTAAATGCTTTTGTGAAGTTCTCTTTTTTAACAATATTAATCTTCAAGGGAAATTATTTGTTACGTTAATGGACGTTAGAATCGCTGAATCTTAAAACGTGAGAATGTAAGTAGCACAATGGAATAAACTTTTCATATTAATTTCCTCGGCTAGTCAGTTCACTTTAAAGCAAAAAATCTTTAGTTATTAATTACAATTGCGGCCCACACACGCGCGAGAGTATTTCTTCTTACCTCCGTCAACCATTGCATTGTAGTCGGAGTGCTGGCTCTGACTCTCGGCTGTTGTACTGAAAATAAGAGCCTTAAAGCTACGTATTTTCTGCAACGTCGGGCGGCTGTGGAGAAAAATGTATATTATGTTAATAGCGGGCGAGTTTTTCGCTTCCGCTAATTTTTATAAGTTAAAATCGCCACGTAATGGCGTCGTTGGCTGCATCGGCCACTGCAGTTGTTGCACTGTAAATTACTCGAATGCAAGTTAATTCAAGGAAGGCGGATATGAAATAGGGATAACTCTTACAAATTAAAAGTGACCAACAACATTAAATCAGTATATTATCTGCATAATTAGTACAAATATGTTTACATTTGCAAGCACTTGCAAGACGTCCATCTACACGCAACCAAGACAAGAGAAGTGAGAACGACAAAAAATTAACAAAAGAGCGCATCTTGTCGTCGCTGTAGATCATTTTGTTTCGAGTGCTCTGTTTTTTTCTTTTGCCCTCAAAACTTACACACAGAAATTATTACAATTTTTAAATGTCTATTCTTTCTAAGTACTGTTTTTAAGTCTTTTCTTAGTATTTCAGCGGGGACGGTATAGCGCCCATCTTGAAGCGTTTGCCAGTTCAGTTTGTTCAGCAACTCCATGACGCTCTACAAACCTGGTGAAAATGTGTGTGAAATCTTATTGAACTTAATTGCTAAGATCATCAGTCCGTAAGCTTACACACTACTTAACCTAAATTTATCCTAAGGGCAAACACACACACACTCATGCCCGAGGGAGGACTCGAACCTCCGCCGGGACCAGCCGCACAGTCCATGACTGCAGCGCCTGAGACCGCTCGGATAATAACGCGCGGCTGCAAACCTGTAACCATTCGTAATGGCGTTCAGTGTATATGGTGAGTATCCTTTGTTGGACCTATTTGGTATGAGTCCCAATACTGGATCAGTATTCTAGGACGAGTAGCACAAGTGTTTTATAAGCAGTCACCATTCTACACTTGGCATATTTTTTACCAGTGCTGCTTTACCTACAAATGAGCGCGTGTCATCGTTCCACTTCATATTCATACAATAGTAAAATCAAGGTACTTATATGAGTTAAGTGGCACCAGTTTTTATTAGAGGATGCTACGTTTTTACGTCTTGCAAAATCAAACACATCTGAACATTGTCGGCCGCGGTGGCCGGGCGATTCTAGGCGCTTCAGTCCGGAACCTCGGGGCTGCTACGGTCGCAGGTTCGAATTCTGCTTCGGGCATGGATGTGTGTGATGCCTTTAGGTTAGTTAGGTTTACGTAGTTCAAAGTCTAGGGGACTGTTGACCTCCGATGTTAAGTCTCATAGTGGTCACAGCCATTTGAACCATTTTTTGGACAATCTAAGTAAGTTAGCAGCTTTTGGACCACTTCGGAACATTTTCCAGATCTCATTGTTATTTATCATGATATCTTGTGAACCAAATCTCGTAGACAGCACAGCTTTTCCTTAAAGCTGTCCTTGCTAGTCTTTACGCCCAGTTCTGCGCAAGTAAAGCTCTGAAGGTATGGTACAGTTGTTGTTCCTTTGTATTGCTCACAATACACCAGAGATTGCAGCGAAATGAGACGTTTGTCCGTGTCGTCAGTGCGATAGTGACTGTGTACTTTGCTCTGGGTTTGGGGCAGATACCTGAGTACCACAAGGCTCAGAATCGTGTGCCTTATTCCGTAACTTGCGCGCCATCGACCGACGCAGCTTTAACGTTTTGGTTGTCCGTTCGCTCACCTTCGCCGTCAGCGCTGTCCCCCTCTTGTCCTTGTGATCGCCAATAAATGTAATATCCTTAACTGCGAATTAACTCGGCTGCCGGCGAAATCGTTTTCCGCGATCGATTTCCATGCACTGTGCGGTAATAACGTACACCGCCTTGAACTGCGTCTTGACCGTACCTCTTCCCCAAGCCGGGTCTACGTCTCACTTTGACGAGTAATGTGTTAAATGTCACCAACCCAGCCTTTCTCCGATTTCGCCTTTTCCGCATATCGAGCGATGCTGCGACCTATCCGTACACTTATTTTGCTCGTAAAAATAGAGTCTACATCCGATTCTCAAATACCCAACTCCCGTAGCTTTTTTTATACTTAGACTACTGGCCATTAAAACTGCTACACCATGAAGATGACGTGCTACAGACGCGAAATTTAACCGACAGGAAAAAGATGCTGTGATATGCAAATGATTACCTTTTCAGAGCATTCACGCAAGATTGGCGCCGGTGGTGACACCTACAACGTGCTGACGTGAGGAAAGTTTCCAACCGATTTCTCATACAAAAACAGCAGTTGACCGGGGTTGCCTGGTGAAACGTTGTTGTAATGCCTCATGTAAGCAGGAGATATGCGTACCATCACGTTTCCGACTTTGATAAAGGTCTGATTGTAGCCTATCGCGATTGTGGTTTATCGTATCGCGACATTGCTGCTCGCGTAGGTCGAGATCCAATGACTATTAGCAGAATATGGAATCGGTGGATTCAGGAGGGTAATACGAAACCCGTGCTGCATCCCAACGGCCTCGTATCACTAGCAGTCGAGATGACGGGCATCTTATCCGCCTGGCTGTAACGGATCGTGTGGCCACGTCTCGATCCCTCAGTCAACAGATGGGGACGTCTGCAAGACAACAACCATCTGCACGAACAGTTCGACGACGTTTGCAGCAGCATGGACTAACAGCTCGGAGACCGTGGCTGCGATTACCCTTGACGCTGTGTCGCAGACAGGAGCGCCTGCGATGGTGTACTCAACGACGAACCTGGTTGCACGAATGGCAAAACGTCATTTTTTCGAATGACCCAGGTTCTGTTTACAGCATCATGATGGTCGCATCCGTGTTTGGCCGCATCGCGGTGTATTCGTCATCGCCACACTGGCGTATCATACGGCGTGATGGTATGGGGTGCCATTGGTTACACGTCTCGGTCACCTCTTGTTCGCATTGACGGCACTTTCAACAGTGGACGTTACATTTCAGGTGTGTTACGACCCGTGGCTCTATCCTTCATTCGATCCCTGCGAAACCCTACATATCAGCAGGATAATGCACGACCGCATCTTGCAGGTCCTGTACGGACCTTTCTGGATACAGAAAATGTTCGACTGTTGCCCTGGCCAGCACATTCTCCAGATCTCTCACCAATTGAAAACTGGCTCGTCACAATACGCCAGTCACTACTCTGGATGAACTGTGGTATCATGTTGAAGCTGCATGGGCAGCTCTACCTGTACACGCCATCCAAGCTCTGTTTGACTCAATGCCCAGGCGTATCAATCCCGTTATTACGGCCAGCGATGGTTGTTCTGGGTACTGATTTCTGAGGATCTATGCACCCAAATTGCGCGAAAATGTAATCACATATCAGTTCTAGTATAATATATTTGTCCAATGAATACCCGTTTATCATCTGCATTTCTTCTTGGTGTAGCAATTTTAATGGCCGGTAGTGTATATTGTGTCCCATAGTTTGTCGCAGGTTTCAGACCACGGCTTCGTATTAATGAATGAGAAAATTTTAAATCGTTGAAAGACAAGAAAGAACTTTCCATAACGTTCTCTTAATAACTGAAGAGAACCATCAATATTACGTTGCTAGTAACTGGCCTAACTAACTCAACGCTCTCGACAACAGTCCACAAGCGCCCACCTTCATCTGAGGCAGCTGATTTTATAATGTTGACTTGTGACGTCATTTCCATGGCGTCAGACAAGCCCTACGACACTATTACAAAGCGTCTTATAAATGAAATTAATGTTTCTACGCATCCCAAGCACGCTGTAAGTCGATTTTTGGTATGATTTGGAGGATCAATTTAGTGTTCAGGGAATGTCATAGACTGCCGAAAATCACTACAACAATGTCAAAATTAAACAAATGTAGTATATACAGGGTGTCTGTTTTAACATCAGACAACTAGATGTCTCGACAACGAAGCATCGCACGAAAAAAATGTTCTAGGCGAAAGGTTAATAGCAGTGAAACATGTCTGTGATACAACTGGCGATCCCCTAACCACACTTCCTCAGTGAGTGGGGTAAAGTTTGTATTTTCAAATGGGCGAACCACATTTTTATAGCATGAGTCTCATTACTTTATTGTCGCACCTCATATACTTCTTGGCATAGAATCGGACATGCTATAAAAATGGGTGGTTCTGCCTACGCAGGAGGGGTGTTTAGGAGGTGGCCAGTTGTAGGCCAGGCAAATGTCTCCTTTACTAATATTAACCTTCCACCTATAATCTTTTTTGGCCGATGTGTCGTTTTCTAGATATTTAGTAGTCTCAAGTTAAAAGCAAACATAAAAGCACTCCGTCTTCAGGCCACGAGCGGCCTACCGGGACCATCCGACCGCCGTATCATCCTCAGTGAAGGATGCGGATAGGAGGGGCGTGGTGTCAGCACACCGCTCTCCCGGACGTTATGATGGTATTCTTGACCATGGCCGCTACTATTCGGTAAAGTAGCTCCTTAGTTGGCATCACTAGGCTGAGTGCACACCGAAAAATGGCAACAGCGTATGGCGGCCTCGATGGTCACCCATCCAAGTGTCGGCCAGGCCCGACAGCGCTTAACTTCGGTGATCTCACTGCGGCAAAGCCGTTGTCTAAAAGCAAACATACCATACATAAAAAAGAAGGGGTGTTCAGTAAGTAACGCAACACTATTTTTTCCGAAAAGAGGTTGGGTTTATTCTGGATTCCAATAGACCACGTTACTCCGTGCAATTTTGGCTACAATACCCCAGTTTTCAGCATAATATCCGTTTAATGCAAATGCCTTACGCCATCTTACTGGGAGGGCCTTTATGCCGGCAATCATCCAAGTACTGCTTCCCTCCACTGGACCAAAGAAATGGACGTTGGAAGGTGTTAGATCTGGGCTGTACTGTGGGTGAGGAAGTCCAGTCCAATAAAGTTTCTGTGAGTTCCTATCGTGTGCGCACACTTGCGTGAGGCCATATGTTGTCATCGAGAAGGAGAAACTCGTTTGTATTTTCGTAGCGACGAGCACGCTGAAGTTCTTTTTCCAGTTTCCCGAGGGTAGCACAACAGAGTT
The DNA here is from genome assembly GCF_023897955.1 of Schistocerca gregaria. Taxonomy (NCBI): domain Eukaryota; kingdom Metazoa; phylum Arthropoda; class Insecta; order Orthoptera; family Acrididae; genus Schistocerca; species Schistocerca gregaria. The sequence goes on from NC_064924.1 coordinate 142,064,658, forward strand.
GATCGTTGGACCTTGACGCAGGACATTATACAGATGAACCCCTCCCAGAAGCAGCGGCTGAGTGATCGGCTCTGAACTTTTTCTCCGTGGGAGCGGTGGTCTGGCCCCGCTCGTTGGAGTGCCGTTTGAAGAGATGAACCCATTTTTATCGCCTTTGATGATTTTTGACAAAAAAATTGGCAGCCTCCTAACGCGCAAGCAGCTCCGCACCTTTGATCGTTCGTTGCTCTCTATGGTCTTCTGTTCGGCGGGGAACCCAGCGCACACACCTCTGAGTATCCCAATTGGTGGACAAGTATGTGAGCACCATCACCGCCAGAGACATCCAGCTGTGCAGCGAGGCGTTTGATTATGATCCGTCGACCACCTCGAATGACAGTGTCCGCACGTTCGCACACCGTAGGAGTCACGGCTGTGTGCGGCTGGTCGGCGCACGGCGGGTCAGACAGGCTTGCGCGGTCTTGTTTCGATGGTGACAAACGCTTCGGCCAACGACTCACCGTGCTTTTGTCCATCGCCAGACATTCTGCAAGCGCCTGTGAACGTCTGCTGTGCTCTGGTTTTGCGCCAAATGAAACTCAGTGACAGTTCTCTGCTTGGGACACACTTCAAAAACCTATGTTGCATTATGTCATATATTTGTGAAATGAGACAAAATTTGAAAAATACAGTTTTCTATGGACGCACCTATGTCAGTGGCGCACACAATGCGCAGGAATGCACAATCCATAAATACAGAGGGGTCCAAAAAAATTGTATCCACTGTTTAAAAGTCCATAACTGGCAAACTAACTGACGGAGTTGTCTCATCTTTGGTAGTGCAATAGTTTGTAGTTTCTGCAATCGCCACATAAGCGTTGTATTGCGTTTTTTTGTTTTGTCAGATGACAGTCGCCAGATAGTGTTTTCTTCTTAGTTGCGCCTAGTTACTCGAGTAAACATTACTGGCGCAAGGCTTACATTCGATGAAGGGAAGTCAGTGTTGAAGTGGTATTTTAAGTACGAAAACATTAATGAGGTTCAACGGCAATGGTGAAATGAGTATCAAACAGAGTCACCTACACGTTTAACGATTCGTCGCATTCGAGACAAATCTTAAGCCGAAGGCTGTGTTAAAGATGTACACAAACAACGATCTGGACGACCTGTAACAGTAACAAGTCCAGCTTACTCCCGTCGTATTTTACAACAATTTATTCGCTCACCACGGAAGTCTGTAAGATAGTGTGCCCTTGAAACTGGAGTGAGTCGCTCAAGTGTGCGGTGCATTTTGAAGACAACGAAGTGAGAGTGCTACATCCCACGACTGCTACACGCAATGAACGAGGACGACCCAGATCGTAGAATGGAGTAGTGTGACTGGTTTACTAACATGGTGCGCAACGATGAAGAGTTTGCAGATATGACTGTGTGGTCTGATGAGGCACAGTTCAAACTCAGTGATACAGCAAATCGCCACACTTTCATCTACTGGACCGCCGAAATACCGACCGTCCATGTAGACAAAGCCGTGAATTTGCCAGGAGTAAATGTGTGGTGTGTGTTGTCTTACCGAAGCTTGATTGGGCCATTATTCTTCGACGGCACAGTTACTGGTGAGGTGTACCTTCAGAACCTTCAGACATCCATTTTACCTGCCATCCGAGACTTGTATGGAGGCGGAAGAGTGTACTTTTAACAAGATTCCGTATTTCTAGATTTCCGGAAAGCCTTTGACACCGTTCCTCACAAGCGACTTCTAATCAAGCTGCGGGCCTATGGGGTATCGTCTCAGTTGTGCGACTGGATTCGTGATTTCCTGTCAGGAAGGTCGCAGTTCGTAGTAATAGACGGCAAATCATCGAGTAAAACTGAAGTGATATCAGGTGTTCCCCAGGGAACCGTCCTGGGACCTCTGCTGTTCCTGATCTATATAAATGACCTGGGTGATAATCTTAGCAGTTGTCTTAGGTTGTTCGCAGATGATGCTGTAATTTACCGTCTAGTAAGGTCATACGAAGACCAGTATCAGTTGCAAAGCGATTTAGAAGAGATTGCTGTATGGTGTGGCAGGTGGCAGTTGACGCTAAATAACGAAAAGTGTGAGGTGATACTCATGAGTTCCAAAAGAAATCCGTTGAAATTCGATTAATCGATAAATAGTACAATTCTCAAGGCTGTCAATTCAACTAAGTACCTGAGTGTTAAAATTACGAACAACTTCAGCTGGAAAGACCACATAGATAATATTGTGGGGAAGGCGAGCCAAAGGTTGCGTTTCATTGGCAGTACACTTAGAACATGCAACAAGTCCACTAAAGAGACAGCTTACACTACACTCGTTCGTCCTCTGTTAGAATATTGCTACGCGGTGTGGGATCCTTACCAGGTGGGACTGACGGAGGACATCGAATGGGTGCAAAAAAGGGCAGCTCGTTTTGTACTATCACGTAATAGATAGTATGATTGTGGTTCGATGAACCCTCTGCCAAGCACTTAAATGAGAATTGCCGAGTAATCATGTAGATGTAGATGAAGATGGTGCCCCAGCCCACTAGCAAAATCGTGTTCGGGCGTATCTCGACGAAAATCTACCAGGAAGATGGATAGGCCGTAGAGGTACTGTGGAGTATCCACCTCGTTCCCCAGACCTAACTCCTCTGGTCTTTTACCTGTGGGGAGCACTGAAGGGCGGCGTTTATCGACAAAAGCCACGCACATTGGATGAACTTCGAGAATCCATCGTACATTCATGCGTAAATATCCAACTGAACACGTTGCAGTCAGTAGTCCGTGCTGCAGTTCGGCGGCATCGTTTGTGTGTGGATGTTAATGGCGACCATTTCGAATACCTTCAGTGATATCTTTAAGTTGGACTTTCACCAAAAATGAGACAACTCCGTCAATTCGTTAGTAAGTTATGGACTTTTAAACAGTGGATACATTTTTTTGGACTCTTCTGTATAAAGGAACATCACTTTCAGTGCAGAGTTAAGTTCTTCTAAATGTCATATGTGTGTTTTTTTACCCAAGTGAAAACTAAAGACATAAGTAGTGATTGCAAGCTTGGTTTCACTCGTATAACCGTCTGAAATACTTCGGCAGTAAAAAAATGGAAACAGTGTCCACAGCAGTGCTGTATTGCCGTAATGCGGGTTGCCTGCCCTGTCCTGAAGCCTCCTTTGGCAACCCTTGCTCTTCATATTAACGGTAGAAACTGCGGAGCCGTTGCCGTGCTTTAAAACCTACGTATTTCAGAAGATATAATGTTTAGAACAGGAAAATATGTCTGAGGTTCCCTATTAACAGAGCGTCGAGCTTGAGTAGTCATGATTTTTCCTTGTTCCTCGTTCCTTCCAAATCCTCTTCACACGCTAGGTGGGTTTTCTCTTGCGTTCTTTTGACTATTTATTTCCTGTTATCTTTTCCGCTCTTTAAATGTATATTTTCATGATGTTTCTGAACTGTTCTCTACTGCTTATGCTATCTTATGTGATTTTCTCTTCTTTAATATTTTGTTATCTTTCATTGATCCTGCCGGCCGCTGTGATAGAGCGATTCTAGGCGCTTCGGTCCGGAACCACGCAGCTGCTACGGTCGCAGGTGCGAATCCTGCCTCGGGCAAAGATGTGTGTGATGTCCTTAGGTTAGTCAGGTTTAAGTAGTTCTAAGTCTAGGAGACTGATGACCTCAGACGTTAAGTCCCATAGTTCTTAGAGCCATTTGTTAACTCAGTGGATATGTCCCTAAAATTTCATCCTTCATTTTCTAAATGTGTCCATTATTTTTTCTGTTTGCAGATCTCTGCATGACGAAAAACTGGTCCGAATATATTCCTGAGGATTTTCCATTCCTGTTTTTCACTCTCTTCTTTCCGTCTGGCCATGAAACACCATAGTTTCTGCAGGGTAGAGTGCTTCCAGTATGACTCCCGTGTTTTGATTTGAAAGAGAAAGATTTTTCATTTTAGTCACTCTTTGTGAGTTTATATGCTTTTTGTAACTTTGAGATCCTCCCTTGAGTGGCCGTCGTGTTCAATCCTAATGCTTTGGTGATATTTTCTAGGTATTTAGAGTGCGAAATTGAGACATTTCCTTGTACAGAATTATGGGGAGGTTATCTGCACGCGTTGCACGTACTGAGTTTTCTCGCAACGGATTTATACTCTAGTTTGCTGCGAGATTTCATTAAGCTTCTCCTAGACAAGTCTGATTTCTCCTCTACTGTTTCTAAGAATTGCAAAACTGTCTGCGAAATCCACTCACTTCACGTTCATTCTCTGTTCGTATTCCATGCCGAGCTGGATTCCCTTTAATTCCTTTTCCTCCGTATTCACAATTTTTTGGAAAATTGTGTTAAATGGGGGTGGGGGTGGGGGGGGGGGGGCGGCTAAATATTGTGTCTTCTTCACGAACACCGATGTGGATTTGAAATGCTTATGAAGTTACAGCCATGAATTTAACTTTGGAGGTGTTACTCATTAATATCTCATGGATAATTTCCCTTGTTTTCCTTTCGATTCTGCATTCTTCTAAAGTACGGAATAATGTTTACCTATCTATCTAGTCATAATCCTTTTTGACGCCGACAAAAGCTACCACAGTGTTTCCACGTCTTCTTCTTTGCAAAACTGTCTTTTGATTCCATAATATCTCTCATCACCCTTCTCGCGAAATCCTGCATGATTCTCTGCTATTATTAAGTCCGCCTGTTCTTCCTATCGACTTAGCAGAGCTTTTGGAAGAATTTGGTGCACAGTAGCGAGCAGCGAAATTCGTCTCTTACACGGGTAGTTTTTTTTTCCGCTCTGCAGGTATTTGCTCAGTTTCCAAATGCCATTACAGTTCTGTGATTTGCTTGTGTGAGATTACTGTTATTTAATTTCCATGTTTCCGTTACGATTCCGTATCCCTCGGAAGATTGTTTCCATTATTTCCTCAAGAGCTTGTGGTTTTGAATTATGTTTTGGACTGAAGATCTTAAAAAATCTAGGTTTTCTATCGGGGGTTCGCAGCTGAGAAGAGAATGAAAGTAGTTGGCTAAAATTTGAAAGTGATTTTTTATGTTGGTTACCAGTGACCCGTTGGGCTGAGGAAGCACAAATTAGGTGGGTGATACTCTTCGTTTTCTCTAAAAATTTTGTATAAGTTTCTCGTCTTATTGTCGACAAAGTCTTGTTTAACTTCTTTAAGCCGGTACATGCTGATGAGTCAAAACGCTATGACCACCTGCTAAACAGTTTGTTTGTCCGTCTTTGCAACGAAATGTATCACAGATTCTGCGTATCAGGGATCCGACTGCTTGTTGGTAGGTTTGTGCGGGTATGTGGCATTAGAAATTGAAAGGGTTCTGTAGTCCCCTTTCATTATCATTTTATTTACTTTCCAGTGATACAGAAAGAACTCTCTGGCATGCGTGAGTGAATGAATGTGGGTGTGTTTCATTTTGCTATACAGTGGTTTAGTCTGCTGCAGACAATCAGCGGTAGTCGTACAGAATGGCTGACCCCTGTAGTTTTTAGGTGGGCTAAGAGGTTTGATCCTCTTGCGTGAAAGTTACCGGCGTTAGGCTGGTGGCGGAAGCCTCATCTGTGGGTTTTCCTGGCCACGGAATTGCATGGGAGACGTTGGAGTGTGTGAGACGGCCAGCCTGCTTCCTGCGAGCCGAGTGTCGGCACCGGAGCTCTCTTCGAAGAAGGGTGAGTTGACTTAACCGCGTGGCGCGTTGTCTCGTAGCGAGAGAGAAGCTTTTAGCTTTTGGTCTCGCGTGTCGTCTTATAAAGATTGTTTAACCTTGTTGCAGCAAGGAATGCAGACTTTGATCCGTAAGAAGAACATAACACAAAGGTGTTGCATACGTAAGAAGTGAGCCCACGCTTCAGTGTGAACGTTTGTCTGTATGCGTTCTAATCTTTCCTGAACCTTAATAATTTTGCCTCTTCGTGAATTTTCTTTGTCTCATTTACCTTATGTCCGTTGGAAGCCATCCTGTGGTTGAATGTTAGAGTTTGTTGGTCCACCACCATCACCGTTTGTCTACTCAAATGTGCCTTCTGAAAAACGTTAATTGTTCGCGGCTGCGTGGTTTAATGTTGTTAAAACGTGGCCACGGTATGTAGAAACTGTGTCTCCGCAAATCACTTGGGCATACGAGTGTGTTGGGAATGGTGTACCGTTTCACTTACTTACCAGGCAGCAGCAGTTGTGTAGATGCATTACATCAATGTTTTAAGGTATAAATAATTTTGTCACTGATCTTACCCTGTGTACCGATGTTACTTACTTCTCTGTTACCTACGACATTTACCTTGCAGTTTCCTTATTAGCACATCCATAGCGTTTCCATGCTCACAGGTCCAATAATTAGTGTTCCCTTCTTATTTAATACAAATTCTTTAGAATAGATGTTGTTTTCAGGAGTGCTGCTGAAAGCTGCTCTTATGCACAGCGTTCACACATTATTTACTTTATTTTAATATTTGATTCACGTGGACAGTCCCTGGACCATACTACTCATTACATCCCATTTCTGACAAGTGGTAGTGCAATGAATGTTCTCTTATGAGTCTTTTTTCTCATGATTAAATCAATTAAGTCTCTGATTCAGTTGAACCCTTTATTTGACGTGTGGCTAGTGTTGGTGGCGACCCAATCTTTTACGTTGATTTCAGTGTCAGATAGCATTTTCTTATTCAAAGTGAGCTTCGCGCAACTCACATAACACCAATTTTTTCCGCAACTTACACATAGTGACCGTGATGCAAGGTAACTTAGAAAGTCCTCTGACAGGTCATGCAGTTCGCGTAAATAACGGATCGCTGATTTGCGTACGCGGTGATGGCGCCCGATAACGCCCCAGATAGGTTCCACAGGATTTACATTATATACGTATGATGGCTGAGAAATCGACGAGAGTTCACTACCACTGTAGCACGGTTCTGGCTCTGAGACACGCGCAACTATACTACTGAAAAATTACATCGCCAAAGGGGAAGCCATCAAGCGTGAAGGAATGCAGATGGCTCGCAGGGTTCAGTGTGCCTTCGATTACCACCACAGGTCCCACGCAAGCGGAGGAGACTGTCTCCCATAGCATAATACTGTGCCCACCAGTCTGCGTCGTGTTTCGAGTCGTCGTTCAGCTCGATGAGGCGTTTGTGGAGACGACTATTGTCCTAGTGCAGCGAAACGTGATTCGCCCCAAGAGCCGACACGTTTCCATTGAGAGGCACCCACATGCCTTGCTCATACTGTGGCATCAAGCAGTCAGGCCTGCAAGATGAGTGGTCTGTCAAGCGAGTGGACTCATTCTTATTTATCGAGTAACATGAACTCTAGTACTCACAATTAAGTTACAAGTTATTCTCCTGTTTGAATATTACGCAAGGGGTACTGAAACGCACATCTGACTATTAGTAACTTACACAACTCTGTCTGTTCACTACGCACTGGCAAATACCACATTTTCTTTCTTATTAAACGGCTTTGATCTACACGTGGCCATCGCACTGAATATGAATAGCGCACACATTATACATTCTGGGTATCGTGACAACATACTATTCGAAGGAAAAGGCCACTAATCTTTTTCTTTTCACTATCTTATTTATTACGATAAATTCTATAACCTAAACACCTATAACCTACAACAATAACACATGAGAAATTCCGCCCAGTGGGCATGGCTTTACATTGGTGATTCTCTAGCTCGTAATTGTTTAACGCTACGGTGCACTTTCTGGATAGGATGGTGGATCTTTTTCTATATCTCACACTTCGACTCTCACACCCATCATTACGAAAATTTCCTCCAGACCGAGCGGTACAAAAAGCAACATGAATAACTCACTGCCTCTGAAACTATCTTGTTACTCTCCCATGCCAACCACACATACTTAAATTTCATGAAATACATCACACTGGCAACATACAATACAAAGAATAGTCACAACGTTATAATCACATCACTTTCAGCTTTCCCACTTCAATTAGTATTTATCCTAGTTTCACACGACACTGCCCCACTTCCTAACTTTTCTTTCCTACTATAAACTCTGGAGGATACATCCACGTCTTCCTGTGCAATGCAAGCCAAGTGGCATTGCTGGATAGACGGCTGACTCACCTTGCTTCTCTCTCAGAGCATTATAGTTTGAATCAAGCGTCACACAGAAACATAACACGCAAAGTAATATTAAGAACAAATTCGTCACACACGCGAGTCCTCAAGTGATACCATGGACGAGTATTTCTCTTTATCCTTTGTCTCATACACAGATTGAGACTCACACAGTACTCGCCACATGGAAGTACTCATCTCTAATTTCAAGTCCCGCACACGCCACATCTTAAATATTTCCAACTTATAGTACACACACCAGTAATTCAGTTTAACTTTAGCACTCGGAAGTACTTCAACTTATAGCTACACGTGGTTTCATTGCGACCGTTGGTCACTTCCGAAGATTACTACGATTCCCTTAATATTACCTGCCTGACATTTAATTCTCCCCACAAAAGTTCCTGAAATAGAGAAATTATTACTCCAAACTATTCTTAAGTATTTCACATGCATAACATGTCTCCCCTCTTTTGACTTTACGGAGCACACCTAAGACAAGGTGTTACCAACACTAGATCAAGCGGTAGAGTGATGAAACATGGCCGTTCTTCAGGTCATCTCACACCTCCATCGAGGTCGGGGAAGACCATGCTACCCATTGGTCAGCCACATTTCAGGTGCTCGAAGCTCCGGTAAATTTCATCTCTTTGGTTCCACCACAGGTGACCCAAAGATCGTCTCAAAGATGATCATATATTCATATTCACTATCTGCGGTTAGCAGACGACCATTCATTTCACAGATCTCACCAAACTGGATGTAGGGATTTATTTTGTGGGAGTGCACATGTGATCAATTAAATAAATAAATTGTCATTCTTTCCCACACTGGTATCCAGCTTCGCTGTATTAATTGAAATTGAGTTATTATTAGAAAAATATGTTGTACTGACAAGAATAACGGAGAATGTTGTACCTATTTTGAATGTCGGGCGGTACTGTACCCTTTCACCATTGATTGTCGTTCGAATCCCGATGGTCCCGTGCGCACTGCAGTTGTACCCGACGATGTCGTTGGGTCAACATGTGAACACGGCGGGGTGGTCTGCTGCGGAACTCCATGTTCAACGATTCATGATGAACGGTGTGCTCCGAAACACCAGTATTGCGCTCTTTCGGCAGAGATGCCACAGTTCACCATCTATACTACTTTACAGAGCAGACAAGCCTCCGAACCCCAGGTTCTGTGAAGACTGGTTGTAGTCCAACCATTTAGCGCATAGTAGTAGTTTCACTGTCGTTCTATCTCTATCCATAGATGCTCACGACAGTAGAGCGTGAACATTCGACCAAATTCGTCGATTTAGAGATACCCGTTCACAGGCTTTGCATAATAATAATCTGACCTTTGTCACAATCGCTTATCTCAATGGATTTCGCCATTTGCAGCCCGTATCTTCGCTGAGGTGATCCTCGTCTGTGTCTGTTCAGCTTACGTCCTTTTGTTACCGCGTCACGTGACCGCCGCGCCACCGGCGGATCACGGTTGCTGTGGGCAGTGGCCATATCGCTTTGCCTCATCACTGTATATCATATCTTTGCTTTTCTGTTCGTATTGCCTTGGACGATCTTCTTTGCATCCGTGCCATTTTTCTGGGCCTTTGTTGCTGCTGAAAGTTTTCCATTCTTGTATTCTCTCTTCAATCAATGTTCCCTCTGTTTTCCGCCTCAGTGTTCTATAACTTGTGTTTTCTCCTTCTTGGGGATTTTGCCTAATCTCAGTGTTTTCCAGAACGTCTGCAAGTTTCTTCCCATACGTGGTATCTGATTGTATAATTTCCGGAAACATTTTGTTCTTGTTGAATTTCAGGTCTTCTGTATCAGTTTCGAGCGTTTCGTTCATTTGTGGTCTAACTTTTTTGAAGTCTGACTTTTATTTTCAGAAAATGGGGATCCGACACAAATAGCCCCTCCCTTCTTCTTCAGTTGAGTATTTCTGCGGCATTCGTATTCGAAATAGCAACGTGTTGTATCTGAAACTCGTCTGCAATGAAGTTAGGATGTTTTGAATTTGTTTGCGATTTAAGGAACTGCGTGGACATGAATTTAAGACCAGATTAGTCTTTCGCCGTTTTTATTCGTTCCCTTGTGTGCCGTGTGAACTGTCGTTTTCCTTTGCCGAGCTGAGCGTTGAAATGTCCTAACAGAAACTTCAGGTGATGTCTAGGGTCTGTATTATTGGTTTTCCAGGGGCATCTATTACCCGCCGATATCTTCTAGTGTAGTCCTTCGTGGGAGCGTGTGCAGCCATCAGTGTGTACGCGTTGGTTCCAGATTTTACTGGAATTGTGGAGATTCTTGCTTATGTGGGGCTTGGATTCCAAGGGAAAGTACCTCGTAAGTTATCGATGAATTTGTATCAACGTCTTAATTAGTTGATATTAGCTGGAACATTGTCTTTTGAATGTAATAACTTATCCGTAGCGACGTACATGAAACCTTGTACACTGATTTTAACACTTTAGTTACTTCACAAACTTTCAAAGAAGGTTTCCAGAAGTAGGCTGAGCAGTGTTCTCCTACGATGCTATTCAGGATTAGTTCATGGAAACTATAACCCACGAAACCTGTCATGTCACTACTCGTAAGAGGTGGTCCTGAACTTCAGCGAATGTGACTAAGCCTGGGGTAATTTCTATATGTAAAACTAAATAGGAAGACTTGGAGCAGTCGGAAAAAGCTAGGAAAAGAACGGTCGATGTTGAAATAGCATTATTTTTAAATAATTTTATAGAGTAGCCGAAAGTGTCTGTTACTTTACACCGGAACGAGTTTTTATCTCGCGAATTTTCAGGTTATAATGAAAAGAAACAACCGAGTGCTCGCACTCGTGCTGTGATTTACGAACAAAGTGGAGAACTGAAGGGAATTGTGTGACTGCCTCTGTCTATTCCCCGCAGCGCCCTCTCATGTCGCTGCTAAGTGACTCAGCGTTTGCATTCACACTGACTAGAGCGCGCGTGTGCTGCAGATTAAAGAGTGCCGCTACTCGGACACAGCAGCCTAACTGCAGGTTGGGATTCGGTGGTTTGTATCTTCCGTTTGTCTCCTTCTCCCCCCTCTCTAATCCTTACTCCCCCTCCCTCTCCCCCCGCCACGTCACGACACGCTACCGCGCTCCCACCCTCCCCACATCGCGGCCGCTGACGCGCCCCTCTCTTTCCCCCTGCCCGCTCTCTCACACCCCTCGTCACCTCCTCCAACCCTCACCATCATCCCTCATCCACTTCTCATCGATCCTTCCGTCCCCTTTCCACCCTCCCGCAGTGACTCGGTCCCCCTCACGCCGCCCTCAGCACACACAGCTCTCTCTCACACACGCGCAAACACACACACACATGCGAGCGCGGTTTCCGCTCCGCATCCAATTAGGCACAGCTCCCCTTTCTGCTCGCCCCTACACCAACTCACAGGTGAATATCGACCCGTTGCTGCGTGCAGTTACCGCTAACGTTTCAGAACTTCAGCCTGTTGTACAAGGAGCAGCCGTACACTTTTGTCACCTCGAAAAAAAATAAACTCTCGTATTTCTTTTTAGCTGATTGCATAGTACCATTCTTATCCATCATCCATCAGAGATCATTGGAACAGCGGAAATTTCCAATTGACTTGAAGAAGGCCCAGGTCATAGCAATCTATAAAAAGCGTAGAAAACAGGATGCACATAATTACCGGCCAATTTAACTGACATTGACTTGTTGTAGAATCATGGAACAAATTTTGTGTTCAAACATAATGACGTTTTTAAACTCTGAGAAGCTCATCTGCAGAAAACAGCACTGTTTTACGAAATAGCGGCCATGCGAGACACAACTGGCCCTCTTTGTGTATGATATACAACAGGCTCTAGATACCGGCTCCCAGGTTGATGCCATATTTCTCGACTTTCGAAAGGCGTTCGACTCAGCTCCGCACAGTCGTTTGCTACAAAAAGTGCGCGCTTACGGTCTACCCGATGACATATGTGGTTGGATAGAAAGTTTTCTAACAGACAGGAAGCAGTATGTCGTCCTGAACGGGATGACTTCATCAGGAACAAGCGTAATTTCAGGTGTGCCCCAGGGCAGCGTAATAGGTCCTCTGCTTTTTACGATTTACATAAACGATCTGGTTGGTGGTATTGACAGCGGCCTTAGACTGTTTGCTGATGATGCTGTAGCTTACAGGAAAGTAGTATCACACGAAAGTTGTGAACAAATCATTCAGGATTTGCGGAAAATAAATGCGTGGTGTATGACTGGCAGTTATTTCTCAATACAACTGTAACCTACTGCGTATAACAAGGCGAAAATCCCCGTTAAGGTACGCGTACGAAATAAATGCCCAGTCTGTGGAAGCGGAAACGTTCTCAAGTGTCTGGGTGTGACTATTCGAAATGATCTTAAATGGAATGATCAGATTACACAGGTAACAGATAAGGCGAACTGTAGGTTGCGGTTTATTGGTAGAATCCTGAAGCGAATCAGTCCTTCAACAAAGGAGATAGCTTATAATACGTTGTTCGTCCAGTCTTAGAGTATTGTTCGTCTGCATGGGATCATATCCAGTTGGGTCTGATTCAAGAGACTGAGAACGTCCTAAGAAGAGCAACAAGATCCGTGACTGGTACATTTAGCCATCCCCAGAGCGTTACAAATCTCACTGAAAGTTTGAAGTGGGACACACTTGCAGATAGACGGCGCCTAAACGGAAGGGCCTGCTCACTGAATTCCGAAATCCGATCTTCACCTAGGATGTAGAGCATATATTATTACCACCAACTTTCAAATCGCGCAATGATCACCATTCAAAGATACGGGAAATTAGTGCTCCTACTGAGGCGTTCAGACAGTCGTTTTTCCCTTATGACTTTGGCGCCAATTGTGCCCTCTACCACACACCGCTTAGTGGCTAGCGGAGTATGTATGTAGAAATAGGTGACTGTTGTCCTGACCAACAACAAAATACTTCATGCCTGCTATTCAGCGTACGACACGGCTCTGATTGCACATACGTAAAATATCTGTGTTTGAGTCTTTCAGTACAACGCCATTTGAATGGCAACTATTGTAGTGTGGCTTGCATTGGAAACCATCGACATTATTATCTAACAAACATCTATGGGAATTAATGGGCCTGGGACTTTAAGCAGAGCTAAGTCCTTATCCTCCTCCCGAACTACTACTGCGCCACAGTGTCAACACTTGGACTTCCTGTCGAGCGAGCAGCCATTATATGTAGTAACTCCACAAAGCATGTTACGCATTTCGTCTCAAGCTATGACCATTTTGTAACGAGCGTGTCGGAAGAGAGTACGCGTTCCGAGTTTGCTGCAGATACAGTTCTGCTGCGATACGGATAACAGGTGTATCACAGTGTGCGACTAAAATGGCTCGGCAACTGCAGACGTATTGCAGTATCTGCCTTGCATAAAGTGGCGAACATCAGCAGGAATGAGAAAGTTACCATGGAAGCAATCGTGACGCCGGCCGCTGTGGTCGAGCGGTTCTAGGCACTTCAATCCGGAACCACGCTGCTGCTACGGTCGCAGGTTCGAATCCTGCCTCGGGCATGGATGTGTGTGATGTCCTTAGGTTGTTTAGGTTTAAGTAGTTCTAAGTCTAGGAGACTGATGACCTCAGAAGTTGTCCCATATTGCTCAGAGCCATTTGAACCGTATTTGCAGTCGTAGGCCCAGTGGACAACTCATCAAAAATTGAAAGCAGGTCAAGCGTGGAAACAGGAAATAGGTGTACTGAATTGTGAACAAAAAAAGAAAGGTGCAAACAGTATACGCTCTTAGCTCAAAAAGAACAAATCGAACGAAATCACAGATCCACGGCGTCGTTTTTAAGTTGTTGCGCAGTAGGACTGCAAAGCAGGCAAGCCGTCTTCAAATCTCCCTCGTGCCCCTTTTTTCCCACAAAACTGTGAACTGTCGGTCCGGTCATTGCCGTGTCTATTCGCTATGAGTCGCCCGTTTGCTACACGAGGTGTAAGAAAGGGCCCTATGTTGAGGAGTTGATCGTACACAATTACTGTTTTAGCAGCTGAAAGGAAGTGACTTTCAAAGGGGAACTGCAAAAGTTTGATGCGAAGGCGACAAGTCAACCGAATCCTCCACGTGGAAACACGACTGGTGTGCCATATGCGGCATTAGTGACACTACGTGTGTCATATAATAGGAATCTCTTATTGGCGCACCTAACTTGTATGCCTGGTAATTCAGTGAGATATGCCTCCTTGCACGATTTAGATGTTCGTATGAATGTGAATCCCAAGGAAATGATGGACACGTCATAGTTTATCACATCAACAAATGAACGCAACAGTTTAACAGTCACGCAGTTCCTCTGTGCTCTGTCAAGACATACGTTTTTAACGTTTTTTAAGTAGCGTTTAGTTTTGGAAATTTTGATTGTTAAATTCCCTTGTTGAACATAGTTCAAACCCGTTTATTTGTTGTTTCCATTTCTGTGAGACGTCTGTGTGGTATCAAGGCTCCTCTCACCATTCATAACATTTACTTTCGACGGTAACCTGTTCTTACGACATGACTCATATTCTATAACTAGTGAATAGTATGACAACTGCCAACACTGCAGAAAGAGAGGAAACATTTCAATGGCAGGACGGACAGTTCATAATGATGTAAAAAAAAAAATCAGAAATGGATTTCCAACTCGGTTCGCCTGCATAGTAGTGCAAAAGCATGTAATGTACTTGTGCGTCAGTGAAAAAGACCAATAAAAAGGTATTAGCATGTGGACGTAATGTGCTGTTCCAGTCTCTTCTGTACCTAAGGTCCATCACCGTTCCCTTTGGATCCGTACGTAATTCGGTGCTCTCCGATACACACGATCGAACAGCGGAGGAGTGGTACTCTAGCGTCAACTTTAGGTTACAATATCTCCGGATGTAATTAACATTTTACAGTGCAACAAACGGCACTGATTACATATTTGTTTATATGTTCAGATGTGCTAACAAAACTAACGGGGTTCCATTTAAAAAAACGTAGGTTTGTGTTAAAAAACATACTTCCGTGTTTTTTTTTTATAGCTTGTATTAACCAATTACACTAGCCTCTCTCCTCACGTTCGGTCTGTGGAATCGATTCGTCAGTATTTGATGTGGTTTAAGAAATATATCCAGCGGTAACATTGGGTGACTCACCCTGTATACACAGCCTTTTCAATAACCTTAGCAAACACTGATGACATAGAAATAGGCCTAAAATTATCTACATTATCCCTTTCTCCCTTTTCATAAAGCGGTTTTAGTACTGAGCACTTTAATATCTCAGGAAACTGACTATTCCTAAATGGAAAATTACAAATATGGCTAAATACAGGGCCTATATGTGCAGCACAGTACTTTAAAAAGTGGTTCAAATGGCTCTGAGCACTATGGGACTTAACTGCTGTGGTCATCAGTCCCCTAGAACTTACAACTATTTAAACCTAACTAACCTAAGGACATCACACACATCCATGCCCGAGGCAGGATTCGAACCTGAGACCGTAGCAGTCGCACGGTTCCGGGCTGCGCGCCTGGAACCGCGAGACCACCGCGCCCGGCCAACCAAGGTCGTCACTACTCAAATTATACAGGGTGCTACAAAAAGGTACGGCCAAACTTTCAGGAAACATTCCTCACACACAAAGAAAGAAAATATGTTATGTGGACATGTGTCCGGAAACGCTTACTTTCCATGTTAGAGCTCATTTTATTACTTCTCTTCAAATCACATAAATCATGAAATGGAAACACACAGCAACAGAACGTAGCAGCGTGACTTCAAACACTTTGTTACAGGAAATGTTCAAAATGTCCTCAGTTAGCGAGGATACGTGCATGAACCCTCCGTCGCATGGAATCGTTGATGCAGCCCTCGAGAATGGCGTATTGTATCACAGCCGTCCGCAATACGAGCACGAAGTCTCTACATTTGGTACCGGGGTTGCGTAGACAAGAGTTTTCAAATGCCCCCATAAATGAAAGTCAAGAGGGTTGAGGTCTGAGGTCAGGAGAGCGTGGAAGCCATGGAATTGGTCCGCCTCTACCAACCCATCGGTCACCGAATCTGTTGTTGAGAAGCGTACGAACACTTCGACTGAAATGTGCAGGAGCTCCATCGTGTATGAACCACATGTTGTGTCGTACTTGTAAAGGCACATGTTCTAGCAGCACAGGTAGAGTATCCCGTATGAAACCATGGCGGTGAATCGAGGAAGTACAGTACATACTGACGAAACTAAAATGAGCTATAACATGGAAATTAAGCGTTTCCGGACATATGTCCACATAACATCTTTTCTTTCTTTATTTGTGTGTGAGGAATGTTTTTTGAAAGTTTGGCCGTACCTTTTTGTAACACCCTGTACGTGTCGGCAACGGTCGGGTGGGTCTTGGCTGTCCGGAGCTCACTGCAGCTCCACCCCAACTCAACTTAAAGTCCATTCGGAACTCGGAGATAGGCTCGGACCCAACCATGCAGAAGGAACATTTGCCCATTGGCCATCCAACATCTCTCCACAGGGAAGGAACTGACCCACGTCCCACAAGATGACCAACTGAAGGGGCCCAGAAGCGGTCGGGAGACCAAATACACGTCGCCCGATCAGAAGACAGACCGAACGACCAATCGTCCCGCTCCAGTCTCCTTCCGTCGGACAGTTCATGTTTATGGCCAGGGGTCGGCAAGTACTGGCTTTCCGCGCCTCACTGGCGCTCCGTCCCCGACTGAACTCCCGACAGACCACGACCCAGAAAAGCCAGCGGTCGCGCCAGTGATAGTACGACAGTGCACTTATTGATGAGCGCTGCTGGTGCCACTCACGGGCAAGCAAACCAGCAACTTGGTGACGGCAGCAAATTGAATAAGAAGGAGGCGACAGTATCGTAAAGACAAGATGGCAAGCAATAGACGGCATGAAGACGAGCCGCGCAGGGCTCACACATGTTCTATAGTCGGTGAGAATGTTAGAGGGGATTGACGGTGGTTGTAATGCTGTATTGAGTCGCAGCCAGATGCACGCAGTTACTTGAGGTGAAGAGCGCCTGTTTTTGATCGGACAGCCAAGGCTGCAGCAGGTGGGGCTTAATGTTGCCAGTTCTGAGAAGGGCAGCTGGGCAGGCGCTTTTGCGTGACAGAAGCCACCGCTGTGGACGCGGAAGTCACTGGCTACAGGAAGTGAAGAGCCAGGAGAAGCGGCCTCGGCGCATTGCTCCTATGGCCAGGGGAAAACACACAGGTAGAGATGCGTAGGAATGTTGTAAGTAGGCTGTTTAGGTTTTTTTTAATGGTAACGACACTTAGCACTCTGTATGAAAATCACTGGCTGTGCCGTGTGCAGTCTGTGGCTGGGTGGCATTGGTGGAATTTGCTATTGTAGCGTTGGGCAGTAGGATGTTAACAGCACGTAGCGTTGCGCAGTTGGAGGTGAGCCGCCAGCAGTGGTGGATGTGGGGAGTGAGATGGCGGAGTTTTGAGAGCGGGTGATCTGGACAGAGACAGTAAATTTGTAAGACTGGATATCATGAACTGATATATATATATATATATATATATATAATGACTTTTGAACGCTATTAAGGTAAATACATTGTTTGTTCTCCATCAAAATCTTTCATTTGCTTAGTATGCCTATCAGTAGTTAGTGCCCTCAGTAGTTTGAATCTTTTATTTAGCTCGCAGTAGTGGCGCTCGCTGTATTGCAGTAGTTCATGTAACGAAGGTTTTTGTGAGGTAAGTGACTTGTGAAAGGTATAGGTTAATGTCAGTCAGGGCCATTCTTTTGTGGGGATTATTAAAAGTCGGACTGCGTTGCGCTAAAACTGTGTGTCAGTTTAAGCACAGTCATGTATAATATTTCCAAGGGGACGTTTCAATGTGAAAGCCGCACTTGTTTCCTGAGAAGGCGAAGGGCAGTCCACCGTTTCGGCAACGGGCCTCATACTGTCTCCTGCTTCCGCTAACATCGGCATCAGCTTGACATCGCCGGTCTCCGCGTGGCGAAGTCGCAGAGCCTCAGCATGATTGTTAAGTGGCCGCGCTTCTTTCCAGGTCACGTACACACACCAGACTGCACGGTGCAGAATACAGTGCGTTGATTTGGTCCTGATCTCTGATGTCAGATCGCCACTGCGGATGCCTGCCGATGTACTGCGGTTAGAGGAGCAGTTTTTTTTTTTTTTTTCACGTCTCATGGAGGGAGGGAGGTTGTATAGTCAGCGAAGTGATGCGCAATTGCCGCACAAGTGTTTTCCCAGTTTTTAGTAGCGGTTTTAGTTTTCTTGGTGAAAACTCCATGCAGCCTGCATATAGTATGAGGAGTAGGAGATTCGTGAGCGGCAGTGCGGGCGAGATTGGGTTGCGTCCTCCTGGGGAGACTTTTTTATTTTTTTATTTTTTACTTGAAGTCTGTGTGTGAAGGTGTATCCTGATGAGAAGAGATAATGGAGGTCTACTGTCCGACACGACGCCAAGTCAAACTTGGCAATGCATCTCGAGTTTTGTACGTGTGTAGTGTAAGCATTTTGGAGAATTCCTTGCTCACCCACAGCAGCAGATGTCCAATTCAAACGCACAATAGTAGTTTGCTTCCAGGTTGATTTCACAATCACAGTCATTCGTATTAACCGCAGTTAGATCGCGACATGCGTTTAAAATCACAACTGAAGTCGAGCCATCGCTCTTGGTTCAACTTTGCCAACAGCCAAGCAGATCATTTTACTTAACGAATACCAGACAGAGTACAATCGATGTATTATACTGAGTCACTTTGGCGTACATAAAATACACTCCTGGAAATGGAAAAAAGAACACATTGACACCGGTGTGTCACACCCACCATACTTGCTCCGGACACTGCGAGAGGGCGTATAGTGGGCATGCGGGAGGCCGGGTGGACGTACCGCCGAATTGCTCAACACGTGGGGCGTGAGGTCTCCACAGTACATCGATGTTGTCGCCAGTGGTCGGCGGAAGGTGCACGTGCCCGTCGACCTGGGACCGGACCGCAGCGACGCATGGATGCACGCCAAGACCGTAGGATCCTACGCAGTGCCGTAGGGAACCGCACCGCCACATCCCAGCAAATTAGGGACACTGTTGCTCCTGGGGTATCGGCGAGGACCATTCGCAACCGTCTCCATGAAGCTGGGCTACGGTCCCGCACACCGTTAGGCCGTCTTCCGCTCACGCCCCAACATCGTGCAGCCCGCCTCCAGTGGTGTCGCGACAGACGTGAATGGAGGGACGAATGGAGACGTGTCGTCTTCAGCGATGAGAGTCGCTTCTGCCTTGGTGCCAATGATGGTCGTATGCGTGTTTGGCGGCGTGCAGGTGAGCGCCACAATCAGGACTGCATACGACCGAGGCACACAGGGCCAACACCCGGCATCATGGTGTGGGGAGCGATCTCCTACACTGGCCGTACACCTCTGGTGATCGTCGAGGGGACACTGAATAGTGCATGGTACATCCAAACCGTCATCGAACCCATCGTTCTACCATTCCTAGACCGGCAAGGGAACTTGCTGTTCCAACAGGACAATGCACGTCCGCATGTATCACGTGCCACCCAACGTGCTCTAGAAGGTGTAAGTCAACTGCCCTGGCCAGCAAGATCTCCGGATCTGTCCCCCATTGAGCATGTTTGGGACTGGATGAAGCGTCGTCTCACGCGGTCTGCACGTCCAGCACGAACGCTGGTCCAACTGTGGCGCCAGGTGGAAATGGCATGGCAAGCCGTTGCACAGGACTACATCCAGCATCTCTACGATCGTCTCCATGGGAGAATAGCAGCCTGCATTGCTGCGAAAGGTGGATATACACTGTACTAGTGCCGACATTGTGCATGCTCTGTTGCCTGTGTCTATGTGCCTGTGGTTCTGTCAGTGTGCTCATGTGATGTATCTGACCCCAGGAATGTGTCAATAAAGCAATAAAGTTTCCCCTTCCTGGGACAATGAATTCACGGTGTTCTTATTTCAATTTCCAGGAGTGTAGTATGAGGAGTAGGAGATTCGTGAGCGGCAGTGCGTCCTCCAGGGGAGACTTTTTTATTTTTTTATTTTTTACTTGAAGTCTGGGTGTAAAGGTGTATCCTAATGAGAGGAGATAATGGAGGTCTACTGTCCGACACGACGCCAAGTCAAACTTGGCAATGCATCTCGAGTTTTGTACGTGTGTAGTGTAAGCATTTTGGAGAATTCCTTGCTCACCCACAGCAGCAGATGTCCAATTCAAACGCACAATAGTAGTTTGCTTCCAGGTTGATTTCACAATCACAGTCATTCGTATTAATCGCAGTTAGATCGAGAAATCCGTTTAAAACCACAACTGAAGTCGAGCCATCGCTCTTTGTTCAACTTTGCCAACAGCCAATCAGATCATTTTACTTAACGAATACCAGACAGAGTACAATCGATGTATTATACTGACTCACTTTGGCGTACATAAAATAGTTTGGTAAATTAACATACACCAATGCACTTAAAACCACAGGCCACCTGCGGAGGTATTTATGGTGAACTTAAGAGAAGTATTGGAAATTTGTAGTAAGGTCTTATCGAACCAAACTGCTGAAGTCATCGGTCCCTAAGCCTACACACTAGTTAATCCAACTTAAACGAACTTAGGCTATGGACAACACACATCCATGCCCAAGGGACGCTTAGAAACATCTGATGTGGGGGAGGGGGGGGCGGGGGAGTGGAGCCGCACTGACCGTGAAAAGGCGCCTAAGTCCGCGCGGCTTCCCCCTAGTGGCTATGAGAAGTATAAAACTGTCCTTTCAGAGGAGAGGGTTTCAACTCATCAGCAACTTCTACAGAAAAACGAACATATTTTACAACAAAAAGTTATTAAATGCATGTAAATGTACAGGTCCACTTCCGGGATTTTACAATACGAAGCTAAAACTTTTTATCAAATGTTACATCTTAAGTTGTAAGACATATTCCACTTAAATGCATTGTCTTACAAACCTTGACAGTTGAATCTTTGTTGTGCGATCTTGCCTTTTGAATGGTTTTTAACAATTAAGACAAATCGCTCTTCAATACTCTGAAAACGAGAAAATTTAACATTTGTCGTTGTTTGTGACACATTGTATGCTTTGTGATTTCTGATCTACAGGGGCCTGAAGATGACAATGATGTAGTGTCGAAACTGATCGCGCAATTAGTATATTTTCTAAAACTTACGGCCATTGGTATTCCTTATTTATACAAGTTTGTGATCATCGACAGTCTCACTTCAAAGATGAATCACCTAAAAGTGTGTAAGAGCTCCCTACATCCTTATGTTACACGCCTACGATTAGCCAGCCTCTCTCTCGCAAGGGAAACTCCCCATCACGCCCCCCATCGGATTTAGTGCTAAGAGGCCCCAGTGGAGAGCCCTCAAAAACTGAACACAGATCAAGATGAAAGCAGGAAGAAGGTGTATGGCGAATGCCTGGTGAACGTCATCTGCCAGCGGGTGCAATGCCGACAATAGAATTCGGAGTGGGTGGTGTTATGGTGTGGTCGTGTTTTTCATGGAGGGGGCTTGCACCCCTTCTTGTTTTGCGTGGCACTATCACAGCACAGGCCCACATTGATGTTTTAACCACCTTATTGCTTTCCACTGTTCAAGAGCGATTCGGGGATGGCGATTGCATCTTTCGACACGATCGAGCACCTGTTCATAATGCACGGCCTATGGTGGAGTGTTTACACGACAATAACATCCCTGCAATGGACTGGCCTGCACAGTGTCCTATAGAACACCTTTGGGATGTTTTGGAAAGCCGACTTCGTGCCAGGCCTTACCAACCGACAACGATACCTCTTCTCAGTGCAGCACTCCGTGAAGAATGGGCTGCCACTCCCCAAGAAACCTTCCAGCACCTGATTGAACGTATGCTTGCGAGAGTGGAAGCTTCCAACAAGGCGGGCCAACACCATATTGAATTCCAGCATTACCGATGGAGGGTGCCTCGAACTTGTAAGTCATTTTCAGCCAGGCCACACTATCACATAGTATATAATGACAGCAGATTCTGCATGACTGGTCTATTAGCACACGAAAGGAAGTGGCTTTATAAAGAGAACCGCAAACGTTTGATGACAAGGCTACAAGTCAACCGAATCCCCCCACCGGAAAACACGTCTGGTGTGTCTCAGAAGAATGGTTCAAATCGCTCTGAGCACTATGAGACTTAACTTCTGAGGTCATCATTCCCCTAGAACTTAGAACTACTTAAACCTAACTAACCTAAGGACATCACACACATCCATGCCCGAGGCAGGATTCGAACCTGCACCGTAACGGTCGCGCGGTTCCAAACCGTAGCGCCTAGAACCGCTCGGACACTCCGGCCGGCTTGTGTCTCACACAGCGTTAGTTACAGTACGTGTGCCACATGACAGGAATCTTTTATAATCGCACCTAATTTGTCTGGCTGGTCAGTGAGTGAAATATGCCTCCTTGCCTGATACAGGCATTCGTGTGAATGTGAATGTGATCACTTCTAAGAATATGATGAACACGTGATAGTATATCACATAAGCTCCAACAAATTAACATAACAGTTTCACAATCACAGAGCTTCTCTGTGCTCTTTCAAAACATATGTTTTTAACATTTTTGAAGTTGCGATCGGTTTTGGAAGTCTTGACTCTTGAATTCCAGTGTTGTAACATCTTTCACACCCGTTTCTTTATTATTTTCATTTCTGTGAGGCATCTGTGTGGTATCTCGCCTGCTGTCAGTATTCACGCGTTTATTTGCGAAGGTAACGTATTCTGAAAGACTATCAATTTAATAAGCCACGGCTGCGAAATACTAACACGAATTCTTTAAACACGAATGGAAAAACTGGTAGAAGCCGACCTCGGGGAAGATCAGTTTGGATTCCGTAGAAATGTTGGAACACGTGAGGAAATACTGACCCTACGACTAATCTTAGAAAGTAGATTAAGGAAAGGCAAACCTACGTTTCTAGCATTTGTAGACTTAGACAAAGCTTTTGACAACGTTGACTGGAATACTCTCTTTCAAATTCTGAAGGTGGCAGGGGTGAAATACAGGGAGCGGAAGGCTATTTACAATTTGTACAGAAACCAGATGGCAGTTATAAGAGTCGAGGGACATGAAAGGGAAGCAGTGGTTGGGAAGGGAGTGAGACAGGGTTGTAGCCTATCCCCAATGTTATTCAATCTGTGTATTGAGCAAGCAGTAAAGCAAAGAAAACAAAAATTTGATGTATGAATTAAAATCTAGGGAGAGTAAATAAATACTTCGAGGTTTGCTGATGACATTGTAATTCTGCCAGAGACAGGAAAGGACCTGGAAGAGCAGCTGAACGCAATGGACAGTACCTTGAAAGGAGGATATAAGATGAGCATCAACAATCGTAAAACGAGGATAATGGAATGTAGTCGAGTTAAATCTGGTGATGCGGGAATTAGATTAGGAAATGAAACGCTTAAAGTAGTAAATGAGTTTTGCTATTTGCGGAGCAAAATAACTGATGATGGTCAAAGTAGAGAGGATATAAAATGTAGACTGGCAATCGCAAGGAAAAAGTTTCTGAAGAAGAGAAATTTGTTAACATCGAATATAGATTTAAGTGTTAGGAAGTCATTTCTGAAAGTATTTGTATGGAGTGTAGCCTTGTATGGAAGTGAAACGTGGGCGATAAATTGTTAAGACAAGAAAATAGAAGCTTTCGAAATGTGGTGCTACAGAAGAATGCTGAAGATTAGGTGGATAGATCACATAACTAATGAGGATATATTGAATAGAATTGGAGAGAAGAGAAAGTTGTGGCACAACTTGACTAGAAGAAGGGATCGGTTGGTAGGGCATGTTCTGAGGCATCAAGGGATCATCAATTTAGTATTGGAAGGCAGCGTGGAGGGTAAAAATCGTAGAGGAAGACCAAGGAATGAATACACTAAACAGATTCAGAAGGATGTAGGTTGCAGTAGATACTGGGAGATGAAGAAGCTTGCACAGGATAGGGCAGCACGGATAGCTGCATCAAACCAGTCTCTGGACTGAAGACCACAACTACAACAACATGGTGGGAGACCACGTCCATACATGTGGCGTTATACCTGTAGAAGTCTGAGCCTAGTTACTGAACGGCGAGAAAGTGTTGGACAAAGAAAAATGCAAATGGCAGAATCATGGAGTAGAAACATGACTGAAGTCCTGCATGGTTCACATTTGGCGATACGACAGGAATAACTTTACGACAATGACCGTATACTATACGGCGGTTTGTTGTTGAAGATTTGTATAGAACGAAATAACGACAGGAATAACATTACTACAATGAAGCACACCAACGCCGGTTTGTTGAAGAATTGTATAGA
Organism: Schistocerca gregaria; assembly: GCF_023897955.1. Lineage (NCBI taxonomy): Eukaryota > Metazoa > Arthropoda > Insecta > Orthoptera > Acrididae > Schistocerca > Schistocerca gregaria. Next base: position 142,089,113 of record NC_064924.1, read on the forward strand.
ACGAGCTAACGGTAACTACTATGTTAGGAAGTCACTCATTCATAGCCTGTTACCGTAAAGCCATCAAAATCAAAAATACAGTATAGCACCATAGTGGGCATACTAACAGAAGAAATAGGTATGAAACAAGTTCAGCTACCTATAACTCATTCGAAACCAATCCTATCACAATGGAAATCAGTCGAACCTAAAATAAATCTCTGAAACGTAAGTAACGAAAAACATTGCTGCACGTCATTAATTTACGTCTGTATTTCTAGTTAAAACGCGAAAAAGGACACGGTAACTGTTCAGTCGATACAAAGAGGAGAGGGGAGCGCCAGCGTTTATATTTTTCTTTTTCGACACTGTCTTCCCAATCAATGACCAGAGTCCAAACTTTTAAACATACAACGCGACACGTACAGACGTGATCTTTCATCATATAATTGACTTTAATAATAATGAATAATACTCTTATGGCGTATTATTTGCCTCGATACTGTAATAGTAGTATTCCACTTTCAGGCCAGTATATTATTAAAAATATTTTAATTTGCACTGATATTCACTGCAGCGGCAAAGAAACTGGTGTAGACATGCGTATTCAAATACAGAGATATGTAAACAGGAAGAATACGGCGCTGCGGTCGGCAACGCCTGTATAAGGCAACAAGTGTCTGGCGCAGTTGTTAGATCGGTTACTGCTGTTACAATGGCAAGTTATCAAGATTTAAGTGAGTTTGAACGTGGTGTTGTAGTCGGCGCACGAGCGATGGGGGCGCAGCATGTCCGAGGTAGCGATGGAGTGGGGTTTTCCCGTACGACCATTTCACATGTGTGCCGTGCGTATCAGGAATCCGGTAAAACATTAAATCTCTGACGTCGCTGCGGCCAGAAAAAGATCCTGCAAAAACGGGATCAACGACGACTGAAGAGGATCGTCCAACGTGACAGAAGTGCAACCATTTCGCAAATTGCTGCTGATTTCAATGCTGTGCCATCAACAAGTATCAGCGTGTGAACCATTCATCGAAACATCATCGATACACATTTTCGATGCCGCAGGCCCACTCGTGTATACTTGATGACTGCACGACACAAAGCTCTACTCCTCGCCTGGGCACTTCGACGCCAACATTGGACTGTTAATGACGGGAAATAGGTTGTCTGGTCGGAGGAGTCCCGTTTCAAATTGCATCGAGCGGATGGATGTGTACGGGGATGGAGACTACTTCATGAATTCATGGACCCTGCATGTTAGCAGTGGGCTGTTCAAGCTGCTTGAGGCTCTGTAATGGTGCGGGGCGTGTGCAGTTGGAGTGAAATGGGACTCCTGATATGTCTAGATAAGCGTCTGACAGGTGACACGTACGTAAGCATCCTGTCTGATCACCTGCATCCATTCATGTCCATTGTGCATTCCGACGGACTTCCGCAATTCCAGCAGGACAATGTGACGCCCCACACGCCCAGAACTGCTACAACTGCTACAGAGGGGCTCCAGGAACACCTTTAAACACTTCCGCTGGCCACCAAACTCCGCAGACATGAACATTATTGAGAATATCTGGGGAGCCTTGCAACGTGCTGTTCAGAAGAGATCTCTACCACCTTTTACGAATTTATGTACTGCATTCCAAGATTCATGGTGTCAGTTCCCTCCAGCACTGCTTCAGACATTAGTCTAGTCCATGCCACGTCGTGTTGTGGCACTTCTGCGTGTTGACGGTGGCCTGGCACGACGTTAGCCAGGTGTACCAGTTTCCTTGACTCTTCAGTGTGTGTATACTCTGTGATAAGAATTTTTATGTATCTTACATCTGTTCATTTGTCTGATGTGATATTTCACCTCTCTCGTTTTTTCAGTGTATTACATCTCTTTTGCTCCAACAAGACCTCACATTATCGAAGCAACAGCTTTTATCCACACAGGTAGTGCTTACATCTACATCTACATCTACATTTATATTCCGCAAGCCACCCAATGGTGTGTGGCGGAGGGCACTTTACGTGCCACTGTCATTACCTCCCTTTCCTGTTCCAGTCGCGTATGGTTCGCGGGAAGAACGACTGCCGGAAAGCCTCCGTGCGCTCTCGAATCTCTCTAATTTTACATTCGTGATCTCCTCGGGGGTATAAGTAGGAGGAAGCAATATACTCGATACCTCATCCAGAAACGCACCCTCTCGAAACCTGGGGAGCAAGCTACACCGCGATGCAGAGCGCCTCTCTTGCAGAGTCTGCCACTTGAGTTTGCTAAACATCTCCGTAACTCTATCACGATTACCAAATAACCCTGTGACGAAACGCGCCGCTCTTCTTTGGATCTTCTCTATCTCCTCCGTCAACCCGACCTAGTACGGATCCCACACTGATGAACAATACTCAAGTATAGGTCGAACGACTGTTTTGTAGGCCACCTCCTTTGTTGATGGAATACATTTTCTGAGGACTCTCCCAATGAATCTCAATTTGTACCCACCTTACCAAGAATTAATTTTATATGATCATTCCACTTCAAATCTTTCCGCACGCATACTCCCAGATATTTTACAGAAGTAACTGCTACCAGTGTTTGTTCCACTATCATATAATCATACAATAAAGGATCCTTCTTTCTATGTATTCGCAATACATTACATTTGTCTATGTTAAGGGTCAGTTGCCACACCCTGAACCAAGTGCCTATCCGCTGCAGATCTTCCTGCATTTCACTACAATTTTCTAATGCTGCAACTTCTCTGTATACTACAGCATCATCCGCGAAAAGCAGCATGGAACTTCCGACACTATTTACTAGGTCATTTATATATATATTGTGAAAAGCAATGGTCCCATAACACTCCCGTGTGGCACGCCAGAGGTCACTTTAACGTCTGTAGACGTCTCTCCATTGATAACAACATGCTGTGTTCTGTTTGCTAAAAACTCTTCAATCCAGCCACACAGCTTGTCTGATATTCCTTAGGCTCTTACTTTGTTTATCAGGCGACAGTGCGGAACTGTATCGAACGCCTTCTGGAAGTCAAGGAAAATGGCATCTACCTGGGAGCCTGTATGTAATATTTTCTGGGTCTCATGAACAAATAAAGCGAGTTGTGTCTCACACGATTGCTGTTTCCAGAATCCATGTTGATTCCTACAGAGTAGATTCTCGGTTTCCAAAAAGACATGATACTCGAGCAAAAAACATGTTCTAAAATTCTACAACAGATCGACGTCAGAGATATAGGTCTATAGTTTTGCGCATCTGCTCGACGACCCTTCTTGAAGACTGGGACTACCTGTGCTCTTTTCCAATCATTCGGAACCTTCCGTTCCTCTAGAGACTTGCGATACACGGCTGTTAGAAGCGGAGCAAGTTCTTTCGCGTACTCTATGTAGAAACGAATTGGTATTCCGTCAGGTCCAGTGGACTTTCCTCTGTTGAGTGATTCCAGTTGCTTTTCTATTCCATGAACACTTATTTCGATGTCAGCCATTTTTTCGTTTGTGCGAGGATTTAGAGAAGGAACTGCAGTGCGGTGTTCCTCTGTGAAACAGCTTTGGAAAAAGGTGTTTAGTATTTCAGCTTTACGCGTGTCATCCTCTGTTTCAATGCCATCATCATACCGGAGTGTCTGGATATGCTGTTTCGAGTCACTTACTGATTTAACGTAAGACCGGAACTTCCTAGGATTTTCTGTTAAGTCGGTACATAGAATTTACTTTCGAATTCACTGAACGCTTCACACGTAGCCCTCCTTACGCGAACTTTGACATCGTTTAGCTTCTGTTTGTCTGAGAGGTTTTGGCTGCATTTAAACTTGGAGTGAAGGTCTCTTTGTTTTCGCAGTAGTTTCCTAACTTTGTAGTTGAACCACGGTGGGTTTTTCCCGTCCCACACAGTTTTACTCGGCACGTACCTGTCTAAAACGCATTTTGCGATTGCCTTGAACTTTTCCCATAAACACTCAACATTGTCAGTGTCGGAACAGAAATTTTCGTTTTGATCTGTTAGGTAGTCTGAAATCTGCCTTCTATTACTCTTGCTAAACAGATAAACCTTCCTCCCTTTTTTATATTCCTATTAACTTCCATATTCAGGGATACTGCAACGGCCTTATAATCACTGATTCCCTATTCTGCACTTACAGAGTCGAAAAATTTGGGTCTGTTTGTTATCAGTAGGTCCAAGATGTTATCTCCACGAGTACAGATATCAGTTTACACATGTACTTTACAACAGACAACAAGATTGAACAGAAGTTACCCCACAACATCGGTACACGAAATCCACTTCATCACACAGGTGTGTACAAAATTGAATGTTTGGACTGTGACTGCTTGTACATAGGCCAGACAGGCAGATCATTTGTGATTAGGTTCAAGGAACACATGGCAGCACTAAAAACAAAAAATATCACACATCAGCAATAGCTACCCACCTGCATGAAACAAAACACCATGTTAACAACACAAGTATTAGCATCCTACAAATCCAACAAAAGGGCAGAAAACTAAACATCCTTGAAACACTCCAAATATAAAAAAAAATTAAATGAAACAACCGGAATCCATCTTATATGACAAAAATGACAATATTTACAATAGTATCATCTCCGTTTTCAGCAACTACCTACACTCTTAAAAATCGCACACACACACACACACACACACACACACACACACACACACACACACCTAATATTTACCATAAATATTGACAGCTGCCAAGAGATTGACCTCATTCACAGATAATTAATCACACCAACAGCTTGTACCCCTTGTCAGCTTAAAACTGTATCTACATCAACTACTGGCACCAATGTATATCAATCTGCATATTTTATAGCATTAACCAATGTATTACCCCAAACTTTATGCGCAGCTAATATATGTAACATGCAATCTTAAGACTTCTTGCCATGTAAATGTTTGCTCTCATATAATCACCCTTTCCTCTCTCTCTCTCTCTCTCTCTCTCTCTCTCTCTCTCCCCCTCTCCCTCTCCCTTTCGCTCACACACACACACACACACACACACACACACACTTTTTCTCTCTCTCTACTTCTCCTTCTGCCTCCAGCCCATCACTTTACATCTGTTTATTAACCCCAATCAAAGCGTGTAATGTATGTAAGATTTTACTGTTGTAGCCAATATGATCATTATAATTAAACTCTATAACATTTCACCTAATTGTTATCAACAAGTATGAAGTTTAAGCCATTTTAACATTTCACCTGATTGTATAAACGAGTACGAATGTTTGCTGTTTTAACTTGTCAGACACATCAAAACAAACACCGCCAAATGCTTAAAGCAATTATTCTGTAATAATGTTGTTACGATGTACACTCGCCAGCAAAAAAAGTGGGTCACCCCTGAATTCCAACGTGTAGGCTGGACCTGAATGTATGCAACCAACATAGCATATCTGTGTTGCACATAGTCGCAACCCTCCACAGTACAGTCGTTGTAAGATACACAATGGGTACCGCTAGAGACTACTAGAGAACACCAGTCTTTATGACAGTCCGTCCAGATGTAAAGTAACACCATGATAGTACAGAAGAGATCAGACAATCCTTAACGTTTGTAAACTATACTTAATTACAATAAGTGACATTTCAAATGTTATGGGACAATTATTTTTGTCACATAAATCGTTCAGTAATCCTTAGGCACAATTAAATATTTGAGACAGTATATGGATTTATAAAGTTGTATAGCAATGGGAAACAAGTTCTTTGCTGTTTAAAAGGTTTACCCAACACATGCTGAACGTCGTTCTACGTTCAACAGGGAGTGCTTTCGCATCAACTTTATGCAAAAAGAAAACTTGATTTAACGGCGGCCACCACTCTACGGAAATCCCAACATTAACAGCAAACCACAAGTAATATCATTGTTCAAATTACTCATCAACAGTTACTTGTACACGAAGTTGTACTTTAAATGACATGACCAACGTCTTCGTTCTGGATCCAGACGCAAACCCAGAACGTAAAGCCATTGTTAACCAAGCAAAGCTTTGTGCCTTATCGAAACTCGATCACTACGCAGAAAGAGACGTCAAATATTGACGTTTGCACGAATATCAGTTATCAGTTCTCGATTTGAATGTGTGTACGAAAGCAGGAAACCTAACATGACTATTACCTTGTTGGTAGTTAACCTCGAAAGACGTTATATAGTGTTGCATTGTCAAGGAATAAAGGATGCACATGTTTAAAATTGAAATGCCATCATGTAATGCTGGGGACAAGGATGCGAACCCAGCACCTAATCGGATTGTTGAATAAGTACGTAAAATCAGAATGTAGATATCACAGTTTGTCACCAGTAGTGAGGTTGGAACCTTAAATGACGACTGAAGTTGTATTGCCTGACCGGGATACGAAACCGGCGCCTACCGCCCTCGTTGTCTACCCAGGAACAGCCATTAGCGAGATGTGCGCACGTTTAACAAGAAATAAGGTGACGAAAACGTCTATGCTGACTGAGAGTCGAATGCCGCACACATGGTTATGAAGACACGTTAATTATCAACTTCATATTCAGTAGTAGCTAGGAGTCGCATGTTTAGATGCAAACCTTAAGGAGTAACTCATCCCTAGTAACGTGTTGCCTAATATCTGCGATATCATGGTGTTAATTTACAAGTGGATTGACTGCCGTAAAGAGCAATGTTCTCTAGTAGTCCTGTATCATTAAGATGTAAATGAAGTGCCTCAGCAGAAAGTAATTTCCGTCGTGCAGCACGTATTGTTTCAGAGACACTGAACACATGTTATAAGTGCACAAAACGTGTATTATATACTCAGTATATACTATTATTTGGGGATGTTGGTGGCAAACCTGCTTACTTTTACATTCCGCTTAGTTGTCGTGGTTGAATACAGGTAATGCACAGCTCTTACAAGGAAGTATAGTTTCCTGCGTCATGCTATTGATAGCTAGGCGACATATTTTGTGGTAGCTATGTTTAGAATGTATGTATTTTTGAAAGTATTGTTCGTCAAATATTTGAATAAATCGTCAACTGTAGGTGTGCCTGCACATGTTATAGCATAATAGCTGTAGCTGCGTTAGTTTGTACTACAGACGTGGGTAGGTTAGGTGTAACTTTTGATCCTTCAGTGGGTGATCGTGGCCCTGCGGCCCGGGACTGTACTAGCCGCGGCTCGCGAGCTGCGGGCCAGCCAGGCTGGCCGAGGCGAGACGCAAGGGATGCGAGCTGGCGGTGGCGTTGGTGGGCCACCAGCCCGGGACGAGCCAGCACGGCTGCGCCGCATACCTCTGCCTCTGCCGCTCCGTTTGACGTAAATGTGTTTACCTCCTCTCCTGGCATCAGTATAAGAGCGGTAAGCAGAAATACACATCAGGCTTTCTGCCGTAATGGCTCACTGGGAGAGGCCTATTCGAGGTAGAGTCAAGAAATGGTTCAAATGGCTCTGAGCTCTATGGGACTTAACATCTGAGGTCATCAGTCCCCTAGAACTTAGAACTACTTAAACCAAACTAACCTAAGGACATCACACACGTCCATGCCCGAGGCAGAATTCGAACCTGCGACCGTAGCGGTCGAGCGGTTCCAGACTGAAGCGCCTAGAACCGCTCGGCCACTCCGGCCGGCCGAGGTAGAGTCATCGCTCTCATTGAGGAAGGAGGATGTTCCATCAGAGAAGCTGGCAGACGGTATGGCGTACCACATACCACTGCAGCGAGATGGTGGAGGATCTGCCTTGATAGAGGCACCAGAAAAACGGCTCCTGGCTGAGGCAGGAAGAGAGTGATCTCACAGCAGGAAGACAGAGACCTAGTGTCTAGGAGCAGAGACAATCTCTTTCTGAACGTGAAGCAGTTGCGTCGGGAGACCAACTTCCCCGGCTCCAGTGACACGATTCGCCGAAGGCTGAGGGACGCTGGACTGCGTGCACGACGATCCGCCGTGAAACAAGAGCTCAGCGAAGACAACGTGTTATACCGGCTAGCATTTGCGGAGCTCCATCTGAGGGCGACGTGGGACAACGTCATTGCAACTGATGAGAAGGTGTTTTCCACCAATAACGACGGTCCACGAATCGTTTACAGGCCGCAAAGGACTCGCCATCGACGCGAAAATGTAACCACGATGAGAAGAAGTGGCCGGCTATCTGTTACCTGCTGGGGTTGGAATTCTGCGAGAGGGGTTGGAATTCTTCACAGGATAGAAGGAACTCTGGACAGCGCGCAGTATGCCCACATATTGGAAAATGTGATGCTTCCGTCAGTGTGCATGCTGTACGCAGAAGGGGACGTCACATTGGAAAAGGACAATTCTCCTATTCACAAGTCTGCATTTGTTCAGCAACGGCTCTCCACGATTGGCGTCAACGTCATGGACTGGCCGCCACGGGCGGCTGATATGAACCCCATAGAAAACATGTGGTCTGAGGTCGCCAGAACATTAACAGAGAACTGGCCACGAAAGCAACCAACTACTGCGGACGCTCTTTGGGACTGCGTCCTGGAAGCCTGGGAGGAAGCTGCTTCTTCAGGCTGTTACGTCCGACGGCTAATACATTCTATGCCAAGACGCGTGATAGAAGTTCAAAATAATGAAGGATTCTGGATAAAATATTAGAGTTCTTAAAATGTTTTGTTATGTCTTCTTTTTCGTCATTTTTCCTTATTGGGAGATAGTGGAAGATGGCGTGGCAACGGAAAAGATACAATATGGGTTAGCTTTCCTTTGAGTTCCTTGAGACCTCCCTCGGGCATGGGTGTGTATGTTTGTCCTTAGGATAATTCAGGTTAAGTGGTGTGTAAGATTAGAGGCTGACGACCTTAGCCGTTAAGTCCCATAAGGTTTCACACACATTTCAACATTTATTTTTACTCGTTGTTAATATCTCTTCTATTCTCTCTCGCACTATCTCTCTCTGACACTATAGCCGCTAGTGCTCTTCTATTACACTCCCCCAAAACTTTGTAAACAAATGTTGCGGTTTCCAATGACGCTACATTTTCTCTTTGAATTCCTGCTGTTTTTACTCTCTATCATTCCTCTCACCATCTTCCCTATAACCCATTCTTCGTTCTGAAAACAGTCCTTCCTTATCTCTCGGTCCTAAGATAAAACGAACTGTGGCACACATCTAAGTAAGCAATACTTTGCAACCATTTCACGCTTATATTTTGCACTTCTGCACTTCTATCCATTCCCAGATCCCGCCCTCCTTCCTGTTAAGCGTCCCTTGACATCTGCATCTGTAAATGAATACTCTGCAATTCATAATTATGTGCTTTGCAGGGGATACTGTGGTCTGGCGGATTAATCTTGTATTGATATGTAAAACGTGTAGGTTTACATCTCACGTCAAGCGTAGATTTTTAACACACACAAGTAGCTCTCCTTCACCCCTAGTAACGCCAAGTGCAGAACGCCAGTAAGCTTCGTAGTTCAATATCCGCAGTAAAGGTAACATCCCTTCGCCGCCGACTGGGCTTTCGTTTGAGCTGTGACAGGTGGAGAAACCCCGTAAGGCAGAGACTCTGTCACCAGCAAGCCGTCGTAAACTAGTAAACGTATTTCATTTAATGAGCCAATGGCCATGTAAGTTCACAAGGCTCTTACTTTATTTGAAACTGAGACGTTGAAAATTGTGGTGCTGGACTGGGATTAGAATTCGATTTCACTGTGTTCCCGAAGATTGCAAACTCTTCTAGGCGTCCTCGAAAGGCACCTATCGGGTTTCGAATCCTGATAAGCACAAAATCTTCATTATTTCATTTCAAGCCATATCATGTGCACTCCGAACTACTGGTAAAAAATAGTTGAATTTTCAACGTCTCTTCGTGCGTTGTCAGCTATAACGTGTTCGTTTCAACTCACAGGCACATGATGAGCCTTTTATCACAACATCACAAGATCAAACGTTTCCTTACATCATTTCAAGTTCAAATATTCCTCTCCATCCTACTGGTGAAAAAGGATTTGGGTTTGTCGTTGTATTCGTTGTGATCACCAATGACAACATGTGGATTCAACCTCTAGCCAGCAGAGTATTTTCCATCACATCATTGAAAGTACAAACATGCCATTCCTAGCTATTATTGGAAAAGAATTTGATAGTTAAAGTTTCTTCATGACCACGTGTGCGGGGTTTGAATTCCATTCAGCATAGAACTTTTCGTCGCCTGATGTCTAGCTAAACATGCGCCCATCTCACTCCTGGTGAACCAATTTTAGCTCTTTATCGTCTGTTCCTGGCTAGAAAACGACGGTGCTAGATGCTCGGTTCGAATTCCAGTCAAGCAAAAACAATTCTATTGTCAATTAAGGTTCCAGCATTTCGCTATTGGTGAAAACATTTGCTATTTAACTTCTGATATTACGTACAGTCGTGCTCAAAAGTATCCAAACGATCTGATTCCCATGCGACCTACATACCTCAGCTGTCTAGAAGGTCCTCTAATCGCTCCTTGGTACAGTCGTTTGACTATTGAAAATGGTTACAACAAATCACCACTAGAAAACACTGCTCTGTATCGCAATAGCTCAGGATGTAAAGTAATACCACGATACTACAAATATCAGGGAACACCTCATCACAGATAAGACTGCCCTGCAGGCTTGTAAGCTCACATTTATTCCAAGAAATGACATACCTGAAATGTTAGCACTCTCATTATTACGTCAGATAGGTAATGCACATAGTAAGTTCGTCGTATTCATAATTTCCTCTTCAAAGTAACATACCATACTTGTTATTTAACACAAAATGTCATTAAAAATTTACGTTATTCAAGAGCAGCTAGTTGAGAATATGTATGAACTTCAAATGACACGACGAACTGCCTCGTTCTGCATATGGATTCAAACCCAGGTCATGTAGGGTAGGCTTTGGTGACCGTGCGGTTCGAGGCACTTCAGTCCGGAACCGCGTGACTGCTACGGTCACAGGTTTGAATCCTGCCTCGGGTATGGATATGTGTGATGTCCTTAGGTTAGTTAGGTTTAAGTAGTTCTAGGGGACTGATGACCTCAGATGTTGAGTCCAATAGTGGTCAGAGCCATCTGAACCAATCATGCAGGGTAAGATTTCGTGGCTGAGGGAAATTAACAGTCATTCCTGATTAGGCATAAAGAGAGTGATATACCTCAATCTTCGACAGTATCAGTTAGCAAATATCAACTTTAAATTACATAATGTAACATTTTTAACGGACACGAATTCCTACCCAGCATCTATTGTCCCTGTCAACGAACTACGAGAGATGTTAAATATTGCTCCTTCACAAGTAACTTACTTGAAATGCAGTGAGGTAAAGCTTTGTGTTGGACAGGGATTCGAATACAGAACCTAATCGGATTGTTATCGAAGCACAATCAACTTTGACATATCGGATTTTCTCGGCAGTAGCTAGATGTATCAAATGAAATGACGAGTCGAAACATAAATTTTTCCTTCCCAGGGCTCCAACGCGGCACTTTTAGCTGTTATATTCTAGTGAAAAGGAACGTTAAGTATGGGTTTGTTAGACCAGCAGCGACATGGGAGCATGTTTGAACTAGAAATAATATGACAAAAAGTTCAGTGCTCACTAGGAATCGAACCCCAAACATATCGTTGTTGACTACACACAAAGAGACGTCAGCTAACGAATTTTTCTCCACCAGCAGCTCGGAATAACATCCTTGAACTTACGGTGATCTCGCAAGTAATTCTGTGTCTCACTGGAAGTTAAAAACGTCAGATATCGTTAGTGTTGACAACGAAAGAAAATGCGTTAAAAATAAAAATTATTATCCACCAACAGATAGCTGTTCTCATGCTAGAGCTTGATAATACATAGTGAAAAGTTTAGTGCTGGGCCAGTATTTCAACCCATTTATGCGCAGTATGTGGAGATGTAGAGGAATCTGCAGTTTTGAACAAACAACAAGTTGCAGTCGAGCTGTATTGTCACAAAGGGATCAAATTCCGCGTTAAGGGCGGTCTCAGTTGCATTCTCAGTTCAGAACCAATTTTATCGACATACAGAAGCTCAAATGAAAGATGGAATAACTGGCCTGTGACCATACACAGGGTTTGTTTCGTCATTAGAAATAAATAACTAGTATAAGAAAGGTTACTGGTGATAGGATTTCTACATGTCGCCACTCCTTACTTTGTTGTGGTTCCATCTAACGTCTACTTGGTAGAGAAGGAATACCATGTTTACTATGAATTTCAGACCACAATTCCATTATACCTTCTTCACTTGGCGTAGCCAGAATAGAATAGAACCTGCCTCTCCCTATCAATAAACATCGGCAGAAGCTGGAATCGAACCGAGACCATCATCATATCTAAACATCTTCAGTCCAACAGACCACCAATCATTTCTCTATCATAACACCGTTGCGGCACACAAGAGGGGAATTCTGACACACAGGCTCCCTGTAGTGGTTTGCAGGATGTTCAGTACATTCATTTACTTGGTTGACCGAATAGCTATGTACTAGGTGCCTTGGGTACCCAGTGCATACTTCGACTCTATTTTGTAATTATCACCGAAATAAAATAACGTAACTGCCACCTACACAGAACTGCCAACAGTGTAGGATGCGGAAATTTAAATAGGAAGTGTTCCTTTCTATTTGAGCTACTCTATTGCGCTATCTGTTTGTTGAAACCATCGTGCAGTGCAAAAGAAATGCTGTAACTGTCTGTCTCTCAGAAGTGTATATCCGGCCATATGCATTATCTCACAGCACTGTGGAAAGCCGAAGTTCTGGAGGAACTATTGATCACTTCCAGAGGTGCTGGAGCTACGTCACAGCTAGCAGCGTAACGGTAAGCGTAGCGCATTGTTGTTAAGACGTCGCGTGCTCTATTACATTCACCACTACATTTTCTTTAAAACGCAATTCTGCTGTCTGCTGAAGTTATCAATTTAATGGAACTTTGAACATAATTCTCTTCACTTCTCAACCCAAAATAGTCGCATGTGGAAAAAAGGTTAATTTTTGCGTCATTTTGTTCTTTTCATGTTTAATAGACGGCCAGACAGCAGATGCGTCTCTAAGCTTTTGTATTATGTATGGGGAGAGTGCATCGTGCCAAAATAATGAGAAAAGTGTTTTCGACATTAGCTGTCGTCTGGTAGTGGTATTTTATTCTTCTTCAAACCTTGTTTGACAGCTTTAACTCAGAACAAGTTTTCTATATGCATGTAATCAATAAACTGCATGTGCATTTTCAGACTGTTATAGATAACATCAGAGAATTCGCATATATCGTTGATGATTAATTTCTCTCTCATGTTTAGTATTGATTTAACAACACTAAAAGAAACCTTACGAAAGCTGTGCACTGTGTTGTAAGAAATGAAATAAAACTACCCACGATAACTTTACGACGAAAGTCTGTTTTAACAAATCTGAGGATATGTACACAAGCGTGCCTCTTTCTGCACGAATTAATAAAATACTACTCAGATTTCGATTATGTCTGTGTTTAAATGGTATGCTGTGCCAAACTCAACAGGTATGCAAATGTGGCATTTCATAAATAAAGTTACGTATTCCTAAAAACCTAAAATTTGCTTGTCAGCAGCGGAAAGAGGCGTTACTTGTTGTGCAGCATTGTAAGTTTTTCACCATTGCACTTTGAGCTGAAAGTATTTTCTTGCGATTTGCTAATCAATTTATTTCCTTCATACTTATCACCCTGGCATGCGAGTCTTAAGTGAAGAACATTATTGAATTTCGTATCATTGACGGTCGATTCGAATTTCTTCAGAGCCGCTTGTATTGTATAGCAGCTTGGCAGTCAGAAAGCTGAGATCTACGACCATTAACACAACTTGGTGAGTCGAGCTGCCAAGAGGATTTGATGTGTAAAGCTTTTCTTCTGGTTTTGTTAGAGAATTTTTTCTGGGAATTCGCAGCTCCAGGAAATAATACACAAAAAAAAGCTCGCACGCGCGGCCCCTAGCACGGTTAGAAGTGACGATTTTCTTAACCGTTGGAACACGAGACACAGGGGTACCACGAGGCTACGGACACACCGCTGCCAGCATACCACTCTCCTCATGGTATTGGTCGCTCAGCCTCATAACGCATCGTGAAAGATATTAAAAGTTGTCACTTATGTGAAGAATAGCATTTCTTTAGCCAAAAAATTGAAATTTCTGTCTCAGTGTCTTAGTTTACGTGAGGATTGTATACCACGAGTCATTCAAATGGAAAGGGAATATCAAGTGAATTTAGCGAGTCAGTTCAGTACCATACGCGGAAGTGATTGCACTGTCACAGTATTGCCAAATGTCTGTGACGATGTTGCCAATTCTCAGCTTTGCTGGAACAGCTCTGTAGCGTTATAGGAGGAGAATCCTGTACTCGCGTCTAGGAGGATACGGAGAGGAGGCGCGGGGTTTGGTTAATATGCAGTGTTTTCTCCTACCAGCTGTGTCAAACATTCAGGTGTGTAATCTTCCATCACGATTACAGGTTCCCACAAAATATATACAAATAAAACACTTACCTTGTTACTTTGTTACAAAAGATTATTTCAGTACAATAAAAAGTCTTTGGAAATCAACTTTGCCAACCTGTCACGAAAAGTAAGATAACAAACACTTTGCACCTCGAAAACTATTGCATCTCTGTGCAGTCTTGTGATCATACAAGTAGAATTTCATGAATTGCATGAGAATGTAGAAAAATGTTGGTGCGAATGGAAGCAGTAAGAAACACAGTTACATAATTATTCTGTACCACGTAATAATCAATTGATTTGATAATTCAGAAGAGAATAAACTAAAAATTATGCCCATTAAGACAGAAACTAAAGCGCAGATGCAAGCACTGTGCAGATCTGCGCTACTTCATCTTCAGATCTATACAAATAATGTATACTAACCAGCGTATTCATTGCTTTCGTAATGTTTCCCTCTCGTTAAGTCTTCTTATGATGAACTGGCTCCACACCCATGAGTCTGATTTTTTCTTTGTATCCTTCTATCTACTATCTTTGTGTGTTATTGTTTTTTTCAAAAAGCAAAATATTATGCCTGCTCCCATGAGGTATTAAAATGAGGTCGCAGAAAGGCTAACGAATTATAATCAAAATACAGTGAGACGCCAATTTGTCTATTGTCATGGTGTTAAGTGGACAGAGAAATAGTTGGGTGTTATTGTCGTCTTTTCTTATTGAGATTTTCATATTACCAAGACACAAGACGCCGAGATAAATGTGTATATTCTCCGTGACGAAAGATCACACATTCCATTCATCCTGATCCATTCGTTACGTGCGGCAATGAGTGATAGGAAAGCTGTTGTGGAGTGACGAATAACAATAACAATGGTAGTGATTACAAATCAATAATCAAGGTTGTTTCCTGCATTACAGACGATTAACAAAATAACTAAGAATGGCCGAGTGTTTAATTGGCGCACTGAATAGGTGTTCTTACCACTTTGTTACTGAATTCTGTAGCCATACATATCTCTAGTACAACGAGATATTACCTATCAACTATCCTTGCTTTACATCACGAGAGGAACATGGCGTCACTGAGCTGATATTTGAAATACATTTCTGTTTTCTCTCTCTGTCTCTCTCTCTCTCTTTTTTATTTTTATTTTAATTTTTTGAGGAAAGCATCGAGAAGCGCGATAATAAGCAAGTAGGCATAGAACCTGTCTACAGTGATTTTCATCGGAATACATAATGCAAAAGTACAACTTTTAAGTGTGCTATTGTGTAATTCCAGTTACTGACAGTCTATTCGTGAGCTTGCTCGCAATCAGTGGGGTGAAACCTATCACAGGAGCAAGCAAAACACAAATATTTCTTGCACCGTGCGCAACACATAAACGAAATCTCGCTTCTCTGACGTGTTGTCCGATATATTGCACGGAAAACATATCTGATTCATGCTGCTAAATACAGCTCTATCAGATATCAATTTGGAAGCGTACCAAGTGTATAAAAGTATATCTTGAAATACGCAGAAAGGCCCATAGAGGTATTTGACTTTATGCAAAAAGAAAACTTGATTTAACGGCGGCCACCACTCTACGGAAATCCCAACATTAACAGCAAACCACAAGTAATATCATTGTTCAAATTACTCATCAACAGTTACTTGTACACGAAGTTGTACTTTAAATGACATGACCAACGTCTTCGTTCTGGATCCAGACGCAAACCCAGAACGTAAAGCCATTGTTAACCAAGCAAAGCTTTGTGCCTTATCGAAACTCGATCACTACGCAGAAAGAGACGTCAAATATTGACGTTTGCACGAATATCAGTTATCAGTTCTCGATTTGAATGTGTGTACGAAAGCAGGAAACCTAACATGACTATTACCTTGTTGGTAGTTAACCTCGAAAGACGTTATATAGTGTTGCATTGTCAAGGAATAAAGGATGCACATGTTTAAAATTGAAATGCCATCATGTAATGCTGGGGACAAGGATGCGAACCCAGCACCTAATCGGATTGTTGAATAAGTACGTAAAATCAGAATGTAGATATCACAGTTTGTCACCAGTAGTGAGGTTGGAACCTTAAATGACGACTGAAGTTGTATTGCCTGACCGGGATACGAAACCGGCGCCTACCGCCCTCGTTGTCTACCCAGGAACAGCCATTAGCGAGATGTGCGCACGTTTAACAAGAAATAAGGTGTCGAAAACGTCTATGCTGACTGAGAGTCGAACGCCGCACACATGGTTATGAAGACACGTTAATAATCAACTTCATATTCAGTAGTAGCTAGGAGTCGCATGTTTAGATGCAAACCTTAAGGAGTAACTCATCCCTAGTAACGTGTTGCCTAATATCTGCGATATCATGGTGTTAATTTACAAGTGGATTGACTGCCGTAAAGAGCAATGTTCTCTAGTAGTCCTGTATCATTAAGATGTAAATGAAGTGCCTCAGCAGAAAGTAATTTCCGTCTTGCAGCACGTATTGTTTCAGAGACACTGAACACATGTTATAAGTGCACAAAACGTGTATTATATACTCAGTATATACTATTATTTGGGGATGTTGCCGGCAAACCTGCTTACTTTTACATTCCGCTTAGTTGTCGTGGTTGAATACAGGTTTTCTTAAGGCTACATGTAATGCACAGCGCTTACAAGGAAGGATAGTTTCCTGCGTCATGCTATTGATAGCTAGGCGACATATTTTGTGGTAGCTATGTTTAGAATGAATGTATTTTTGAAAGTATTGTTCGTCAAATATTTGAATAAATCGTCAACTGTAGGTGTGCCTGCACATGTTATAGCATAATAGCTGTAGCTGCGTTAGTTTGTACTACAGACGTGGGTAGGTTAGGTGTAACTTTTGATCCTTCAGTGGGTGATCGTGGCCTTGATGCCCGGGTCTGTACTAGCCGCGGCTCGCGAGCTACGGGCCAGCCAGGCTGGCCGAGGCGAGACGCAAGTGAGCGAGCTGGCGGTGGCGTTGGTGGGCCAACAGCCCGGGACGAGCCAGCACGGCTGCGCCGCATACCTCTGCCTCTGCCGCTCCGTTTGACGTAAATGTGTTTACCTCCTCTCCTGGCATCAGTATAAGAGCGGTAAGCAGAAATACACATCAGGCTTTCTGCCGTAATGGCTCACTGGGAGAGGCCTATTCGAGGTAGAGTCAAGAAATGGTTCAAATGGCTCTGAGCTCTATGGGACTTAACATCTGAGGTCATCAGTCCCCTAGAACTTAGAACTACTTAAACCAAACTAACCTAAGGACATCACACACGTCCATGCCCGAGGCAGAATTCGAACCTGGGACCGTAGCGGTCGAGCGCTTCCAGACTGAAGCGCCTAGAACCGCTCGGCCACTCCGGCCGGCCGAGGTAGAGTCGTCGCTCTCATTGAGGAAGGAGGATGTTCCATCAGAGAAGCTGGCAGACGGTATGGCGTACCACATACCACTGCAGCGAGATGGTGGATCTGCCTTGAAAGAGGCACCACCAACAGGCCTCCTGGCTCAGACAGGGAGAGAGTGAGCTCACAGCAGGAAGACAGAGACCTAGTGTCTAGGAGCAGAGAAAATACCTTTCTGAACGCGAAGCAGTTGGGCGGGAGACCAACTTCCGCGGCTCCAGTGACACGATTCACCGAAGGCTGAGGGACGCTGTACTGCATGCACGACGATCCGCCGTGAAACAAGAGCTCAGCGAAGACAACGTGTTATACCAGCTAGCATTTGCGGAGCTCCATCTGAGGGCGACGTGGGACAACGTCATTGCAACTGATGAGAAGGTGTTTTCCACCAATAACGACGGTCCACGAATCGTTTACAGGCCGCAAAGGACTCGCCATCGACGCGAAAATGTAACCACGACGAGAAGAAGTGGCCGGCTATCTGTTACCTGCTGGGGTTGGAATTCTGCGAGAGGGGTTGGAATTCTTCACAGGATAGAAGGAACTCTGGACAGCGCGCAGTATGCCCACATATTGGAAAATGTGATACTTCCGTCAGCGCGAATGCTGTACGCCGAAAGGGACGTCACACTGGAAGAGGACCACTGTCCCATTCACAAGTCTGCATTTGTTCAGCAGCGGCTCTCCACGATTGGCATCAACGTCATGGACTGGCCGCCACGGGCGGCTGATATGAACTCCATGGAAAACATGTGGGCTGAGGTCACCAGAACATTAACAGAGAACTGGCCACGAAAGCAACCAACTACTGCGGACGCTCTTTGGGACTGCGTCCTGGAAGCCTGGGAGGAAGTTGCTTTTTCAGGCTGTTACGTCCGACGGCTAATACATTCTATGCCAAGACGCGTGATAGAAGTTCAAAATAATGAAGGATTCTGGATAAAATATTAGAGTTCTTAAAATGTTTTGTTATGTCTTCTTTTTCGTCATTTTTCCTTATTGGGAGATAGTGGAAGATCGCGTGTCAATGGAAAAGATACAATATGGGTTAGCTTTCCTTTGAGTTGCCCTTTTAATTCAAGTGGCATTCTTTTGAATATACCGTTTGTTAAGTATTCTATTTTGATTTCATTTATACCCTGTCTACATACGTACAAACCAATCAGAGTAGATGGACTCTGTCACAGTAGTTTTTGTTATTTCAAATACGTCTCTCTCTTCCCCTCCATCCATGAATACACCCTCCGTCCTCCACACAATACGCCAACGATTTCATATAATGTTTACTCGCCGCGCGGGATTAGCCGAGCGGTCTTGGGCGCTGCAGTCATGGACTGTGAGGCTGGTCCCGGCGGAGGTTCGAGACCTCCCTCGGGCATGGGTGTGTATGTTTGTCCTTAGGATAATTCAGGTTAAGTAGTGTGTAAGCTTAGGGCCTGACAACCTTAGCCGTTAAGTCCCATAAGGTTTCACACACATTTCAACATTTATGTTGTTTACTCGTTGTTAATATCTCTTCTATTCTCTCTCGCACTATCTCTCTCTGACACTATCGCCGCTAGTGGTCTTCTATTACACTCCCCCAAAACTTTGTAAACAAATGTTGCGGTTTCCAATGACGCTACATTTTCTCTTCGAATTCCTGCTGTTTTTACTCTCTATCATTCCTCTCACCATCTTCCCTATAACCCATTGTTCGTTCCGAGAACAGTCCTTCCTTATCTCTCGGTCCTAACATAAAACGAACTGTGGCACACATCTAAGTAAGCAATACTTTGCAACCATTTCACGCTTATATTTTGCACTTCTGCACTTCTATCCATTCCCGGATCCCGCCCTCCTTCCTGTTAAGCGTCCCTTGACATCTGCATCTGTAAATGAATACTCTGCAATTCATAATTATGTGCTTTGCAGGGGGTTCTGTGTTCTGGTGGATTAATCTTGTATTGATGTGTAAAACGTGTAGGTTCACATCTCACGTCAGGCGTAGATTTTTAACACACACAAGTAGCTCCCCTTCACTCCTAGTAACGCCAAATTCAGAACGCCAGTAAGCTCCGTAGTTCAATATCCGCAGTAAAGGTAACATCCCTTCGCCGCCGACTGGGCATTCGTTTGAGCTGTGACAGATGGAGAAACCCCGTAAGGCAGAGACTCTGTCACCAGCAAGCCGCCGTAAACTAGTAAACGTATTTCATTTAATGAACTAATGGCCATGTAAGTTCACAAGGCTCTTACTTTATTTGAAACTGAGACGTTGAAAATTGTGGTGCTGGACTGGGATTAGAATTCGATTTCATTGTGTTCCCGAAGATTGCAAACTCTTCTAGGCGTCCTCGAAAGGCACCTATCGGGTTTCGAATCCTGATAAGCACAAAATATTCATTATTTCATTTCAAGCCATATCATGTGCACTCCGAACTACTGGTGAAAAATAGTTGAATTTTCAACGTCTCTTCGTGCGTTGTCAGCTGTAACGTGTTCGTTTCAACTCACAGGCACATGATGAGCCTTTTATCACAACATTACAAGATCAAACGTTTCCTTACATCTTTTCAAGTTCAAACATTCCTCTCCATCCTACTGGTAAAAAAGGATTTGGGTTTGTCGTTGTATTCGTTCTGATCACCAATGACAACATGTGGATTCAACCTCTAGCCAGCAGAGTATTTTCCATGACATCATTGAAAGTACAAACATGCCATTCCTAGCTATTATTGGAAAAGAATTTTATAGTTAAAGTTTCTTCATGACCACGTGTGCGGGGTTTGAATTCCATTCAGCACAGAACTTTTCGTCGCCTGATGTCTAGCTAAACATGCGCCCATCTCGCTCCTGGTGAACCAATTTTAGCTCTTTATCGTCTGTTCCTGGCTAGAAAACGACGGTGCTAGATGCTCGGTTCGAATTCCAGTCAAGCAAAAACAATTCTATTGTCAATTAAGGTTCCAGCATTTCGCTATTGGTGAAAACATTTGCTATTTAACTTCTGATATTACGTACAGTCGTGCTCTAAAGTATACGAACGACCTGATTCCCATGCGACCTACATACCGCAGCTGTCTAGAAGGTCCTCTAATCGCTCCTTGGTACAGTCGTTTGACTACTGAAAATGGTTACAACAAATCACCACTAGAAAACACTGCTCTGTATCGCAATAGCTCAGGATGTAAAGTAATACCACGATACTACAAATATCAGGGAACACCTCATCACAGATAAGACTGCCCTGCAGGCTTGTAAGCTCACATTTATTCCAAGAAATGACATACCTGAAATGTTAGCACTCTCATTATTACGTCAGATAGGTAATGCACATAGTAAGTTCGTCGTATTCACAATTTCCTCTTCAAAGTAACATACCATACTTGTTATTTAACACAAAATGTCATTAAAAATTTACGTTATTCAAGAGCAGCTAGTTGAGAATATGTATGAACTTCAAATGACACGACGAACTGCCTCGTTCTGCATATGGATTCAAACCCAGGTCATGTAGGATAGGCTTTGGTGGCCGTGCAGTTCGAGGCACTTCAGTCCGGAACCGCGTGACTGCTACGGTCACAGGTTTGAATCCTGCCTCGGGTATGGATATGTGTGATGTCCTTAGGTTAGTTAGGTTTAAGTAGTTCTAGGGGACTGATGACCTCAGATGTTGAGTCCAATAGTGCTCAGAGCCATTTGAACCAATCATTCAGGCTAAGATTTCGTGGCTGAGGGAAATTAACAGTCATTCCTGACTAGGCATAAAGAGAGTGATATACCTCAATCTTCGACAGTATCAGTTAGCAAATATCAACTTTAAATTACATAACGTAACATTTTTAACGGACACGAATTCCTACCCAGCATCTATTGTCCCTGTCAACGAACTACGAGAGATGTTAAATATTGCTACTTCACAAGTAACTTACTTGAAATGCAGTGAGGTAAAGCTTTGTGTTGGACAGGGATTCGAGTACAGAACCTAATCGGATTGTTATCGAAGCACAATCAACTTTGACATATCGGATTTTCTCGGCAGTAGCTAGATGTATCAAATGAAATGACGAGTCGAAACATAAATTTTTCCTTCCCAGGGCTCCAACGCGGCACTTTTAGCTGTTATATTCTAGTGAAAAGGAACGTTAAGTATGGGTTTGTTAGACCAGCAGCGACATGGGAGCATGTTTGAACTAGAAATAATATGACAAAAAGTTCAGTGCTCACTAGGAATCGAACCCCAAACATATCGTTGTTGACTACACACAAAGAGACGCCAGCTAACGAATTTTTCTCCACCAGCAGCTCGGAATAACATCCTTGAACTTACGGTGATCTCGCAAGTAATTCTGTGTCTCACTGGAAGTTAAAAACGTCAGATATCGTTAGTGTTGACAACGAATGAAAATGCGTTAGAAATAAAAATTATTATCCACCAACAGATAGCTGTTCTCATGCTAGAGCTTGATAATACATAGTGAAAAGTTTAGTGCTGGGCCAGTATTTCAACCCATTCATGCGCAGTATGTGGAGATGTAGAGGAATCTGCAGTTTTGAACAAACAACAAGTTGCAGTCGAGCTGTATTGTCACAAAGGGATCAAATTCCGCGTTAAGGGCGATCTCAGTTGCATTCTCAGTTCAGAACCAATTTTATCGACATACAGAAGCTCAAATAAAAGATGGAATAACTGGCCTGTGACCATACACAGGGTTTGTTTCGTCATTAGAAATAAATAACTAGTATAAGAAAGGTTACTGGTGATAGGATTTCTACATGTCGCCACTCCTTACTTTGTTGTGGTTCCACATAACGTCTACTTGGTAGAGAAGGAATATCATGTTTACTATGAATTTCAGACCACAATTCCATTATACCTTCTTCACTTGGCGTAGCCAGAATAGAATAGAACCTGCCTCTCCCTATCAATAAACATCGGCAGAAGTTGGAATCGAACCGAGACCATCATCATATCTAAACATCTTCAGTCCAACAGACCACCAATCATTTCTCTATCATAACACCGTTGCGGCACACAAGAGGGGAATTCTGACACACAGGCTCCCTGTAGTGGTTTGCAGGATGTTCAGTACATTCATTTACTTGGTTGACCGAATAGCTATGTACTAGGTGCCTTGGGTACCCAGTGCATACTTCGACTCTATTTTGTAATTATCACCGAAATAAAATAACGTAACTGCCACCTACACAGAACTGCCAACAGTGTAGGATGCAGAAATTTAAATAGGAAGTGTTCCTTTCTATTTGAGCTACTCTATTGCGCTATCTGTTTGTTGAAACCATCGTGCAGTGCAAAAGAAATGCTGTAACTGTCTGTCTCTCAGAAGTGTATATCCGGCCATATGCATTATCTCACAGCACTGTGGAAAGCCGAAGTTCTGGAGGAACTATTGATCACTTCCAGAGGTGCTGGAGCTACGTCACAGCTAGCAGCGTAACGGTAAGCGTAGCGCATTGTTGTTAAGACGTCGCGTGCTCTATTACATTCACCACTACATTTTCTTTAAAACGCAATTCTGCTGTCTGCTGAAGTTATCAATTTAATGGAACTTTGAACATAATTCTCTTCACTTCTCAACCCAAAATAGTCGCATGTGGAAAAAAGGTTAATTTTTGCGTCATTTTGTTCTTTTCATGTTTAATAGACGGCCAGGCAGCAGATGCGTCTCTAAGCTTTTGTATTATGTATGGGGAGAGTGCATCGTGCCAAAATAATGAGAAAAGTGTTTTCGACATTAGCTGTCGTCTGGTAGTGGTATTTTATTCTTCTTCAAACCTTGTTTGACAGCTTTAACTCAGAACAAGTTTTCTACATGCATGTAATCAATAAACTGCATGTGCATTTTCAGACTGTTATAGATAACATCAGAGAATTCGCATATATCGTTGATGATTAATTTCTCTTTCATGTTTAGTATTGATTTAACAACACTAAAAGAAACCTTACGAAAGCTGTGCACTGTATTGTAAGAAATGAAATAAAACTACCCACGATAACTTTACGACGAAAGTCTGTTTTAACAAAACTGAGGATATGTACACAAGCGTGCCTCTATCTGCATGAATTAGTAAAATACTACTCAGATTTCGATTATGTCTGTGTTTAAATGGTATGCTGTGCCAAACTCAACAGGTATGCAAATGTGGCATTTCATAAATAAAGTTACGTATTCCTAAAAACCTAAAATTTTCTTGTCAGCAGCGGAAAGAGGCGTTACTTGTTGTGCAGCATTGTAAGTTTTTTACCATTGAGCTGAAAGTATTTTCTTGCGATTTGCTAATCAATTTATTTCCTTCATAGTTATCACCCTGGCATGCGAGTCTGAAGTGAAGAACATTATTGAATTTCGTATCATTGACGGTCGATTCGAATTTCTTCAGAGCCGCTTGTATTGTATAGCAGCTTGGCAGTCAGAAAGCTGAGATCTACGACCATTAACACAACTTGGTGAGTCGAGCTGCCAAGAGGATTTGATGTGTAAAGCTTTTCTTCTGGTTATGTTAGAGAATTTTTTCTGGGAATTCGCAGCACCAGGAAATAATACACAAAAAAAAAGCTCGCACGCGCGGCCCCTAGCACGGTTAGAAGTGACGATTTTCTTAACCGTTGGAACACGAGACACAGGGGTACCACGAGGCTACGGACACACCGCTGCCAGCATACCACTCTCCTCATGGTATTGGTCGCTCAGCCTCATAACGCATCGTGAAAGATATTAAAAGTTGTCACTTATGTGAAGAATAGCATTTCTTTAGCCAAAAAATTGAAATTTCTGTCTCAGTGTCTTAGTTTACGTGAGGATTGTATACCACGAGTCATTCAAATGGAAAGGGAATATCAAGTGAATTTAGCGAGTCAGTTCAGTACAATACGCGGAAGTGATTGCACTGTCACAGTATTGCCAAATGTTTGTGGCGATGTTGCCAATTCTCAGCTGTGCTGGAACAGCTCCGTAGCGTTATAGGAGGAGAATCCTGTACTCGTGTCTAGGAGGATACGGAGAGGAGGCGCGGGGTTTGGTTAATATGCAGCGTTTTCTCCTACCAGCTGTGTCAAACATTCAGGTGTGTAATCTTCCATCACGATTACAGTTTCCCACAAAATATATACAAATAAAACACTTACCTTGTTACTTTGTTACAAAAGATTATTTCAGTACAATAAAAAGTCTTTGGAAATCAACTTTGCCAACCTGTCACGAAAAGTAAGATAACAAACACTTTGCACCTCGAAAACTATTGCATCTGTGTGCAGTCTTGTGATCATACAAGTAGAATTTCATGAATTGCATGAGAATGTAGAAAAATGTTGGTGCGAATGGAAGCTGTAAGAAACACAGTTACCTAATTATTCTGTACCACGTAATAATCAATTGATTTGATAATTCAGAAGAGAATAAACTAAAAATTATGCCCATTAAGACAGAAACTAAAGCGCAGATGCGAGCACTGTGCAGATCTGCGCTTTTTCATCTTCAGATCTATACAAATAATGTATACTAACCAGCGTATTCATTGCTTTCGTAATGTTTCCCTCTCGTTTAGTCTTCTTATGATGAACTGGCTCCACACCCATGAGTCTGATTTTTTCTTTGTATCCTTCTATCTACTATCTTTGTGTGTTATTGTTCGGTGTTCAAAAAGCAAAATATTATGCCTGCTCCCACGAGGTATTAAAATGAGGTCGCAGAAAGGCTAACGAATTATAATCAAAATACAGTGAGACGCCAATTTGTCTATCGTCATGGTGTTAAGTGGACAGAGAAATAGTTGGGTGTTATTGTCGTCTTTTCTTATTGAGATTTTCATATTACCAAGACACAAGACGCCGAGATAAATGTGTATATTCTCCGTGACGAAAGATCACACATTCCATTCATCCTGATCCATTCGTTACGTGCGGCAATGAGTGATAGGAAAGCTGTTGTGGAGTGACGAATAACAATAACAATGGTAGTGATTACAAATCAATAATCAAGGTTGTTTCCTGCATTACAGACGATTAACAAAATAACTAAGAGTGGCTGAGTGTTTAATTGGCGCACTGAATAGGTTTTCTTTTGTTACTGAATTCTGTAGCCATACATATCTCTAGTACAACGAGATATTACCTATCAACTATCCTTGCTTTACATCACGAGAGGAACATGGCGTCACTGAGCTGATATTTGAAATACATTTCTGTTTTCTCTCTCTGTCTCTCTCTCTCTTTTTTATTTTTATTTTAATTTTTTGAGGAAAGTATCGAGAAGCGCGATAATAAGCAAGTAGGCATAGAACCTGTCTACAGTGATTTTCATCGGGATATATAATGCAAAAGTACAACTTTTAAGTGTGCTATTGTGTAATTCCAGTTACTGACAGTCTATTCGTGAGCTTGCTCGCAATCAGTGGGGTGAAACCTATCACAGGAGCAAGCAAAACACAAATATTTCTTGCACTGTGCGCAACACATAAACGAAATCTCGCTTCTCTGACGTGTTGTCCGATATATTGCACGGAAAACATATCTGATTCATGTTGCTAAATACAGCTCTATCAGATATCAATTTGGAAGCGTACCAAGTGTATAAAAGTATATCTTGAAATACGCAGAAAGGCCCATAGAGGTAGTCGACTGAAACATAGCCATGACCAAAATTGTAACTGGGGTCGACAGCATCGTCGTCTACCACCTTGACAACAGTGATCGGCCGGTTACTTACGTTTACTGGTATCAAAGCTATAGCATGAAAACACAAAAATGTTAATAACCCGAAGATCATTAGTTTTGGAACCCATAGAAAGTAAAGCAATCATCAGTCGCAAGAGTGGTTTGAACACCACAGTGCTTTAATAGGCACGGACTTGTTGGAGGTGGTATGCCGTTGCTTTCATCCGACCTTTGAGTTGACTTACCTAGCCAGTTAATAGGGGAACCTACAGTTTGACGTGGCTTTCAGACCACAGTGCAATTCGGCATTTTTCACATCAACTAACACTACCCCAAGGGAAATATGTGGAAAACGGCACATAAAAATCGTGGGACTGGTGAGGGATCGAACCTGAGACCTTCGTATTCGTAGTCTTCCTCCTTATCCCCTTGTCACCATGCAGCCAACACTTTGGCATTAAAATCAAGGATCTCTCGTTTGTGCCTGCGTTGGCACTTGTGTGTCCCTCAGGAGACCTTACCTTTGGGATTACCCTCGTATACGTGTGTGTAAACGCCTTCCATTGCCCACTCAAGGAAGACAAGGATACCTAGTCTAGCTTCAATATTACAAATACGCCTCTGTTTGTGGATGAAGAGCCCGCATCTCGTGGTCGTGCGGTAGCGTGCTCGCTTCCCACTCCCGGGTTCGATTCCCGGCGGGGTCAGGGATTTTCTCTGCCTCGTGATGGCTGGGTGTTGTGTGATGTCCTTAGGTTAGTTAGATTTAAGTAGTTCTAAGTTCTAGGGGACTGATGACCATAGATGTTAAGTCCCATAGTGCTCAGAGCCATTTGAACCATTTGAACCAATCAATCATAAACAATCGTTCTTGTTTAACCATATATCAAGAGACTAGTAACACTATACACTTTTTTTTTTTTTGGTGGATGAAGCCAGACTTAGGTTGATAATCATTTTAAATATTTATCAGTACTGTACCCATTGATGTGAAACTCGGTTTCTACCAATGATTCCCATAGCTACAGGAACACTACTTTAATATCTCTTACACAAAATACTTACGCAGTGTTATCAGACGAAAAGATCAACCTGACACAAACTGTGGGAAGTTTGTTTTACAACCTTCGTACCTGGATAAAGAGCTTTTACTATTTGAGATATCTGTGAACGTTGCTGCATAAGACGATTTAAGGAGAAACTAAATTCCTTCAGCTACGGCGATGTTTAAGGAAATCGTGTTAATGGCACTAAATGGTAGTTTGTGAATCGTTTATCGGGCGTACTCTGCCGCGTTTCGCTGGTTCGAAGGCAAAAAGCTTACTGACAAATTTCACAGAAAGAAAAGGGGGACGAAATTTCTCTCACTCGAAGGTCATGTTGTTTCACTTAAATGATTACAAAATCGGGTAAAACGAAGAATGAGGTTGTCAGTATAAGCAAATTACTGTTGTCAATATGATGTTGCACCGCCCAGCGCCACTAACGATAAAGGGCCCGTTTAGGTCAGGCATATTGTACACAGAAGTGGAAGAGAGAGCGCCACTAAATTCTACAAACCGTACGCATTGCATACACACAGAAATTACTGTTACAGTGTACTTATGGAGCCCAATGAATAAATTGCATATTTTCTGGCGAGAAAGACCACTGGCAAACAGTCTTCGCTACATTAGGTTACTTAAACTGGCGTCACTTTGAGCTGCTATTTATGGCCAGCGACTAAGTGTAAGGACAGTGAGTCGGATGCGAGTTTTGCGACTGTGAAATACTTTCCTTACATTATGGAAGCGAATATTAAATTTGAACTAATATTGCGAAAATTTTGGACTTGGATAGCTTAGAATCAAAATCTATCCGTTTATTGCAAAGGAAAACAATTGATTTTCTAAAACATTCTGTATCATGCACAACTTGAAACAGGTCACGTCGACCAAATCATATGGAAGAACCGACAGTGACGTATACTGGAAGGCAGTAATGATAGTAATGATGACGGTGATAATCGGATTATCCGGTAACTTCACAATGGATTTTCTGGAACTAAGTTGTTGTTGTTGTTGTTGTTGTGGTCTTCAGTCCTGAGACGGGTTTGATGCAGCTCTCCATGCTACTCTATCCTGTGCAAGTTTCTTCATCTCCCAGTACCTACTGCAACCTACATCCTTCTGAATCTGTTTAGTGTATTCATCTCTTGGTCTCCCTCTACGATTTTTACCCTCCACGCTGCCCTCCAATACTAAATTGGTGATCCCTTGATGCCTCAGAACATGTCCTACCAACCGGTCCCTTCTTCTTGTCAAGTAGTGCCACAAATTCCTCTTTTCCCCAGTTCTATTCAGTACCTCCTCATTAGTTATGTGATCTACCCATCTAATCTTCGGCATTCTTCTGTAGCACCACATTTCGAAAGCTTCTATTCTCTTCTTGTCCAAACTATTTATCGTCCATGATTCACTTCCATACATGGCTACACTCCATACAAATACTTTCAGAAATGACTTCCTGACACTTAAAT
Organism: Schistocerca gregaria; assembly: GCF_023897955.1. NCBI lineage: Eukaryota > Metazoa > Arthropoda > Insecta > Orthoptera > Acrididae > Schistocerca > Schistocerca gregaria. The sequence continues at coordinate 142,118,136 of NC_064924.1, forward strand.
CTATACTCGATGTTAACAAATTTCTCTTCTTCAGAAACACTTTCCTTGCCATTGCCAGTCTACATTTTATATCCTCTCTAATTCGACCATCATCAGTTATTTTGCTCCCCAAATAGCAAAACTCCTTTACTGCTTTAAGTGTCTCTTTTTCTAATCTAATTCTCTCAGCATCACCCGACTTAATTCGACTACATTCCATTATCCTCGTTTTGCTTTTGTTGATGTTCATCTTATATCCTCCTTTCAATACACTATCCATTCCGTTCAACTGCTCTACCAAGTCCTTTGCTGTCTCTGACAGAATTACGATGTCATCGGTGAACATCAAAGTTTTTATCTCTTCTCCATGGATCTTAATACCTACTCCGAACTTTTCTTTTGTGTTCTTTATTGCTTGCTCAATATACAGATTGAATAGCATCGGGGATGGGCTACAACCCTGTCTCACTCCCTTCCCAACCACTGCTTCCCTTTCATACCCCTTGACTCTTATAACTGCCATCTGGTTTCTGTACAAATTGTAAATAGCCTTTCGCTCCCTGTATTTTACCCTTCCGCATTCGAAATTTGAAAGAGAGTATTCCAGTCAACATTGTCAAAAGCTTTCTCTAAGACTACAAATGCTAGAAACGTAGGTTTGCCCTTACTTAATCTAGCTTCCAAGATAAGTCGCAGGGTCAGTATTGCCCCACGTGTTCCAACATTTATACGGAATCCAAACTGATCTTCCCCGAGGTCGGCTTCTACTAGTTTTTCATTCGCCTGTAAAGAATTCGCGTTATTATTTTGCACCCGTGACTTATTAAACAAATAGTTCGGTAATTTTCACATCTGTCAACACCTGCTTTCTTTGGGATTGGAATTATTATATTCTTCTTGAAGTCTGAGGGTATTTCGCGTGTCTCATACATCTTGCTCACCAGATGGTAGAGTTTTGTCAGGACTGGCTCTCCCAAGACCGTCAGTAGTTCCAATGGAATGTTGTCTACTCCGAGGGCCTTGTTTGGACATAGGTCTTTCAGTGCTCTGTCAAACTCTTCACGCAGTATCGTATCTCTCATTTCGTCTTCATCTACATCCTCTTCCATTTCCTCAAGTACATCGCCCTTGTATAGACTCTCTATATACTCCTTCCACCTTTCTGCTTTCCCTTCTTTGTTTAGGACTGGGTTTCCATCTGAGCTCTTGATGTTCATACAAGTGGTTCTCTCATCTCCAAAGGTCTCTTTAATTTTCCTGTAGGCAGTAACTATCTTATCCCTAGTGAGATAAGCCTCTACATCCTTACATTTGTCCTCTAGCCATGCCTGCTTAGCCATTTTGCCCTTCCTGTCGATCTCATTTTTGAGACGTCTGTATTCCTTTTTGCTTGCTTCATTTACTGCATTTTTATATTTTCTCCTTTCAGCAATTAAATTAAATATTTCTTCTGTTACCCAAGGATTTCTACTAGCCCTCGTCTTTTTACCTACTTGATCCTCTGCTGCCTTCACTACTTCATCCCTCAAAGCTACCCATTCTTCTTCTACTGTATTTCTTTCCCCCATTCCTGTCAATTGCTCCCTTACGCTCTCCCTGAAACTCTGTACAACCTCTGGATCTTTTAGTTTATCCAGGTCCCATCTCCTTAAATTGCCACCTTTTTGCAGTTTCTTCAGATTTAATCTACAGGTCATAACCAATAGATTGTGGTCGGAGTCCACATCTGCCCCTGGAAATGTCTTACAATTTAAAACCTGGTTCCTAAATCTCTGTCTTACCATTATATAATCTATCTGAAACCTGTCAGTATCTCCAGGCTTCTTCCATGTATACAGCCTTCTCTTACGATTCTTGAACCAAGTGTTAGCTATGATTAAGTTGTGCTCTGTGCAAAATTCTACCAGGCGGCTTCCTCTTTCATTTCTTTGCCCCAGGCCATATTCACCTACTACCTACCTGCCGGTGAAGGGATCTGACATTCCACGCTCCGATCCATAGAACGCCAGTTTTCTTTCTCCTGATAACGACATCCTCTTGAGTAGTCCCCGCCCGGAGATCCGAATGGGGGACTATTTTACCTCCGGAATATTTTACCGAAGAGGACCCCATCATCATTTAATCATACAGTAAAGCTGCGTGCCCTCGGGAATAATTACGGCCGTAGTTTCCCCTTGCTTTCAGCCGTTCGCAGTACCAGCACAGCAAGGCAGTTTTGGTTATTGTTACAAGGCCAGATCAGCCAATCATCCAGACTGTTGCCCCTGCAACTACTGTAAAGGCTGCTGCCCCTCTTCAGGAACCACACGTTTGTCTGGCCTCTCAACAGATACCCCTCCGTTGTGGTTGCACCTACGGTACGGCTATCTGTATCGCTGAGGCACGCAAGCCTCCTCACCAACGGCAAGGACCACGGTTCATGGGGGAAGGAACTAAGAAATTTCCTGAATTAGTGAAAATTTCAAAATGGCTTCAAATCGAGGCTATGACGCCTAGAAGAGTCTTTACATCCTGCTGGCATGAGAATAGCATAATCTCCACGTCAGAAGCTTGCTTCTACTTAACCATCTAATAGACTCGTATTTTTTCCACCGTGACTAGTTTAGTAAGCTAAGCACATCATCCATTACAGCACACTCCTGGGGCTTGGAAATGTGACCACAATGGTCTGGTGGAACGAACTATCACAAGTGCAATGCGTGGGTTCAGGCATTTACTTTTAAGAGGCACAAACAGATTTACTTTACCTCTGGTAACCTCAGGAGAAAGCTGTTATAATCCAGAATCCGCATTAAACATCACGTTCCTCCATTTCAAACTGGGCAGAGCCGGTTTTTCGTTGGAAAATGACATAGGTGGGGGTCAGGGTAAATAGAAATAGTCACCAGTAAACTTACTTACATTAAAAAAAATTATTTTATTTGATGAACTGATAGCCGTCTAAAGGAACAGGGCTCTTATTTTACTTGTACTTGATTGAACTAGAGACGTTGAAAAATTTGTTGCCTGACTGTAATTCGAATTCGTATCTCCTCTTTCGAGCATCTGAATCTCTCGGAACAGTATAGTTGAATCATTTCATTCATTTTCCCAAGACTGCAGTCTTCTCTAAGTCTCCTCCAAAGGTAAACATGTGGGTCCGAATCCTGATCCAGTACAAAAATATTCATAATTTCATTTCAAGCCCTATCACGTGCACATCGGCCTGCTAGTGAAAAGTAACGTGCATTTTTAATATCTGTTCATGTTGCCAACAATTTCTGGACAAACACGCACACATCTTACTGTTGGTGAGTAAGCAATTGATACTTATGCAATATTCGTGCACAATAAAGAACTATAGGAGTGCGGTTCTATTGTCGCTCAGGCATAAAAAATTGTGTCCTTATTTTAGATTTAACACCTAGCAGCTCGCAAGAAAAACCGATACGTAACATTTGATTTTACTTAGTTAACAATCCGATTACGTCTTGGGTTCGTATCTCCGTCGCAGAACTTCACATCATGCGCTTCATCTTTAAATTCATACACACTTCGTTACTTCTGAATTGAGGTACATCAGACATCTTTCGTGGTTAGTTAACAGGGACGAAAGGGTCTTGATAGGAGTCCCGGTTTATTACAAAAACTGTAGTCTTTTATTTTCAACTTTAGATTTGGTTACTGATATAGGCGAAAATTTCGATACTTCATGACTCTTCATGGGTAGTCAGCAATATGATGTGATTAGACTGGATTAGGTTAATACTTGTTCCATAGCTCAGGAATACGACATTTCGTAATGATGTGGGACGAGTCATTTTAATGAAAGATTTCTTTACATACCAGTATTGATTTTCTTTACAACAATTTTTTAACCTCCTTCTCTCTCTTTCTCTCTCCCTCCCGCCCTCCCCCCCCCCCCCCTCTCTCTCTCTCTCTCTCTCTCTCTCTCTCTCTCTCTCTCTCTCTCTCTCTCACACACACACACACACACACACACATTCTCTTTTAATTTTTATTTGTTTGTTGTGCTCGACTATCGACGAGGCACGGAAACGTCCGTGAATGAGTTTCTTGGTTTTGAGTACACTTACGAAAGAAATATAAAAACAACTATGAGAGTTACTAATTTATGATGCTTAGTAGCAGTCACTTCTGAGTATTATTAGCAACTAAGCTCATGTCCCTAAACCTAGTTACAGAAATGCGAATCAGACGCATTACGTATTCCAGGCCGTAGCAGCCGCGTCTTCGAGGCCCAGCTATGGTCACTTCCCAGCCCGCTGTAGGATCACATCGGATCGTCTTCTTCCTGCTGGTAATGTAACTGAGATTTGACAACAACGCAAGGTATGTTTGGCAACTCTGTGATCGACGAGTTACTTCCTGGTGTGCACGGAATTAAGCCTCAAAGTTCACTTGATTTCTCGTGTCATTTCCTTTGAATAACCTGAGTTGTTATCGCTTGAGGTGTAACAGAAGATTGTAAATTTACGGTTTTCAGCCCAGCAAAGCCACTGAACGTGGCAATCGCAACTAATCTCGTCCTGTAAATAGCGGTTTACGAGTTCTAGCCCCTATTGGCCTCGTAAGAGGAAGGCGCAAACCATATCTAGCCGCTAGCTCTGTGTTGACGTGCTGACTTGGGAAAAGGCGACCTTTATGGGTCGCGGTTCCAAGCTCGCTGAATGTAACGCTTTTATCCCTACTGTTTAAAAGCTGCTAGCAGTCAGATCAATCATCGATAAGCAAATCGTAAGAAAATACTTTCAGTTCAAAGTGCAATGGTGAAAAACTTACAATGCTGCACAACAAGTAACGCCTCTTTCCGCTGCTGACAAGCAAATTTTAGGTTTCTAGGATTACGTAACTTTATTTATGAAATGCCACATTTGCATACCTGTTGAGTATGGCACAGCATACCATTTAAACGCAGACCCAATCGAAATCTAAGTAGTATTTTACTAATTCGTGCAGATAGAGGCACGCTTGTGTACATATCCTCAGTTTTGTTAAAACAGACTTTCGTCGTAAAGTTATCGTGGGTAGTTTTATTTCATTTCTTACAATACAGTGCACAGCTTTCGTAAGGTTTCTTTTAGTGTTGTTAAATCAATACTAAACATGAGAGAGAAATTAATCATCAACGATATATGCGAATTCTCTGATGTTATCTATAACAGTCTGAAAATGCACATGCAGTTTATTGATGACATGCATGTAGAAAACTTGCTCTGAGTTAAAGCTGTCAAACAAGGTTTGAAGAAGAATAAAATACCACTACCAGACGACAGCTAATGTCGAAAACACTTTTCTCATTATTTTGGCACGATGCACTCTCCCCATACATAATACAAAAGCTTAGAGACGCATCTGCTGTCTGGCCGCTTATTAAACATGAAAAGAACAGAATGACGCAAAAATTAACCTTTTTTCCACATGCGACTATTTTGGGTTGTGAAGTGAAGCGAATTATGTTCAAAGTTCCATTAAATTGATAACCTCAGCAGACAGCAGAATTGCGTTAAAAGATGTGGTGGCGAATGTAATAGAGCACGCGACGTCTTAACAACAGTGCGCGACGCTTACCGTTACGCTACTAGCTCTGACGTAGCTACAGCACCTCTGGAAGTGAACAACAGTTCCTCCAGAACGTCAGCATTCCACAGTGCTGTGAGATAATGCATATGGCCGGATATACACTTCTGAGAGACAGACAGTTACAGCATTTCTTTTGCACTGTACGATGGTTTCAACAAACAGACAGCGCAATAGAGTAGCTCAAACACTTCCTGCCAGCCGCGGTGGTCTCGTAAACCGCTAGCGGTTCTAGGCGCTCAGTCCGGTGCCGCGCGACTGCTACGGTCGCAGGTTCGAATCCTGCCTCGGGTATGGATGTGTGTGATGTCCTTAGGTTAGTTAGGTTTAAGTAGTTCTAAGTTCTAGGGGAGTGATCACCATAGATGTTAAGTCCCATAGTGCTCAGAGCCATTTGAACCATTTCAACACTTCCTATTTAAATTTCTGCATCCTACACTGTTGGCAGTTCTGTGTAGGTGGCAGTTACGTTATTCTATTTCGGTGTTACAAAATAGAGTCGAACGTATGCACTGGGTAGCCAAGGCACCTAGTACATAGCGATTCGGTCAACCAAGTAAATGAATGTACTGAACATCCTGCAAACCACTACAGGGAGCCTGTGTGTCAGAATTCTCATCTTGTGTGCCGCAACGGTGTTATGATAGAGAAATGAGTCGTAGAGAAGAGGGTTTGGTGGTCTGTCTGACTGATGATAGTTTCATATGATGATGGTCTCGGTTCGATTCCAACCTCTGCCGACGTTTTTTGATAGCGAGAGACAGGTTCTATTCTCTTCTGGCTACGCCAAGTCAAGAAGGTAAAATGGCATTGTGGTCTGAAATTCACGTGAAACTTGATATTCCTTCTCTACCAAGTAGACGTTAGGTAGAACCACAATAAAGTAAGGAGTGGCGACATGTAGAAACTCTATCACCAGTAACCTTTCTTCTGCATGTCGATAAAATTGGTTCTGAACTGGGAATGCAACCCAGACCGCCCTTAACGCGCAATTTGATCCCTTTGTGACAATACAGCTCGACTGCAACTTGTTGTTTGTTTAAAACTGCAGATTCCTCTACATCTCCACATACTGCGCATGAATGGGTTGGAATCCTGGCCCAGCACTAAACTTTTCACTATGTATTATCAAGTTCTAGCATGAGAACACCTATCTGCTGGTGGATAATAATTTTTATTTTTAATGCATTTTCATTCGTTGTCAACACTAACGATATCTGACGTTTTTGACTCCCAGTGAGACACAGAACTGTTTGAGAGATCACTGTAAGTTCAAGGATGTTATTCCGAGCTGCTGGTGGAGAAAAATTCGTTAGCTGATGTCTCCTTGTGTGTAGTCAACAACGATCTGTGGGGTTCGATTACCAGTCAGCACTGAACTCTTCGTCATATTATTTCTAGTTCAAATATACTCACATGTCGCTGCTGGTCTAACAAACCCATACTTAACGTTCCTTTTCCCTAGAATATAACAGCGATACGTGCCGGGTTGGAGTCCTGGGAAGGAAAAAATTAATGTTTTGACTCGTCATTTCAATTAATACATCTAGCTACTGCCAAGAAAATCCGATATGTCACAACTGATTGTGCTTCGATAACAATCCGATTATGTTCTGTGTTCGAATCCCTGTCCAACACAAAGATTTACCTCACTGCATTTCAAGTAAGTTACTTGTGAAGAAGCACTATTTAACATCTCTCGTAGTTCTTGAACAGGGACAATAGATGCTGGGCAGGAATTCGCGACAGTTAAAAATGTTTACGTTATGGAATTTAAAGTTGGTATTTGTTAACTGATACTGTCTAAAATCAAGGTGTATCACTGCCTTTATGCCTAGTCAGGAATGACTGTTAAATTCCGTCAGTCATGAAATCTTAGTTTGCATCACTTGGGTTGGAATCCGTATGCAGAACGAGGTGGTTCGTCGTGTCATTTGAAGTTCATACATATTCTCAACTAGCTGCTCGTGAATAACGTAAATTTTTAATGACATTTTGTGTTAAATAACAAGTATGGTAGGTTATTTTGAAGAGGAAATCATGAACACGACGAACTTACTAAGTGCATTACCTATCTGACGTATATTGAGAGTGCTAACATTTCAGGTATGTCAGTTATTGCAATAAATGTGAGCTTACAACCCTTACGGATAGTCTTATCTGTGATGAGGTGTTCCCTGATATATTTAGTATCGTGGTATTACTTTACATCCCGAGTTATTTCGATACAGAGCAGTGTTTTCTAGTGGTGACTTGATGGAACCATTTTAAATAGTCAAACGACTGTATCAAGGAGCGATTAGAGGACCTTCTAGACAGCTGCGTTATGTGGGTTGCATGGGAATCAGGGGAAATTCAATCCAGGTCGTTCGGGTACTTTTGAGCATGACTGTACTTCGTTAACAATCCGATTAGGTGCTGGGTTCGCATCCCTATCACAAGCTTTATATGATGGCATTTCAATTTTAAATATGAGCATACATTGTTCCTTGTGAATGACACCATATTAAACGTCGTTCCCAGGACGGCAACTGTTTTGACAGGATTCCCAGTTCCGTACAAAAATTTTCGTCATTTATTTTCGGAATCTGAATTCATAACTGATTCTGGTGCAAACGTCTATACTTCACGTCTCTATGCCTAGTGATACATTCTCAATAAGGCACAAACAAAGCTTAGATTAGTCAGCAATGGCTATAGGTGCTGGGTTTGAATCCAGGTCCAGAACGAAGACGTTGGTCATGTCATTTAAAGTTCCAATTTGTGTACACGTAAACCGTTGATGTGATACGAGAACAATGATATTACCGGTAATTTGCTGTTAATGTTGAGATTTCCTTAGAGTGCTTGTTGCCGTTAATCGTGTTTTTCTACTGGGTCGTCCAATATCCAGTTTCCAGAGCCACTCGCCGTTGAGCGACATTCAGCACATGGATGGAAAACCTTTTAGAGAGCGAAAAACTTTTTTACAATTGCCGTAGAACTTTGTAACTCCGTATATTGTCTCAAGTATTTAATTTTGACTAAAGATTACTGTACGAGATATGTAAAAGAATCCGTTTTCTCAGAACTTTTGGAATGTCACTTGTTGTCATTAAGGTTAGTTTATGAGTGATATGGGGTGTTTCATCGCTAAGAACATGTTTTCTAATATGTTTTGTATGACAATATTAGTTGACACTTAGACTGACTGCCATAAGACCTTTGGTCTCTTAGTAGTCTCTTGCGGTATTCATTGTGTGTAGTCCAACGAGTGTACCCCACGGGGTTTTGGTGTTTAGAGGACCTGCAACACAGCTACGTTATGTTGGTTGTATTCGGCAGTAACCCACTGTTTTTGCTGTCAAGTGTACATTCTTTGCATTTTGCGATTATGTCTTCTCTTCTGCTATACGAACCTTGCACCCAGCTGATTCCAAACGCCATATTTGCTTACAAATGTGGCAGTATACATGTGACCACTGAAGGTACTGTAATATACTTATTTAAAGTTTACCATTAGATATCAGTTTAATTTTTCGTCAAAACTAATCGTAAACCATATTTTGAAATAGTGTCTCGTTTCTCCGCTAGGCAGTGCCACAAGTTCCTCAAAATTCGTAACTCAACACACACACAAATGTAATACTTACTAATGTAAATCCACCCGAAGATGGAAGTTTAAACCTTCGAAACGCGTCGTTGAAATAAACAAAACGGTGACTGGTAACAGTGAACTTGTTGTTTCATTTAATGTCTGCTTCTATAAAATATTTCTATTACAAATATCTCTTTTCTTGAATTCGTACCGCAGGACTGTTTGTTGTTGTTGTTGTTGTTGTCTTCAGTCCTGAGACTGGTTTGATGCAGCTCTGCATCTACTCTATCTTGTGCAAGCATCTTCATCTCCCAGTACCTACTGCAACCTACATCCTTCTGAATCTGCTTAGTGTATTCATCTCTTGGTCTCCCTCTACGATTTTTACCCTCCACGCTGCCCTCCAATACTAAATTGGTGATCCCTTGATGCCTCAGAACATGTCCTACCAACCGATCCCTTTTTCTCGTCAAGTTGTGCCACAACTTCTCTTCTCGACAGTCCTATTCAATACTTCCTCATTAGTTACGTGATCTACCCATCTAATCTCCAGCATTCTTCTGTAGCACCACATTTAGAAAGCTTCCATTCTCTTCTTGTCCAAACTATTTATCGTTCATGTTTCACTTCCATACATGGCTGCACTCCAAACAAATACTTTCAGAAACGACTTCCTGATACATAAATCTATATTCGATGTTAACAAATTTCTCTTCATCAGAAACGCTTTCCTTGCCATTGCCAGTCTACATTTTATATCCTCTCTACTTCTACCATCATCAGTTATTTTACTTCCTAAATAGCAAAACTCCTTTACTACTTTAAGTGTCTCATTTCCTAATCTAATTCCCTCAGCATCACCCGATTTAATTTGAGTACATTCCATTATCCTCGTTTTGCTTTTGTTGATGTTCATCTTACATCCTCCTTTCAAGACACTGTCCATTCCGTTCAACTGCTCTTCCAAGTCCTTTGCCGTCTCTGACAGAATTACGATGTCATCGGCGAACCTCAAAGTTTTTACTTCTTCTCCATGAATTTTAATACCTACTCCGAATTTTTCTTTTGTTTCCTTTACTGCTTGCTCAATATACAGATTGAATAACATCGGGGAGAGGCTACAACCCTATCTCACTCCTTTCCCAACCACTGCTTCCCTTTCATACCCCTCGACTCTTATGACTGCCATCTGGTTTCTGTACTAATTGTAAATAGCCTTTCGCTCCCTGTACTTTACCCCTGCCACCTTCAGAATTTGAAAGAGAGTATTCCAGTCAACATTGTCAAAAGCTTTCTCCAAGTCTACAAATGCTAGAAACGTAGGTTTGCCTTTTCTTAATCTTTCTTCTAAAATAAGTCGTAAGGTCAGTATTGCCTCACGTGTTCCAACATTTCTACTGAATCCAAACTGATCCTCCCCGAGGTCCGCATCTACCAGTTCTTCCATTCGTCTGTAAAGAATTCGCGTTAATATTTTGCAGCTGTTGACTTATTAAACTGATAGTTCGGTAATTTTCACATCTGTCAACACTTGCTTTCTTTGGGATTGGAATTATTATATTCTTCTTAAATTCTGAGGGTATTTTGCCTGTCTCGTACATCTTGCTCATCAGCTGGTAGAGTATTTCAGTGCTCTATCGAACTCTTCACGCAGTATCTTATCTCCCATTTCGTCTTCATCTACATCCTCTTCCATTTCCATAATATTGTCCTCAAGTACATCGCCCTTGTATAAACCTTCTATATACTGCTTCCACCTTTCTGCCTTCCCTTCTTTGCTTATAACTGTGTTGCCATCTGAGCTCTTGATATTCATACACGTGGTTCTCTTCTTTCCAAAGGTCTCTTTAATTTTCCTGTAGGCAGTATCTATCTTACCGCTAGTGAGTAAGCTTCTACATCCTTACATTTGTCCTCTAGCCATCCCTGCTTAGCCATTTTGCACTTCCTCTCGATCTCATTTTTGAGACGTTTGTATTCCTTTTTGCCTGCTTCATTTACTGCATTTTTATATTTTCTCCTTTCACCAATTAAATTAAATATTTCTTCTGTTAACCAAGGATTTCTAGCAGCCCTCGTCTTTTTACCCACTTTATCCTCTGCTGCCTTCACTATTTCATCCCTCAGAGCTACCCATTCTTCTTCTACTGTGTTTCTTTCCACCATTCCTGTCAATTGTTCCCTTATGCTCTCCTTGAAACTCTGTATAACCTCTGGTTCTTTCAGCTTATCCAGATCCCATGTCCTTAAATTGCCACCTTTTTGCAGTTTCTTCAGTTTTAATCTACACGTCATAACCAAGAGATTGTGGTCAGAGTACACATCTGCCCCTGGAAATGTCTTACAATTTAAAACCTGGTTCCTAAATCTCTGTCTTACCATTATATAATCTATCTGATACCTTTTAGTATCTCCAGGATTCTTCCATGTATACAACCTTCTTTTATGATTCTTGAACTGTTTAACTAATCTAAATGGGGAGGGCTAATTTGAATTCTGAATAAATGGTTGACAGTTCTTCCTGATTACCAGCATAGATATTATCAGCCACAATGAAATCCTCGCACAGCAATAACTACTCAATTTTCGCTTGCAGCTAATAACGCAAAATAAACTACGTTTTTCTGAAGAGCTCTCTCTTTAGTTTTTTGAGTCACCAGCATTTTTTTGACTGTTTTGATGCGTCTCGCCACAGATTCCTCTCCTGTTCTATCCTTTCCATCTGAGAGTAGCACTTGCAACATACTTCCTCAATTATTTTGTGTCCCAACCTCTTTGTTCCTCTACAATTTTTACTCTCTACACCTCCCTCTAGTACCATGGAAGTCGTTCCCTGATCTCTTAACAGATGTGTTATCATCCTCTACCTTCTCCTTGACAATGACTTAACCAGATACGCAGCACTGTACAATTGTTTGAAATTTTCGTAAACTCTCGTCGCCAGTTTTGTAACCTTCGTCGCTACTGCTGACGAGGCTGAGTTTGTGAGTTCGTGAAACGGTTTCTGGTGCAGTACACCGCTAAGACAATTTCACCCTGCCACTATTCTACAGCTATGCTCCAGGGTTACGTAACAGGGTAGGAGAACGAACGTTCTACAACACTCCAACAAATTAGTAACGGAGTCACACAAATGAGTTAAATGGTTTACTTATCTTTGTGACTAGCTGAATCCTGAAGTCTGCAACAGTTCTTGTAATATAACACAAAAAGGCCCTCAATAGCTAAGTGCAAATAATTTGTAGGTGGACTGTACAGTACGTAGCAAATGCAATTTACAGCGACTGTCTGCTCACCTTAGGAGTGCACTAACTGACCTTCCCCGTTTAAGTCAGCCCTGGACGATGGTCTACAACCAACGGGGGCGGGAGGTGCTCTTCTGTCTTCCGAGTAGGCTTCTGCATGTACTCGGCCGGCACTTCGTTGAGGTGAAGGCGGTATCTTCATCTTCAGCACCGCCCATGGCGCAGGGGGAACTCGTTCAAGTGGCGAGACTCTACGGCACCGGCACCATCTCGCGTCTTTGGCCTGTGGGTGCTTTTGCCCTGGTTGTGTCTTGTTCGGACGACACAGCAGAACTGTTCGCTGACGATGGCTGATGATGCACTTTTGTACACGATTTTATCATCGTTAGCTGAGGACAAGGAAATACAGAAATGACAGGACAGAATGTATGGTTAATGTAATGCAGTACAATGATAATAAGAAAGAGAAAGAAGCTGGTACTATTGGATTATAAGATCTGTAGTCAACATCATGAACATGTTATGCTGCATACGTATTTAGGGTTAGTACCCAGAAAGGGTAGTGAAATATGAGGAGTACATAATATTGGTGTTGATGAATGCCAATGGGAGATTGATCTGTTTGGGAGAGTTCTGGGAAAGTGCGGTGCATCTGTGAAGGAAACAGCGTACAATACTTTGGTACAACCAATTCTAGAGGACTGTTCCATTGTTTGGATTCCTTATCAAGTAGGCATGACGACACACATCGACAAATTCATGGGCGTACTCTTAGAATATCGTAATAGGTCGGAACAGAATACACGAAAGTGTTTTCCAGGAAGTTGAATGCAAATTATAAGAAGAAACACGACGTACTCATCCTTCACAGAAGTTTGTTGAGTAAATTTAGGGAATCTGTACTGGAAGAAGATTGTGCGACCATTAAGCTGCCACCGTCGTACACGTCGTACAGGGATTATGCGAGTCAGGTAAGACCGATTAGCGAGCGTACAATGAGGTTTCCCTCTCAGTAGGCGACTACAGCGGAACAGAAAATCGATTACATCAGTAACGACGATCTCTCCGCCATGCATGACACAGCGAGAAGCAAAGAATTGACGCAGATGTAGAACGTTTTTCAAAGTCAGCTGCACGACATCCATTAGGTCGTCCTGTCGGTCTCCAGTTTATCACGTGCAATCTAGTAAAGAGCTTCCTCCGTCCGTTTATCTCCCATCCATTCGTCTGGCTAAAACCGCTCTGTCCCCTGCTCCGTTTTCATTGCGGTCGTAATCTCGTCTTCCAGGCACATTCTGTTCCGTTATCCTGTTGCTTGTATTTCTCTCTCACAGTAATTACCAACGTTAGTATTTAAATTGCTCCCTGAGCAACCCGGAATATCTGCTTGATTTCTGCAGTTGAAGTACGTGCCTCGCTACTTCATCTTAAACTCGTACACTGATTTGCAAAATGTCCGTGTCACACACGGCGCATAGTTTAATTCAACATATCTATTAAGTTCCTGTTATTGTCTTATTGAAAGTCCCGCTTTCGTTTTAAAATGTGCCAGGACCTTCTAACTTTAGGCTATCATTTCATATTACTTCATGTCTCCGGTTTTAATGCGCTGCAAAACGTTCCCCTCTGCAGGAAATTTGATAACGCCGTATGACTATTTTTAGTGAAATACGAGGGTCACTCCAAAAGAAATGCTCACTATTTTTGTAAAAATATAGTTTTCATTCTGCATGTGTAAAAGTTTTACTATAGATACTAGAGTGCTGCAACGCTCAATGTTTGACCGGTCAGGGCCCGCCTGTTGACGGGGGGACGGAGCAGCTCATGTCTGGCCCCATACGACTCGGCTCGGTCACGTACTCGCCCCATGTCTGTTGTCAGGGTTCCGGACACGCGGATAACCGAGCATGAGCGCTCACCGCTGACATTCACCTCGCCTCGCCCCGTCTCGCTGCACTGTACTGTACTAATCCAACGCCTCTCTCTCTCTCACACACACATGCACACACACACACACACACACGCACACACACACACACACACACACGCACACACACACACACACGCGCGCGCACGCACACAATGTATTTCTCTCTCTCTCTCTTTTAATACAAAAGTAGCGCCTCCAGAACGGGTACGTAACACAGCTAAATTCATAGGGCACTTTCTTTTATAATATTTTCTCCTGTCTTCTTAACGTCTGGGAATTTTGATGTAAATAAAACATTGTTCACAAGAGACCAATCTGTGTTAATCTGATTATGCGAATCAGTCCACATATGAAGTGTCGCAGTACATGTTTTGTTAACAACTTCCTCAATAACAGAAGGCATTATGCTGTTTCGTATTGCATCAGCTTGTTCTTTGACATGTCTGCTTATAGTAGAGGGATGTGGCATGACATCTGCCACGTTCAGTTCTCCATAATTCGCACCTACATATATTAATTCTTGGGCTAGTTCTCTGAAACTTTTACCGGAAACAGCATTAAAAGGTCTCATACCTTTAGCAGACATTGTAACACACTTTGCTGTAATACTATTTTTTATTACTGCCTGAATCCCTGAAGGAGCAGTATCTTTGTGAGGTTTCTTGCAACTGTGTTTCTTTAAATGAGCGGTTCCCGCACAGTTTTAGCCTACAACCAACAAAAATGTGCTCCATAGTTGGCTTTTTAGACCTTGCAGATTCTTCAGTGTGTAAACATTGGTTTCAATCATACGCTTACTGCACTGGCTTCCTCGCGCTTGATTACAGAGAGAGAGACACACACCACAAATGAGAAGCCCGTACTGGCTGCAGTCTCACACGGATAATGACACATGTAATGTGTTTGAAGTTAAGTGCTACGTATTTGGTCACGGCATCTGTGTTTGGTCACTAGAACTAGTGCTGGCAGCCTATCCAGTTA
Source organism: Schistocerca gregaria (assembly GCF_023897955.1). NCBI lineage: Eukaryota > Metazoa > Arthropoda > Insecta > Orthoptera > Acrididae > Schistocerca > Schistocerca gregaria. Next base: position 142,133,428 of record NC_064924.1, read on the forward strand.
GGGTGTGCTCGTCCCATCTCGTATCTTGTGCTCGCTTACTCGGTCATGCTAGACTCTAGTAGATACATCCTTCCCGCTTGTTTTCAAACTTGTTTAATCGGTTCCCGTCAGTGGCGCTGTAACAGCATGTATTCAAGAAGGCTGCTACACTTGACGTTCGTCAGAAGCAACGTACTGTCATAGAATTCCTGTGCTGTGAAAATGAAACAGTGGGAAACATCCACAAAAGGTTGAAATAGGTGTATGTAGATGCTGCCGTCAATCGCAGTACCATTAGTCGGTGGGCAAGCAGGTTATGTGATGAAAGCAGGCACGGCAATATTGAAGATTGTCCTCGCAGCGGCAGGCCTCGTACTGCACAAACTCCAGACAATGTGCAGAGAGTTAACGAATTGGTGACTGCTGAGAGACGCGTCACAGTGAACGAATTGTCACGCTACGTTGAGATAGGGGAAGGTAGTGTTTACAGAATACTGGAAGTGTTGGCGTTAAAAAAAGTTTGTGCCAGGTGGGTTCCCAGGATGTTGACAGTGGCTCACAAAGAAACGAGAAAACGGCATGCAACGAACTTTTGGAACAGTACGAGAACGGTGGAGATGAATTTCTTGGAAGAATTGTGACAGGTGATGAAACATGGCTCCATCATTTTTCACCAAAGACGAAGAGGCAATCAATGGAGTGGCATCATGCAAATTCACCCAAGAAAAAAAAAGTTCAAAACCACACCTTCTTCTGAAAAAGTTACGGCTACGGTGTTTTTCGATTCCGAAGGACTCTTGCTTGTAGACATCATGCCAAGTGGAACCATCATAAATTCTGATGCATATGTGATGACACTGAAGAAACTTCAAGCTCGACTGAGTGGTGTTCGACCACATTGGCAAAAGCAGGATGTTTTTCTGTTTCACGACAATGCACGGCCATCTGTCAGTCAAAAAAACCATGGAAGCGATCACAAAACTTGGATGGACAACACTGAAACACCCGCCTTACAGTCCTGACCTGGCTCCATGTGACTATCATCTCTTTGGGAAACTAAGAGACCCTCTTCGTGGATCAAGGTTTCAAGATACTGACTCTTTTGTGCACGCTGCCAAACAGTGGCTCCGGCAGGTTGGTCCGTGACTTCATTGTCCCAGGAAGGGGAAACTTTATTGACACATTCCTGGGGTCAGATACATCACATGATCACACTGACAGAACCACAGGCACATAGACACAGGCAACAGAGCATGCACAATGTCGGCACTAGTACAGTGTATATCCACCTTTCGCAGCAATGCAGGCTGCTATTCTCCCATGGAGACGATCGTAGAGATGCTGCATGTAGTCCTGTGGAACGGCTTGCCATGCCATTTCCACCTGGCGCCTCAGTTGGACCAGCGTTCGTGCCGGACGTGCAGACCGCGTGAGACGACGCTTCATCCAGTCCCAAACATGCTCAATGGGGGACAGATCCGGAGATCTTGCTGGCCAGGGTAGTTGACTTACACCTTCTAGAGCACGTTGGGTGGCACGGGATACATGTGGACGTGCATGTCCTGTTGGAACAGCAAGTTCCCTTGCCGGTCTAGGAATGGTAGAAGGTTGGGTTCGATGACGGTTTGGATGTACCGTGCACTATTCAGTGTCCCCTCAACGATCACCAGAGGTGTACGGCCAGTGTAGGAGATCGCTCCCCACACCATGATGCCGGGTGTTGGCCCTGTGTGCCTCGGTCGTATGCAGTCCTGATTGTGGCGCTCACCTGCACGGCGCCAAACACGCATACGACCATCATTGGCACCAAGGCAGAAGCAACTCTCATCGCTGAAGACGACACGTCTTCATTCGTCCCTCCATTCACGCCGCCGCGACACCACTGGAGGCGGGCTGCACAATGTTGGGGCGTGAGCGGAAGACGGCCTAACGGTGTGCGGGACCGAAGCCCAGCTTCATGGAGACGGTAGCGAATGGTCCTCGGCGATACCCCAGGAGCAACAGTGTACCTAATTTGCTGGGAAGTGGCGGTGCGGTCCCCTACGGCACTGCGTAGGAGCCTACGGTCTTGGCGTGCATCCGTGCGTCGCTGCGGTCCGGTCCCAGGTCGACGGGCACGTGCACCTTCCGCCGACCACTGGCGACAACATCGATGTACTGTGGAGACCTCACGCCCCACGTGTTGAGCAATTCTGCGGTACGTCCACCCGGCCTCCCGCATGCCCACTATACGCCCTCGCTCAAAGTCCGTCAACTGCACATACGGTTCACGTCCACGCTGTCGCGGCATGCTACCAGTGTTAAAGACTGCGATGGAGCTCCGTATGCCACGGCAAACTGGCTGACACTGACGGCGGCGGTGCACAAATGCTGCGCAGCTAGCGCCATTCGACGGCCAACACCGCGGTTCCTGGTGTGTCCACTGTGCCGTGCGTGTGATCATTGCTTGTACAGCCCTCTCGCAGTGTTCGGAGCAAGTATGGTGGGTCTGACACACCGGTGTCAATGTGTTCTTTTTTCCATTTCCTGGAGTGTATAAAGTTAGCACCAAACCGTTTCCTTTACATTCCTTCCGGATACTTTGTTCATCGATCGCAATTCACTGAAAACCCCCGGCTTATGATTTGTATTCCAACCGAGTAAACTTTTACTGTCTATGCAGTCTTTCCAGTTTTCAATAATTTTTGGTAGTCATTTTAAGTTTTTTTAGGCATGATAAGATGCTTTTAACCCGTTTTTGTCACTGCAGTACTACTCTGGGCAAAACCGTTTACGTGTGAAATGCCCATGCTCAGAGACAGTGCGTCGTAACTATTTCTTGGTGAAAAATGCTGAGTAAAAGCATTTTTTGGTGATCTTAGAACGCTTTGCGATGATTGTCGACCCTTACCATGTGTTCACTGAGGGAGCTCATACGATATTCACTTCTCAGACCAGATATTACGTGCACAGGTACGGTAACTGTGTACTTCTGCGTCTAGTTAACGGTAAAGGATATCGAAAGATTGTAAGATATATGTACTCAAAATTGATGTTTTAAGGGGGGGGGGGAGGGGTTTCGGGGACCACCCATGAACAAATGGTTCTTTTGTAAGCTGCCTAAGATCCGCCCTATACCACACCTAACGCAAAAGCGCCTACCGATCTACTCAGTTTGCCTGGGTTGGGCAGATCTGTGTAGTGTTTAAATTTTTGACCATGTACTGTGGGATAGCTACAGTGCGGCTGTTGTTCTAATAGGTATACAAATGGTCGCTATGCCAAGGGCTGTCCAGAACACTCGACCCCTTGTCTCTGCGATCAGTAGAAACCGAGGTATGAGCGTGTCAAAAAATTGCATTTTCGTGAGCGACATTTTGGGACACATTACCTCGCACGGACCGACGAAGATTCTGGCTGCACGCTTCCAGTGAATGAGGTGATTTACAATGGTACCAAGGTCTCCTATGTTTGTACTAGTGTCCATGTGTCGTTGAGAGAAAGACGGTATATTTGTACAGTGTCGGAATATCTTAAGTGCAATACTGTGATTCTATGTAAAATAAACATTCTTTTTAACGAAACGTCGTTTCATATTGAACGTAAGCGAGTAACGACAGTGTTACTAGCTACGTGCAATATATGCTGTAGACTTATTTAACACTGCAGAACCGGCAGGATGTTTGTCAGAAAGTATGCGTACGAATGTCAACTTAGAACGCCTGAGATCAAGTGAGGTCGCACAAAGTAATTTCTTATTATGCCGCACCACACGTTTAGGCTCCATAGCCGTTGATGTTGCACCTGACGGAGCCAATGTGGATTTTCGGCTACCCAATAGTGGATGTTATGCAAATTTACATTAGCGTGGTAACTAAACGCTGCCTGATCAGTAAAGAGCACACGTTGGAAAAACGTTTGGTTGTCTCTCAGTTGCTGAACGGCAAACCGAGAAAATTCTGTACGACGTTCGCACACACCGTGGTCGAGTGCCTCTTGTAGTGACAGATGATACGAATGGAAATTCTGTCGATGCAGGAAGCGACTGGCACTCGTCTGGCTCGATCCACATTTCTTGGGAACATGCCTCGTATCCTTGTGTTGATTCATTAGCGTACTGTTTTTACGGCATTTCCTTTATACTCGCCATATAAAAACAGTATATCCAACTTCTCATTTGTGTGCACGTCTGCTCGTAATGAATGCTGAAGCAGCAATGAGCCTCAGTGCAGACAAGTAAACAGGCAAATATGTTTACATTGTGACACAGCGTAGCACGAGAGCTCTGCTTGGCTGTGTTTACACGGCTAATGTCGATTCCGGTCACCGTGCTGTCAAATTCTAGAACATTTCTCGAATTTTTTACGACAGGTTTGCAATGCTACATCACTGTAATTGTCTTTTCAGAAGCTATAGAATGCAGTTATAAAAAGTATACGGTTCCATTTTTAGCAAACCTACTTGCTTCAATATCTCCGTTGATACCAGCGCAAAAAACATTAACCAAACAAAAAAGTACGTGCCCATCGACGCTCTAACATTTTCCGAAAACCGTGTTTCGATATGTGTAACCGTTCACGAAATAAAAGGGCTGTTACGTCGTACGTGACTCACCATATTATATACAGGGTGTATCATAATTAATGGCGTAAAGGCATACAGTTGAAGGTACACGATACTAGATCCAAAAAAGTCTCAGTAAACATAGGGTCGAGGCTACGAGCAATTTTTTATCTTCGATACTGTGAAACGAATCTCTTCTATTGGAAGCTCTTTGCTTTCCATATTTTGGGAAGTGGCAGTATGGACCAAAACAAGAAAAAAATATTCAATAAACATGTGCTGTAAAATGCATACGTTAAGAGCCATGAGCACTTTTTCATCTTCGCTACTTGGAAACATAACTATGATGTATCATTATATGTTTTTCAGTAAGTTTTACCAACTGGTGTATATTATTAATCCTGAATGATGAGTTTCTCTCCTTCTTTCTTTCTTTTTTTTTTCCTAGCATCGTATAGTCATGATTCAGGTGTAATAATATACACCAGTCTCCAAGACGTACTGAAAACCTTTCGCATGCCGTGTCGCTGCCAAGCAATGTAGCACGCTAAAACTTGGATCACACATAGAAAGAACTGCTACAGTATGGTACAAAAGGTAACTGGACCGTGGTACTCCTCAATTCTTTAGAAAATCAAAATTACAATCTCAGCACAGTTACTTAAAGGAAATAGGAAACCTGGGGTCACTGGTGTGGACAAGCTTGTGATTGTTTTACAATTTTAATTTGACTCAAAACAGACTTTATTATAAACTTCAATTCGGACATTTGCCCTCTTACTGATACAATATACAAAACTTCACTTTAATTTAATTACATAAACACAGATAAGAATCATATTTTGCGTCCGCAACCAAAATCATAGATAGTGTGTACGGTGAATAATCAATCTTAGCCCGCAGCTCGTGGGCGTGCGGTAACGTTCTCGCTTCCCACTCCCGGGTTCCCGGGTTCGATTCCCGGCGGGGTCAGGGATTTTCTCTGCCTCGTGATAACTGGGTGTTGAGAGATGTCCTTAGGTTAGTTAGGTTTAAGTAGTTCTAAGTTCTAGGGCACTGATGACCATAGATGTTAAGTCCCATGGTGCTCAGAGCCATTTGAACCATTTGAACCAATCAATCATAAACAATCGTTCTTGTTTAACCATATGTCAAAAGATTAGTAACACTATACACTTCCAACCCAAAGCTAGATAGCCACATAATACCACAACTCGATTAAAAAACAAAGGTCTTAAAACTTAATTTAAAAAATGGTTCAAATGGCTCTGAGCACTATGGGACTTAACATCTGTGGTCATCAGTCCCCTAGAACTTAGAACTACTTAAACCTAACTAACCTAAGGACATCACACACATCCATGCCCGAGGCAGGATTCGAACCTGCGACCGTAGCAGTCCCGCGATTCCGGACTGAGCGCCTGAACCGCTAGACCACCGCGGCCGGCAAAACTCAATAAAACTGAACTGCCCACATAAAGGTCCACAGTGAAGCATGCTTATACTAAAAATGCAAAGTGGGCCAACCAACGTCGCAAAACACGCACACAGGAAGCATAACAAGTTGCACATTCATTAAAGATACACAAATGATTAACATAAGTGTTAAATAAGAATGTCTAGTAATAACCAGTAAAATTACTTACAGAAACGCTAATATTAACAAAGTGACCTCACTTAAGTAACGGACATAATGACTCAGAATGATTCCCTAACTGCACTTAACTTTAGAGAACAGAGTTAAGGTCCACAGCAGTATTTGGAAGCAATAACGCTACGGCCTGCAGGCAAAACGAGCGTCCACTCCCCACGGCTTTTGTACAGGCTCACTGGCAGACGTTATATATATATATATATATATATATATATATATATATATATATATATATATATATATATATACTCCTGGAAATGGAAAAAAGAACACATTGACACCGGTGTGTCAGACCCACCATACTTGCTCCGGACACTGCGAGAGGGCTCTACAAGCAATGATCACACGCACGGCACAGCGGACACACCAGGAACCGCGGTGTTGGCCGTCGAGTGGCGCTAGCTGCGCAGCATTTGTGCACCGCCGCCGTCAGTGTCAGCCAGTTTGCCGTGGCATACGGAGCTCCATCGCAGTCTTTAACACTGGTAACATGCCGCGACAGCGTGGACGTGAACCGTATGTGCAGTTGACGGACTTTGAGCGAGGGCGTATAGTGGGCATGCGGGAGGCCGGGTGGACGTCCCGCAGAATTGCTCTACACGTGGGGCGTGAGGTCTCCACAGTACATCGATGTTGTCGCCGGTGGTCGCCGACCTGGGACGGACCGCAGCGACGCACGGATGCACGCCAAGACCGTAGGATCCTACCCAGTGCCGTAGGGGACTGCACCGCCACTTCCCAGCAAATTAGGGACACTGTTGCTCCTGGGGTATCGCCGAGGACCATTCGCAACCGTCTCCATGAAGCTGGGCTACGGTCCCGCACGCCGTTAGGCCGTCTTCCGCTCACGCCCCAACATCGTGCAGCCCGCCTCCAGTGGTGTCGCGACAGGCGCGAATGGAGGGACGAATGGAGACGTGTCGTCTTTAGCGATGAGAGTCGCTTCTGCCTTGGTGCCAATAATGGTCGTATGCGTGTATGGCGCCATGCAGATGAGCGCCACAATCAGGACTGCATACGACCGAGGCACACAGGGCCAACACCCGGCATCATGGTGTGGGGAGCGATCTTCTACACTGGCCGTACACCTCTGGTGATCGACGAGGGGACACTGAATAGTGCACGGTACATCCAAACCGTCATCGAACCCATCGTTCTACCATTCCTAGACCGGCAAGGGAACTTGCTGTTCCAACAGGACAATGCACGTCCGCATGTATCCCGTGCCACCCAACGTGCTCTAGAAGGTGTAAGTCAACTACCCTGACCAGCAAGATCTCCGGATCTGTCCCCCATTGAGCATGTTTGGGAGTGGATGAAGCGTCGTCTCACACGGTCTGCACGTTCAGCACGAACGCTGGTCCAACTGAGGCGCCAGGTGGAAATGGCATGGTAAGCCGTTCCACAGGACTACATCCAGCATCTCTACGATCGTCTCCATGGGAGAATAGCAGCCTGCATTGCTGCGAAAGGTGGATATACACTGTACTAGTGCCGACATTGTGCATGCTCTGTTGCCTGTGTCTATGTGCCTGTGGTTCTGTCAGTGTGATCATGTGATGTATCTGACCCCAGGAATGTGTCAATAAAGTTTCCCCTTCCTGGGACAATGAATTCACGGTGTTCTTATTTCAATTTCCAGGAGTATATATATTATCCGACCGGCCTCACAATGAGCGGTCCTAACAAGAATCCATAACCGTACCGATGACAGGAAACGCCCAGACTTAACAATTGGCCTGCAGCACAAATAGATTGCAATGAAAACAAGGTCAAATCACAGTCACACTGGAATATATAAAAAGCATGCCCCCAAATTCTTATGGAGCAATACTATAACATTACCCACCACCCAGCAAATTTGCAGGAAACTTAGAGAGCACTTCCAGTTGCCTTAAGGCACTTTCAACATTAAATACACACACCAAATCCTGCCGTGACAAATGATTAAACCATTAACTCTACGGCTGCCGGGCGCGTACACAGCCGCAAACAGTCCCAGAGCGGCCAATATCTCCTAAAACAAGTTAAAATTTGCATGAAAACGACTTAAAACACACACTCCACAGATGATGAGAAACGAAATGGAGAACATCAGCCTCCTTAAAATAGCCACTGTGGGACCAAGTTCAGAACCATCTCCGGCAGCTACCCACGCCACAATAAGTTTCAAGAATCTACTTAGTTAAACACAGAATAAAAGTCATAGGTAACTTGGAGCTTGCAAATTACGAGCTGGGAAGCTGTTCAGCGTGAGACGACGAACCCACCACAATTTTGCACGTCAAGGCGCCCATTGATCGGCACCGTACATCCGGCGCGGGAGAAGACAAGGGCGACGAACACGGCGAGGCCCATGCACCACGGTTAGGGACGCAGGCTTGTTTCCCACACAAGTTCGCTCGTTGAATGCCGACCGGAGACTTCCTCATCACACGTCCACCCGGAAAAGCGCCAGTCAAAGATAGCAGGACAGCCGAATATCGATATCAGCGATGCAAATAGAACACCCTAGCGCCAGCCGCCTCGGCTGAGTAACTGAAAGAAATATGCAATGAGACGAACAGAAATGACACATTTATTCAAAGACAATAATTACACTTAAGTCTCCACGGTTCATGACGGTCGCCGGGATATTAAAAATGGAGGGTCATGGTTCTCAGTAGGCTGTTTGACCACTACGGAAAGTGGCGCATGCTCTGCAACGTGCTCCAACGCCGGCGACAAGGGTCGTAAGGGGTTCCACTCTTCCATCAGCGAGGTAACAACTGCTGGATTGTAGTTGCTGCATGCAGACGTTCTACAATATGTATTTCCAACGCATCCCACACGTGCTCGACGGTATTTCAGTAGGAGTAACGCGTAGGCCAGTCCAATCATCGAAAATCCTCTCGTTCTAAGGGATCCCTCACCTGCGCTGTTCTATGCTTTCGCGAGTAGTCATCCATAGAAATGAAGCCAGGGTCGAATGCACCCCTGAAAAAACGCACATGGGGAAGGAGTACTGCGTCACAGTACTGTGGAATGGTGAGTGTGCCGAGTTGAAAGATCTGGAGGTCGGCACGTTCATGCAGTATTATGCTTCCCCGCAGTAAAACACTTGGACCACAAAAATAACGAAATTCGACAGTTTTGCTGCGTGTATTACGCACCGTCATATGGGGCGAGGTGGGAACACGCAATGCAGCCAGGAATATCGTGTTCAACATCATCCTTTTGGTGGTCCAGGTGTTACGGTGTGGAGATACATGCGTGGTCGTACTGCCCTCCAAATCTTTGAACACGGCACACTCACAGGTAAAAGTCACCGTGACGCTGTAGGTTACCCTATGTGCATCTTTTCAGGTGTGCATTCAGCCCTAACTTTATTTTTATGGATGACAGTGCGCGAGCACCTCGGACAGTGCAGCCAGAGGAGCTCTTGAAGCGGCTGGATATTCGGCGAATGGATTGGCCTGCCCCTTTCCCCAACTTAAATTCTATCGAATATGTCGCGGATGCATTAGGGAGTAGTTGTCAACCGCTCTAGTGGAGGAATGTAACACTCTAGCAACTGCTTACTAACCTTGTAGCCAGCACAGGAACACTTTGGAGAGCATGGATTACCGTCCCGTATGGTCACGCACCCTATCAAGAACCATATACCGCCTTGTTTAATCTCCAGGGACAATCACGAATAGCAGTAACTTTGTCTCACGGTCTATTTCTTTTAGCTGTCTTCTGTACCACAATGGTGCTGTTCTGTTTTTATGTATGGTCCAAGTTACGTCGAGGCATATGGCTCGGCAGCGGCACTTCGCTTTCGTCCTTAAGGAGTGCGTACCAGTGTATGTGGATTCTTCCAAGTATACGGTCAGTTGCACTTCGAAACCTATTTAGGACTGTCCCATTCTCCACAGTTGTTTGGTTATTGAACAAATCATTATCAACTACTTTTCTTGCTGCGTTTGAACCATCGCGAGCCTACTCTTCACCATTACTAAATTCTGATCTTCTCTGCAACTGGGTACGCCCTGCATTCCAACATCTGATTTCAGAATTTCTGCCTAACCATGACATAATAGAACTGAAATCTTCTTGTATCTCTTTTCTGTTTATTTCCTTGTGGAAGAATGGGTTGTGAGGAAACGGACTTTGCTTATCTTCAAACTTTACTAACGTCTGATTTTTGTCATTCTGGAATCGTACCTAGAATACTCCCACTGAAGAGCTGTCCTGCACTTTTCGTCCCGTCTGTGGCACTGAAAACATCCATTATCAACTTGTGTCATTTCCTGTTATCAATTTTTGAAACTGTTCGTAGTCGTCTTCTACTCCTCATCAGGAGGAACTGTGGCCATTTGTTCATCTTCGCTAATGTGAAACACATCTCCCCTAATGAGAAAGTGTACAAAGCTGTTAAGGTACGCACTTTAGAGCCCACGTTTATGGGACATTTTTTCTCGTTTTTGTCTATACTACCACCACTGAAAGTTACTAGCACTACACTCTTCGCAACACAAGAACCGGTACATGTATTCAACTGTCAGAAGTATCAGAACGGTCGTTTTCGTTCATGACTTTCGAATCGGTCGTTTCCGGTACAGATTAATACATTTATCGTTCTCCATCATCCTAGGAAGTCTGTAACATCATCACGGAATCAACCCCGTGTATGCGTACATTTACAGACGTCCGCGTCTGTAGCTTTGACGCTCTGTAGTCTCGTTGGGTGACGTTTCCGGACATAGGTTCCTATTCAATATACGATGTACTCACTCCCTTCTACAAGTCCTTGAAGTCTGTAACGGGAATTTCCGACCACCCTGTATACTTATTCATTTCCATGAAGCATCTTTTTACCGAGCGATGTGACGCAGTGGTTACCACACTGGACTCGCATTCGGGAAGACGACGGTTCAATCCCGCGTCCGGTCATCCTGATTTAGGTTTTCCGTGATTTCCCTAAATCGCTCCAGGCGAATGCCGGGATGGTTCCTTTGAAAGGGCACGGCCGACTTCCTTCCCTGTTCTTCCCTAATCCGATGAGACCAATGACCTCGCTGTTTGGTCTCTTCCCCCAAACAATCCAATCCAAGTATCTTTTATTTGTATTTCAATAAAGCCCAGATACTCCGTTCAAAGTTCGTTTACCATTTATGACATAGTGTGTAATTTTCTTCATTGCAATGAAGCCCACACCTGAATTAATTGCCTAGTCAGTTTGTCTATAGTAAAACATAAGCTGATCTTCGTTCTGTCTGATATTCATTTTGTTGCCTCACTTCCAATATTACTAGTATATAACACTTGAAACTACCTCTTTAATTATTTTTATTAATTACTGACCTATAGAATTTTACCCGTCACATACAACTCAAACTTATCCTCAATATACGAGCCCAACGCTGTACATTGACAACATGACTTCCAATAATTAACAAAAAGAACGGCCATGAGTTGTAAGAAATCCTAACAATAATATACAAACGCAGAAAATATGAAATTAAAGAAATATGAAACTACCTCCAACTCTGTTAATTGCCTAAACTCATTTCAGTCACGAATCCTGATCGTCGCAAATACAACTTAAATTTAACCTAGTCATTTACTGCCCACAATATACAAGCCCAGTTCTTTTCCATACTTCACTTACCTCACAGAAAATCTTCATAACACGAAGTGCAACAATTACATCAAGTAGCAACAACAGCCAGCTAAATAAAAAGATTCTAATTACTATAGACTCTAACTACTAGCAGGCATATGGTTAGCATAAAGAAAGATTTTGTTGAAGAGCAAACAATGTATTTAGAAAATTTTACCTTCTTCATGTTACGTACGGTTCCAAAAATTATATAGTTGTCAATAATTCCAATGCCCGAACATTATCAACTAAACATGCATCGTCATACATTTCCTTGAGTACTTTCCTATAGACGCATCGCTTCATTTCACTTTACAGTGCATGTCCTACCAGCCCAGAGTCTCCGCTAAGAATATCATGTCCACACACTTCCCTGTCCACACGCTAACTTCTACACCGTCGAACCACAGAGTCTCTTGCCGAGGGAGCAGAGCGCTGTCAGCTATATTAACACAGTCTATAGTGCTGCCAACATACAAACAGGCTACACACACACACACACACACACACACACACACACACACACACACACACATATATATATATATATACACACATAAACATACACCATCTGATCAAAAGTGTTCAGACAGCTCTTAGTAAACATTAGTGCATCCACCCTTGTCCTTTATGATCGCTTGAACGCCGCCTCAGATATTTTCACAGAGCTGCCTTAATGTCTGTGGAGTGATGACAGGCCGTTATTCCTGAAGAGCCGAAGACGGAGAAGACACTGGGTTTTGGCGACAGGTCGTGGCTCTAACTCAGCCGAGAGGTCTTCCATTTGGTTAAGATCGGAAGTCTGGGCAGGGCATTCCATTTCAGGAATGTTATTCTCTACACACCATTGTCAAAAATGCTGCTTTGTGACATGGTGCATTGTCATGCTGATAGAAACTATTCTAGTCTCCAAACAGTTCCTCTACTGTACTGCGCCTGTAATGCTGCAGAACATGTTGATGTAGTTCCTCGTTTAGCACATTAAGAGGATCACACATTAACCACGAAAACCACATCCAACCTTGACACCTCCTTCTCCATATTTCACCTTTGGCACCACATATATGGAGAGGTATCGTTTTCCAGGGTCTAGTGTGATTCATCACTGCTTATCCCTCGTTTCCAGCGATGGCGTCGGTCTTTAGGTCTTTACACCAACTCAAGTGTCCCTGATGAAGGGCTGAAAGGAAAGTGACGGGGGATCACTACTGGCAGCTGCATCGGGACACGTACAACAGCTGCAGATTCTGCTTGGTGTCTGTTCTTTCAGTCATGTCCGAAAGAACAGACACCACGCAGTCATATAAAATGTATGCTGTCCCACTACGTTCTTTCTTTACAGGCTCCCTAACTTTTCCATGGGATTTTGGTAATATTCTCCAGTGCCAGTTCGGCTCTCACGAGCATAATCTGCTGACACCACACTAGTCCGTCCCAAAGATGTACTCTGACTCGCCTTGCCTGACGGTGCTCGCATCTTCGCCTTATCCAACGTTGTTGAATCCACACGTTTTCACTGCTTGCTTTGCTGCTTTATCTCGAGGTCGTAATTATGCAACCAGCACCCTTTCATGGTGATTTTCACTGCTTGCTTTGCTGCTTTATCTCGAGGTCGTAATTATGCAACCAGCACCCTTTCATGGTTATTTTCACTGCTTGCTTTGCTGCTTTATCTCGAGATCGTAATTATGCAACCAGCACCCTTTCATGGTGATTTTCACTGCTTGCTTTGCTGCTTTATCTCGAGGTCGTAATTATGCAACCAGCACCCTTTCATGGTGATTAGGTGACGGTAAAAGTTTTCTGCATTTGCCTAACACAGCTGAAACACTTCCGCTGCTGTTTCGATTGGGCGGGCTTTCTGCTTGGCCATGAGCGCATCGCGTAAGTTGTTAAAAACATGCATGGCTGTCTTTCATTTTCCCCACCAGTTCCTGGCATAAGATAACTCTTCAGTACTGGTTGTATTCGGAAACAGTGTGTAATTGAATTTCTCGCTGACAGTCTCGAAACTGTCTGAGTTCTAAACTTCCGATTACAAATTCATATCCAGAAGAACATAAGCTTATCTATGCAGTTTACTTTTTATGAAAGTGATTTTTATCAGTCAAAAATGCATCATACTCTGTGTACATTAGACTGCATTAAAAACGATACACAAGAATACTCAGAATTACTGTTCACAAAAGCCCATCTGTTGAATTTAAATGTAATTTATCGAGTTGTAACGCGATCCTAGTATTCTGTGAAAAATGTTCGTTTAGGCCCTACAATAAATAATTACCTTGCTACAGAACCTTGACTGCCCTACAATGTGTCTGCAAAAGAATGATGATCTGAAATAAGTTACTGCACGGCAGTTTGCCTTGGTATTCTTATTTTATTTAAGTTGCTATTTTAGCAAATTAGCTTTTGATTCTCTTTTCAAAATTTTTACTTATTGGGCACGTGAGAGTACAAGGCGTGACAAGGCAAATTTTACCGAACAAATTGTTTTGAGCATTGGGGATATAGTTTTGTGAAATATTTGTAAATGACTAAAGGAAATTCAAACATTTTAATGACGCAAAAGTAACCTCCATCTAACGCGAACAATCAACATTCTCTCTCTCTATTTTATCATACTTGAGAATATCTACTTCTATAAAATAATTCTATTACAAAAATCTCTTTCTTCACTTCGTAACGCAGGACTGTTTCACTAATCTAATTGGGAGGGCTAATTAGAATCCTGAATAATTGATTGACAGTTCTCCCTTATTACCAGCATAAATATCATTGGGCACAATGAAATACTTGCACAGCAATAATTACTCAATTCGCGCTTGCAGCTAATAACTCAAAATAAACTACCTTTTTCTTAAGTGTGCCTCTTTATTATTATTAATATTATTTGAATCATCAGCAGTCTTCTGACTGTTTTGGTGCGGTTCACCACAAATTCATCTCCTGTTCTACCCTTTCCACCTTAGAGTAGAACTTGCAACATACTTCCTCAATTATATGCTCGATGTACGCCAACCTCTTTCTTCCTCTACAATTTTTACTCCCTACAATTCCCGCTAGTACCATGGAAGTTATTCCCTAATGTCTTAGAATATGTGTTACCATTCTGTCCCTTCTCCTTGTGAGTGTTTTCCACATATTCCTTTCATCTCCCATTTTGCACAGAACCTTCTCATTCCTTACCTCGTCAGTCCACGTAATTTTCAACCTTCGCCTGTAGCACCATATCTCAAATGCTTCGATTCTTTTCTGTTCCGGTTCTCCCAGTCTATGTTTCACTATAATAAATTTCTGCGCTCCACACCATCATGCTCAGAAATTTCTTCCTCAGATTAAGGTCTTTGCTTGATACTAACAGGTTTCTCTTGCCCTGGAATGGCTTTTTCGCCATAGCTAGTCTGCTTTTGATGCCCTCCTTACTCTGTCATGGCTATTTTGCTACTTGGGTAACAGAATTCCTTTACCTCATCAACCATATGACCATCAATCCTGATGTTAAGTTTCTCGCTGTTCTCATTACTGTTCTTCGATTTACTCTCAATCCATATTCTGAACTCATTAGATTGTCCATTCCTTTCAGCATATCATGTAATTCTTCTTCACTTTCACTCAGGATAGCAATGTCATCAGCAGCTCGTATCATTGATATCCTTTCACCTTGAATTTTAATTCCCCCGATGTACAGACTGAACAGACGAGGTGCCATACTCCGAGGAGCGGGAGACCCGCACCGCCGATTAGGCAATGTCGTAGCGGAGATGGTCCGCCATTGCCCTCCTCTGGCCCTAATGGGGATGAATAATGATGATGAAGACGACACAACGACCCCCAGTCATCTCGAGGCAGGGAAAAATCCCTGACCCCGCCGGGAATCGAACCCGGGACCCCATGCGCGGGAAGCGAGAAGACTGCGAGCTGCGGACTGAACATAACGGGGGATGAACTATATCCCTGCCTTACACCCTTTTTAATACAAACGTTTGTTTCTTATTTCTTGGCTCTTGTACACATTCTACACTCCTGGAAATGGAAAAAAGAACACATTGACACCGGTGTGTCAGACCCACCATACTTGCTGCGGACACTGCGAGAGGGCTGTACAAGCAATGATCACACGCACGGCACTGCGGACACACCAGGAACAGCGGTGTTGGCCGTCGAATGGCGCTAGCTGCGCAGCATTTGTGCACTGCCGCCGTCAGTGTCAGCCAGTTTGCCGTGGCATACGGAGCTCCATCGCAGTCTTTAACACTGGTAGCATGCCGCGACAGCGTGGACGTGAACCGTATGTGCAGTTGACGGACTTTGAGCAAGGGCTATAGTGGGCATGCGGCAGGCCAGGTGGACGTACCGCCGAATTGCTCAACACGTGGGGCGTGAGGTCTCCACAGTACATCGATGTTGTCGCCAGTGGTCGGCGGAAGGTGCACGTGCCCGTCGACCTGGGACCGCACCGCAGCGACGCACGGATGCACGCCAAGACCGTAGGATCCTACGCAGTACCGTAGGGGACCGCACCGCCATTTCCCATCAAAAAAGGGACACTGTTGCTCCTGGGGTATCGGCGAGGACCATTCGCAACCGTCTCCATGAAGCTGGGCTACGGTCCCGCACACCGTTAGGCCGTCTTCCGCTCACGCCCCAACATCGTGCAGCCCGCCTCCAATGGTGTCGCGACAGACGTGAATGGAGGAACGAATGGAGACGTGTCGTCTTCAGCGATGAGTGTCGCTTCTGCCTTGGTGCCAATGATGGTCGTATGCGTGTTTGGCGCCGTGCAGATGAGCGCCACAATCAGGACTGCATACGACCGAGGCACACAGGGCCAACACCCGGCATCATGGTGTGGGGAGCGATCTCCTACACTGGTCGTACACCTCTGGTGATCGTCGAGGGGACACTGAATAGTGCACGGTACATCCAAACCGTCATCGAACCCATCGTTCTACCATTCCTAGACCGGCAAGGGAACTTGCTGTTCCAACATTACAATGCACGTCCGCATGTATCCCGTGCCACCCAACGTGCTCTAGAAGGTGTAAGTCAACTACCCTGGCCAGCAAGATCTCCGGATCTGTCCCCCATTGAGCATGTTTGGGACTGGATGAAGCGTCGTCGCACGCGGTCTGCACGTCCAGCACGAACGCTGGTCCAACTGAGGTGCCAGGTGGAAATGGCATGGCAAGCCGTTCCACAGGACTACATCCAGCATCTCTACGATCGTCTCCATGGGAGAATAGTAGCCTGCATTGCTGCGATAGGTGGATATACACTGTACTAGTGCCGACATTGTGCATGCTCTGTTGCCTGTGTCTATGTGCCTGTGGTTCTGTCAGTGTGATCATGTGATGTATCTGACCCCAGGAATGTGTCAATAAAGTCTCCCCTTCCTGGGACAATGAATTCACGATGTTCTTATTTCAATTTCCAGGAGTGTATATTACCCGTCTCTCTGTATAGCTTACCCCTATCTTTCTCAGTATGTCGAAAATTTTGCACCACTTTACGTTGTCGGACACTTTTTCCAGGTAGACAAATTCTGCGGCCGTGTCTTGATTTTTCTTTAGTCCCGCTTCCACTATCAGTCGCAACGTCAGAATTGGCTCTCTAGTGTCTTTACCTTTCCTAAAACCAAATTGATCGTTATCTAAAACATTCTCAATTTTCTTTTCCATTCTGTTCTATATTATTCTTGTCAGCAGCCTGAGTGCAATGAACTGTTA
The DNA here is from genome assembly GCF_023897955.1 of Schistocerca gregaria. Classification (NCBI taxonomy): domain Eukaryota; kingdom Metazoa; phylum Arthropoda; class Insecta; order Orthoptera; family Acrididae; genus Schistocerca; species Schistocerca gregaria. Next base: position 142,150,958 of record NC_064924.1, read on the forward strand.
GGCTAATTCTGAGGTATTTCTCGCACCTGTCGGCACTTCCAATCTTGGGAACCATGTGGACGACGTTTTTCCGAAAGCCTAATGCTGTACGCCAGTATCATACATTTTACGCACCAACGTAAACAGTCGTTTTGTTGCCACTTCCCCCAATGGTTTTAGAAATTCCGATGGAATGTTATCCATCCTTTCTGCCTTATTTGATTTTAAATCTTCCAGAGCTTTTCTAAATTCTAACACTGGATCCCCTATCTCTCCCCTGTTGATTCCTTTCTCTTCTTCTACCACGTCATCAGAGAAGTCCTCCCTCTCAGAGAGGACATCAACGTTTTCTTTCCCCTTACCCGCTCTCTCCTCTGCATTTAGCAGTGGAATTAGTATTGCACTCTTAAAGTTACCGTCCTTGCTTTTAATTCCATTGAAAGTTGGATTGATTTTTCTATGTCCTGAGTCACTCCTTCTGACAATAATTTCTGTTTCTATTCCTCAATTTTCCGCAACGTTTTCGTACTTCCTTCTTTCTTCGATCAACTGATGTATTCCTCCTGTTACCCGTGGTTTCTTCGCTGTTAGCTTCTTCGTACCTACGTTTTTCTCTCCAGCTTCTGCGATTGCGCTTTTTGGAGCTGTCCATTCCTCTTCAACTGAACTACCTACTGAGCTATTCATTACTGCAGTATCTATAGCCTCAGAGAAATTCATTCCTTAGTATTTCCGTATCCCACTTCTCCGTGCATTGGTTTTTCCTGACTTACTTTAAACCATCACCCGATATTAATTATTCCACTACGTCCATACTATACCCTCTACAAGATGCGTTGTGCCGTGTCAGTCATTTTGTTCAACCCTACTGTTCGCTCAACATGAGTTAGGTGATCTTTAATGACTTCATGTAAGGAGCATAGTGCTTGCCATCTTACATTATTATATCTGCCTTTTGACCTGTACTCGTTGGTCCACCGAAACGTAGAAAATGATCAGAGGTGCGTCATGAAATGGGGGACGGGGCACTTTCCAACCGTAGGGGGAGTGGAAAGACACTGTTGAGATATTCTACAAATGTTCGTCGGTAATGGGGCAACCAGGTTAGTGTACTGTACGCAATCACAATCCGATTCCAGAAGTCGAGGACTGTATGTAGACCACTGTGAAAGACGTATTCAGGGGAATGCGTGATGTTTTGCAAGAGGGTAGTATGAGGTCTGGGGCAACAGCAGGGACCCCAAGCTAACAATCTTTGATGGAGCACAGAAGTAACAGCCCATGACGCATTGGAGTCAAACGACCCATTTCAGGGGCAGGTAAGACAATGCTCGTCGTTGTCGTCGAGTTGGCAGTCAGAGCAGAGTGGCGAAGTAACCAATCCTTACTGTTGACAACGACAGAATGCAGACACGTTTGATAGTAAAAAGGGCGCCTGGACGCACCCCCAAACCGTCCTCCAGTTGACGTCTGCGTGCTGTATCTCTATGGCACTGCAGGGGACGGGGAATGTAAACGAAAGATAGTCCTTCGCATGGGAAGGATAGGTTACATTCCATTTGCACATACTGTACCAGACGCCACCTGTCGGTAATAGTGTTATAATTAATATAAATGACGTGCACTCTGCCAACCAATTTTATATGACGTAGCATGTGAAAATTGCTGGATTTGGACGGGTTACTCATGTAACTGAAATATCAGGTACGCTCTGGTATATTTGATGTTGATTAGATAGGATGAAAAAGATTTGCTTCCGTGAAATAGTAAATTAGTATCATTATTTTTACAGATCTGAAGATGGTTCTGAATGAACCGAAACCGGTCATATGAATAAAAAAAAATTTGCAATCAAGACGGTTTTTAAGTAACATTATTTCATTAACGTAGTGAGAAATGAAAGGGTTGCTCTACCGATCAACAGAAAGAAAGTTCTGTTCAAAATAACAATTTTATTTATTATGACTAAACTCAAAATCATAAACAAAACACATGAAACATTTACAATACGTCAAACTGGATAGCCAAATAAATGCTGTGAAGGTGAAGTTGTCCATAAACTAGCTTGTGACATTTACGACCAAGTGGTATGTGGAGCCAATTCCTTGCAACTCAAATCTTAGGAGAAGCACCCAGCCAACCCAACATTAATTCCTGCTACAGTAGTGAGAACTCAGACAATGAACACCCAAGACAGAACCACGTTAGAAAAGACGGGAACAGGCGCGCTCTGTTGAGCTCTGATTATCACAAAGCAAAATTCTCTACTCTGCCGGTGCTGCGGACATATATTACCAAGCTGTCTTCTTAACTGCAAGGACACGATCTGGCGTACTGGAGGCGATGGCTGGTTACTTCGACGTCCCGTCGTGGTGATGATAATGTCGTGAGTATAGCCCGAAACAAATTATCCTGGTCTGGTTGTTCCAGACTAAAGACTTCCTAGCATCACAAATGCCTCTCTGAGGGAGACGAAGAAGGCTCGCCACATAATCACTGACTGATTGATTTTAACAAGTGAAGTCACACAGTAACTCCGATACTGTCAACTTTACCCAAAACTGCTCAAGACGGACAACGTAGCCCGCTTGTATGCAGGACACTCAATTGCCAGCTGTACTCGGAAAGTTACGTTGAAGTCGAAACTTCAGCAACTTCGTCAAACAGTTACAATTAAATGAAAGTATATTAGACAGACATCGGAAGGCAGGTTGTCCAGAGAAGCGAGAGCTCAGTCTTGTAACCTACTCCGACCGAAAGGCGACAGCCGACTCTACCAAGAACACCCGTACAAACCGAACATAGAACATTACCGCCCCCACCACAGTGGCCGTGGTTAAACGTGCCAATCAGCAACTCTAAAATCGCTGGAAGATTCCACTCTATTGCCGAAGCACTACAATTTCTGCGCCGATTTTGCTACGTCACGGAGCTATCCCCTGATCAAGCCAATCACAGTTATGATTTTGCAGAAAACGCGGTAATTTTCCCGCCAAGACTACCTGGGAACACAAGTCATTCCCACGCCTCGCTCGTAGCCGGTCAGAAAGCGTTCTCACTAAGTTTCTGTGAGGTAACTGAATCTCTAACCCCAGCCGCTCCTTCAGGCCCCTGTGGGCGTATCGGCCCACTCTTATGACAATGTCAGCGTCTGGAGAGCATCCACTCGGCTCCCTCACACCCGTCGGCATAACCCCCTTCAAGATCAGCAGAACCCGCCTGTCACCAGACCTAACAGCTGTCGAGAGATGCCATGTGTGAAGGAATGGCAGCTTTTCACCACATGCGATTAGAGAGGAAAATATTTATATCTTCTAAGTTCTCTATACTAGCCTTGTAATGACCATACTCGGCTATACTTCCCCAAATCGAATTACTCGTATATAAATATGAGAGGGGGCAAGTCACTGTGTGTATCAAAGGCATGCCACCTCTCAAGGTTTTAATGTGCAAGGTGAGACACTGTAGGCGAGTTCTAAGACCAGTGTTGAGAGGCTCCAGTGCAATTGCATACAGAAGCATGGACATGGGGCATTCTTGATAGGAATCAGTTCAGCAAGTCTCCCATAGTCCCGGATTATGGAGATTGCGGGATACAATAGCTGGCGAATGGCATGTACAAGGAGTGGCGTGAACCCCATATGCATCGCTACCATGAGAAGGAATGAGTGTTGAACACGATCGAGGGCATGAATGGAGACCTGTGCCTTGTGGAACAGACAGACCATAGCTGTCGAGATTAGGTCTCCCAAAGCTGTTTGAAGGGTAGCCCCACAACCACGTGTAGTTTATCTCAGTGGAAGGACGATAGGCAAGACTGTGCATTAGTGCCACGAAGAGGATCACATAGATTTTATAATGAACATTCAATAATATAAGAGAGAGGATTGCGGAGACATTTGTTCCTCCTGATTGCATAGACATGGTAAAAGAACGCCAGTCACAAATTTGCGTGGTATCAGGAAGGACAGAGTAAAGTGTTCCTGAAGCATCTGCATCCAGCGAGGGAGTATTAAAATGGTCAACGCCCAATGGAGCTCCACTGGTAGACCATCTGGTCCTGGCGCTTGTTCTTCACCCCCTTTTCTACCACGTCTGTCACCTCGTCCGTGGTGATTGCAGACTTCATTGGCGCCGACTGTGCTTTCAGTCTATAATTGACGAGCAACTCTTACATTCGAGCACATTCTAATATTGTCTGGGCTTCCACATGATTGTATGGAGTTTGGACTGGCTCTTTCTGTGTCTGATATTTCCAAATTATACCATAATTTCTTTTCTGAGATGTGATTTTTGACTAAGTTGCGACCTGACTTCCTGAGATAATTGCTTAATGTCGCTGTGTATGTTCTGTTTAAATTGGGAGAGCTCTTCAGTCAAAGCCTTATTTGATGAAATTTCCGTGTTTTGCAGCTGTGCAACTTCTATTTGTTTCACGCACCTCTGCAACTTCGTTAATGCACCTCTACCTATCTTTGTCGTGTTTCCCGTCTTCTCTAATGTTTCAAGAGCAATCCGCTGTGCCCTCCTCACTTACAATAGTGCCTCGTTCACGGTTCTTCTGACCTCCGATATCTCTCGTTCTAGTTTTGTTCGGAGCATCACTACCTCATTTTTCACTTCCCTCGTTTTATGTTTTATCGACTGAATGTCGACACTAAAGTTTTGAATTTTACTTCCCATTTCAGCACTAACGTTTTGAATTTTACTTCCCATTTCTGAGCTGACCTTCTGCATTTCAGAACTAGCGTTTTGGATTACTTCCCATTTCACCACTAACGTTTTGAATTTTACTTCCGATTTCAGAGCGTATTTCATCACTCCCCTTTTTTATTTGCCCTCGTAACTCCTTTAGGTATGCAAGGATGTCCCACACACCTGTGTTATCTAAATCTTCTCTCCTCTAGTGACTTGCTCTTCCTGTACTCTTAGGTGATCTTCGCCCCTTCTCCCTTTCCATTTCTTGGTATTCAAGAAAGTCAGCCGAGCGGTCTAAGGCGCTGCTGTCATGGACTGTGCGGCTGATCCCGGCGGAGGTTCGAGTCCTCCCTCTGGCATGGGTGTGTGTGTTTGTTCTTAGGATAATCTAGGTGAAGTAGTGTGTAAGCTTAGGGACTGATGACTTAACAGTTAAGTCCCATAAGATTTCACGCACAATTGAACATTTTGAACAAGAAAGTCATCATCACATGCCCCTGATATGCTTCCTTGTGACAGTGCCACTGACAGCGATCTACCAATATTCTTAATCGATCTGCGTTCACTTGGACTCCCTACATTATTTTCCCTTATCTCTACGATTGCCTCAGTGTGTCGCTGTTCCTCATCTTCACGATCAGATTGCCCACCACGGGCTTGACTGTGTCTATCATCCCCAAAAAACTCTCTTGGATCGGTATCTCCTCAGCAGTGCCTTGTGCTGCTAACATAGCTAACTCTTTCTAATCCCATAGGCTTTCTTGACTGCCCTGTGTATCTGTCATTTCTATATTGTCAGAACTAGTGCTCTGTTGTGCTAGTAAGCGCACTTTCGCCCTAGTTAACATGGACTGATCCCTAATAAGAATTCTCTCTTAAAATACACTCAATTTACAATACCTAAATTTATTATGTAACGGCATGTAAGATAAATATCTACAACAAAGAAGCTAAACTAATGACAATGTAGTGAATGAGCAGTGTTGTTACAATATAACAATTTACTCTGACACACTACATAACATAAATCAATAAATTGCAGCCAGGCGGCTGAAGCGCAACGCCTCTGAAAAGAAATACATTACATTACACAAATATTTTTTTTAAATGTTACTGTGTGACTTTACCACAGCAAACTATACATGCAAGCTGGTGATCACTATCAATAACACCTAAACATTAAATGAGAAAAAAATTCTAAAAGTTTCCGAGGTTTCAAACCACTTTATGACTACTATCAGAAGAGTCTAAGTAGAATCCTGGCAGGGTCGCCATATGCAAGATGCTACTGCAGGTGGGTGTTAAATAACTGAGCACAATGGAAAATAATAAAGGATAAAATGAAGATTTGGCCCTGTCTGACTACCCCTGAAACAAACCTTACGATCTCTTAATGCTCTTTCACGTATAAATTCCAACCTAAACAGAAATGAAGGATTAAGGGAACTAATTATACTAAATGATAAATGCTGTTGCTGCTTATACATTCATTGTATATTAAAACAAACTATATTACAAATGTTTATATTTCCTAACTAAAATTACTGATCCATTGAACAACTCTGCTCTTTTGTTATGACTGTGTGATCTAACATAAATAATGCGAAATGACTGACATTATCTATGTACCAAACACAAGGAAAAACTACTTTTAAAGATGATCTACAATGGAGTGCAATATCAATGGAAATAGATCCTACGTGATCACAGCTGTTTCTACATCTACATCTACATTTACACTCCGGAAGCCATCCAGCGGTGTGTGGCGGGGGTCACTTTACTTGCCACTCTCATTACCTCCCTTTCCTGTTCCAGTCGCGTATAGCTCGCGGGAAGAACGACTGCCGGAAAGCCTCCGTGCGCGCTCTTTCACGTTTAGCCTTATAGCCCCTAATAAGCCAAAGCAATTAGCGATATCACTGTATGTACTGTGTTCAGTGTGTCAGAGTGGTGGTTCTTATACACGTCTGCGACAATGGAAGAACTGCAGCCACAAAATAAACTCTTTCAAAGAGTAGGACGGCTGAAGGCGGTCCTCTGACTACTATACTCTAATACTGTCTTCTCCTCTCTGTGTTCTATAGATGAGGAAAGTGAACTCACAGTCACAAGGACGGAGTTCAGATAACGTCTCAACGTAAGTATTGGCAGAAGAAGTGCTCTCAATCACTCAACGTTGCGTACTCAACGACAACTTCCAACCCTGAGGCAAAGTCCAGAATCGTATAAGTTCACATCATTACAGTGCCTAACCATTCTTACTATAAAATCTCGTGCGAACAAAGACAGCATATCAGGTCGTAACAAGAAGAAGTTGATTCTGAGCGGCCGTCACACACGAGAGCTCAAAACAGAAGACCACATCTCTTCATCGCTGGCTTCCCAGCAAGGCTTGGCTCTTCACCCTCGTAATTCCGAAAACGAATCATATTCCCGAAACCACAGATTATTCTCCCACTATACAGATTCTTCCGAACGCCGATCAACCATATTTTATCTTTTGGCGTCCAGAGCGGAAAATTTGCGAGGAAAAACCTATACGCGTACAATGGTACGCTTCTGAGTAAAAATCCTTGGAAATAACCCAACGTGTGTGGTTTCCGAGGTGCCGCTTCTTCATTCCTCTCACCTGCGTCCAAGATTTTCAGCGTTTCTGAAGTATAATCCTTCTGGTTTGGCTACAACATAGGCTGGTCGCGACTCTGTTGTGCTGCAGTGCATAGGTGCTACGACGTCCGTCTTGCTATTTCCTGCGTTTAACTAGGACCAACACACCTTTGTGGGCCTTCCACCCAGGGTTTCAGTTTCGCCAGCCATTTCATTCCCACTGACGTTCCAACCTCTTCTAGTATAGGCAATCATTCATTACGCCGATTTTATAATAATGACACTCCGTCACCTTTCATGCAAAAAGCGTTAACAATTATTTACAGGACATACGTGGCAACGTCAGTCTCCTTTATAGATTCACATATACGATGTAAACCTATCACATGATAGATAATTGTGTTTGTAGATCACGGAAGAGTATGTGGATGAGTGCTTGTAAGGTGCGAAATTGTAGTCACCTTACACAGTAGGTGGTATAGCGCTTAGCAGCTCCACTTGAAGGTCAGTAAAACTTTGAAACACGTATCTATTTTGTACGATCTGCGAACAAGTAGTTGCGACTCTTAAAGCTCCAACCCTCGTAAGTTTATAGTGAAAGCCGTAAGAATTTTATACAGCTATAGGGAAGTTTCGAAATAGATCGAAAAGCTGCTAACAAAAAAAAAAGTGGTTCAAATGGCTCTGAGCACTGTGGCACTTAACATCTATGGTCATCAGTCCCCTAGAACGTAGAACTACTTCAACCTAACCAACCTAAGGACATCACACACGTCCATGCCCAAGGCAGGATTCGAACCTGCGACCGTAGCAGTCGCGCGGCTCCGGACTGAGCAGCTGCTAACAGATGACGTTGTAATTGTAATACGTAGCGCCTGTAAATTGTGCGTCGCTACTCAGAGTGATCGATTCCGCCGTTGAAACGTGAGTGGAGGTTAGCGTACCGCAGGAATGTCTTCAAAAGGGCCCAATGCGAAAACCATTCTCAGTCTCTACCCCAAATTCCAACGGACAGGCAGCTTGACTGATGATCTATCGGGAAATGTTGAACCTGGGCAAACTGTAGTTATAGCTTCTGGAATTATTCAGCAGTATCCAAGGATATCCGTCCGAAGCACTGTAGCAGAGACTGATTTGGGGTCTTCGAGCACGCAGAAAATACTGAGACAGAACCTACACACGTCGCCATTCAAAACTCAAAGCCACCAAGCCACACCTGTACGAACTGTACGATACATGACTGATTCTCACAATGACTGATAATGAAGGATTTGATGTCGGCTGCTTCTGGTTGACAGACAAAGCTCACTGCCATCCGCAGGGAGTCGTGAGTAAACGAAACTGGCGATTTTATTATTCCGAAAATCCCCATTTATGTGAAGCAAAACCACTGTATTCTCCAAAAGCTACAGTTTGTGCTGTGACGTGCAGCAGAGGCGTTATTTGTCTTTTTTTGATGCGACAAACGAGCTCTAGTGAAATTTTGTCGCTACACAGGAGGTGTCGCTACATGGGAGGATCGGCTTGACACCGAGTCGTTCCTGCAAGATGGGGCTAGGCCACATCGCACCGAATATGTGTTTCGCTTTCTTGATGACTTCGGGGAATGAGTCGTTACGCTGGATTATTGCAAATTTACTGGCGCAGACGTGGATTGGCCTCCACATTCGCCCTACCAGACTCCTTGTGATTACTTTTTGTGCGTGTGAGAGAGAGACATTGTCTACCGGAACTATTGCACAACGCTGGACGACCCTGAATCGGCGATCTGTGTAACATGTGAATCCATATCCGTCGTGACACTGCGGGATGTGATGGCAAATTTCATTGTTCGTTTGCTCAATTTCTGTACTGCGAATGATCGGTATTTCGAAAAGATTGTGATGTGTCGGCAAAGACGATTCCCACAGGACAGTATGTAATTGTGCACGTTGATTATATAAGAGCTGCATAGCGTACGGCACTATCTATTAACAGCTTTTTGAACTATTGCGAAACTTACGTACAGGGGAAAGGCAAAATAGTGTGAACAGTGGTAGTAATGGGATGATTGTGTTCGATGGTCAGCAACGCAGGTAAGGCACATGTCATGCTGGACAGTGCGTGTTCAGTACGAACTAGGCAACAGTGCAGGTTGCTTACGAGTAGTGCACAATTCGTGACTGCATTCAGAGGCCGAGGTCGATGTGCAATGAAAGATGTAACAGAGTTCCAAAGAGGGCAGACTGTGTTCGATGGTCAACAACGCAGGTAAGGCACATGTCATGCTGGACAGTGCGTGTTCAGTACGAACTAGGCAACAGTGCAGGTTGCTTACGAGTAGTGCACAATTCGTGACTGCATTCAGAGGCCGAGGTCGATGTGCAATGAAAGATGTAACAGAGTTCCAAAGAGGGCAGACTGTGTTCGATGGTCAACAACGCAGGTAAGGCACATGTCATGCTGGACAGTGCGTGTTCAGTACGAACTAGGCAACAGTGCAGGTTGCTTACGAGTAGTGCACGATTCGTGACTGCATTCAGAGGCCGAGGTCGATGTGCAATGAAAGATGTAACAAAGTTCCAAAGAGGGCAGACTGTGTTCGATGGTCAACAACGCAGGTAAGGCACATGTCATGCTGGACAGTGCGTGTTCAGTACGAACTAGGCAACAGTGCAGGTTGCTTACGAGTAGTGCACGATTCGTGACTGCATTCAGAGGCCGAGGTCGATGTGCAATGAAAGATGTAACAGAGTTCCAAAGAGGGCAGACTGTGTTCGATGGTCAACAACGCAGGTAAGGCACATGTCATGCTGGACAGTGCGTGTTCAGTACGAACTAGGCAGCAGTGCAGGTTGCTTACGAGTAGTGCACAATTCGTGACTGCATTCAGAGGCCGAGGTCGATGTGCAATGAAAGATGTAACAGAGTTCCAAAGAGGGCAGACTGTGTTCGATGGTCAACAACGCAGGTAAGGCACATGTCATGCTGGACAGTGCGTGTTCAGTACGAACTAGGCAACAGTGCAGGTTGCTTACGAGTAGTGCACAATTCGTGACTGCATTCAGAGGCCGAGGTCGATGTGCAATGAAAGATGTAACAGAGTTCCAAAGAGGGCAGACTGTGTTCGATGGTCAACAACGCAGGTAAGGCACATGTCATGCTGGACAGTGCGTGTTCAGTACGAACTAGGCAGCAGTGCAGGTTGCTTACGAGTAGTGCACAATTCGTGACTGCATTCAGAGGCCGAGGTCGATGTGCAATGAAAGATGTAACAGAGTTCCAAAGAGGGCAGACTGTGTTCGATGGTCAACAACGCAGGTAAGGCACATGTCATGCTGGACAGTGCGTGTTCAGTACGAACTAGGCAGCAGTGCAGGTTGCTTACGAGTAGTGCACAATTCGTGACTGCATTCAGAGGCCGAGGTCGATGTGCAATGAAAGATGTAACAGAGTTCCAAAGAGGGCAGACTGTGTTCGATGGTCAACAACGCAGGTAAGGCACATGTCATGCTGGACAGTGCGTGTTCAGTACGAACTAGGCAACAGTGCAGGTTGCTTACGAGTAGTGCACAATTCGTGACTGCATTCAGAGGCCGAGGTCGATGTGCAATGAAAGATGTAACAGAGTTCCAAAGAGGGCAGACTGTGTTCGATGGTCAACAACGCAGGTAAGGCACATGTCATGCTGGACAGTGCGTGTTCAGTACGAACTAGGCAACAGTGCAGGTTGCTTACGAGTAGTGCACAATTCGTGACTGCATTCAGAGGCCGAGGTCGATGTGCAATGAAAGATGTAACAGAGTTCCAAAGAGGGCAGACTGTGTTCGATGGTCAACAACGCAGGTAAGGCACATGTCATGCTGGACAGTGCGTGTTCAGTACGAACTAGGCAGCAGTGCAGGTTGCTTACGAGTAGTGCACAATTCGTGACTGCATTCAGAGGCCGAGGTCGATGTGCAATGAAAGATGTAACAGAGTTCCAAAGAGGGCAGACTGTGTTCGATGGTCAACAACGCAGGTAAGGCACATGTCATGCTGGACAGTGCGTGTTCAGTACGAACTAGGCAACAGTGCAGGTTGCTTACGAGTAGTGCACAATTCGTGACTGCATTCAGAGGCCGAGGTCGATGTGCAATGAAAGATGTAACAGAGTTCCAAAGAGGGCAGACTGTGTTCGATGGTCAACAACGCAGGTAAGGCACATGTCATGCTGGACAGTGCGTGTTCAGTACGAACTAGGCAACAGTGCAGGTTGCTTACGAGTAGTGCACAATTCGTGACTGCATTCAGAGGCCGAGGTCGATGTGCAATGAAAGATGTAACAGAGTTCCAAAGAGGGCAGACTGTGTTCGATGGTCAACAACGCAGGTAAGGCACATGTCATGCTGGACAGTGCGTGTTCAGTACGAACTAGGCAACAGTGCAGGTTGCTTACGAGTAGTGCACAATTCGTGACTGCATTCAGAGGCCGAGGTCGATGTGCAATGAAAGATGTAACAGAGTTCCAAAGAGGGCAGACTGTGTTCGATGGTCAACAACGCAGGTAAGGCACATGTCATGCTGGACAGTGCGTGTTCAGTACGAACTAGGCAACAGTGCAGGTTGCTTACGAGTAGTGCACAATTCGTGACTGCATTCAGAGGCCGAGGTCGATGTGCAATGAAAGATGTAACAGAGTTCCAAAGAGGGCAGACTGTGTTCGATGGTCAACAACGCAGGTAAGGCACATGTCATGCTGGACAGTGCGTGTTCAGTACGAACTAGGCAACAGTGCAGGTTGCTTACGAGTAGTGCACAATTCGTGACTGCATTCAGAGGCCGAGGTCGATGTGCAATGAAAGATGTAACAGAGTTCCAAAGAGGGCAGACTGTGTTCGATGGTCAACAACGCAGGTAAGGCACATGTCATGCTGGACAGTGCGTGTTCAGTACGAACTAGGCAGCAGTGCAGGTTGCTTACGAGTAGTGCACAATTCGTGACTGCATTCAGAGGCCGAGGTCGATGTGCAATGAAAGATGTAACAGAGTTCCAAAGAGGGCAGACTGTGTTCGATGGTCAACAACGCAGGTAAGGCACATGTCATGCTGGACAGTGCGTGTTCAGTACGAACTAGGCAACAGTGCAGGTTGCTTACGAGTAGTGCACAATTCGTGACTGCATTCAGAGGCCGAGGTCGATGTGCAATGAAAGATGTAACAGAGTTCCAAAGAGGGCAGACTGTGTTCGATGGTCAACAACGCAGGTAAGGCACATGTCATGCTGGACAGTGCGTGTTCAGTACGAACTAGGCAGCAGTGCAGGTTGCTTACGAGTAGTGCACAATTCGTGACTGCATTCAGAGGCCGAGGTCGATGTGCAATGAAAGATGTAACAGAGTTCCAAAGAGGGCAGACTGTGTTCGATGGTCAACAACGCAGGTAAGGCACATGTCATGCTGGACAGTGCGTGTTCAGTACGAACTAGGCAGCAGTGCAGGTTTCTTACGAGTAGTGCACAATTCGTGACTGCATTCAGAGGCCGAGGTCGATGTGCAATGAAAGATGTAACAGAGTTCCAAAGAGGGCAGACTGTGTTCGATGGTCAACAACGCAGGTAAGGCACATGTCATGCTGGACAGTGCGTGTTCAGTACGAACTAGGCAACAGTGCAGGTTGCTTACGAGTAGTGCACAATTCGTGACTGCATTCAGAGGCCGAGGTCGATGTGCAATGAAAGATGTAACAGAGTTCCAAAGAGGGCAGACTGTGTTCGATGGTCAACAACGCAGGTAAGGCACATGTCATGCTGGACAGTGCGTGTTCAGTACGAACTAGGCAACAGTGCAGGTTGCTTACGAGTAGTGCACAATTCGTGACTGCATTCAGAGGCCGAGGTCGATGTGCAATGAAAGATGTAACAGAGTTCCAAAGAGGGCAGACTGTGTTCGATGGTCAACAACGCAGGTAAGGCACATGTCATGCTGGACAGTGCGTGTTCAGTACGAACTAGGCAACAGTGCAGGTTGCTTACGAGTAGTGCACAATTCGTGACTGCATTCAGAGGCCGAGGTCGATGTGCAATGAAAGATGTAACAGAGTTCCAAAGAGGGCAGACTGTGTTCGATGGTCAACAACGCAGGTAAGGCACATGTCATGCTGGACAGTGCGTGTTCAGTACGAACTAGGCAACAGTGCAGGTTGCTTACGAGTAGTGCACAATTCGTGACTGCATTCAGAGGCCGAGGTCGATGTGCAATGAAAGATGTAACAGAGTTCCAAAGAGGGCAGACTGTGTTCGATGGTCAACAACGCAGGTAAGGCACATGTCATGCTGGACAGTGCGTGTTCAGTACGAACTAGGCAACAGTGCAGGTTGCTTACGAGTAGTGCACAATTCGTGACTGCATTCAGAGGCCGAGGTCGATGTGCAATGAAAGATGTAACAGAGTTCCAAAGAGGGCAGACTGTGTTCGATGGTCAACAACGCAGGTAAGGCACATGTCATGCTGGACAGTGCGTGTTCAGTACGAACTAGGCAACAGTGCAGGTTGCTTACGAGTAGTGCACAATTCGTGACTGCATTCAGAGGCCGAGGTCGATGTGCAATGAAAGATGTAACAGAGTTCCAAAGAGGGCAGACTGTGTTCGATGGTCAACAACGCAGGTAAGGCACATGTCATGCTGGACAGTGCGTGTTCAGTACGAACTAGGCAACAGTGCAGGTTGCTTACGAGTAGTGCAAAATTCGTGACTGCATTCAGAGGCCGAGGTCGATGTGCAATGAAAGATGTAACAGAGTTCCAAAGAGGGCAGACTGTGTTCGATGGTCAACAACGCAGGTAAGGCACATGTCATGCTGGACAGTGCGTGTTCAGTACGAACTAGGCAACAGTGCAGGTTGCTTACGAGTAGTGCACAATTCGTGACTGCATTCAGAGGCCGAGGTCGATGTGCAATGAAAGATGTAACAGAGTTCCAAAGAGGGCAGACTGTGTTCGATGGTCAACAACGCAGGTAAGGCACATGTCATGCTGGACAGTGCGTGTTCAGTACGAACTAGGCAACAGTGCAGGTTGCTTACGAGTAGTGCAAAATTCGTGACTGCATTCAGAGGCCGAGGTCGATGTGCAATGAAAGATGTAACAGAGTTCCAAAGAGGGCAGACTGTGTTCGATGGTCAACAACGCAGGTAAGGCACATGTCATGCTGGACAGTGCGTGTTCAGTACGAACTAGGCAACAGTGCAGGTTGCTTACGAGTAGTGCACAATTCGTGACTGCATTCAGAGGCCGAGGTCGATGTGCAATGAAAGATGTAACAGAGTTCCAAAGAGGGCAGACTGTGTTCGATGGTCAACAACGCAGGTAAGGCACATGTCATGCTGGACAGTGCGTGTTCAGTACGAACTAGGCAACAGTGCAGGTTGCTTACGAGTAGTGCACAATTCGTGACTGCATTCAGAGGCCGAGGTCGATGTGCAATGAAAGATGTAACAGAGTTCCAAAGAGGGCAGACTGTGTTCGATGGTCAACAACGCAGGTAAGGCACATGTCATGCTGGACAGTGCGTGTTCAGTACGAACTAGGCAACAGTGCAGGTTGCTTACGAGTAGTGCACAATTCGTGACTGCATTCAGAGGCCGAGGTCGATGTGCAATGAAAGATGTAACAGAGTTCCAAAGAGGGCAGACTGTGTTCGATGGTCAACAACGCAGGTAAGGCACATGTCATGCTGGACAGTGCGTGTTCAGTACGAACTAGGCAACAGTGCAGGTTGCTTACGAGTAGTGCACAATTCGTGACTGCATTCAGAGGCCGAGGTCGATGTGCAATGAAAGATGTAACAGAGTTCCAAAGAGGGCAGACTGTGTTCGATGGTCAACAACGCAGGTAAGGCACATGTCATGCTGGACAGTGCGTGTTCAGTACGAACTAGGCAACAGTGCAGGTTGCTTACGAGTAGTGCACAATTCGTGACTGCATTCAGAGGCCGAGGTCGATGTGCAATGAAAGATGTAACAGAGTTCCAAAGAGGGCAGACTGTGTTCGATGGTCAACAACGCAGGTAAGGCACATGTCATGCTGGACAGTGCGTGTTCAGTACGAACTAGGCAACAGTGCAGGTTGCTTACGAGTAGTGCACAATTCGTGACTGCATTCAGAGGCCGAGGTCGATGTGCAATGAAAGATGTAACAGAGTTCCAAAGAGGGCAGACTGTGTTCGATGGTCAACAACGCAGGTAAGGCACATGTCATGCTGGACAGTGCGTGTTCAGTACGAACTAGGCAACAGTGCAGGTTGCTTACGAGTAGTGCACAATTCGTGACTGCATTCAGAGGCCGAGGTCGATGTGCAATGAAAGATGTAACAGAGTTCCAAAGAGGGCAGACTGTGGCAGCCCGATTAGCTCCAGCACCAGTAACGAAGACAGCCGACTTACGGAATGTTTCAAGAGCAGCTGTTTCAACAGTCACGACTGCCTGCACAAAACATGGAAAGACATCATCGTGTAAACATAATAGTGGGCGCAAATCGAAACTAAATGACAGAGGTGGTCATACGCTAACACGGATGGTGTAAGTACAACACAAAACTACGCCGGCTAAACTGACTGCAGAGCTCAATAGCCATTTTCGGGACTCCGTATCTACCGACTCTGTTCGTCGAGAACTGCATAAAGCGAATATTCATGGACGAGGTGCTATACCGAAACCATTAGTGAGGACAACCAATGCAAAGAAGTGTAAAACACGGTGTGAGCAGCATAAAGCCTGGACGGCTGACCAGTGAAAACATGTCGTATCGTCCGACGACTCACTGTTTTCGTTATTTCCAACGTCGGGCATGGTTTATGCCTCGAGAACGCCAAAAGAAGCCTACAATCCTGATTTATTAGAACGGGTGAGCATGGAGGTGGAAGTGTGATGCTGTGGGCAACCATTTCATGGTATTCTGTAGGTCCCATCACTACTTTCAAAGACCGTATTATAGTCAACGATTATGTGAACATTTTAGGTGATCAGGTGCACCCCATGAGCCAAATGTTGTTCCTCAACAATGATGTCATATTTCAGGACGATAATGCACCCATTCGCACAGCCGGTACAATCGTGGTATGAAGACCCTGCAACTGAACTGCAGCGTCTTCCATGTCCAGCACAGTTCGCCGGGCTGGAACATTATCGAATCCTTGTGGGCAGTATTGGAGCACAGACTCCATTGTCATTACAGCAGCCAGAAAAGGTCCTCATCGAAGAGTTGTATAAAATTCCACTGGAGACTATACAATCATTATATGCCAGTACTCCAAGAAGAACCACAGCTGTATTATGGGCAAATAGATATCCAACCCCTTATTAATAAACCATTCCCAAGTTAGTACAGGTGTTCTCATTATTTTGCTTATCCTCTGTACAATTTTTATATAAAATTCTCACAGATATACACACAATATGGCACCCCCTTCAGGGCATTTTAGTTTATTATACCCATGAGTCTCCAACTGCACAGCTCTTTTACCTTGTATAGCAAGATCTTGCTGACACGTTTTCACACAAAGCACTCTTCATTAGACTATGTGTTTGCTACTGATGTTCACTAATCACTACGTTTTGACCCTTGTGATGTTACTTCACGGTTAACCCACATTCTACAGTGTATTAGTCAATATATAATGAAAACGCTGCCGTGTGACAAATAGTGCTCACATTGAAAATTTATAAGATTCTTGGTAAAACTGTTCGAGCTGCTCTTCCATTTGACATGTTATTTATAACTGTAAGTTTAATATGATAAATATTATAAAGCGTTAAAACCCCGCTATTCATTTATAAACACCCTGTATATACTTATTCAACAATCTCTCCATATTGTAGGATACGTGATTCACTTATAAATATTGTGAATATATATATATATATATATATATATATATATATATATATATGTGTGTGTGTGTGTGTGTGTGTGTGTGTGTGTGTGTGTGTGTGTGCTTGCGTGTGCTCAAATTCATTCACAATATTTATAAGTGAATCTCATATATAATCCACGCTCTCCTGACCTCAACCCTCTTGACTTTCATTTATGAGGGCTTTTGAAAGCTCTTGTCTACGCAACCCCGGTACCAAATGTAGAGACTCTTCGTGCTCGTATTGTGGACGGCTGTGATACAATACGCCATTCTCCAGGGCTGCATCAGCGCATCAGGGATTCCATGCGACGGAGGGTGGATGCATGTATCTTCGCACACGGAGGACATTTTGAACATTTCCTGTAACAAAGTGTTTGAAGTCACGCTGGTACGTTCTGGTGCTGTGTGTTTCCATTCCATGATTAATGTGATTTGAAGAGAAGTAATAAAATGCTCTAACATGGAAAGTAAGAGTTTCCGGACACATGTCCACATAACATATTTTCTTTCTTTGCGTGTGAAGAAAGTTTCCTGAAAGTTTGGCCGTACCTTTTTGTAACACCCTGTATACGTATCCTATACATATATATTTCTACATAAGATTAAACAGTAATTTCAGTTCATTTTTCGCTTTCACTGTGCGACATTCAAACTGCTACCCATTTCTTTTGATTTTTTTACGGTAAGAAAAGGGAAACAGCGTCAATGACAACGGACCACGTGCGAGTGCAGGAGATATGCCGCGGGCAGTTGTGTCGGATCAGTTGCGCTTGTGGAGGTGCAGTAACGCGACAGCACCCAGAAGGATGGTGGGTGACCGCGCGGTGCAAAGTAGGCCGCGGTACGGGCAGGCCAGCACGTGGCCACCAGCGAAGCGGGCACCGCCGCCAGTGGCCAGGGGGACCAGTTTTCCGCGCGCAGGTTTGCACTGCCTGAGCACGCGGCACCTGTCCGAGGGGAACCGGTTTCACCGCAGCTCGGCCCGGAGCTGGCTGGCCCTCGCCGCGACTTCGGCGGGTGCGCTCGCACTGCTCGCGGAAAACGCCGCCGTTTGCTTTCCGCTGCTGTCTGCTGCAAAGCGGCGCTGTGTGGGACTGCCCCTCGCCGCCCGGGCAGTTGTGAGGGTGATTTATAGCCGCCTGCAGGGCGGGTCTCGCCTCGCAACACGCCCACAGGCCGCAGTGGTGGGCGGGCTGCCCGCTGATCGCCTCGCCACGTCCCTTCCGTCCCTTGGAGGCTGACCCCCCGCAGTGCCCGCGATGCAGTGTCCTCCACGAGTGCCGGTGTGCCAGTGTTTGCGTATCTCTGTGAGACTCGGCGCTGTCATTTCTCAGCTGACGTCGCTGCGCAGGATTAGCCGTCATCTACATCTACATGATTACTCTGCAATTCACATTTAAGTGCTTCGCAGAGGGTTCATCGAACCACAATCATACTATCTCTCTACCATTCCATTCCCGAACAGCGCGCGCGAAAAACGAACACCTAAACCATTCTGTTCGAGCTCTGATATCTCTTATTTTATTTTGATGGTCATTCCTACCTATGTAGGTTGGGCTCAACAAAATATTTTCGCATTGGGAAGAGAAAGTTGGTGACTGAAATTTCTTAAATACATCTCGCCGCGACGAAAAACGTCTTTGCTTTAATGACTTCAGTCCCAACTCGCGTATCATATCTGCCACACCCTCTCCCCTATTACGTTACGAGCTGCCCTTTTTTGCACCCTTTCGATGTTCTTCGTCAATCCCACCTGGTAAAGATCCCACACCGCGCAGCAATATTATAACACACACCGGTCTGGCTACAGCTTACCGATGTACAAGTGAGAAGACGTGGTGGATTCTGCGCACGACACGATCTTGTCGACCTGGAAATGCGTCAGAGTCAACAGATGCAGGATGTGCGAAATTCTCAGCAGTAATGAAGTCTGAAAAGAGCGCGTAATACATACACAACTGGCCATTAAAATTGCCACACTAAGAAGAAATGCAGATGATAAACGGGTATTCATTGGACAAATATGTTATACTAGAACTGACATGTGATTACATTTTCACGCAATTTGGGTGCATACATCCTGAGAAATCAGTACCCAGAACAACCACCTCTGGCCGTAATAACGGCCTTGATACGTCTGGGCATTCAGTCAAAGCTTGGATGGCGTGTACAGGTACATCTCCCCATCCAACTTGAACACGATACCGCAGTTCGTCAAAAGCAGTGACTGGCTTATTGTGACGAGCCAGTTGCTCCGTCACCACTGACCATGCGTTTTCAATTGGTTACAGATCTGGAGAATGTGCTGGCCAGGGCAGCAGTCGAACATTTTCTGTATCCAGAAAAGCCCGTATAGGACCTGTAACATGCGGTCGTGCATTATCATGATGAAATGTAGGGTTTTGCAGAGATCGAATGAAGGGTAGAGCCACGGGTCGTAACACATGTGAAATGTAACGTCCACTGTTCAAAGTGCCGTCAGTGCGAACAAGAGGTGACCGAGACGTGTAACCAGTGGCACCCCATACCATCACGCCAGGTGATACGCCAGTATGGTGATGACGAATACATGCTTCCAATGTGCGTTCACCGCGATATTGCCAAACTCGGATGCGACCATCATTATACTGTAAACAGACCCCGGAATCATCCAAAAAATGATGTTTTGCAATTCGTGCACGCAGGTTCGTCTTTGAGTATACCATCGCAGGCGCTCCTGTCTGTGATGCAGCGTCAAGCGTTACCGCAGCGATGGTCTCCGAGCTGCTGCAAACGTCGTCGAACTATTCGTGCAGGTGGTTATTGTCTTGCAAACGTCCCCATCTGTTGACTCAGGGATCGAGACGTGGCTGCACAATCCATTACAGTCATGCCGATAAGATGCCTGTCATCTCGACTGCTAGTGATACGAGGCCGTTGGGATCCAGCACGGCGTTCCTTATTACCCTCTTGAACCCACCGATTCCATATTCTGCTAACTGCCATTGGATCTCGACCAACGCGAGCAGCAATGTCGTGATACGATAAACCGGAATTGCGACAGGCTACAATCCGACCTTTATCAAAGATGCAAACGTGATGGTACGCATTTCTCCTCCTTACACGAGGAATCACAACAACTTTTCACCATGGAACGCCGGTCAACTGCTGTTTGTGCATTAGAAATCGGTTGGAAGCTTTCGTCATTTCAGCACGTTGAAGGTGTCGCCACCGGCGCCAACCTTGTGTGAATGCTCTGAAAAGCTAATCATTTGCATATCACAGCATCTTCTTCTTGTCGGTTAAATTTCTAGTCTGTAGCACGTCATCTTCGTGGTGTAGCAATTTTAATTGCCAGTAGTATATTTAAAATTCCTATTACAGGCTTGTAGGGGGCTTGGCAGACCAAATTTTGCTAAGGAATCTGTGGTGTCACCGCAAGGCACCACACTTGCTAGGTTGTAGGCTTGAAATCGGCCGCGGTCCGTCAGCACACATCGGACCCGCGAGTCGCCACTGTCGACGCTAGCAGACCGAGCGCCGCCACTCGGCTGGTCTTACCAGACAAGCTAGCGCACTGCCCAGTTCTACAGCCAACTTTAATAGGAATGGTTCACTCGTTATAGCTTCAGAGATCTCATCTGCAGAGACGCTAGTTAGCATAGCCTGCTGCTAAGTCAGTAGCTACTACCTAGCCAGGCGCCACATAAAGTTTATGCAGTTAAGAGTTGATCTATATGTGTGAAGCAATCAGAACTGTAAAGAAGTATTCGTAGTTCAGTCTATAACTGCATTTGTAAATATTATTGTACAAGGTCAAGATCGACGATCATCGCTGATGCTGAATTAAAGCTAAGTATTTAATTGTATTCCTGTCTACTAACTTTGTAATCACCTAAGATGTTCCAGATACATCCCGTCAAGTATAGTTCATTGATCCTCACGTCAGCCTACGTGATCAACGAGTGCAGTCAATGGCCACACCTCGTGATCAGACTAAGAGTCGGAAGTGTACCGCTTCGGTGTAAAATGAGTGTGAGAACCTGATCGATAAACGAGTTCTGTATAAATTATGCGTCCTTTGGTAGTCAGATCTGGAAGCTGGAGAAACTGGACAAGAGTTTCTAACCTTTCTTTCCACCAACCTGTCGTATTCTTAAGTTGTGTCCCCAGCGCAGAAGACAGCTCGCCGGTCGTGGGATCTTCTTCGGTGGAGGCTGCTACGCAGTTAACTTCAACCTGTGATTGTACTTTTTTTTGTGAGATGCCACTTGCCCAGGTTAGTCTCCGTATCTACAGAGGGCAAGATCTGTAGTACTGACAAAGATGGTAGGCGACACTTGTTAGTAATGTATCCTGTTTGGTTATTATTTAAATATTCTCATATTTTACACTGTCTTTTACAACACTCGGAGTACGACGAGTCCGTCCCTCCACAACGCCCGAAACAGAGTTACGTGTCCGGCTCTGAAGAACGCCCGAAACAGAGGAGCGCAGCTGAAGTACTTCGTCTCCCAGGCGAGCCGAAGCGACCCGAAGGTGTCCGAAGCACTTCGGTTGCAATATCGTTACCCTTATGTTTCTCAAATGTAGTGAAATTTAATAAACAAAAACGATAGACTCGAAGGGTAACCATGAGAGATTGTCATACTAAAAACTGGGTTAAATACAGTGAAAAGTATATTAGTAATTAAGAAGAGAAGTTAGACGTGTTGGCGCCTAGCATTCGAACGTGCCGACCAGTCAGAAGCAAGTTTAGTACAACTGGCAGACTCTCCATGGGGACGGGTACATCCTGTGTCATCTGTCGCTTGAACCTCACTCCACTTTTGTACCATACGCTACTTCGCGTGTATCAAGCTGCATCAAGGCGAGCTTCTAGCAAGATAAAATACTGGCGGCCACAGCCAGGATTATCACATCTGACTTGTATGCTGTATGAGCCCGGGGCACGGACTGTGTCTCGAGGACTTGTCGTCGGATTGTCTTCTACATGACGAAGGGCGTGCTCTTCAGCGTCGAGACTGCGGCGCTTCCTTGGACAACCCCTCTAGTTTCGATTTCTCGCACTCGTTGTTGTAGTGGGATGAAGGTGTTACGTGACGTCGTAACTACTATGGGGAATGACGGTGGCGCCCTCGTCTCAGATTGTGTGCGCTCCGTGAAGCGGGAGATCTGAAACTGATCCGATCGTCAGAGCTTACATACATCAGTTCCTGATCAAGACTTCAGCTACTGAGCTCCTTATGCATCATCAAGAAGACTATAATACGAATGCTGAATCACCCAGTATACAACTAGACTCAACAAGGGTGTAATACAGAGATGTAATCTTTTTCACCTGCTGTCGTAGATTTACATCGAAGAATGACTGATGGGATTCTCTGATGAAGTAGAAAGTAAAAGTGAATGTGAAAATGAGGAAGAGTTACAAAAACTGATGAATGGAGTGAACAGCCTAATGAACACGTAAGTAAGAATCCAGCGTGAGCCAACGAAAGCGAAGAGCATCATAGAAACGAGATTAACGATAAGCTTAATACCACAATTTGGAAGCACGAAATAAATGAATTGAAGGAATTCTGGTAACTTGGAGGAAAAATAACAACGAAGCAAGGGGCATATACGAAGCACAGTCAAAGAGGACATTCCCTTGAAAATTGCTGGCAGCTTAAAACTGTGTACCGAGTTCGGGACCTTTGGCTTTCGCGGGTAAGTGCTCTACCAACTGTGCTACCCAAATACGACCCACGACCTCACAGCTTTACTTCCGCCAGTTTCTCATCTCCTACCTTCCAAAAGCGAGGGTAGTTCAGTCGATAGAGTACCTGCTCGCCAAAAACAAAGTTCCCGAGTTCGAATCCCTCTTCCGCACACAGTTTTAATGTCTCACAAAGCATCATACCAGCGCACACTCGGCTGCAGAGTGAAAATTCATTCAGGCCATACCTTACCAAAAGAAATCTGCTAGTGTCAAACAATGGCCTCTGTTTAGGCAAGAAGTTTCAGAATGAACGTTAGGAGCCCCTTATATTATGGACTATTGGACTATGGATAAACAGAAAAAGAAGATAATTGAAGCATTTGAGACGTGGTCATACAGAATGATGTTGCAAAATAGGTGTTCTGATAAGATAAGAAATTAAGTGATTCCCTGCATAACCGCCTAGGAGAGGATAATGCGTAAAACACTGTCAACAAGAGAAACAAGCCTTAAGACTTCATCTAATAACTATGATTCTTGACAGAGTTGTAGAGGCAAAAACCGTAGGGTATAACGGAGACTGGAAAGTATCGAAAAAATAGTTGCGGACGTTGGGTGAAAATGCTGTTCTGAGATCCAGAGGTAGGTACAAGACAGGAAATCGTGGCAGGGCGCATGAAAACGCTCAGAAGACTGTTTACATCGGTCCCACGGCACTTTGTCATAACTTCAAAGAAACTGTAAGTCAGAGAACTAGAAGATTCGAGAAGTATGCACATGCGTTGCAAATTATTTAAGAACTACGAAAGCAACAAAGTGTCATGACTTTAACAGTCTCCTAATTTACGCCACTTAAAACTGAACTGTTCCCTCAAGACTGGAAAGTTTGTCCTTGCCACTGCGACTGCGAACACAGATCTGTAGCAAGGTGTTGTTTATTCCCGCCCACGTTCGGGAAAACCAACCTTCCTGTTAATCTCTAATTCCCAGAGGAAGAATGTTTTTTCCTTGTGTCTTGTCTTAATCAACTTCCTCTGGTCTGACGGCTCTAGCTGCGTACTGACGAATCCTGTCATGTTTGCTGTTAACACCAAGTAGCGTCAACCTGTGAACGGTGCATGTATAAGTAGGCTGTTTAGGATTTTATGTTGGTAACGCCACGTAGCGTTCTGTCTGAAAATCACTGACTGTGTTGTGTGCAGTCTGTGGCTGGTTGGACTCATTGTTGGAATATTCGCTTGTGTAGCGTTGGGCAGTTGGATGGGAACAGCGCGTAGCTTTGCGCAGATGGAGGTGAGCCGCCAGCAGTGGTGGATGTGGAGAGAGAGAGATGCCAGAGTTTTGAGAGGTCAATATAGCGGACGATCTGGACGTGCGTCCGCCATAAAAAGGAAATTCGTAAAGATGGATGTCATGAATTGATAGACATATATATGACTTTTGAACATTGTTAAGGATAAAGATCAGTTTGGATTCCGTAGAAACGTTAGAACACGTGATGCAGAACTGACCCTATGACTTATCTTAGAAGCTAGATTAAGGAAGGGCAAACCTACGTTTCTAGCATTTGTAGACTTTTGACAATGTTGACTGGAATACTCTCTTTCAAATTTCGAAGGTGGCAGGGGTAAAACACAGGGAGCGAAAAGGTATTTACAATTTGTACAGAAACCAGATGGCAGTTATAAAGAGTCAAGGGACACGAAAGTGAAGCAGTGGTTGGGAAGGGAGTGAGACAGGATTGTAGTCTCTCCCCGATGTTATTCAATCTGTATATTGAGCAAGCACTGAAGGAAACAAAAGAAAAATTCGGAGTAGGTATTCAAATCCATGGAGAAGAAATAAAAACTTTGATGTTCGCCGATGACATCGTAATTCTGTGAGAGACAGCAAAGGACTTGGAACAGCAGTTGAACGGGATGGATAGTGTCTTGAAAGGAGGATATAAGATGAACATCAACAAAAGCAAAACGAGGATAATGGAATGTAGTCGAATTAAGTCGGGTGATGCTGAGCGAATTAGATTAGGAAATGAGACAATTAAAGTAGTAAAGGAGTTTTGCTATTTGGGGAGCAAAATAACTGATGATGGTCGAAGTAGAGAGGATATAAAATGTAGACTGGCAATGGCAAGAAAAGCGTTTATGAAGAAGAGAAATTTGTTAACATCGAGTATAGATTTAAGTGTCAGGAAGTCATTTCTGAAAGTATTTGTATGGAGTGTAGCCATGTATGGAAGTGAAACATGGACGATAAATAGTTTGGACAAGAAGAGAATAGAAGCTTTCGAAATGTGGTGCTAGAGAAGAATGCTGAAAATTAGATGGGTAAATCACATAAATAATGAGGAAGTATTGAATAGGATTGGGGAGAAGAGAAGTTTGTGGCACAACTTGACCAGAAGAAGGGATCGGTTGGTAGGACATGTTTTGAGGCATCAAGGGATCGCCAATTTAGTATTGGAGGGCAGCGTAGAGGGTAAAAATCGTAGAGGGAGACCAAGAGATGACTACACTAAGCAGGTTCAGAATGATTTGGGTTGCAGTGGGACTGGGAGATGAAGAAGCTTGCTCAGGATAGAGTAGCATGGAGAGCTGCATCAAACCAGTCTCAGGACTGAAGACCACAACAACAAGAAGGTAAATACATTGTTTGTTCTCTATCAAAATCTTTCATTTGCTAACTATGCCTATCAGTGCTTAGTGCCTTAAGCAGATAGAATCCTTTATTTAGCTGCCAGTACTGGCGCTCGCTGTATTGCAGTAGTTCGAGTAACGAAGATTTTTGTGAGGTAAGTGATTCGTGAAAGATATAGGTTATTGTTAACCAGGGCCATTCTTTTGTAGGGATTTTTAAAAGTCAGATTGCGCTGCGCTAAAAATATTGTGTGTCATTTTAGTGATGACCAGAATACATAAAGAGAAAAATGTTTGAGTACGTTGAGTTTTGCTCAGCTGTTTGAACATCAAATAACGTAAGAGGTTTACCAGCACAGTAATTCATAATTTTTCTAAGGGGACGTTTCACATGTACTTGGCTGGTCTGTTTCTGCTGCCGGTAGTCATCAAATCCAACCACGTGGACAGGTGTGGAGCATGTTGCTGAGAAGTACCTTGTGATAAACAGAGTTTGTAATTACTGAGAGTACTTTGACGTTTCTGTGATTCTCCTTTTCCTTACCGCTTCGTCCTGCGAAGGTTAACTGAAAAATTATGAAATTTCCAAACGTTGTGGTTGGCAGGAGAGCCAACACCGTGTTATTAGAGGAGGCCGGAAGGCAGTGGTTTTAGCTCACGAAGGCTGGCGTGAGGTCTGGAACAGGACAAGGAAATTAGAGTTTAGAAAAACGGACGTAGCTGGTGGAATACTTAACTTTAATTCATTAATGACGAGCGTCGGTCTGGACGTTACATGATTCACAATATCAATAGTAATTGATAATGGCGCCTTGCTAGGTCGTAGCAAATGACGTAGCTGAAGGCTATGCTAAACTGTCGTCTCTGCAAATGAGAGCGTATTTTGTCAGTGAACCATCGCTAGCAAAGTCGGCTGTACAACTGGGGCGAGTGCTAGGAAGTCTCTCTAGACCTGCCGTGTGGCGGTGCTCGGTCTGCAATCACTGATAGTGGCGACACGCGGGTCCGACGTATACTAACGGACCGCGGCCGATTTAAAGGCTACCACCTAGCAAGTGTGGCGTCTGGCGGTGACATAAACCTTTTAATAAAAAGTAAAGTCTCCGCATGAAGAGAGGTGGAGGGGGGGGGGGGGGGTGCGTGCGGTCATGCCTCCCGCCCCTCTAACCTTGAACTCATCCTCCCCTTGGATCCGCGCCTAGTCCGTTGGCTACCACAGTGAATATTATGTATTAGGAACGGTAAATGAAAACTTGGACCTCAACATAATTGAAAAAGTACACCGAGGATGTATGTACAAGCATGTAATAGATGTATCATTGTAAAATCACATAGTTCATTTCGAATTTAAAATGAAATCCCTTGCAGTCAGCAAGATAAAATTCATCCCACACATCTGTCGTGATTTTTATAGAAGACGTAGTGAAATCAAATGAATCTGCTTGAAAAATTCTCTACCAGCCACATAAGTCTGAACTACAGAGTAGATGCAGATAAAAGAAGTCATATGACTGGTTTGATTTGCACCACCATGAATTCCTCTCCGTGCCAACCTCTTCATCTCAGAGTAGCGCTTGCAACCTACGTCCTCAATTATTCGCTGAGTGTATCCCATCCCCTGACCTCCTTTACAATCTTTACCATCTACAGCTACCTCTAGTACGATGGAAGTCGTTCCGTGATGTCGTAACAGATCTTCTACCGTCCTGTTCCTTTTTCTTGGGAGTGTCTTCCATACGTTCCTTTCCATACCGATTCTGCGGAGAACGTCCTTATTCCTCTCCTTACCAGTCCATATAATTTTCAAAATTCCTCTCTAGCACCACATATCAAATGCTTCGATTCTCTTCTTTCCCGGTTTTACCACAGTCCATATTTCACTGCCATGCAATGCTGTGCTACAAATGTACATTCTCACAAATTTCTTCCTCGAATTAAGGCCTATGTTTAATACTAATAGAATTCTCTTGCCAGGAATGCCGTTTTTCCAGAGCTAGTCCGTTTCTTATGTCCTCCGTGCTTCGTCCTTCATGGGTTTTTTGCTGCATAGCTAGCAGAATTCCTTAACTTCATCTACTTTGTAATTGCTAATCCTGATGTTAAGTTTATCGCTCTTCTCATTTCTGCTACTTCTCATTACTTTCCCTTTTCTTCGATATACTGGCAGTCCATATTCTGTACTCATTAGGCTGTTCATTCCATTCAGGAGATACTTTAATTCTTCTTCACTTTCACTGAGGATAGCAATCTCATTAGCGAATCTTAACGTCGATATTGTCCCACATTCAATTTGAATTTCACACTTAAACCTTTGTTTTATTTCCGTTATCGCTTCTTCGACGTATGGATTGAACAGCAGAAGTGAAAGACTAATTCGCTGTCTCACGTCCTTTTTAATCCGAATATTTATTTCTTAGTCTTCCACTCTTACTGTCTCCTCCTGGCACTTATAGATATTGTACATTACCCGTCTCTCACTATAGCTAACCCCTATTTTTATCAGTATTCGGAACATCTTTCACCATTTGCCGTTGTCGAACGTTTTTCCCGAATCGACAAATCCTATCAACAAACCTTTTTCTTTGGTCTTCCTTGCATTATGAACGACAAACATAGAATTGCCTCTCTGCTGCCTTTACGTTTCCTAAAGCTAAACTCATCGTTATATAAAACACCCTCAATTTTCTTTTCCATTCTGCTGTATTTTATTCTTGTCAAAGCCCGGGGGCATGAGCTGTTAAGCTATTTCTTCGGTAATTCTCGCACTTGTCGACCCTTGCTATCTTGGGAATTTTGTGATTGATGTTTTTCCGAAAAGCTAATGGTATATTTCCAGTTTCATATACCTCACACACCATTGTAAATAGTCGTTTTGTCGCCACTTCCTCCATCGATTTTAGAAATTCCGATAGTATTTTATCTATCCCTTCTGCCCTATTTGATTTTAAGTGTTTCAGAGCACTTCTCATTCTAGTACTTGATCCCCTATCTCTTCCCTGTCGGCCCTTGTTTGTTTTCCTGTCACGTCGTCAGATAAGTCCTCCCTCACACAGAAGACATCAATGTACTCTTTACCCTTCCCCTCTGTCTCATGAGCATTTTACAGTTGGATTCGTATTACACTCTTAGTGTTACTGCACTTGCTATTAATTACTGCGAAAATTGTATTGACTTTTCTATATCCTGAGTTAGTCCTTCCGACAAGCTTTGATTTTTCGATTTTTGATGTAGCCATTTCGGCTTAGCTTCTCTGCGCCCCCAATTTGTTTTATTCTTCAGCGACTTGTATTTCTGTATTCCTGAATTTACCTGAACATTTCCGTACTTCCGTCCTTTCGTCGATTAACTGAGGTATTTCTTCTGATACCCTCGGTTTCTTCGCGGTTACCCTCTTTTACCTAGGTTTTTCTTATTATCTTCTGTAACTGCCGTTTTTAGATATGTCCGTCCCTCTTCAACTGAGCTACCTACTGAGCTATTGCTTATTGCAGTGTCTGCAGCCTTGGAGAACTTCAAACGCATCCCTTCATTCTTTAGTCCTTCGGCATTCTACTTCTCTCCGCATTGTCGTTCTGAATAGTCTCTGAAACTTCAGCCTACACTTCATCACCTCTAAATTGTGATGTGAGTCTGTATCTGCTCCTATATACGCCTTACTATCCAATATCTGATCTCGGAATCTGTGCCTGACCATGAAATAATCTAACTCTATTCTTCCCATATCTGCCTGTCTTTTCCAAGTGTATTCCTTCCTCTTATGATTCTTGAACAGAATATTCCCTGTTACTGGCTTAAATTTACTGTAGAACTCAGTAAATCTTTCTCCTCATTCATTCATACTGCCGAACCCATATTCTTCCGCAATCCTCTCTTCTACTCCTTCCCCTACAACCCCTTTCCAGTCCCCCATGATTATTAGATTTTTATGTCCCTTTAAGTACTGAATTATCAGTTAAATATCCTCATATACTTTCCTTATCTCTTTATCTACGGCTTGCGACGTCGGGATGTATGCCTGAACTATTGTTGTTGCTGTTGGTATGCTGCCCATTCTGACGATAACACCATCACTGAACTTCGCAGTAACTCACACTCTGCCCCACCTTCCTTTTCATAACGAATCCTACACCCGTTATACCATTTTCTGCTTCTGTTCGTATTATCCTATACTCAACTGACCAGAAATCCTCATCTTCTTTCTTTTTCTCTTTAGTGGCAACCACCCTCTGAACGTAGACTAAGCCTTAGCATTTCCTCTTACGGATTTTCTAGTTTCTCTGCCATGTTCAGACTTCTGACATTGCACGTCCTGAGTTGTAGAACGTTACGCTTTCATTGGTAACTCAGTGTTTTTCTCGTAGTCAATTCCCCCTTGGCAGCCACCTCCCGGCGATTCGAATGGGGGACTACTCCCATATGCCGGCCGGAGTGGCCGAGCGGTTCTAGGCGGTTCAGTGTGGAACCGCGCGACCATTACGTTCGCAGGTTCGAGTCCTGCTTTGTCATGGATGTGTGTGATGTCCTTAGGTTGGTTAGGTTTAAGTAGTTCTAAGTTCTAGGGGACTGATGACCTCAGACGTTAATTTCCATAGTGCTCATAGCCATTAGAACCATCTGAACTAGTCCGGTATCTTTGGAAATGAAGAGATCATCATGAGAGTTTTCCATATTCCCATATCCCGTGGACAAACATTGTGTGAGTTTAATGCAATGGTTTCCTTTGCCTGCTGCGCCCGCGTGCCATTGATCTTTGTTGATTCTTCCACCGTTAGGGGCAGTTTCCCACCCCAAGGCCAAGAGGGTGCTCTGAACCTCTATCCGCTCCTTTGCCGTCTTTGCAAGGCCGTTGGCTGCATGAGAGTGACTTGTCATGCTGGAAGTCTTCGGCCGCCGTTTCTGATGATTTTTATTCAAAATTTCAGCGGTGGCGTGATTCGCACCTAATCAAAGACACTATCCCTTGACTACGGACGTGGGTAACAGTAGGTTAAAACTTTTTCCTCAACAGTAGGGCACAAACGTTAAAAGAAAGTAGAACGAGTGAGTTTTACGTATGTAAGAGGAAATAACGTAGAACATCGCGTTTTCTGGGCTTAATTTTTGCACCATGAAATTAACAGTTAATTCGTTTAGTTTGGGCGGTCTCCTTACTACGAAACTGCTGTGCTGGTAGGGGCTGAGATCGAATTGTAAACGTAATTAGCTATTGTACAACGTTTGCAGAAGTATTTTTTTCTTTCAGCATGCTCAAAGGAAGTTTTAATTAGCAATGGTAACGGAATAACCAACTAATCTCCTGGCGTAAGAAGCCAGTCAATGAAGACCATGAACAACGTACTAAAAATCCTGACTGATGGGTGGTGTGTCTGAAGGCAACTTCTGTACGTTTTTCTTGGATAACTCAAAACCCACGACGTCTAGCGAAAAACATATCCCACTACAAAATTAAACTACATTAAATTACTACAAGAAACATTGCATAAATTTTTTGTCTAGGATCAATAGTTTGCGAGCAGAGGGCGAGAGACTGTTCACATCTGGCGCCACGCACGTGCGCTGTACCTTAGGTGGTCTTTGTAGGCCAATTTAAGGTGGTTTCCCAACTTGAAGCACCACAAGAGTCCGTTTCGACTTCCTCAGCAGCACTTTGGTATGTAGTGATCAGTTAGCATTTACACCCTGTATGGTATTTTATTGCATTTATTTTTCCTTTTATACCCCTACTACACATTCCTTCCACCTTTCATCTTTCCCTTCTTTGCTTAGTACTGGATTGGAGTATCAGCTCTCGGTGTTCCTACTGCTGCTTCTCTGACCACCTCCAACGTGTCTGTTCCAAAAGTGCCTCAAGTCGGAAGCGGCCGCTCGCTGCCGCGCCATAGACCGCAGGCAGCAGGGGGCTAGCGCGCTTTGTGTGATCCGCCGCGGGTCGATAACTCACGTCAGGTTGGCGGCCCTGTGATGTACGGCCGGCCGGAAGGTGGGGTGGGGGAGGGGAGGCGCGCACGCCCCCTACTCGGGGGATTCACCGCGCCGTCCCGGCATGCCGAGCTGTCCGCGGAATGCTGCCTGCCGCATTTCACCCCTTCTCGCAATGGCTTACTCTCCCTCCGCGCGTGTCTCCCCTTTACGCTTCAGAACGACTCACCTCTGCCAGAAAGTGTGTGTGTGGAAAAGGACAAAGCGGGAGGGAGTGGAAGTGTGTGTGTGTGTGTGTGTGTGTGTGTGTAGAAGGATGGAGCGTGGGGGGGAAGTGGAAGAGGTTTGCCAGAAGCAACTGTCAGGCGTTTGCTTCCTCCGCTTCGTCGGTGGAGGTTAAATACTTTTTTGATGATAGAATGAAGGCTTTAAAGACCGGATGACATTGCAGCTGGTATAAGGTCGCGATCCACGAAATTCTCTTGTTCCTAACGTTTCGCCCAGCACTGAGTTGGATATCTTCAGAGGCGTTGCTCCGGTGGAGGTTAAATACTTTTTTGATGATAGAATGAAGGCTTTAAAGACCGGATCACATTGCAGCTGGTATAAGGTCGCGATCCACGGAAGTCTCTTGTTCCTAACGTTTCGCCCAGCACTGTGTTGGACATCTTCAGAGGCGTTGCTCCGGTGGAGGTTAAATAATTTTTTGATGATAGAACGAAGGCTTTGAAGACCGGATGACATTGCAGCTGGTATAAGGTCGCGATCCACGAAAGTCTCTTGTTCCTAACGTTTCGCCCAGCACTGTGTTGGACATCTTCAGAGGCGTTGCTCCGGTGGAGGTTAAATACTTTTTTGATGATAGAATGAAGGCTTTGAAGACCGGATG
Source organism: Schistocerca gregaria (assembly GCF_023897955.1). Classification (NCBI taxonomy): domain Eukaryota; kingdom Metazoa; phylum Arthropoda; class Insecta; order Orthoptera; family Acrididae; genus Schistocerca; species Schistocerca gregaria. Next base: position 142,183,240 of record NC_064924.1, read on the forward strand.
ACATTGCAGCTGGTATAAAGTCGCGATCCACGAAAGTCTCTTGTTCCTAACGTTTCGCCCAGCACTGTGTTCGATATCTTCAGAGGCGTTGCTCCGGTGGAGGTTAAATACTTTTTTGATTATAGAATGAAGGCTTTGAAGACCGCATGACATTGCAGCTGGTATAAGGTCGCGATCCACCAAATTCTCTTGTTCCTAACGTTTCGCCCAGCACTGTGTTGGACATCTTCAGAGGCGTTGCTCCGGTGGAGGTTAAATACTTTTTTGATGATAGAATGAAGGCTTTGAATACCGGATGACATTGCAGTTAGTATAAGGTCGCGATCCACGAAATTCTCTTGTTTCTAACGTTCGCCCAGCACTATGTTCGATATCTTCAGAGGCGTTGCTCCAGTGGAGATTAAATACTTTTTTGATGATAGAATGAAGGCTTTGAAGACCGTATGACATTGCAGTTGGTATAAGGTCGCGATCCACTCAATTATCTTGTTCCTAAAGTTTCGACCAGCACTGTGCTGGACATCTTCAGATTCGTTATCCCTCCGCTGAGTCTTGCCGATTGACGGGTGGGCTGTCTGATAGCGACATGTATATTGTAGAAAATGGGGCATGGTCGGAGTTACACGTGATAAACAGATATGATCCTTGTCAAGGACAAAACTTAACTATCGATTGTTGTCTTCTCAAAGATAAAAAACTGTTTAGCGATGCTGCATAGCTACTGTCCATATGTCGCTAAATTTCATGGTCTTTTCTTTCCCATTAAATTATCCCATCGTTTATAGATTTCAATGGTTTCTCTACATAGCCGTTGACAGTAGTTCGTCGTCGTAGATACAATTTTTTTTTTTTTTTTCAGAAAATTCCAATTCGTGAGTTCCTGGCTCAACAACATGCTCTGCTACACCTAGTCGGCAAAGACTTTTGTGTTCCTTTAACCACATATTCACACTCTTCTTGTTTGTCTCAATATAAACTATACCACACGACACGGAATTTTATATGCGACACATTCTGACAGAAGAGGGCGCTTAATCTTCACAAATGAAATGAAATCACCACATGGCATTATTGGCCGAGAGACTCCAACCGGAAAGTTCTGACTTCTCAGGTAGGAGTGCTTGACCTATTTTCTTTTTTTGGTCTTAGATGTGGTCTAATGTCATGTTTCTGGAACTACGGCAGCAATCTGAGCAGCAGTTGACACCACAGTGACACAAAGAACTGTTACAAATCGGTTACTTCAAGGACAGTTTCGAACCAAACGCCCTGTAGCGTGCATTCCACTGACCCCAAACCACCACCATCTGCGGCTTCAGTGGTGTCAAGATCATTGGTAGGCGGAGTGTCTGTAGTGTTTTCTGATGAAAGCTGGCTCTGCCTCGGTGTCCGTGATGGTCGTGTGTTGGTTTGAAAGTGGCCAGTTGAGAGCCTGCAGCCAATCTGTCTGCATGCTAAACACATTGGACCTACACCTGGAGTTATAGTCGGGCGTGCGATTTTGCATTACGGCAGGAACACTCTCGTGGGTATCCCACTTGCACTGACTGCAAATTTGTACATCAGTCTGTTGATTCGACCTGTTGTGCTGTCATTCAAGAACAGCATTCCAGGGGGTGTTTTCCAACAGGATAACGGTCGCCCACATACCGCTATTGTAAACCAACGTGCTCTACAGAGTGTCTACATGTTGCTTTGCCCTGATGAGAAAGCAAAATGTTTATCCTGTCATGGCGATCACCTTGCCTCCTAGAGGGGATGTAGCCATCAGTAACACTCCATGGAACAACAAAGACAACAACCCAAGAATATGGCACAAGAAACCCAACAAAGTTCCAAAATCCAAGCTGTCACAGATAAAGAAAAAAGAATAGCGGAACAATACTTATCCACATCCAGTGTGCCACCTCGCTCAGAAAACCCATATATTATTCGAAGAAGACAAAATAAGACTTATGCACATGCACAAACTAGTAGAACTCTAAAAAAAAAAAAGTGCAAATGCCAATGCAGTAGCTGAACCCACACCTGACAGTCCAAATCAAGAAACCGGCCTGGATGACGCACTGCAAGAAATAAAAAAACTGATTTCCTCAGACTTCTCACTCAAGGTTCAGATAACATCAGTGAACACAGTTCGTAGGTTAAAGCAGACAAAAGAAACTGAAAAAATTATGATCTTAGTATCAGCGATGATGGAACTTCTGAGCTAATGGAGAGACAACGCTAACCGGACGAAATATGAAAATCACCATGTTCAATGTAAGTTATATTAAAAACGGTAAAGAGGAAATAAATAACTTCCTATTACATAACGATATTGACATCAGGCTTGAAACCCGACGAAAACTTCTAACCGCAAAGATGTACACGGATATAGGTCTGACACTCAGATCGGAAGAGGAGTAGAGACGGCTATAATCTTGTGCAACGCAGATTGGATTCACGGACTAAACAACACGTAAGCGTCAAGCATTACTGACCATTTTACGATGGTGACGGCGCATTTTTGACTGATAGGGGCACTTTTTCGCTACGAGACAAGAAACATCATCGACATCAACGATCAGTGTGTATCGGAGCAGACGCGAACGCCAAGAACCACTGCTGGAACAACCTACGAGCTAATAGGAAAGGGAAGATTCTTTTCAAATTGCAGGCAGAGTTACCTGTGGAACAACACGGGCCAGTGGAACCCATGTATATTCTGTTCAACAGTCAGCTAAACCCGAATCTTTTCGACGTGGCTTTCACCAAGAATATAAGAGCCGAGCACCAGTTTACCACAGTCAACGACCTGACATCCGACCCACGACCCGCATTGGCTACACAACTCCGGAAAACCAGAACAAACGATACCTGCAGAGCACGGTTAGAAGCACAATGGACATAAAATGAGCAGGGACAGGTATTAACTTCCATGATAATACAGTACTGGCCATTAAAATTGCTACACCACGAAGATGACGCGCTACAGACGCGAAATTTAACCGACAGGAAGAAGATGCTGTAATATATAAATGATTACCTTTTCACAGCATTCACACAAGGCTGGCGCCGGTGGCGACACCTACAACGTGTTGACATGAGGAAAGTTTCCAACCGATTTCTGAACACAAACAGCAGTTGACCGGCGTTGGCTGGTGAAACGTTGTTGTGATGCGTCGTCTAAGGAGGAGAAATGCATACCATCACGTTTCTGACTTTGATAATGGTCGCATTGTAGCCTATCGCGATTGCGGTTTATCGTATCGCGACATTGCTGCTCGCGTTGGTCGAAATCCAATGACTGTTAGCAGAATATGGAATCGGTGGGTTCAGGAGGGTAATACGGAACGCCATGCTGGATCCCAACGGCCTCGTATCACTAGCAATCGAAATGACAGGAAACTTATACGCATTGCTGTAACGGATCGTGCAGCCACGTCTCGATCCCTGAGTCACCAGATAGGGACATTTGCAAGACAACAACCATCTGCACGAACAGTTCGACGACATTTGCAGCAGCATGGACTATCAGCTCGGAGACCATGGTTGCGGTTACCCTTGACGCTCCATCACAGACAGGAGCGCCTGCGATGGTGTACTCAACGACGAACGTGGGTGCAGAAATGGCAAAACGTCATTTTTTTCGGATGAATGCAGGTTCTGTTTACAGCATCATGATTTTTCGCATCCGTGTCTGGCGACATCGTGGTGAACGCAGATTGGAAGCGTGTATTCGTCATCGCCATACTGGCGCATCACCCGGCGTGATGGTCTGGGGTGCCATTGGTTACACGTCTCTTGTTCGCGTTGACGGCACTTTGAACAGCGGACTTTACATTTCAGATGTGTTACGACCCGTGGCTCTACCCTTCATTCTATCCCTGGGAAACCCTAAATTTCAGCAGGATAATGCACGACCGTATGTTGCTGGCCTTTCTGGATACAGAAAATGTTCGACTGCTGCCCTGGCCAGCACACTCTCGATATCTCTCACCAATTAAAAACATCTGATCAATGGTGGCCGAGCAACTGGCTCGTCACAATACGCCAGTCTCTACTCTTGATGAACTGTGGTATCGTGTTGAAGCTACGTGGGCAGCTGTACATGTACATGCCATCCAAGCTCTGTTTGACTCAATGCCCAGGCGTATCAAGGCCGTTATTACGGCCAGAGGTGGTTGTTCTGGGTACTGATTTCTCAGGATGTATGCACCCAGATTGCGTGAAAATGTAATCACATGTCAGTTCTAGTACAATATATGTGTCCAATAGTACCCGTTTATTATCTGCATTTCTTCTTGGTGTAGAAATTTGAATGGCCAGTAGTGTAATTCCTCCTAATTTTTTACGTGAAAACGCTTACAGCTTTTTAAATAAAACAGACGTTGTTAACATTCTACATGTTTATTCGTAATGTCTACTCATTCATTTCTCGACACAGTCATCCTGGTAACGAACCCATTTCCGCCCACCGTAGACCAGTGTGCTGATGCCGCCACTGTAGAATGCGCGACATTGTTGACGAAGCCACAACCCCACGTCTGCTAGCACCGCTTCATCACTGTCAAAGTGAAGTCATAGAAGGTGTTCTTTAAGTTTTGGAAACGAATGAAAATCGGATCTGACCAAGGCGGGGCTATATGGAGGATGATCGATGACAGTGAACCCAAGACGTCGCACTGTTGCGGACGTCACATCGCTCGTCTGTGGCCTGCCATTGTCTTGCTGAAGGAGAGGCTGATCCCTTTGTGGCCCAAATCTTCTAATTCTAAAATCGGTTACAGCACTTGGTTTCTCACGCAACGACACAGTTCCGTTACACACCGCCACGCCACACGCTACAATTCGGAGCCGTCTAGCGACAAGGGCTGCAAATATGTAAACAAGAAGAAAACAGCCCTTAAATTTTTAATAACGTTTGTAAGAATAATCTTCACAAGGATTTAAAGTCACTTACTTAGTCTTGTACAAAAAGGTGTGCACTATTCAGGAACACACATTTTCAATAACTTGCCAGCAGCCATAAAAAGCTTAACAACCAATGAAATTCAATTTAAGAAAAGCCTAAATTCATCAATGGAGTAGAAGGAATTGGCATATATATATATATATATATATATATATATATATATATATATATATAACTTCTGCACAATTTCAGTGAAGTAATGTGTTCAATGTAAATAAGTATTTAGCAGTTGTATTACACGTTTATTACCTTATAAATAAATAAAAACATTTTTTAAGTTCAGTACATTAGTATTTATAAAATGATTCTTTCATATAGCGTTCATTAAAAAAAGACGATCATGCCACTTGGGACCTGTGGAATGGCACATTAGCTTATTTGTTTGAGTTGTAAATATTTGTCATGTATTGTCGTTTTCCTGACATGTTGTACATCCTGGAGGACCTCCTCACTACGGATCAATTGGAATGAATGTAAATCTAATCTAATCTAAAAGGCTTTAACAGTTTCACGTAAAAAATTCGGAGGCTTTACTTTTCAAAGATCTGTCTGCAACGTAACGACCATTCCTCTACCTCACATTCGCAAAACCGATTCTGCTGTCCCTTGCGTTCAGCGTCGTATATTCAATCATAAGTATCATATGGTAGTAGATTTTCTAACCATGGCAATGCAAGAATCCCCCACTCATAAAAAAAAAAAAAACAGGAAGGGCTTACAACATGGATAGGCCGCACGTCTAGCCCAAAATGTCACTTTTGTCTGGATTGAGTTGCCACCTCAAGGAATCTGAGCAGCGCTCTTGGACTGTTTGCAGATGAAACTGCCTTTTACTGTCTAGTGAAGTCAGGTGGAGATCAAAAGGAAATGCACCGTCAGGTGCCTTGCGGAGTGTGGATGTAGATGTAGATGACATACTTGCTGCATTAACAGCGGAAAAATAACTGATCCTGATCGATGAAAAGGATGAGGTTATCGTATCAGTATTAACGGAATTGCATAGAATTACTGTTGCGTGGTAAAAGACAAAAATTCACGTGTTACTGATTTAGCTATACAGCGAAGAAACTCTTCAAATTCTAAACTCGGTTACAGCACGCTGTTCCTCACTCAACGACATAGTTATGTCACACAACGCCACGTTACACGTTACAATTCGGAGCCGTCTAGCAGCAAATGTCCAAAATAAGTAGCATTATATAGATAATGTTGATGGCAGTTGAACCTAAGATTACCTTTTATTAGTAGAACATTTTGACAGTGCCAGAAACTAACGTAATAACTTACACTACGCTTGTCTGCCCTCTTACAGAAGAATGCTGTTACGTGCTTTTTTTTACGGAATCTCAAGTAACTTTTTTCTTTTTTTAGACATCAGTCTTCTGACTGGTCTGATGCGACCCGCCGCGAATTTCTCTCCTGTGCCAACCTCTTCATCTCATTTTATTCCAATTTCTGTCTTCCTCTTCAGTTTTTGCCCATGGAGTCAATCCCACATGAGTTAACAGAAGTCCTATCATCCTGGCGCTTCCCCTTATCACTGTTTTTCCTCATATTCTTTTCTTTTCCGACTTTGCGCAGAACCTGCTCATTCCTTACCTTATCAGTCCACCTAATTTTCAACATTCGTCTGCAGCACTACGTCTCAAATGCTGCGGTCCTCTTCTGTTCCGATTTTCCCACAGTCCCTGTTTCACTACTATACAACGCTGTGCTCCATAGGTACATTTTCTGAAGTTTATTCCTCAAATTAACGTCTCTGTTTGATGATAGTAGACTTATCTTGGCCAGGAATGCCCTTTCTGCCAGTGCTTTTGATGTCCTCCTTGCTTCATCCGTCACGGCTTATTTTGGTACCTAGGCAGTAGAATACCTTATCTTCATCTACGATGAAATAAAAAAAATTATTCAGATAGTGAAGGGAGACGAAAATTTAATAGTAATAGGTGACTGGAATTCGAGTGTAGGAAAAGGGAGAGAAAGAAACATAGTAGGTGAATATGGATTGGGGCTAAGAAATGAAAGAGGAAGCCGCCTAGTAGAATTTTGTACAGAGCACAACTTAGTCATAGGTAACACTTGGTTTAAGAATCATGAAAGAAGGTTGTATACGTGGAAGAACCCTGGAGATACTAAAAGGTATCAGATAGATTATATAATGGTAAGACAGAGATTTAGGAACCAGGTTTTAAGTTGTAAGACATTTCCAGGGGCAGATGTGGACTCTGACCACAATCTATTGGTTATGACCTGTAGATTAAAACTGAAGAAACTGCAAAAATGTGGGAAATTAAGGAGATGGGACCTGGATAAACTGAAAGAACCAGAGGTTGTACAGAGTTTCAGGGAGAGCATAAGGGAACATTTGACAGGAATAGGGGAAAGAAATACAGTAGAAGAAGAATGGGTAGCTCTGAGGGATGAAGTAGTGAAGGCAGCAGAGGATAAAGTAGGTAAAAAGACGAGGGCTGCTAGAAATCCTTGGGTAACAGAAGAAATATTGAATTTAATTGATGAAAGGAGAAAATATAAAAATGCAGTAAATGAAGCAGGCAAAAAGGAATACAAACGTCTCAAAAATGAGATCGAGAGGAAGTGCAAAATGGCTAAACAGGGATGGCTAGAGGATAAATGTAAGGATGTAGAGGCTTATCTCACTAGGGGTAAGATAGATACTGCCTACAGGAAAATTAAAGAGACCTTTGGAGAGAAGAGAACCACGTGTATGAATATCAAGAGCTCAGATGGCAACCCAGTTCTAAGCAAAGAAGGGAAGGCAGAAAGGTGGAAGGAGTATATAGAAGGTTTATACAAGGGTGATGTACTTGAGGACAATATTATGGAAATGGAAGAGGATGTAGATGAAGACGAAATGGGTGATACGATATTGCGTGAAGAGTTTGACAGAGCACTGAAAGACCTGAGTCGGAACAAGGCCCCCGGAGTAGACAACATTCCATTAGAACTACTGACGGCCTTGGGAGAGCCAGTCATGACAAAACTCTACCAGCTGGTGAGCAAGATGTATGAGACAGGCCAAATACCCTCAGACTTCAAGAAGAATATAATAATTCCAATCCCAAAGAAAGCAGGTGCTGACAGATGTGAAAATTACCGAACTATCAGTTTAATAAGTCACAGCTGCAAAATACTAACGCGAATTCTTTACAGACGAATGGAAAAACTGGTAGATGCGGACCTCGGGGAGGATCAGTTTGGATTCCGTCGAAATGTTGGAACACGTGAGGCAATACTGACCTTACGACTTATCTTAGAAGAAAGATTAAGAAAAGGCAAACCTACGTTTCTAGCATTTGTAGACTTAGAGAAAGCTTTTGACAATGTTGACTGGAATACTCTTTTTCAAATTCTAAAGGTGGCAGGGGTAAAATACAGGGAGCGAAAGGCTATTTACAATTTGTACAGAAACCAGATGGCAGTCATAAGAGTCGAGGGGCATGAAAGGGAAGCAGTGGTTGGGAAAGGAGTGAGACAGGGTTGTAGCCTCTCCCCGATGTTATTCAATCTGTATATTGAGCAAGCAGTAAAGGAAACAAAAGAAAAATTTGGAGTAGGTATTAAAATTCATGGAGACGAAGTAAAAACTTTGAGGTTCGCCGATGACATTGTAATTCTGTCAGAGACGGCAAAGGACTTGGAAGAGCAGTTGAACGGAATGGACAGTGTCTTGAAAGGAGGGTATAAGATGAACATCAACAAAAGCAAAACGAGGATAATGGAATGTAGTCAAATTAAATCGGGTGATGCTGAGGGAATTGGATTAGGAAATGAGACACTTAAAGTAGTAAAGGAGTTTTGCTATTTAGGAAGTAAAATAACTGATGATGGTCGAAGTAGAGAGGATATAAAATGTAGACTGGCAATGGCAAGGAAAGCGTTTCTGAAGAAGAGAAATTTGTTAACATCGAATATAGATTTAAGTGTCAGGAAGTCATTTCTGAAAATATTTGTTTGGAGTGTAGCCATGTATGGAAGTGAAACATGGACGATAACTAGTTTGGACAAGAAGAGAATAGAAGCTTTCGAAATGTGGTGCTACAGAAGAATACTGAAGATAAGGTGGATAGATCACGTAACTAATGAGGAGGTATTGAATAGGATTGGGGAGAAGAGAAGTTTGTGGCACAACTTGACTAGAAGAAGGGATCGGTTGGTAGGACATGTTTTGAGGCATCAAGGGATCACAAATTTAGCATTGGAGGGCAGTGTGGAGGGTAAAAATCGTAGAGGGAGACCGAGAGATGAGTACACTAAGCAGATTCAGAAGGATGTAGGTTGTAGTAGGTACTGGGAGATGAAGAAGCTTGCACAGGATAGAGTAGCATGGAGAGCTGCATCAAACCAGTCTCAGGACTGAAGACCACAACAACAACATCTACTTCCTGACCACCAATCCTGATGCTAAGTTTCTCGCTGTTCTCATTTCTGCTACTTCTCGTTACTTTCGTCTTTCTTCGATTTACTTGCAATATACATATTCTGTACTTATCAGACTGTTCATTCCATTCAGCAGATCGTGTAATTTCTTCTTCAATTTCAATGAGGATAGAAATGTCATGAGCGTATCCTATCACAGATGTCCTTTCACCTTGAATTTCATTTCCACTCCTGAACGTTTCTTTTATTTCCAGAATTGTTTCTTTGATGTACAAATTGAACAGTAAGTGCGAAAGAGTACGCCCCTGTCTTACATCCTTTTTAATCTGAGCACTTCGTTCTTGATGGTCCACTCTTATTAGCTCCTCTCAATTCACGCACATATTGTATATTACACGTCTCTGCCTACAGGTTAACGCTATTTTTCTCAGAATTTCGAGAATCTTGCACCATTTTACATTGTCGAAGGCTTTTTCCAGGCCGAGAAATCCTACGAAAGTGTCTTGACTTTTCTTTAGTCTTGCTTCCATTATCAACCGCAACGTCAGAATTGTGTCTTCGCTTGCTTTATCTTCGTTAAAGCCAAACTAATCATCATCTAAAACACCCTGTTTTTCCCCCATTCTTCTGTATATTATTCTTCTCAACAACTTGGATGCTCGAGCTGTTAAACAGATCGTGCGATAAGTCTTGCACTTGTCCCGTCTTGTAATCTTCGGAACTGCCTGGATGATATTTTTTCGCAAGTCTGACGGTATGTCGCCAGACTCATACGCTCTACACATCATCGTGCATAATCATTTTGTTGCCACATCCCTCAATTATTTTAGAAATTCTGATGGAATGTTATCTATACCTTCAGCCTTATTTTATCTTAAGTCTTCCAAAGCTGTCTTAACTTCTGATTCTAATACTGGATTCCCTATCTCTTCTAAATCGACTCCTGTTTCTTCTTCTATCACATGAGACAAATCTTCCCCCTCATTGTGGTCTTTAATGAACTCTTTCCAGCTATCTGCACTCTCCTCTGAATTCAACTGTGGAATTACATTTGCACTCTTAATGCTCAAGCCTTGCTTTTAATTTCGCCGAAGGTTGTTTTCACTTTCCTGCATACTGACTGCTACGGTCGCAGGTTCGAATCCTGCCTCGGGCATGGATGTGTGTGATGTCCTTAGGTTAGTTAGGTTTAAGTAGTTCTAAGTTCTAGGGGACTGATAACCACAGATGTTAAGTCCCATAGTGCTCAGAGCCATTTGAACCATTTGAACCTGCATACTGAGTCAGTCCTTCCGACAAACATTTCTTCACATCTTTCATGCAGCCATTTCGTCTTAGCTTCCCTGCACTTCCTATTTACTTCATTCCTCAGCGACTTGTATTTCTGTATTCCTGAATTTCCTCGAAATTTTTGTACTATCTTCATTCATCTTTCAGATGGAGTATCTCTTTCGTTACTCATCGTTTCTTCGCAGATACATTTTTTGGACCTATGTTTTTATTTCAGCTTCGGTGGTTGCCCTTTTTAGAGATGTCCATTTCTCTTCAACAGTACTGCCTACTCAGCTATTTCGTATTGCAGTATCTAACGCGTTAGGGAACTTCAAGCGTATCTCTTAATTCCTTAGGACTGACGTATCCCAGTTCTTTGTGTATTGACTATTTCTGATCAATCTCATAAACTTAAGCCTACTCTTCATCACTACTACCTTGTGATCTGAGTCTATTGCTCCTAGGTACGCCTTATATTCCAGTATCTGATTTCGGAATCTCTGTCTGACCATGATGTAATCTAACCGAAATCTTCCCGTATCACTCGGTCTTTTCCAAGTGTATCTCCTTCTCTTGTGATTCCTGAACAGAGTAGGCGACCATTAAATGACAGGACTGACAGAAGACGTCGGGAGAAATTCAAAGGAAGCCAGCTGGTTTTGTGTTATCAAGAAGACAGACACAGATGGATATGTTGGGTGATGCCCGGCAGTCATTACAACAAAGACGTTTCCCGTCGCGGCGATATGTTATAACGCAAGTTCAATCAAAACATTTCTTTTCCGACTGCAAAACATTTTGTCAGCACGCAGTTACATGAGTAGGAATGACCATCGCGATAAACTAAGTGAAAGAGAAAAATTTAGTTTCCCTAAACGCCTTTCGAGAGTGGAACAGTAGAGATATAGCCGGTCGGGGTGACCGAGCGGTTCTAGGCGCTGCAGTCTGGGACCGCGCGACCGCTAAGGTCGCAGGTTCGAATCTTGCCACGGGCATGGATGTGTGTGATGTCCTTAGGTTAGTTAGGTTTAAGTAGTTCTATGCTCTAGGGGACTGATGACCTCAGACGTTAAGTGCTATAGTGCTCAGAGGCAGTACAGATATATTTTGAAAATGATGTCTTGTGTTCTCTGCCAAACACTCACGGAGAGTTACTGAGTATCAGATAAATGTAGGGGCAAATGGAGAGCATGGAGAGTATGCTGACTGTGGGAAATTCTCTACTCTTAAAGGTAACAGTATTGAAGTTTTGTAGGAAGCTTCACGAATGTCTCTCAGGAGAGCTTACTATCCGCTCTTAGTCTCAGCTGTGTGTAGTCTTCTTCTTACCTAACCGAAGTATATCGTAAAAATGTTGAATATCAATACGGACAGAATTTTGTTCAACAAACTGGTTGTAACAAGTGTGAAATGTGCTCGGTCTTCTTGCCGATAAGCTAGCATAAAAACGTGAGACTTCCGTCGATTGCCAACATCTCCTTCGTTGCGAGCAGCTGACTGTCACTGATACGAGACGCTGGGCCAGGTGAAGGACAATTTTCACCTAATGTTGTGCGGTACACCAACCGCAGATTAAAAATCGAGATTTCGAAAACTGAGATGATGCTGAACACAGTCTCAGGAACAAAATTAAAAGAAAGAGCAAAAAAAATCTTGTAACATATACTGTACTTATCTACTATGACCGTCATTGAAGAGGCTACAAAGGGTGTGAGAATAATCTTCAGTGGAACAGCGCTATATGACAACCTGGATGTCCTGACGATGCCGATGGAGACGATCTCCGAAACCTAGAGGTCTTTTTTTTACCTTATCTGAAGTGGCAATGAAACTGGGAATTCGATATACGAGGATATCGTCGCGAGGATCTTCATTCCAGTACGTGTAGTGTGTTTACTGTAGCTAACACCCTGCCAGTTATCAATGTACCAAGCGTTGCTTCTCTTCTCGGTATGACTTTACAGGATCTGCTGCATTAGCATGACCTTAAACTGTAATCATGCTTGTATAATCCACAAGTATGACAGATTTTGAGTCTACTGCTACACTTGAAAGTAAGTCATTACTGTGTATGAAAAACACAAGCGACAGCGAACATAGTATACCGTGTTGAGGAATTGAGGAACTGCCCACATCGCAGTACGACAGTTCGATACATTCTCATTTCCTGTTATGTGAAACAGAAAAAAAAGGTTGTTTCCTATAGCTCCGATAACTCTGAAACGAGCTGAATGCTCGGCATTGTCCAGGTATTTACTTACGCCTGTGCTTCCACGACCTATCACGCAGCTTACGTCCTCGTGCTTAACGTTCTTCAATCTTCACCGAGGATGTAGAGCATGTATTATTACCACCAACTTTCAAATCGCGCAATGATCACCATTCAAAGATAAGGAAAATTAGGGATATTAGAGCTCGTACTGAAGCGTTCAGACAATCGTTTTTCGATCGCGCGATCCGCGAGTGGAACAGAGGGGGGGAAATATGACTTTGGCGCGAACTGTGCCCTCCGCCACAAACCGCTTGGTGTCTAACGGTGTATATATGTAGATATGTGTATCATGTCGAATCTCCTGAACTACGTGGCGTACAATGATATAATTTTGTAGGTACATTCTGTGGCATATACGGATACTGTCTGCGAAATTTATTGCTCATGAGTCAATAGCAAAGAAGTAATAAATTTAAAGGTCGTGCATTACGTGGCAGTTTTCAACGCATCTCATTGTTTGTGACGTCCTATCTTTTAAACTAGGGATCTAACAATGACACAATTTTGTACTTACATCCAGTGTTACATGTGCATTATGCCTGTAAATTGTGTCGCTAATGTCATAAAGAACTAATAAATTATAACGTGATGTCTCATATGATGTTATAATTCTGGGTGGAGATTTTAATTTGCCGGATATGGACTGGGAGACCAAACGTTTATAACGGGTGGCAGGGACAAAGAATCCAGTGATTTTTTTAAGTTCATAATCCGAAAACTACCTTGAGCAGTTAAGCAGAGAACCGACTCCTGGCGATAACATGTTAGACCTTCTGGTGACAAACAGTCCCGAACAACTTGAAACAGTTAACGCAGAACAGGGAAGCAGCTATCATAAAGCGGCTACTGCATCGATGATTTCAGCCGTAAATAGAAGTATTAAAAAAGGTAGGAAGATTTTACTGTTTGGCAAAAGTGACAAAATGCAGATTTCAGAGTACTAGACGGCTCAACACAAAAGTTTTGTGTCAAGTACAGATAATGAATAGGAAAATAGGAATGCGGGTAAGCTACTACAAACAGCATAGTGAACGCATTATTGTGGCCAAGATAGATACGAAGCCCACACCTACTACAGTAGTACAAGTTTATATGCCAACTAGCTCTGCAAATGACGAAGAAATTGAAGAAATGTACGATGAAATAAAAGAAATTATTCAGATAGTGAAGGGAGACGAAAATTTAATAGTAATGGGTGACTGGAATTCGAGTGTAGGAAAAGGGAGAGAAGGAAACATAGTAGGTGAATATGGATTGGGGCTAAGAAATGAAAGAGGAAGCCGCCTAGTAGAATTTTGTACAGAGCACAACTTAATCATAGCTAACACTTGGTTTAAGAATCATGAAAGAAGGTTGTATACGTGGAAGAACCCTGGAGATACTAAAAGGTATCAGATAGATTATATAATGGTAAGACAGAGATTTAGGAACCAGGTTTTAAGTTGTAAGACATTTCCAGGGGCAGATGTGGACTCTGACCAAAATCTATTGGTTATGACCTGTAGATTAAAACTGAAGAAAGTGCAAAAATGTGGGAAATTAAGGAGATGGGACCTGGATAAACTGAAAGAACCAGAGGTTGTACAGAGTTTCAGAGAGAGCATAAGGGAACAATTGACTGGAATAGGGGAAAGAAGTACAGTAGAAGAAGAATGGGTAGCTCTGAGGGATGTAGTAGTGAAGGCAGCAGAGGATAAAGTAGATACAAAGACGAGGGCTGCTAGAAATCCTTGGGTAACAGAAGAAATATTGAATTTAATTGATGAAAGGAGAAAATATAAAAATGCAGTAAATGAAGCAGGCAAAAAGGAATACAAACGTCTCAAAAATGCGATCGACAGGAAGTGCAAAGTGGCTAAACAGGGATGGCTAGAGGACAAATGTAAGGATGTAGAAGCTTATCTCACTAGGGGTAAGATAGATACTGCCTACAGGAAAATTAAAGAGACCTTTGTAGAGAAGAGAACCACGTGTATGAATATCAAGAGCTCAGATGGCAGCCCAGTTCTAAGCAAAGAAGGGAAGGCAGAAAGGTGGAAGGAGTATATAGAAGGTTTATACAAGGGCGATGTACTTGAGGACAATATTATGGAAATAGAAGAGGATGTAGATGAAGACGAAATGGGAGATACGATACTGCGTGAAGAGTTTGACAGAGCACTGAAAGACCTGAGTCGAAACAAGGCCCCCGGAGTAGACAACATTCCATTAGAACTACTGGCGGCCTTGGGAGAGCCAGTCATGACAAAACTCTACCAGCTGGTGAGCAAGATGTATGAGACAGGCGAAATACCCTCAGACTTCAAGAAGAATATAATAATTCCAATCCCAAAGAAAGCAGGTGCTGACAGATGTGAAAATTACCGAACTATCAGTTTAATAAGCCACGGCTGCAAAATACTAACGCGAATTCTTTATAGACGAATGGAAAAACTGGTAGATGCAGACCTCGGGGAGGATCAGTTTGGATTCCGTCGAAATGTTGGAACACGTGAGGCAATACTGACCTTACGACTTATCTTAGAAGAAAGATTAAGAAAAGGCAAACCTACGTTTCTAGCATTTGTAGACTTAGAGAAAGCTTTTGACAATGTTGACTGGAATACTCTTTTTCAAATTCTAAAGGTGGCAGGTGTAAAATACAGGGAGCGAAAGGCTATTTATAATTTGTACAGAAACCAGATGGCAGTCATAAGAGTCGAGGGGCATGAAAGGGAAGCAGTGGTTGGGAAAGGAGTGAGACAGGGTTGTAGCCTCTCCCCGATGTTATTCAATCTGTATATTGAGCAAGCAGTAAAGGAAACAAAAGAAAAATTTGGAGCAGGTATTAAAATTCATGGAGACGAAGTAAAAACTTTGAGGTTCGCCGATGACATTGTAATTCTGTCAGAGACGGCAAAGGACTTGGAAGAGCAGTTGAACGGAATGGACAGTGTCTTGAAAGGAGGGTATAAGATGAACATCAACAAAAGCAAAACGAGGATAATGGAATGTAGTCAAATTAAATCGGGTGACGCTGAGGGAATTAGATTAGGAAATGAGACACTTAAAGTAGTAAAGGAGTTTTGCTATTTAGGAAGTAAAATAACTGATGATGGTCGAAGTAGAGAGGATATAAAATGTAGACTGGCAATGGCAAGGAAAGCGTTTCTGAAGAAGAGAAATTTGTTAACATCGAATATAGATTTATGTATCAGGAAGTCGTTTCTGAAAGTATTTGTTTGGAGTGTAGCCATGTATGGAAGTGAAACATGGACGATAACTAGTTTGGACAAGAAGAGAATAGAAGCTTTCGAAATGTGGTGCTACAGAAGAATACTGAAGATAAGGTGGATAGATCACGTAACTAATGAGGAGGTATTGAATAGGATTGGGGAGAAGAGAAGTCTGTGGCACAACTTGACTAGAAGAAGGGATCGGTTGGTAGGACATGTTTTGAGGCATCAAGGGATCACAAATTTAGCATTGGAGGGCAGCGTGGAGGGTAAAAATCGTAGAGGGAGACCGAGAGATGAGTACACTAAGCAGATTCAGAAGGATGTAGGTTGCAGTAGGTACTGGGAGATGAAGCAGCTTGCACAGGATAGAGTAGCATGGAGAGCTGCATCAAACCAGTCTCAGGACTGATGACAACAACAACAACATACAGATAGTGTTCAGGATCATTGGACAAACTTCAAAACCATCGTACAATATGCATTAGACGAGTATGTGTCAAACAAGATCGTAAGAAATGGAAAAGAACCACGGTGGTACAACAATCGAGTTAGAAAACTGCTGCGGAAGCAAAGGGAACTTCACAGCAAACATAAACATAGCCAAGCCTTGCAGACAAACAAAAATTACGCGAAGCGAAATGTAATGTGAGGAGGGCCATGCGAGAGGCGTTCAATGAATTCGAAAGTAAAGTTCTATGTACTGACTTGGCAGAAAATCCTGAGAAATTTTGGTCTTATGTCAAAGTGGTAGGTGGATCAAAACAAAATGTCCAGACACTCTGTAACCAAAATGGTACTGAAACAGATGATGACAGACCAAAGGCCGAAATACTAAATGTCTTTTCCCAACGCTGTTTCACAGAGGAAGACTGCACTGTAGTTCCTTCTCTAGATGGTCGCACAGATGACAAAATGGTAGATATCGAAATAGACGACAGAGGGATAGAGAAAAAATTAATATCGCTCAAAAGAGGAAAGGCCGCTGGACCTGATGGGATACCAGTTCGATTTTACACAGAGTGCGCGAAGGAACTTGCACCCCTTCTTGCAGCTGTGTAACGTAGGTCTCTAGAAAAGCGTAGCGTTCCAAAGTATTGGAAAAGGGCACAGGTCATTCTCGTTTTCAAGAAGAGACGTCGAACAGATGTGCAGAACTATAGACCTACACCTCTAACATCGATCAGTTGTAGAATTTTGGAACACGTATTATGTTCGAGTATAATGACTTTTCTGGAGACTAGAAATCTACTCTGTAGGAATCAGCATGGGTTTCGAAAAAGACGATCGTGTGAAACCCAGCTCGCGCTATTCATCCACGAGACTCAGACAGCCATAGACACGGGTTCCCAGGAGGATGCCATGTTTCTTAACTTCCGCAAGGCGTTCGATACAGCTCCCCACAGTCATTTGTGAACATTGTAAGAGCATATGGACTATCAGACCAATTGTGTGATTGGACTGAAGAATTTCTATATAACAGAACGCACCATGTCATTCTGAATGGAGATAAGTCTTCCGAAGTAAGAGTGATTTCAGGTGTGCCGCAAGGGAGTGTCGTAGGACCGTTGCTTTTCACAATATACATAAATGACCTGGTGGATAACATCGGAAGTTCACTGAGGCTTTTTGCGGATGATGCTGTGGTATATCGAGAGGTTCTAACAATGGAAAATTGTACCGAAATGCAGGAGGATCTGCAACGAATTGACGCATGGTGCAGGGAATGGCAATTGAATCTCGATGTAAACAACTGTAATGTGCTGCGAATACATAGAAAGAAAAATCATTTATCATTTAGCTACAATATAGCACGTCAGCAACTGGAAGCAGTTAATTCCATAAATTATCTGGGAGAAGGCATTAGGAGTGATTTAAATTGAATATAAAGTGGATCGTCGGTAAAGCAGATGCCAGACTGAGATTTATTGGAAGAATCCTAAGGAAATGCAATCCGAAAACAAAGGAAGTAGGTTACAGTACACTTGTTCGCCCACTGCTTGAATATTGCTCACCAGTGTGGGATCCGTACTAGGTAGAGTTGATAGAAGAGATAGGGAAGATACAAAGGAGAGCAGCACGCTTCGTTACAGGATCATTTAGTAATTGCGAAAGCGTTCGGATAGATAAGCTCCAGTGGAAGACTCTGCAGGAGAGAGACGCTCAGTAGCTCGGTACGGGCTTTTGTTGAAGTTTCGAGAACATACCTTCACCGAGGAGTCAAGCAGTATATTGCTCCCTCCTACGTATATCTCGCGAAGAGATATAAAATAAGAGAGATTAGAGCCCACACAGAGGCATACCGACAATCTTTCTTTCCACGAGCAATACGAGACTGGACCAGAAGAGAGAACCGATAGAGGTACTCAAAGTACCCTCCGCCACACACCGGCAGGTGCCTTGCGGAGTGTGGATGTAGATGTAGATGACATACTTGCTGCATTAACAGCGGAAAAATAGTAAACGATAAACATTTTTCTTTTGTCATTTTACAGGGGCTGCCAGAGAGAGAAAAGTATCAGGTTTGGAATTATACGTAACGTTTGTTGCAACTCGCTGTGTGGTCTCGGTCTCCTTTGCTGGATAGATAAAGTATGGGAATTCTTATGTCGTGAGCTACGCTTCTTTCCTCGCCCCTCCCACGCTCCCCGTCCCAGTATCCAGTGGTTTACGAGGAGATGTGGAACACACACAGACACCCACATATACACACATAGATACACCCAGTTTTATAATATGTTGGATTTCGTAGTATTCTTGATGTTTTGTTGAACAACACGTATAGTCGTAAGCGACATGCCTTCTTCGAATCTTAAAATCAGATTGTAGGTGAAGTTGGATTTTAGGTCATCCGCCTCAGACTTGTGAGGGGCTACATGACTCGAATGTCAACCTAAGGAGGTAGATGTCGTGTTAACGAGGATACTGGGTTGGTTTGTGGGCTGCTTTTAATGCTTTTTTCGCGTGTTAACATGAACATGCCGATGAGAAGAGAAACAGGGCTGTCACTTGAGTACCAAAACCCACTAAACGAACGTGTAAAACACAGACAAGGTTTGTAACCTCACGGTGTTATCAATCAGTTACTAGAACAATCGGCTGGACTATGACACAGCAACAATGGTGTTCCAGACAACGAATGGTGAAAAGGATTCAGTTCCTATCGCCGTAGCCGAACACCTAGGATATCTTGCACGTCACAGTGAGAGTGACTGTAAGTAGGCTGTTCACATTTTCTTATTGGTAACGCCACGTAGCGCACTGTATGAAAAATCACTGGCTGTGCTGTGCGCAGTCTGTGGCTGGTTTGCATTGTTGTCTGCCATTGTAGTGTTGGGCAGCGGCAGCTGGATGCTAACAGCGCGTAGCGTTGCGCAGTTGGAGGTGAGCCGCCAGCAGTGGTGGACGTGGGGGGAGAGATGGCGGAGTTTTGAAATTTGTAAGAATTGGTGTCATGAACTGCTATATATATTATGACTAGTGAGGTAAATACATTGTTTGTTCTCTATTAAAATCTTTCATTTGCTAACTATGCCTATCAGTAGTTAGTGCCTTCAGTAGTTTGAATCTTTTATTTAGCTGGCAGTAGTGGCGGTCGCTGTATTGCAGTAGTTCGAGTAACGAAGATTTTTGTGAGGTAAATGATTTGTGAAAGGTATAGGTTATTGTTAGTCAGGGCCATTCTTTTGTAGGGATTTTTGAAAATCAGATTGCGTTGCGCTAGAAATATTGTGTGTCAGTTTAAGCACAGTCTTGTATAATTGTTCAAAGGGGACGTTTCATATGACAAACGGATACAGGTATATACAGCTGTGTTTTCCTTTTCGTGTCCAAGTTGTAAGCGAGTATAATTCTCACTCATACAGTTTCTGCTGTTCGCTGTTGATCATCCGAGGCACTGGCGGAATCGAGCTTAGCTGCGATCATGTACAGAGTCGGCACCTTACGTCCCCGTCTAATTCACCAGGTTGCAATGTTAGTACTCATACCTAGATGATTATCTTATTTTTTTTGGCAACCCTTCACGATTGGGTCGCTCCAGTGTAAAGTGTTTACTATGTACCATGTGTTTCCTTTCTGTCTTACAAAAAACATTTCTTTATATTATTTGTTTCAGTTCAGTCGCATATTTTTCAACTGCTCCAGTACGTCGGATGAAAAACGTCAGTCAATATACGAGTAAAACTGAATGTGTAAAACGACCTAAATGGGGTGGTGAGTGGTAATATATACACTCCTGGAAATTGAAATAAGAACACCGTGAATTCATTGTCCCAGGAAGGGGAAACTTTATTGACACATTCCTGGGGTCAGATACATCACA
The DNA here is from genome assembly GCF_023897955.1 of Schistocerca gregaria. Taxonomy (NCBI): domain Eukaryota; kingdom Metazoa; phylum Arthropoda; class Insecta; order Orthoptera; family Acrididae; genus Schistocerca; species Schistocerca gregaria. The sequence goes on from NC_064924.1 coordinate 142,203,678, forward strand.
TGATCACACTGACAGAACCACAGGCACATAGACACAGGCAACAGAGCATGCACAATGTCGTCACTAGTACAGTGTATATCCACCTTTCGCAACAATGCAGGCTGCTATTCTCCCATGGAGACGATAGTAGAGATGCTGGATGTAGTCCTGTGCAACGGCTTGCCATGCCATTTCCACCTGGCGCCTCAGTTGGACCAGCGTTCGTGCTGGACGTGCAGACCGCGTGAGACGACGCTTCATCCAGTCCCAAACATGCTCAATGGAGGACAGATCGAGAGATCTTGCTGGTCAGGGTAGTTGACTTACACCTTCTAGAGCACATTGGGTGGCACGGGATACATGCGGACGTGCATTGTCCTGTTGGAACAGCAAGTTCCCTTGCCGGTCTAGGAATGGTAGAACGATGGGTTCGATGACGGTTTGGATGTACCGTGCACTATTCAGTGTCCCCTCGACGATCACCAGAGGTGTACGGCCAGTGTAGGAGATCGCTCCGCACACCATGATGCCGGGTGTTGGCCCTGTGTGCCTCGGTCGTATGCAGTCCTGAGTCCCGATTGTGGCGCTCACCTGCACGGCACCAAACACGCATACGACCCTCATTGGCACCAAGGTAGAAGCGACTCTCATCGCTGAAGACGACACGTCTCCATTAGTCCCTGCATTCACGCCTGTCGCGATACCACTGGAGATGGGCTGCACGATGTTGGGGCGTGAGCGGAAGACGGCCTAACGGTGTGCGGGACCGTAGCCCAGCTTCATGGAGACGGTTGCGAATGGTCCTCGCCGATACCCCAGGAGCAACAGTGTCCCTAATTTGCTGGGAAGTGGCGGTGCGGTCCCCTACGGCACTGCGTAGGATCCTACGGTCTTGGCGTGCATCCGTGCGTCGCTGCGGTCCGGTCCCAGGTCGACGGGCACGTGCACCTTCCGCCGACCACTGACGACAAGATCGATGTACTGTGGAGACCTCACGCCCCACGTGTTGAGCAATTCGGCGGTACGTCCACCCGGCCTCCCGCATGCCCACTATACGCCCTCGCTCAAAGTCCGTCAACTGCACATACGGTTCACGTCCACGCTGTCGCGACATGCTACCAGTGTTAAAGACTGCGGTGGAGCTCCGTATGCCACGGCAAACTGGCTGACACTGACGGCGGCGGTGCACAAATGCTGCGCAGCTAGCGCCATTCGACAGCCGGTTCCTAGTGTGTCCGCTGTGCCGTGCGTGTTATCATTGCTTGTACAGCCCTCTCGCAGTTTCCGGAGCAAGTATGGTGGGTCTGACACACCGGTGTCAATGTGTTCTTTTTTCCATTTCCAGGAGTGTATATGTAAAAGTTGCAACCTACTATTATTACTGTTTTTATACTTTGTTTTGTTTCCATGTGATGATTTTTCCATTGTGTGTACCAAATTGTATTCCTCTCTAGATATTGTGCTGTTTCTATCACTGTAGAATACTCTCAAAGGATGAATAAATATTGTTATCGATATTATTCTTATTATTCCACTCTAAAATAAAAAAACAAAACACCACGAAGGAGGCGTAGCACACTGAACAGAAAGTTGTCGAGGTCCATGTACATGACACTTATTCGACCCCTGATGCCGTACGCAGCCCGTTGTCTGGGGATACGCTGCGCCCACACGCCTGCGCCCTCTGCACATCACACAAAACAAAGCTCTCAAAATCATAGGCAATGCTCCACGATACACACGCATCGTGGATCTTCATTGGGAATACCGACTTCAGACTCTCACGGAGGTAATCCACAAAATCGCCACAAGACTGTACAGAAACTCCAGACATTCGCAGAACCCGTTCATTTTGAATCTGGGGAACAACGACCACAACCATAGATGGAAACATAAAAGACCAAAAGACATACTTGTACAGACCTAACATCTATGGCAAAGTACGCGCAAACACAACGGTACAGGTGAGCCCCTGTTACTCAGACGCCATTACTGGATATCCAGCTGGAACACACTGCCGAATAACTGGCACCACGTAGGGAAGCCGTACCGTACACTGCATGCAGACAAGCTCCACACATCCCCCACACAATGAGATGATCTATGGCCGATCTCCCACTACTATATAACGATCCTGATTGTTCCAGGAATGCAGCGGCTGCAGCAAACCAGGATACGTCGCCATCGCCTGCCACGGTAATGGTGCATGATACCCACACTAACAAACCCAACCTTGCATGAACTATCGCAGCTAGTAACCCACTACTGCTCTTACTGCCCACCCCACTGTCGCAGAGGTTTTTTTACCACGGCACCAGCCTTAGCACTTTTTTCCATCTGCTCTTCAAATCTCTACCCTCACTCGCGCTTCGTCCACTATCTGTCACCTGATGGACCGTGTTAATGCGTAGTCTTACCCAGACGCATCACAGCCCAGCATCCTGTGATCCACTTACTAGATAACTAACATGTTTATGGAGGTGACAGTAGAACATTTGGTTTGGTCACCACGTTGGTGCGGGCGTGGAGGGCCCCATCTCTAAAACAAAACAAAAAAAAATGAAGGAATTATCCCAATGGGATGCAAACACGTGGATGTGTTGTACAACTGCAGAGAAACAAATTATCACGATTAATAACGCGTTGATCCACCTTTGACGATCTAACGTGCCAGTTGGACAGACTTTGGCACAACATCCCTTACAAGATATCAAGCAACTCTATGAATCAATGCCAAGCCGAATAACTGCGCGTATAAGAACCAGAGGTAGACCAACGCTTTACTGACTTGCTCAAATTGTGAAGCTCCTTCTCTTGAAAAGACCATGAAATTATTCGGAAATTGTAATAATTTGTTCGGCTGTACATATACGTCATACCTACTAATTTCCGTCCCGTTCGGATACTTGTTTAGAGGTGAGTCGTTTTTTTTTTCTTAGAGTGTCGGATTATTCATGTTCTTGCTTGGGTCACGTAACAACTTAAATCCCCGTTCCTTCTTTCTTGTTTCCTATTTTCAAGGTCCCCGGAGTAGACAACATTCCATTGGAACTACTGACGGCCTCGGGAGAGCCAGTCCTGACAAAACTCTACCATCTGGTGAGCCAGATGTATGAAACAGGCGAAATACCCTCAGACTTCAAGAAGAATATAATAATTCCAATCCCAAAGAAAGCAGGTGTTGACAGATGTGAAAATTACCGAACTATCAGTTTAATAAGTCACAGCTGCAAAATACCAACACGAATTCTTTACAGACGAATGGAAAAACTAGTAGAAGCCGACCTCGGGGAAGATCAGGTTGGATTCCGTCGAAATATTGGAACACGTGAGGCAATACTGACCCTACGACTTATATTAGAAGCTAGATTAAGGAAGGCAAACCTACGTTTCTAGCATTTGTAGACTTAGAGAAAGCTTTTGACAATGTTGACTGGAATACTCTTTCAAATTCTGAAGGTGGCAGGGGTAAAATACAGGGAGCGAAAGGCTACTTACAATTGTTATTCAATCTGTATATTGAGCAAGCAGTAAAGTAAAGAAAAATTCGGAGTAGGTATTCAAATCCATGGAGAAGAAATAAAAACTTTGAGGTTTGCCGATGACATCGTAATTCTGTCAGAGACCGCAAAGGACTTGGAAGAGCAGCTGAACGGAATGGATAGTGCCTTGGAAGGATGGTATAAGATGAACATCAACAAAAGCAAAACGAGGATAATGGAATGTAGTCGAATTAAGTCGAATGATGTTGAGGGTATTAGATTAGGAAATGAGACACTTAAAGTAATAAAGGAGTTTTGCTATTTGGGGAGCAAAATTACTGATGATGGTCGAAGAAGAGGGGATATAAACTGTAGACTGGCAATGGGAAGGAAAGCGTTTCTGAAGAAGAGAAATTTGTTAACATCGAGTAATGATTTAAGAGTTAGGAATTCGTTTCTGAAAGTATTTGTATCGAGTGTAGCCATGTATGGAAGTCAAACATGAACGATAAATAGTTTAGATAAGAAGAGAATAGAAGCTTTCGAAATGTGGTGCTACAGAAGAATGCTGAAAATTAGATGGGTAGATCACATAACTAATGAGGAGGTGTTGAATAGGATTGGGGAGGAGTGAAGTTTGTGGCACAGCTTGACTAGTAGAAGGGACCGGTTGGTAGGACATGTTCTGAGGCATCAAGGGATCACCAATTTAGTATTGGAGGGCAGCGTGGAGGGTAAAAACCGTAGAGGGAGACCAAGAGATGAATACACTAAGCAGATTCAGAAGGATGTAAGTTGCAGTAGGTACTGGGAGACGAAGAAGCTTGAACATGATAGAGTAGCATGGAGAGCTGCATCAAACCAGTCTCAGGACTGAAGACCACAACAACAACAACATTTTCTGGTATTCCTTCGTCTTCTCCCCATGTTGGCCTTGCCTTGCTTTTGCCCGTTTTCTTCCCGATTTCTTATTTCTTCTGCCTTCTAAATTTAATATTTTATTACTGTAATGGTTTTCGCCTGTTGTTTCCGAGTCTTTCATGTTATTTCTTTCTATTTATTTATTTTTTTACTTCTGCAACCCTTGCTATTCTTGATTTATTTTTCTAGAAATGCAAAATGATTTCTTTCGTTAGTCTGTTCTCATTCCTTCGGTAGAGGTGTCCAAAGAATATTAGTCTTAACTTTGGCATTACATCTTTTATTTTCTGTTTATTATGGTAGCTGTCCTTATTAGTTCTCACTTTTCAGCCAGCTGTAGTTTGTAGTAAACCTTTCGTTATTCTAGTAATCGGTCTTTCTACTATTTCTATTCTGTTCAGCCAATAGTTCATTGTTTATAATAATAATAATAATAATAATAATAATAACGTCAGGCATAAACACATAACGAAGGTTTCTTGATTCACCGACAGATGGGGCACATAGGTTTGGTTAAATAACGAAAATAACGGTAAGAAGGACATCTGGCCACAAAGTTAAAAAAAAAAAACTAAACTGCTAAATCATGAAATAAAAAGCGATTCCCGTCCCCACGAAACAGCTCTGTGAAGAAGAACGATGCACGAGAGTAGTTATCACGACGTCTTTCCCTCCTTTCTCGTGCAGAGGTCTCACCAACTAACATGCCAGGGCAGCTCACTCTGAAATCTGCAACGGTTTCAAACAAAATGCTGATTCTACGACACAGGCAACGCTCGTCTGCATTCATTTGCCTCCGTTGCAGCGTTCTTTAATTTTGTGGTGGGGTTGCGTGTTTGGGAGGAGGGGACGAAGTCGGCAGGAGCGGGAGAATAGCGACCAGACGCGCGCCTCATTAATTTCGCTCTCTCCCCTTCAGTTACAGCTACGATCCTCTCAGAAGTTATGGAGGAAGCAGACACTGGAGTAATGACTGGATTGTTTAAGAGCTCGTCTCACGTTCAGTTACCTCTCGCTGGCAGGCTTTCGTTCTATCGTCAGCTGCCAACCAGCAGAAAGTTATGCCGCATTTCTCTCTCAGCGTCAGAGTAACTCTCGCATTCGGATTTTCCGTACACTGACGTTTTTGTAGCACAGCTACTGTAGTTCGAAGATTTTCTTTAAGATTAGCACAGAATGTTCACTGCGTTGTACAGTCCCTCTTACTTCTCCTGACCGCAATCGCAATAACTCCCATTTAATCATAAGCGTGTCCGTCTGTACAATGGCGAAAGTATGGTCGAAAAAGGTCACGATTAAGAACGTGTTACTGAGACTGCGTTTAGTCTAGAAGAAGGTAAAATAATTATATATCACGCTTGCCAATTACTTTAATCCATAGAATGCAATTTTTTTCCAAATATTCACGGAAACTTAAAAAAAATCTACTCGTATATTCTTCATTCTTCATACTGATTTTCGAGATGTTTTGTTTAACGGCTTACTTGACTCATTTATTTCTTTCGAGAACTGTTATCAACGTTTATTTCGAAATCTTAGTGGAGAATTTTTCTGTTCAGCGCGACAGAGATTGTTTCGGGATGTTAACAGCAGCTGGAGGTCGATAGCATTATGCAGTTTGTTTTACTTCTCTTTCTCGGCTTCAGACAATTTCAGATGAACCTTGACTACAACAGAATCAAATATGCATGACACTGGTTTGTCAATATACACTGAAGCGCCAAAGGAACTAGTATAGGCATGCATATTCAAATACAAAGATACGTAAACAGCCAGAATACTGCGCTGCGGTCGGCAACGCCCATATAAGACAACTGTCTGGCACAGTTGTTAGATCGGTTACTGCTACTACAATGGCAGATTATTTGGAAATTTGTGGTAAGTTTATATGGGACCAAACAGGTCATCGCTTCGTAGACGTACACACTACTTAATCTAACTTAAACTAACTTACGCGACGGACAACACACTCCCATGCCCGAGAGAGGACCCGAACCTCCAACGGGAGGGAGCCGTGCAGACTGTAGCAAGGCGCCTCAGAGCACGCGGCTAACAGGTTATCAAGATTTAAGTGGTGTTACGGTCGGACCACGAGCGATGGGAGACAGCATCTCCGAGGTAGCGATGAAGTGGGGATTTTCCCGTACGACCATTTCACGAGTTTACTACGAATATCAGGAATCCGGTAAAACATCAAATCCCCGGCATCGCTGCCGCCGGAAAAAGATCCTGCAAGAACGGGACCAGCAACGACTGAAGAGAACCGTTCAACGCGACAGAAACGCAAGTTCCGCAAACTGCTGCAGATTTCAATGCTGGACCATCAGTGTCAGCGTGCGAAACATCCAAAGAAACATCAAGGTCTGCAGCTACAGCTACATCTACATAGGTAATCTGCAAATCACATTTAAGTGCCTGGCAGAGGGTTCATCTAACCACCTTCACAATTCTCTATTATTCCAATCTCGTGTAGCGAACAGAAAAAAAAACGAATACTTATATCTTCCCGTGTGAGCTCTGATTTCTCTTATTTTATTATGGCCATCGTTTCCCCCTATGTAGGTGAGAGTCAACAAACTATTTGCGCACTTGGAGGACAAAATTGCTGAGAAGAGTCCGCCATAACTAAAAAGGCCTTTGTTTTAATGATGTTCACCCCAAATCCTGTATCATTTCAGTGACACTCTATCCCCTACTTTGCGATAATACAAAAAGCGCTGCCCTTCTTTGAACTCTGTCGATGTACCCTGTCGGTCCTATCTGGTAAGGATGGCACACCGCGCGCCGGCCGCTGTGGCCGAGCGGTTCTAGAAGTTTCAGTCCGTAACCACGCGGCTGCTACAGTCCCAGGTTCGAATCCTCCCTCGGGCATAGATGTGTGTGCTGTCCTTGGGTTAGTTAGGTTTAAGTAGTTGTAACTGTAAGGGACCCATAGTGCTTAGAGCCATTTTTGCACACCTCACAGCAGTGTTCTAAAAGAGGACAGGCCAGCATAGTGTAGGCAGTCTCTTTAGTAGATCTGTCACATTTTCTAAGTGACCTGCCAATAAAACGCAGTCTTTGGTTAGCCTTCCCCACAACATTTTCCGTATGTTCTTTCACATCATAGCTATGGGCTTTTCTAGCCGAAGGCCCACTCGCGTACCCTTGATGGCTACGCAAAATATAGCTTTACGCCTCGCCTGGGCCCATCAAGACCGACAGTGGACTCTTGAGGACTGGAAACATCTTGCCTGGTCGGGCGAGTCTTGTTTCAAATTGCACCGAGCGGATAGACGCGTTCGGGTATGGAGACAACCTCATGAATCCATGGACCCTGCATGTCAACATGGGACTGTTCAAGCTGGTGGAGGGACTGTAATGGTGTGGGGCGTGTGCAGTTGGAGTGATATGGGACCCCTGATACGTCTAGATACGACTCTGACAGCTGACACGTACTGAAGCATCCTGCCTGATCATCTGCATCCGTTCATGTCCTCTTTGCGTTCCGACGGACATTTGGAATTCCAGCAGGAGACTGCGACACCCCACACGTCCAGAATTGCTGCAGAGTGGCTCCAGAAACACGCTTCTGAGTTTAAATACTTCCGCAGGCCACCTGACTCCCCAGACATGAATTTTATTGATCATATCTAGGATGCCTTGCAACGTGCTGTTCAGAAGAGATCCCCACTCCCCAGTATTCTTACGGATTTATTGACAGCCCTGCAGGATCCATGGTGTCAATTCTCTCCAACTCCTTCAGACACGTCGTGTAGCGACACTTCTGCTTGCTCGGGCGACGTTGGCGGGGGGAGGGGGGGGGGGGTGATGTGGGTGTACCAGTTTCTTTGGCTCTTCGGTGTTATACACTTGTGAGCTGTGTTAAAGCGAGAAACATATAACCTTGACCTACAATCGATCATTATGGTGCAATGGTTGTGCACAACAATAACCAGCTCTGTGTTAAAAATTTTACAACTACGGTTTGGGTGTGTGTGTGTGTATGTGTGTGTGAGTGTATGTGTGTGTGTGTGTGTGAGAGAGAGAGAGAGAGAGAGAGAGAGAGAGAGAGAGAGAGAGAGAGAAAATCAGATATGAAGTTGGTGTTGAGGACTTCATTCTGAAGACTGTTTTGTTGCAGCTCTACGATCTAATCCATCCTGGACAAACCTCTTCGCTCCCCAAGACGACTTCTTGTTCTCTGCGTTTATGTAAAGATTTCATGCTCTCGATACATGCGAGCAGCCAATGTAGATATGTTCATGCGAATAGCGTGATATCCCAGACGAATACCTGCCAGTTTTAACGTTTGTTGGTTGGTTGTCTGGTTGGTCCGTAGATTACAGCGGCAGAACTGCAAGGTTATCAGTCCTTTCTTCCTTAGTCACACAGAGCTCCGAATAAAACCACACCACAAAAGAATCCTATCGCCTGAAATCCGGGGAAGGAACAAAATGCGTAGAGCTATGTGTGTAACCACACTGACGCAGAATACTAAAGTATTAAGCCAAAACTGAAAACATTAATTAAAAGGAAAAAACGCTAGGAGGTGTTAAAACAATTCATCAAACCGCCTTGGCTGGTGATCGCAAGAATGAAAATCTATGAGCCAGCCACACTGCAACACACTAAAATGTCCAGCCTAAAAGCACCTGGCAAGATAAACGCGGATAGTGAAAAGACGAACACCAAGCGAACAGACAGAGAGAGCGAGGAAGAGTTAAAATGCAGGTAGGGAGAGGGCCTGAAAGATGAGGCTGAGGCACCCCGCTTAAACAGAATGATAAAGAACCCCTTCACAGATAAAACCCTCGCGGCTGGCAGATTATCAAGATTTAAGTGGTGTTATAGTCGGCGTACAAGCGATGGGACGCAGTATCTCCGAGATAGCTATGAAGTGGGGATTTTCCCGTACGACCATTTCAGGAGTGTACCATGAATATCAGGAATCTGGCAAAACATCAAATCCCCGGCATCGCTGCGGCCGGAAAAAGACCCTGCAAGAACGGGACCAGCAACAACTGGAGAGAATCGTTCGACGTGACAGAAATGCAAGTTCCGCAAACTGCTGCATATTTGAATGCTGGGCCATCAACCAGTGTCAGCGTGTGAAACATCCAAAGAAACATTTACATCTACATCTACATCTACATGGATACTCTGCAAATCTCATTTAAGTGCCAGGCAGAGGGTTCATCGAACCATCTTCACAACAATTCTCAATTATTCCAATCTCGAACATCGCTTGGGAAAAACGAACATCAACAACTTTTCGTGCGAGCTCTGATTTCCCTTATTTAACTATGATTATCGTTTGTCCTTCTGTAGGTGGCGGTCAAAAAAAACATTTTCGTATTCGGAGGAGAAAGTGGGTGATTGAAATTTCGTGAGAAAACTCCGCCGCGACGAAAAACGCCTTTGTTTTAATCATGTCCACCCCAAATCTTTTATCATGTCAGTGACACTGTCTCCCATATTTTGCCATAACAGAAAACGTGCTGCTCTTCTTTGAACTTTCTCGATCTCCTGTGTTAATCCTATCTGGTAAGGACCCAGATCGCGCAGCTGTACAGGAACAGAGGACGGACAAACGTAATAGGTCTGCTGCATTTTCTAAGTGTTGTGCCAAAAAAATGCTGTCTTTGGTTCGTCTTTCCCACAACATTTACTATGTGTTCCTTCCAATTTAAGTTGTCGTAACTGAAACTCCCGGGTATTTAGTTGAATTTACGGCCTTTAGATTTGATTGATTTATCGAGTAACCTAAGTTTAACGGATTCCTTTTAGCGCTCACGCGCACTATCTCATTATTTAGGTTCAATTGCCAATTTTCGCATTATACGGATATCTTTTCTAAATCATTTTGCAATTGGTTTTGATTTCCTGATGACTTTACTAGACGATAAACGACTGCATCATCTGCAAACAACCTTAGACGGCTGCTCAGGTTGCCTCCTCAATCGTCTGCACACAAAAGGAACAGCAGAGCGCCTATAGCACTTCCTTGGGAAACGCCAGAAATCGCTTCTGTTTCACTCGATGACTTTCCGTCAGTTAGTACAAACTGTGACCTCTCTGAAAGAAAATCACGAATCCAGTCATATAACTGAGACCATATTCCATAAGAACGCAATTTCACTACAAGCCGCTTGTGTGGTACAGTGTCAGAAGTCTTCTGGAAACGTAGAAACACGGAATCAATTTGAAATGCCTTGGAAACAGCACTCAACACGTCGTATAAGTAAAGCGCTAGTTGTGTTTCACAGGAACGATGTTTCCTAAATCCGTTTTGACTGTGTGTCAATAGAGCGTTCTCTTCGAGGTAATTCATAATGTTCGAACACAATATATGTTTCAAAATTCTGCTGCATATCGACGTTAACGATATTGGCCTGTAATTAAGTCGATTACTCCTACTACCGTTCTTGAGAACTCATGTGACTTGTGCAACTTTCCAGTCATAGGGTACGGCTCATTCATCGAGATAGCGCCTGTATATGATTATTAAGTATGGAGCGCCTATATATGATTATTAAGTATGGAGCTATTGTATCAGCATATTTTCAGAGGAACCTAATTGGTATAAAGTCTGGCCGGGAAGAGGCTTTTTTTAAGTGATTTAATTTGCTTCACTACTCCGAGGATATCTACATCTGTTATTCGTGTTGGCAGCTGTTCTTGATTCGAATTCTGCAGTATTTACTCCGTCTTACTTGGTGAAAGGATTCCGAAAGACTGTGTATAGTAACTGTGCTTTGGCTGGATGTTCTGCCAGGTTTCAAGACAAAGTTTCGTTGCGGAAACTGTTATAAGCATCTCGCATTGAAGTATGTGCTAAATTCCGAGCTTGTGTAAAAGATCGCCGACCTTGGAGGTTTCGCGTCCGTTTAAATTTGGCATGCTTTTCTCGTTGTTTCTGCAACAGTGTTCTGACCCGTTTTGTGTGTCAAAGGGATCAGCTCCATCGCTTGTTAATTTATTTGGTATAAGTGTCTCAGTTGCTCTCGATACTATTTATTTGAATTCAAGCCACATCTGGTCTACACTTAACATTGTTAATTTGGAAGGACTGGAGATTGTCTCTCAGGAAGGCGTCAAGTAATTTTTTATCTGCTTTTCTTGAATAGGTATATTTTTCGTTTATTTTTGGAGGGTTTGAAGGTTACCATATTCAATTTCGCTACGACAACCCTGTGCTAACTATTGCTTGCATCAGTTTCGATGCTTGTTATTAGTTCAGGATTATTTCTTGCCAAGAGGTGAAGTATGTTTTCACAACCGTTTACTATTCGCGTGGTCTCATGAAGTAACTGCTATAAATAATTTTTAGAGAATGCGTTTAGCTCAATTTCGGGTGACGTTTCATACGTACCTCTGGATTTAAACATGTATTTTCGCGAACACGAATTAAACACCAATTGTGTCATTTGAGTTGGATGGTCAGAAAAGCATCAAATTATTATTTTATCCCAGTTGCGAAGAATGACCTCTGCCCACACTAGCTCACAGGGAATATCAATTCAATTTCGCCACAAGATAAACTACTTAAAACAGCAAGAAACACGCCACTGCCAACCGAGTTTAGCCTATCCTTTCTGAAGACTGTTAGGTGCTTCGTAAAAATTTCGGCTCAATTTATCTCCGACTGTAGCCAGCTTTCAGTGCCTACAGCAATTTGAGCATCAGTGCTTTCTATTGGCGTTTGGAAGTCTGGTTACCTTCCCAACACAGCTACGACAATTTACAACTGTTACACAGATGGTTCCTGGATCGAAGTTCTACTTGTGTTGGACCTGTAACCTTTGAGACTGAAGCCTAAATCTTCGATATAATGGCTCTTGAAACAGGAAACAGTTCGGCTTCCTTTCATACGGGAGTACCCACCATATGAAGAGCAGCAGTTTCGCCGCGTTGGAATGCATTCAACTCCGACATAATGCACTCACAACTACACTCCTTAATTTATGAGCATAATCTAAGGATAACTGCAGAATGTGGTGCCACAGAAAGTGGCACTACACAAAACTGGCGCTAATAGCATAGGCACATAAGGAACACACACGACACAGCACATAGGGAACACACACGACACAGTCCATGGTATTGGCGATAAGTTGCGAAAACCGTTCCGAAACACATGTGCTACAAAACGCCACTGTTTCCTGCGCATGTACCCCGACATCAGTGTGGAATATGATCACCATGCACACAGGCTGCACAACGGGTTGACATACTCTGGATCAGGTGGTCGAGCAGCTGCTGGGGTATAGCCTCCCATTCTTGCATCAGTGCCTGTCGGAGCTCCTAAGGTGTTGTTGAGGTTTGAAGACGTGCAGCTATACGTCGACCGAGAGCATCCCAGACGTGCTCGATGGGGTTTAAGTCTGGAGAACAGCAGGCTACTCCAGTCGTCTGATATCTCCTATTTCAAGATACTCCACCACGATGGCAGCTCGGTGGGGCTGTGCGTTATCATCCATAAGGAGGAAGGTGGGACCCACTGCACCCCTGAAAAGGCGGACATACTGCTGCAAAATGACGTCCCGATACACCTGACTTGTTACCGTTCCTCTGCCAAAGACATGCAGGGGTGTACGTGCATCGATCATAATCCCACCCCACACCATCAAACCACGACATCCATACAAGTCTCTTCCAAGGACATTAAGGGGTTGGTATCTGGTTCCTGGTTCACGCCAGATGAAAACCCTGACAGAATCAGTGTTCTGACTATTACTGGACTCGTCCGTGAACATAACCTGGGACCACTGTTCCAATGACTATGTACTGTGTTCTTGACACCAGGCTTTACGGGCTCTCCTGTGACCAGGGGTCAGTGGAATGCACCTTGCAGGTGTCCGGGCGAATAAACCATGTCTGTTCAGTCGTCTGTAGACTGTTTGTCTGGAGACAACTGTTTCAGTGTCTGCGGTAAGGTCCTGAGCAAGGCTACCTGCAGTACTCCGTGGCCGTCTGTGGGCACTGATGGTGAGATATCGGTCTTCTTGTGGTGTAGTACACTGTGGACGCCCCGTATTGTAGCGCCTGGACACTCCTGTCTGCTGGAATCGTTGCCATAATCTTGAGATCACACTTTGTGGCACACGGAGGCCTCTTGGTACGACCTGCTGTGCGTGACCAGCCTCCAGTCGCCCAAGTATTCTACCGCTCATAACGTCATCAATATGTGTTCTTTGAGCCATTTTGGACACACAGTCACCATTAGCACGTCTGAAAACGTCTGCACACTTACTCGCTGCACCGTACTCTGACATGCACCAACACTCCTTTGCGTATGTGGATTGCTGACAGCGCCACCGTGCACTACATGGTCATACCCCGAGTTGATTTAAACCCGCAAACCGCCCACCAGAGCGTTGTTTCAACATGTATCAGCGTTATCCTTAATTTATGAGCATGAGTATACATGGAGCACTGTCTGACAACGATTGACACTGGCAAACTAGTGAGGACATTCTACAGGTGCCGTTGGTTGTGAGACACCACAGTGCGACCTCCAGACTTGGCTAGCAGCTACCGTTGTGTACAGGCATGCATGTCTGCAAGTGCTTCCACGTTTTTGTACAACCGCTGTATTTGGACTGTGGCGTGGCTGTACCTACTCAAATGAAGAAGTTAGTTCCCACTACCGCCGGTTTACTCTTTGGTTTGCTGAGTAGCAGCGTATCGTGGACGGCAGTACACCGTACCTTTGCATTTTCCGTTTGAAACCTGCGTCTGTAAACAATGCAAGCGGTGAGAAAGCGTTGCTGCCGTACAAAGGCGGTCCCGTTTAGGCTCGGTGTGCGCACCTACGTCACGCATTCTCCGGCGGCTAATGAGCTTCCTGTAGCGTTCTGAGTGCTCTGTTGCGGACGTCACAGCCTGTGTGAAGTTAGTGAGTTATTTAGTGAATTTTTATTCCACTTGTTTCGAGTTGCATCGCCGATGGTGGTGGTAAGCGGCGTATTCTGCATAAGCAAGAGAGAGACATACACTCCTGGAAATTGAAATAAGAACACGGTGAATTCATTGTCCCAGGAAGGGAAAACTTCATTGACACATTCCTAGGGTCAGATACATCACATGATCAAACTGACAGAACCACAGGCACATAGACACAGGCAACAGAGCATGCACAATGTCAGCACTAGTACAGTGTATATCCACCTTTCGCAACAATGCAGGCTGCTATTCTCCCATGGAGACGATCGTAGAGATGCTGGATGTAGTCCTGTGGAACGGCTTGCCATGCCATTTCCACCTGGCGCCTCAGTTGGACCAGCGTTCGTGCTGGACGTGCAGACCGCGTGAGACGACGCTTCATCCAGTCCCAAACATGCTCAATGGGGGACAGATCCGGAGATCTTGCTGGCCAGGGTAGTTGACTTACACATTCTAGAGCACGTTGGGTGGCACGGGATACATGCGAACGTGCATTGTCCTGTTGGAACAGCAAGTTCCCTTGCCGGTCTAGGAATGGTAGAACGATGGGTTCGATGACGGTTTGGATGTACCGTGCACTATTCAGTGTCCCCTCGACGATCACCAGAGGTGTACGCCCAGTGTAGGAGATCGCTCCCCACACCATGATGCCGGGTGATGGCCCTGTGTGCCTCGGTCGTATGCAGTCCTGATTGTGGCGCTCACCTGCACGGCGCCAAACACGCATACGACCATCATTGGCACCAAGGCAGAAGCGAATCTCATCGCTGAAGACGACACGTCTCCATTCGTCCCTCCATTCACGCCCGTCGCGACACCACTGGAAGCGGGCTGCACGATTTGGGGCGTGAGTGGAAGACGGCCTAACGGTGTGCGGGACCGTAGCCCAGCTTCATGGAGACGGTTGCGAATGGTCCTCGCCGATACCCCAGGAGCAACAGTGTCCCTAATTTGCTGGGAAGTGGCGGTGCGGTCCCCTACGGCACTGCGTAGGATCCTACGGTCTTGGCGTGCATCCCTGCGTCGCTGCAGTCCGGTCCCAGGTCGACGGGCACGTGCACCTTCCGCCGACCACTGGCGACAACATCGATGTACTGTGGAGCAATTCGGCGGTACGTCCACCCGGCCTCCCGCATGCCCACTATACGCCCTCGCTCAAAGTCCGTCAACTGCACATACGGTTCACGTCCACGCTGTCGCGGCATGCTACCAGTGTTAAAGACTGCGATGGAGCTCCGTATGCCACGGCAAACTGGCTGACACTGACGGCGGCGGTGCACAAATGCTGCGCAGCTAGCGCCATTCGACGGCCAACACCGCGGTTCCTGGTGTGTCCGCTGTGCCGTGCGTGTGATATTTGCTTGTACAGCCTTCTCGCAGTGTCCGGAGCAAGTATGGTGGGTCTGACACACCGGTGTCAATGTGTTCTTTTTTCCATTTCCAGGAGTGTAGTTCACAGAACGCGCGATTTCTTCAAAGTATGGTTATCCGCGTATCGCAACTGTCTCCTGCATACGGGAACAACACAACTGCCGTTCATGCCTCCATGTGCGTGAACCGCCATCTTTCGTGGATCGGACTGTACAGGGTGGTTCTAAAGTCACTATACATTTCAGTGATATTGTTTCTTGCTGGTACTACGACAGAATGCTAACCAAAGAACAACGAATCGCTGTTGCTTCTGCTCGTCTTCGTGGAATGACGTATGAAGAGGTGCGTGCAGACTTTACCCGTCGATTCAGGAAACCAGGCCCCAACAGGCTTGCTATCAAGACACTTGTCAATAAATTCCAGTGTACTGGTAGTGTCGCAGATGTAGAACGTCCAGGGAGGCCGGCCATAACACCAGACACCGTGGAAAGTCTGCAGGATGCGATCCCACGTAGCCCTTCCGCATCTACCAGGTGACTTAGTGGCGAGCTTGGTATTTCTCAAACCACTGTATGGAGAGTTACAAGCTGCACAAACGTGAGTACCATACCCAGGTCGCACATAAGCTTGAAGAGGGGGATTACGCAGCCAGACAAGTTTTGTGTCATACAAGCTGTGGAAAATGGACGCAAAATGTCTTGTTCAGTGATGAAGCTACATTTCGTACCTGTGGACATGTGAACAGACACAACTACAGAACCTGGGCAGACGAACAACCAAGTGTGCTGCTGGAGTGGCAACAGGACACAGACAAAGTGAACGTGTGGTTGTGGATAACGAAGTCAACAGTGTATGGGCCCTTCTTATTCGCAGAACAAACCGTTACTTGAACCACATACCTAGATGCGAAGGGCTTATTTCAATAGTGGTACAAGTTCATTTTTGTTCCTTATGGGATACAGAGTCCTGAAAAATCTGTAGTTGAGATACCAGAAATATCCAAGTATATGGCTTCTTGCTGGAGATGAACCTTTCTTTGTGTTTGTTTGGATCATTAATTACAGAAGCATTATAGGCAGAAAACTGGAGGTAATGGACTTGTACCTCTATTGAAATAAGCCCTTCATATGTTGGAACTGTTTTTGGAGTTGATATCTGATGGGATTATGGCTACTGTTGTTTTTCAATGGGATGGTGCACCACCCCACTTTGCCCCCGTTGTTCCGGATTTTCTGACTCGAGCATTTCCCGGTAGATGGATTGGTCGTACCTCTCCACGGATGTGGGCACCCCGCTCTCTTGACTTCACAGCCTTAGACTTCTTTGCATGGGGGTTTATCAAGTCTAAGGTATACGAGGTGAGGATCGGCAGCACTGAGCTCTTAGCACAGCATATTCGAGCCGCAGCTGCTACGATTACAGCAGATAAGCTTGGGCAGGTTTTTCGGTCTACAGTGGAGCGCTGGGTAGTGTGCCTAGACATGCGAGGTGATCACATTGAAATGTTCTGAAATTACGTCCTATTGTAACATAAGTTCCAGAGCCATTGCATATCTGTTACTAAAATTGTGCCGGCCGCTGTGGCCGAGCGGTTCTAGGTGCTTCAGTCCGGAACCTCGCGACTGCTACGGTCGCAGGTTCGAATCCTGCCTCGGGCATGAATGTGTGTGATGTCCTTAGGTTAGTTAGGTTTAAGTAGTTCTAAGTTCTAGGGGACAGATGACCTCAGGTGTTAAGTCCCTTAGTGCTCAGAGCCATTTGAACCATTTGAATAAAATTGTTTAAGTACAAAATGTATAGTGACTTTAGAATCACCCTGTATCTGCGCCAGTTGCCTCCTGCGAGTTGTGTCGCTGTTTGCTTAGTTAGTTAGATTGTAAGTTACCTGCTTGTTTCATAGAACTTATTGACGGTAAACGTTACAGTGTGGATTGTTAGTTACTTGCTTGTTTCATAGATCTTATGGATGGTAAACGTTACAGTGTGGAATGTTAGTTACTTGATGTTTCATAGATCTTATTGCCGGTAAACGTTACAAATGGTTCAAATGGCTCTGAGCATTATGGGACTTAACTTCTGAGGTCATCAGTCCCCAAGAACTTAGAACTACTTAAATCTAACTAACCTAAGGATATCACATACATTCATGCCCGAGGCAGGATTCGAACCAGCGACCGTACCGGTCGTGCGGCTCCAGACTGTAGCATCTAGAACCGCTCGGCCACGCCGGCCGGCTGGTAAGCGTTACAGTGTGGATAGGAGTAACTGTAGAATAGCTGCCCAAGTCGTCTGTTGGTGATGTGATTGCTAAGTAGAAAAGTAAAGGAACAACCGCAGCTAGACAAGGGCCAGACAGATTTCACGTGCTGAACAAGGGAACCTCGAAGATTGCGGAGAGTAGTTCTCAAAAATTGAACGAAATGAACGGTGGGATCACCCGTGACTTCCGTTAAGCAGACCAACTAGCAAAATGACTGTGCGTAGGGACTTTTTAAAAAAAGGAGATAAGTTATGTAGCACCTCCTCATATCCCTGACGTCGATCTATTGTAGAATTTTAGAACATGTTTTTTGCTCGCGTATCATGTCGTTTTTGGAAACCCAGAATCTATACTGTAGGAATCAACATAGGTTCCGGAAACAGCGATCGTGTGAGACCCAACTCGCTTTATTTGTTCATGGGACCCTCAAAATATTAGATACAGGCTTCCAGGTAGATGCCATTTTCCTTGACTTCCGGAAGACGTTCGATACGGTTCCGCACTGTCGCCTGATAAACAAAGTAAGAGCCTACGGAATATCAGACCAGCTGTGCGGCTGGATCGAAGAGTTTTTAGCAAACAGAACACAGCGTGTTGTTATCAATGGAGAGACGTCTACAGACGTTAAAGTGACCTCTAGCGTGCCACAGGGGAGTGTTATGGGGCCATTGCTTTTCACAATATATATAAATGGCCTAGTAAATAGTGTCGGAAGTTCCATGCGGCTTTTCGCGGATGATGCTGTAGTATACAGAGAAGTTGCAGCATTAGAAAATTGTAGCGAAATGCAGCAAGAACTGCAGAGGATAGGCGCTTGGTGCTGGGAATGGCAACTGACCGTTAACAGAGACAAATGTAATGTATTGCGAATACATAGAAAGAAGGATCCTTTATTGTATGATTATATGATAGCGCAACAAACACTGGTAGCAGTTATTTCTGTAAAATATCTTGGAGTATGCGTGCGGAACGATTTGAAGTGGAATGATCATATAAAATTAATTGTTGGTAAGGCGGGTGCCAGGTTGAGATTCATTGGGAGAGTCCTTAGAAAATGTAGTCCATCAACAAAGGAGGTGGCTTACAAAACACTCGTTTGACCTATACATGAGTACTGCTCGTCAGTCTGGGATCCATACCAGATCGGGTTGACGGAGGAGATAGAGAAGATCAAAAGAAGAGCGGCGCGTTTCGTCACAGGGTTATTTGGTAACCATGATAGCGTTACGGAGATGTTTAGCAAACTCAAGTGGCAGACTCTGCAAGAGAGCCGCTGTACATCGCGGTGTAGCTTGCTGTCCAGGTTTCGAGAGGGTGCGTTTCTGGATGAGGTATCGAGTATATTGCTTCCCCCTACTTATACCTCCCGAGGAGATCACGAATGTAAAATTAGAGAGATTCGAGCGCGCAAGGAGGCTTTCTGGCAGAAAAGGGAGGTTAGTGACAGTGGCACGTAAAGTGCCCTCCGCCACACACCGTTGGGTGGCTTGCTGAGTATAAATGTAGATGTAGATGTAGAATCAACATTTTCCGGCAGTCAGTACTAAGCGAGATTTGACGTGACGTAAAGAGTGACGCAAATGGACAGTGTGTGACTGGGGACGAGTGACTTGGAATAATGAATCACGCCACGATCTGTGGCAATCCCATGGACAGATTTCGGTTTTGCGAATCCCTGAAGACCGCCAGCTGCCACCGTGTGCAGTGTCAACACTGGAATACGGAGGAGGCGGTGCTGCGGTATGCAGGTATTTCTGATGGTCAGTGGTGGTCCCCTTGTGTACTGCGTACAGCAGGTTAAGAGTTCGGGGATGATGATCGTTTGTATTATACTGACAGTGTCATAAAGCTGCATCAGCGTGGCAGTGGTTTGTGGACAATAACATTTCTGTATTAGATTGGCCTTCCCCTGAGTCCCGTCCTGAACCCAATGGATCACCAACTGGAGTGGGTCAGAATGTCAACTTTTTTCCAGGCCCCAGAGTCCAGCGTCACTACCTCCTCTAGTTCCTTCTCCGTTACAAAGATGTGTAAAGCACAACTTTTTTCTTTTTGTTTTCAAATAGTATCCTACATTTTTTTATTCGGTTGTTCACTTCCTCTCCTCAAGACATGTTCAATAACGCGCCATTCCGTAAACATGAAATCATAAAAACGTAACAGAAAATTGACTTTGTCTCCCCTGCACTGCCACATATTGCAGGTAACCGGAGTAACGTAAATCGTCCCCTTGCTGGACCCGACAGTAAAGCAGTTGAAGGTTTGTGTGAGTACAGTGTCACGAACGAAGAGAAATTGGAATTGCTATTCATATATCGGACCCCGACAAGAACAGTGACACAACTAAAAAGTGCAGTACTTGAGAAAAACAATTTAAAAAATTACATAAAACTTACATTGAAACAGCATAAGCTTACTTAAATTTCAAGTAAGTATTTTTGGCAATAAATTCCATTGCTGGTAAGGAGACGCCAGACCACACATGACATGTAGAATTCAGAAGAGGTCAGTGAGAGTAGCGATGATATGACCAAATACTAAATGATCTCAGCGTCAGCTCCACTGCACTCTCTGTAAAAGAATCTTAATACTAACTAAATTTAGTGGAAGGGGTAAAAGGCTTTCCTATTTTTAGTTAGCTGGTAAAATAACGTCGAAAAAGCAGTTAAGTTTACCACTGGAAATTTTATTCTACTGTCAAAATATTGTTTATAAATTGCACTACTGATAAAAGGAAATGTTTTAATACAGGATGGTAAAAACCAACTGCGTTCAACAAAAATGTAAACGAATATTCCCTGATTGGATTTCCAAGTTCTACAATGGAACCTATGCCATATCACATCTATAATCTAGGTTTAAATTAAGATTCACAAAAGAGCAAACTATCAAAATGGTCTACAGTGACCCTCAATTATCTTTAATTACTTATCTAACTTGTCGTAAATTACAGTGGCTGATGTGGCTTCTCAATAACTATATAACAGAAAAATCATCGCGTTTCAGATTTTTCTTCAAGTGGCAAATGTGAAAACCATGAGTTTTAATTTACGATCGACACTAGTATTACGCAAAAAGGGGGTGTAACTAATGTCTGACATAGTGCTGGAGGTAATTGACAACAGAATCATGGAGGACTGTCCATAAATCCGTAACAGTACGAGAGGGTGGAGATCTCTTCTGACCAGCACGTTGCAAGGCACCCCGATATGCACAACAATGTTCATGACTATGGAATTTGGTGGCCAGTAATATTGTTTAAACTCAGAAGAGTGTTCCTCGAGTCATTCTGTAGCAGTTCTTGACGTGTGGGGTATCGCAGTGTCCTGTTGAATTCCTCAGTTCCGTCGGAATGCACAGCCTTACGCGCTCAAAAATGCGGCATCGCGTGCATTCATTACCTTGTCGGTGTTTAGGCAGCGTCAGGGCAGCGGCGGGCAGCACAGCTCCGCTCACCTCGCCATCTCGGAAGCAACTCTCATCTCAACTTCTCTTTACTACATTTTACCGAAGTTGGTTTAAAAAAAAATTATCTAGCTGTGTTTTCATCTGACCAATCAGGGTCTCTATGTTAACCTTAAGCGCCGCCTACAAACATTCTGTCTGTCCAATGAGAAACGTTATACTTTTCGTGGTGGGCAATGTTTTTAAAGTTTCCAACGTAACAGAGACGCGAAAAAGTCTCACGATAAAACCTGCAGCTGGTGTGGTCCTTTTAGCGTTATCGTAAGATCTATACTGTTCTTCTGGAGGGCTCTATCTCTTAACATGGGCTGGGGGTGGTCCTAATGTAACAGACACGCAAAAAAGTCTCACGCTAAAACTTGCTGGTGGTAGTGGCCCTTTTTGTGTTATCGTAAGATCTATACTGCTTTTCTGGAGGGATCTAGCTTTTAACATGGGCTGGGGGGTGCTCCTTGACGTAACAGAGACGCGAAAAAGTCTCACGCTAAAACGTGCGGGCGGTGTGGTCTTAGCGGTAGGCTGGCGACGTGGGTATCCAGTCCGTCCCTTATCGTAGTGTCTTCTAGATTAACACGGTTCTGCTCTCGGCTTCTGTTCTCGTTTCTCCCCTCGGAACTGCGTCTGTTTCACGGTGGGAAGGTACGACATGCATTTAGCCATTCTTGTGTTAGTCTGTGGTATTCCATTTGCTCACTCGTTACTCGTATTACTTTGGTTAATTTAATGTCACGATTTATTCGGAGCTATGTGACATACTACTGGATTTGCTTATTATGTCAGGGTTTTCATGGAAGGTGTTGGATTTGCCTGACACCTTACAATTCCGTAAACATGAAATCATAAAAACGTAACAGAAAATTGACTTTGTCTCTCCTGCAATGACACATATTGCAGGTAACCGGGGTAACGTAAATCGTCCTCTTGCTGGACCTGACAGTAAACAATGGAAACACAAGGAAAATGTACATACGTCATTGAGCCAATCGTCCAGCCGTCTGCAGTTGAAGGTTTGTGTGAGTACAGTGTCACGAACGAAGAGAAATTGGAATTGCTATTCATATATCGGACCCCGACAAGAACAGTGACACAACTAAAAAGTGCAGTACTTGAGAAAAACAATTTAAAGAATTACATAAAACTTACATTGAAACAGCATAAGCTTACTTAAATTTCAAGTAAGTATTTTTGGCAATAAATTCCATTATAAGAAGGTTGTACAACATGGAAGAGTTCTGGAGACACCGGAAGGTTTCAGATTTATTATATAATGGTTGGACAAATATTTAGGAACCAGATTTTAAATTGTAAGACATTTCCAGGAGCAGATGTGGACTTTGATTATAATTTGCTGGTTATGAACTGTAGATTAAAACTGAAGAAACTGCAAAAAGGCAGGAATTTAAGGAGATGGGACTTGCATAAATTGAAAGAACCAGAGGATCTAGAGAGTTTCAGACTGAGCATTAGCGAACGTCTGACAAGAACAGGGAAAATGAATACAGTAGAAGAAGAATGGGTAGCTTTGAGAGATGAAGTATTGAAGACAGCAGAGGATCAAGTAGGTTAAAGAACGAAGGCCAGTTGAATTTAATCGATGAAAGGAGAAAATATAAAAATGCAATAAATGAAGCACGTGAAAGGAAACACACATGTCTAAAAAATGAGATCCACACGAAGTGCAAAACGACGAAGCAGCAATGGCTAGAGGACAAATGTAAGGGTCTATAAGCATATAACAGTAGGGATAAGATAGGTCCTGTATACAGGAGAATGAAAGAGACCTTTGGCGAAAAGAGGACCACCTGTACGAATATCAAGAGCTCAGATGGAAAACTAGTCCCTACCAAAGAAGGGAAAGCAGAGAGACGGAAGAAGTATATAGAGAGTCTATACAAGAGAGATGTACTCGAGGGTAATATTATTGACATGGAAGAGGACGCAGGTGAATATGAGAAGGGAGAAGTAATATTGCGTGAAGAATTTGACAAAGCACTGAAAGACTGAAGTCAAAACAAGGCCCCGGGAGTAGACAACATTCCGTTAGAGCTATTGATAGCCATGGGAGAACCAGCCATGACAAAACTCTTCCATCTGATGAGCAAAATGTATGAGGCAGGCTAGATATCCTCAGACTTCAAGAAGAATATAATGATACCAATTACAGAGAAAGCAGGTGCTGACAGATGCGAAAATTACCACACTATCAGTTTCATAAGTCACGGCTGCAAAATACTAACACGAATCCTTTACAGAAGAAGGGAAAAACTGGTAGAGGCCGACCTCGGGGAAGAGCAGTTTGGACCCCGGAGAAATTGAGGAACACGCGAGGCAATACTGACCCTACGACTTCTCACAGAAGACAGGTTAAGGAAAGGCCAACCTATGTGTATAGCATTTGAAGACTTAGAGAACGTTTTTGGCAGTGTTGACTGGAATAATCTCTTTCAAATTCTAAAAATGGCAGGGGTAAAATACTGGTTCAAATGACTCTGAGCACTGTGGGGCTTAACTTATGAGGTCATCAGTCCCCCAGAACTTAGAACCACTTAAACCTAATTAACCGAAGGACATCACACACATCCATGCTCGAGGCAGGATTCGAACCTGCGACCATAGCGGTAGCGTGGTTCCAGACTGTAGCCCCTAAGAACCCCTCGGCCATTCCGACCGGCTAAAATACTGGGAGCGGAAGGTTATTTACAGTTTGTACAGAAACCAGATGGCACTTAAGACAGTCGAGAGGCACGAAAGCTAAGCAGTGAAGGAGAAGGGGCTTGAGACAGGGTTGTAGCTTAACCCCGACGTTATTAAATCTGTATATTCAGCAATCAGTAAAGGAAACAAAACAAAAATTCGGAGTAGGTATTAAAAGCCATGGAGAAGAAATAAAAAGTTTGAGGTTTGCCGAGGACATTGTAATTCTGTCAGAGATAGCACTGAACTTCGAAGAACAGGTGAACGGATTGGACAGTGTCTTGGAAGTAGGATACAAGATGAACATCAACAAAAGCAAAACGAGGATAATGGAATGTAGTCGAATTAAATCAGGTGATGCTGAGGGAATTAGATTAGGAAATGAGACACTTAAAGTAGTAGATAATTGTTGCTGTTTGGGAACAAAATAACTGATGGTGGTCGATGTAGGGAGGACATAAAGTATAAACTGGCAATGGCAAGAAAATCATTTCTGAAGAAGAGAAATTTATTAAGATCGGGTATAGCTTTCAGTGCCAGGAAAGCATTTGTATGGAGTGTAGCGATGTATGGAAGTGAAACATAAACGATAAACAGTTTAGACAAGAAGAGAATAGAAGCTTTTCAGATGTGGTGCTACAGAAGAAAGCTGAAGATAAAATGGGTAGACCGTGTAACTAATGAAGAGGTTCTGAATACAACTGGGGAGAAGAGAAATTTGTGTTACAACTTGACTAGAAGAAGGGACACAATCTGAGACATCACGGAATTACCAATTTAGTATTGGAGGGAAGCGTGAAGGGTAAAAATCGTAGAGGGAGAGCAAGAGATGAATACAGCAACCAGATTCAGAAGGATATAGGTTGCAGTAGTTACCCGGAGATGAAGAGGCTTGCAGAGGATGGAGTAGCATGGAGAGCTTAATCAAACAAATATTTGGACTGAAGATCACAACAACAACAACAACAACATATTCTATCCACAGCAGCAACAACAACAATAACAACAATATATTCTATACGACAGTAATATGGAAATGTAGTTCTGTTCTCGTCGAATGGGAAGATCTTTGAGCTGTGTCACTTTTCTTGCTTTTCTAGAAACCTTTTTGTTTTTGTTATGACCGATCGGGTAATACTTTTGGCACTTTTGCACCTAAAAAATATATGTGTGTAGTACTTACTGCTTACTGTAATATAATAATATTCAAACCGACAGCAGGCAAAAACAATACTTAAGATTGAAGAAAAAATTAAAAATAAGTCGATATTGTGTTATTGAAAAATATATAATGCACAATTATAATTTATGGATAGCAATACAACTTAATAAGGAACATCAATTATGCATAATCTAAGGAAGGCAATTTCCGGACACACAGAATCAGAAATGGGCTTATAAAATGTAGGAATATTTTTCACCCAGAAAAAGGATTCAGTATGAACTTTATTTATAGCAGAAATTCCCATTTTGTTGTTGTACTCAGCACTGCAAAAAATTCCGTAGTACTGTATTAACTACGGAGTGTCCGAGCCGTTCTAGGTGCTACAGTTTGGAACCGCGCGACCGCTTCGGTCGCAGGATAGAATCCAGCCTCTGGCATGGATGTGTGTGATGTCCTTAGGTTAGTTAGGTTTAAGTAGTTCTAAGTTCTAGGGGACTGATGACCTCAGAAGTTAAGTCACATAGTGCTCAGAGCCATGTGTGTATTAACTACAGCTGTAATTGTCAAAATAGTGTCTGTTGCTTCAGACGTGCATGCATATAGGACATTGTAATGTAGAACACAAACACTGTATAAACACAAACACTGCAATAATCTATCATATTAAAAATTACGTTAATATTACCTTATACTGTACATGAAAAGTGCCAGAACTCAGAATACGCCGCTCTTCTTGAATGAACCATACGCGCCTGCCAGTAGCAAGGCCGAAGTGATGCCGCACTTGCTATGGCGAATCGTGAAGTAGGCGACGTCAAAACTGGCACGTCTGCCGTGAAGCGGACAAACTGAGAGACAGAGATTTGACGTTTCTCGTGCACGCGGGGGGCACTTCACCCGTATTTTTCTGTGACATAAACTGAAAACTGCCGTTTTTTCCCTTGCGTCACTTTTCTTACCGGGGTGTGATATGGAGAATTTAAGTGTGCCTTTTCCTTTGCGTTTCTACTAGTATTTGCATAATGCCGACTCCAGTAAGTTACGCTAGTAAGAGTGAATGCGACGTGCGCTGGTGCACGAGAGCCAAAGTGAGTTCTGCGCTATGTTTTTATAACTTGATGTATACGTGAACTGTGTACTGTGATACGTTTTTGAACAAGTCTTGAGGAGAGGAAATGGATTACCGAATAAAAAAGTATGGGGTGCTGATTAAAAAAATGACGTGTTCTTCGCCCCTTCGTAACGAATATACGAGGGTAATCCCAAAAGTAAGGTCTCCTACGTTTCTATAAGTACATAGACCTGTTTATTTCTGCAGTGGTTTACATAAGTTTGGCTGGCTCTGAGCACTATGCGACTTAACTTCTGAGGTCATCAGTCGCCTAGAACTCAGAACTAATTAAACCTAACTAATCCTAGGACATCACACACATCCATGCCCGAGGCAGGATTCGAACCTTCGACCGTAGCGGTCGCTCGACTCCAGACTGTAGCGCCTAGAACCGCACGGCCACTCCGCCGGCTCATAAGTTTACTGCTTGAATATTTAGCTGTTTTTCGATGTAATCACCATTTCTGTCGATGCATTCTTGTAGACGCTGTGGCGGTTTTTGTATGCCCATGTCATACCCGCTCGCCGCCTTGCTGTTCAGGAAGTTGTGAACCTCTTCTTTCACCTCGTCGTCGGAGCTGAATCGCTTTCCGGCCAAATGTTCTTTTAACCTAGGGAACAGGTGATAGTCACTGGGCGCCAAGCCAGGACTAGAGAGTGGGTGGGTGATTATGTTCGACTGTGTTGCAGGAGAGCAACAGTTTGCCGAGCGATGTGTGGGCGAGCGTTGTCATGGAGAATGTGTACGCCGTTGCTCAACATTCCTTTTCTCCTATGCATCGCCCGTTTGAGTTTTTTCAGAGTCTCACAGTACCTGTCAGCATTAATTGTGGTCCCAGCGATTCAGCTCCCACGACAAGGTGAAAGAAGAGGTTCATAACTTTCTGAACAGCATGGCGGCGAGCCGGTATGACATGGGCATACAAAAACTGTTACAGCGCCTACAAAAATGCATCGACAGAAATGGTGATTATGTCGAAAAATAGCTAATTGTACAAGGTGTAAACTGATGTAAACCATTGTAGAAATAAACTGGTCTATGTACTTATAAAAAAATAGGAGCCCTTACTTTTGCGATTAAACTCGTAGTTAAAACGAAGGCAGTCATAGGGCGTAATGGTCTCTGGTAGCTAAACAACTTTTTTTATATTGTTCCTGAACAAAATGTTATTTGGTGTGATCAAGATAAATGACACGGATATCCTATGTATCGTCTTTGGGCGATTTGGTCTCTGAAGATGCGCTAAGTCATTTAAAAGGATTATTGGAAAGATCTTTGCAATCATACTTCGACTTATGTATTTTATAAACAAGTATTACGGTGACCTTCCTAGGCAGTTTTTTCATCACTTTCGTATAAGAAAAAAGAAAAAAAAACAATAAAAACAGTAAGTGAAGAACTGTAATTAAGGTCATGCTTTAACGTTTGGCTTCATAAATGTAAAAAGGAGCAATTAACCACAAATCTCTTGCGTTCTCGTAGCAAAATGTTCCCCACCTAGGAGTAATTACCCCTTGAGGCATGAAATGAAAGTTTCTGAGGGGTAAAAACTAAACGATACGCTTCTGTTTCAGTCACAAAACTATTGTCAAAAGATCATTACTATTATCGCTATTTTGTAATTAAAATTGTTTATGTAAGGTATCAACAATTATTTTTTGTCAGTTAGCTGTATTAACCCAGTGGAGGTTACAGGTTCCTCACGTAGCCAACCCACTACACACATAAATGCTGTGCTTTGTTGGGTACATCGCTGATGATAAAAGTGAGACATATACGTGACAAATGCTAAATATCTAAAAAAATGTCTTCTCCAGGTTGTAGAAAGTACCTGCAGCTGTCCAGAAATTGCTTCTCTACTCGCTTCCAAACAGATAAATGAACTAATCCACAGCACGACACAGCAGTAACTACATACGGCTGTACGCCATATTATTATTATTATTATTAGACTGTTTAGACACAAGGCATTAAAAGCCCGAAGTCGTCCAGTTTGTGCCAGTTCAGAAGTAAGGGGTTCCAGCAATCAGGTGATTCACAAACAGTAAGTATAGTGCACAGATCTGAACTCGTTTGTTTTTAAATGGGGTTGCAGTGCGCAGGTGAAGCAGGTGTCGCAGTGAAGAGGAGTAATGCAGGTGAAGCATGTTTCGTATTAAGTGCTATTTCGCTACGGTCGCAGGTTCGAATCCTGCCTCGGGCATGGATGTGTGTGATGTCCTTAGGTTAGTTAGGGTTAAGTAGTTCTAGGGGACTGATGACCTCA
Source organism: Schistocerca gregaria (assembly GCF_023897955.1). NCBI lineage: Eukaryota > Metazoa > Arthropoda > Insecta > Orthoptera > Acrididae > Schistocerca > Schistocerca gregaria. The sequence continues at coordinate 142,232,320 of NC_064924.1, forward strand.
GATAGTAAGTCCCGTAGTGCTCATAGCAATCTGAACCATTTTTTTGCACTGCTAATTGCTTCATCATTCATTCTAATACGTGCACACACACTAAACTTCATTCGCCTTTTACATCTTCCATCATTTTAAAAATAAAAGTATTCCAAGAAAAGTCTTTCATTCTATAGTTAGGTGCTAGAGTTGCTCATAATGTGTGGTAGGGAGGGGAGGAACAGTTGGGGTGGGCGGGGTGAAGGGAGGGCTGGGGTATTAGCTAATGTCTAATTGCTCTCGGGCGTAATGGTCTAAGGAAGGTTGGGAACCGCTGCCGTAGCAGAAGCATTGTCAGAGCGCCCCACGCAGCCGCGAGCGGAAAGCGCGTTCCCTCAACAGAGCCGTTATCTGGCGTCGCGGAAACTTAGCAGAGCGCTGAGTAATGGCAGAGCTCAGCGCAGGCAGATAATACACAGCACAAGACAAACGGGCCGCGCGTAGGCTGGACAGGGGACGCGACACGTGTCTGTGTGTGTGTGTGTGTGTGTGTGTGTGTGTGTGTGTGTGAGTGAGAGAGAGAGAGAGAGAGAGAGAGAGAGATGTAGACGCGCACTGATCGATGACGTGGCGCATGCGCAGCAGGTGTTGGGCCTCGTTAGCAGCTCCGCACAGGCAGTTTCACGTTACAGACGCGTGCAGGGCGAACCTGAAACGGGACAGAGCCAAATAGCTGCGGGCTGGTTCTATGGCTAGCTGAACGCACAGCTAAGATACGACGCTCACTACACTTCAGCGTTAACCAGTATTCATGAAGCGCAGGTGTGTGCGACGTCCGTGACGACGTTAATATTAGACAGAAACAAGCGTTGGCGTCGAAGACAGCTGCTCGTTCGTTCTAACAAACAGTAATGACTGTACACTGCTGGCCATTAAAATTGCTACACCAAGAACAAATGCAGATGATAAACGGGTATTCAATGGGCAAATATATTATACTAGAACTGACATGTCATTGCATTTTCACGCCATTTGGGTGCATAGATCCTGAGAAATCAGTACCCAGCTCAACCACCACTGGCCGTAATAATGGCCTTGATACGCCTGGGCAATAAGTCAACCAGAGCTTGGATGGCGTGTACAGGTACAGCTGCCCATGCAGCTTCAACAAGATACCACAGTTTATCAAGAGTAGTGACTGGGGTATAGGGACGAGCCAGTTGCTCGGCCACCATTGACAGACGTTTTCAATACGTGAGCGATCTGGAGAGTGTGCTGGCCAGCGCAGCGGTCGAACATTTTCTGTATTCAGAAAGGCCCTTACAGGACCTGCAACATGCGGTCGTGCATTATCCTACTGAGATGTAGGGTTTCGCAGATCTAATTAAGGGGAGCCATGCGTCGTAACACATCTGAAATGTAACGTCCACCGTTCAAAGTGCCGTCAACGCGAGCAAGAGGTCACGAGACGTGTAACCAATGGCATCCCATACCATCACGCCGGGTGATACGCCAGTATGGAGATGACGAATACACGCTTCCAAAGTGCGTTCACCGCGATGTCGGCAAACACGGATGCGACCATCATAATGCTGTAAACAGAACCTGGATTCATACGAAAAAATGACGTTTTGCCATTCGTGCACCCAGGTTCGTCGTTGAGTACACCATCGCAGGCGCTCCTGTCTGTGACGCAGCGTCAAGGGTAACCACAGCCATGGTCTCCGAGCTGATAGTCCATGCTGCTGCGTACGTCGTCGGACTGTTCGTGCAGATGTTTGTTGTCTTGCAAACGACCCCATCTGTTGACTCAGGGATCGAGACGAGGCTGCACGATCCGTTACAGCAATGCGTATAAGTTTCCTGTCATCTCGACTGCTAGTGGTATGAGGCCGTTGGGATCCAGCAAGGCGTTCCGTATTACCCTCCTGAACCCACCGATTCCATATTCTGCTAACAGTCATTGGATCTCGACCAACGCGAGTAGCAACGTCGCGATACGATAAACCGCAGTCGCGAAAGGCTACAATCCGACCATTATTTAAGTCGGAAACGTGATGGTACGCATTTCTCCTCCTTACATGAGGCATCACGACAACGTTTCACCAGGAAACGCCAGTCAACTGCTGTTTGTGTATGAGAAATTGGTTGGAAACTTTCCTCGTGTCAGCACGTTGTAGGTGTTGCCACCGGCGCCAACCTTGTGTGAATGCTATGAAAAGCTAATCATATGCATGTCACAACATCTTCTTCCTGTCAGTTAAATTTCGCGTCTGTAGCTCGTCATTCCGTGGTGTAGCAATTTTAATGGCCAGTAGTGTATATTCGATATAAAGAACAGTTTCATTCTCAAAGAAATATACAAAAAAACGTTTCGGGCAACAAAGACTTGTCTTCAGGTGTACAATTCATGCAACAATCACTTCCGGCTATATATCTTGCCTAGCAAGTGTAAATCAAGAAAAAAGAGCTCGTTCTTACTTTCAAGTGCGTGTCAAGCAAAGACTGTAAAAAAGTCATTACTCGTAATTAAGGAAATACATCTGCCGAATCAGACCGCAATCACTGAGAATATTTTGTGAATAGGACCATTTAGACTGCTTTATTTCTAACGTCATTTCGAGCCCTGCTGTCATCAGATCTGTCGTTGAGATTATGACGAATGTAACTAAGATTAAAGGGACATCAAAACCAGAGCTGTCTGTCATATTGTATCAGGCTCCAAAAGATGAAAAATTTAAAAGTCAAATTTTTTTTAAAAAGTTCACTGTCCATAAAACAGGGTTCGGTATCAGTATCACGTCCAGTTAGGCACAGGTTTATTGACACCGACACCGAAGCTTGTTTTACAAGTTCTAAGTTTTGGTGACTGAAGTTTTTAAAAAATTTTCGACTTTTCAATTTTTCGTCTTCTGTAACCTGATAACGCGCAACAAACATCTGTCGTTCTTACATTTCTCTAGTCTTAGTTAAAATCGGACGATGGCAATAGCAGAAACGACGTTGTAAATTAAAGTGTTAGAGGGGATGGGGAAAAATAGAGGAACACAGCGAAAAATGCGTGCTGAACATAAACGCCGCAGATGACAGCGAAGCCTGCAGGTTGCTCTGTTGTATTTGACCATGAACGGCCCGTGTACAGTGTCCTCAATTCGTTGCACGGGTCAGTTACGGTGCGGTAACAAAAGGCTTCTGTGTATTTGTGAGTGTGTTATGTCGGAGCTAAGAGAATCGGAACGTGGGGAAACTGTCTGTGCACACGTGTAGGAGCTCCCCCAACCAGCGTTGCTGAGGCGTTTGGTGTTTCAAAAGGCACCATAACAAAGATTTATACTGCTTACAGGAAAAGCGGAAAAACATCATCCGCTAAGTCACAACGCGGACGAAAATTTTTGGCGCGTGGTGGTGGCAGACGTACCTCGAACAGTTCTGTGGCGAAAAATAACAGCGCGACAGCTGCAGAAGTCGCTGCAGAACTAAAAATGTCGCACACGCGAAACCTGTCAGTACCAAAACAACACGAAGGCAGCTCCGTAAGCAGGGAACTGCACGGGAAGCTGGAATTTCAGAACCAGACATCAACACCTTTCTACATGACCACATCTCAAACGCTTTATCTTCTTTTCCGGTTTCCCCATTGTCTATGATTTATTACCGTGAAATACTCTGCTACATATGTACATTCACGGAAATTTCTTCCCTGAATTAAAGCCTATGTTTGATATTAGTAGACTTCTTTTGGCCAGGAATGTCCTCTTTGCCTGTGCTACTCTCCTTTTCCTCTTCCTTCCTTCGTCCACCGTGCATTATTTTGCTTCCGAGGTATCAGAATTCCTTCCCTTCGTCTGCTTCGTCGTTCCCATTTTTAATGCAAAATTTATCGCCAGTCTCCCATCTGCCATTTCTTATTACTTTCATATTTTTTCACTTTATATTCAACACACTGTATATTCTTCATTCGTTAGACGGTTCGTTTCATTCAACAGATCCTATAATTCTTCTTCACGTTCACTGCGTATAGCACTGTCTTCAGCGAATGTTATCACTGATATCACTACCCCCTCAACGATTGAAACTTTCTTTCATTTCTTAAATTGCATTCTCGTTGTATAGACTGGAAAGCAAGGGAGGGGGGGGGGGGGGGGGGGGAGGGCGGCGGGACACTTCAAACCAGTCTCACACCATTTTTAATCCGAGCACGTCGTTCTTTGACTTCCGTTCTTATGCTCCCTCTCTGTTCTTACGCATATTGTGAATTACATGTCTTTACCTGCAGCTTACTCCTGTTTTCCTCAGAATTTCGTACATCTTGCAACAATTGACAGTCTGGAAAGCTTTTTCTAAGGCGACAAATCCTATGAACAGGTCTTGATTACATTATCAGGCACAGAGTCGGCACTGCCCCACTGCCTCTGTGCTGCCTTTGCCATTCCGGAAACGAAACTGATCCTCATCTAACAGTTTCTCAACTTTCCTTTCCTTTCTTGAGTACATTGCTCTTGTCAGCAACTCCTGCGTGTGAGCTATTAAGCCGATTAAGTAATAGTACTCGCACTTATCTACCTACTTTCACATCAGCTCCCATTTCTTCTCCTATCACGCCATCGGACAAGTCCTATTTCTGGTGTAATTATCCCACCTATCGGCCCTCTGCTCTGAATTTAGCGGTAGAATTCCCACTGCACTCTTAACATTGACGTATTTACTCTTAATTTTACCAAGGGTTATTTTGACTTTTCTGTATATTACACTACTGGCCGTTAAAATTGCTACACCACGAAGATGACGTGCTACAGACGCGAAATTTAACTGACAGGAAGACGATGTTATGATATGCAAATGAATAATTTTTCAGAGCATCCACATAAGGTCGGCGCCGGTGGCGACACCTACAACGCGCTGACATGAGGAAAGTTTCCAACCGATTTCTCATACACAAACAGCAGTTGACCGGCGTTGCCTGGTGAAACGTTGTTGTGATTCCGCGTGTAAGGAGGAGAAATGCGTACCATCACGTTACTGACTTTGATAAAGGTCGCATTGTAGCCTATCGCGATTGCGGTTTATCATATCGCGACATTGCTGCTCGCGTTGGTCGAGATCAGATAACTGTTAGCAGAATATGGAATCGGTGGGTTCAGGAGGTTAATACGGAACGCCGTGCTGGATCCCAAAGGCCTTGTATCACTACCAGTCGAGATGACAGGCATCTTATCCGCATGTCTGTAACGGATCGCGCAGCCACGTCTCGATCCCTGAGTCAACAGATGGGGACGTTTGCAAGAGAACAACCATCTGCACGAACAGTTCGACGACGTACGCAGCAGCATGGACTATCAGCTCGGAGACCATGGCTGCGGTTACCCTTGACGCTGCATCACAGACATCAGCGCCTGCGATGGTGTACTCAACGACGAACCTGAATGCACGAATGGCAAAACGTCATTTTTTCTCATGAATCCAGGTTGTGTTTACAGCATCATGATGGTCGCATCCGTGTTTAGCGACATAGCGGTGAAAGCACATTGGAAGCGTGTATTCGCCATCGGCATTCTGGCGTATCACCCGGCGTGATGGTATGGGCTGCCATTGGTTACACGTCTCGATCACCTCTTGTTCGCATTGATGGCACTTTGAACAGTGGACGCTACATTTCAGATGTGTTACGACCCGTGGCTCTACCCTTCATTCGATCCTTGCGAAACCTTACATTTCAGCAGGATAATGCACGACCGCATGTTGCAGGTGTTGTACGGGTCTTTGTGGTTACAGAAAATGTTTGACTCCTGCCCTGGACAGCACATTCTCCAGATCTCTAACCAACTGAAAACGTCTGGTCAATGGTGGCCGAGCAACTGGCTCGTTACAATACGCCAGCTACTACCGTTGACGAACTGTGGTATCGTTTTGAAGCTGCATGGGCAGCAGTAGCTGTACATGCCATCCAAGCTCTGTTTGACTCAATGCTCAGGCGTAACAAGGCCGTTATTACGGCCAGAGGTGGTTGCTCTGGGTACTGATTTCTCAGGATCTATGCACCCAAATTGCGTGAAAATGTAATCACATGTCAGTTCTAGTATAATATATTTGTCCAATGAATACCCTTTTATCATCTCCATGTCTTCTTGGTTAGCAATTTTAATGGCCATTAGTGTATATCTGCCCTCGAGATGAGCATTTCTTTTTCGATTTCTTCACATTTTTCTTTCAGCAATGTCCTTTTAGTTTCCCCGAAATTCATGTTTATCTCATTATTATGTGACTTATATAACTGTATTCCTGTCCTTTCCTGAACATTTCCTTACTTCATTCGTTCTTCGACCAACAAGTACTTCTTCTGTAAGTGAGCAGCGATGTGGGCAACTATTCTCTAACGGAGATGTGTGCGGGTGCAGCAGAAGGCAACCTGCGGATGCAAGAAGCCATTTATTGCTGTTCATTCAGATTTCGAGGCTGCTACTATTGATCCCTCCCAACGCCGGCCCTGTCAGCGGCAGCGAGCACCGACCGCCAATGGGTCGAACTATCGTGCTGAAGCTGGCAGGCCACGGCATCGGCTGCTGTCACCAAAAATACGACAGTCGACGTCTTGCGCCACTGGCAAAGTGCGGAGGAGTCCTCAGTTTGAACATCGCCACCTGTAGGGATGGTTGGATCCCAGAGTCGTAGATGGTGAAGACAGCACAACTGCTTGGATGGTCAAGCGGAGGTCGAAGGCTCGAGACCAGGCTACGGTGACAGCCGCTGCGCCATGTGTATGGCGTTGTCGTGCAAAGGCCGGATGTGATAGCAAACCCCAGTTGTTCGAAGATGACAGCCAGGCCCCGGGACGTTTAAATACAGCTGCTGGCCGCTGGCCGTGGGGAAGACGTCGCTTTGCTATGTTAAGCAGAAGTTTTCCGGATGGGGTCGAGCGACATAGGCCCGGCAATTGCTACTCGGCAATGGGTGGAACAATCAACACTGCAGATATGACGTCATAAACGTGAAGGTGCGCGAGGAACTGGCTTTTCTTAAAACTGATTGTAAATTATGAGCCGTAGTAAAGTTAGCTTTGAAAGGCGCGCCGCAGGGCGTAGCGTGAAGCAGTCGTCCTCCGTTTTCTGGCTGTGGCGCCTTTGTCGCAACTGAAGGCTTCGATGTCTCCCTCTAGAGGGAAAGGGGAAAAGTGGGCTGTTCGCGTGGGTTTAAGAAGTGGCTGATGGGCTCTCGTGGACCATATGGTGCAGGGGAATGAAATCACAATAAAGGGGAAAAAAAAGCTCTCGTGGAGAGTTGGCAGTCGGGACATCAAAAAGTGACTTCTCTGCCGGTGCTAGAGGGACAGCACGCGGACCGCTGCATCAGCGTAAGCGACGCGAGCAGCGGCTCCTTGGTATGGGGCGTTAACTGCTCGTCGCGAAAGGAATCTTCCTGAGCGTGGGTCCGCAAGGGGCCTAATCTGCTGTTCGGCAGTATGCTGTCGACCGGCTGGAGGTTCTGTAAATCGGCGCGCCTTCCTGCGTCCGTTGAAACGGCTGGCAGCGGGCGGCTTGGCAGAGCATTTGGAGGTCCTGCGTTGATTCAGTCCTGGGAGTCGTAACGCACCAGAAGTTGAGTACTGATTGTTAACAGATTTTATGAAGTTTAACTAAATTCAGTTTACTTATTCCTGCTAATTATACCAGCCGTATTTTTTGGGCGGGTTTCCCGCCATTCATTCTGATCTGCCCACCCGCGGGAAGGTGGTAATATTAGAAAGGGTGGTCCGTTTGTCCCCTTTTGAGGACAAAAGGGGGGGGGGGAGTCAGAGTAAATCTGTGGTTCGGATTGCTTCTTTCCCCTCCCAGCTTACCTACGGGTTATTCGACTGTTAGCCTCTGCCATGTCTGTGAAAGTCTAAGGCGCCAATGATTGTACTGTTTAAAATGCAAGGCACTAAGACCTGATCCATTCTCTCGCCTGCCGTAACTAGTGTGAATAGACTCACGTGTAAAAGGTACTCTAAGAAAGAAGAGAAATTCCTTTTGCCTCGTGGTCAGAACTAGTCAATTGTATAACGAATTCCTGCTCATCTGGAAGCTGTAACTTATTTAAATTTGTCTTTATGTATATCTGGCTATAATAAACAAGGTTCTTAATGTACGCTTAGTGGATTTTTTATATTGTTTCTAGTCAGCAAAAACTGTTGTGTGTTTTTCCAATTCAATACCTTTTAAGGCTTTTACTCAACGTGCTTGTGTGTTTTATACAGATAGTTGGTTATTAGTGTGTTTTCTTGCCATGCAAAAGTTTGCCATTTCATTACGGGTAGAAATTGTTGCCTTGAAAGGAGAATGTTTTAAAGGTTCGCAAGTCATACCTGGCGAGCGTGTGTGTTTGCCGAAATTGTGAGTGTCCCCCTTCCCCCCCCCCCCCCCCCCCCCCCCCTCCCCTTTGGTGTGCATGACTCTTGCGTTTTGGGTTTTCTGTTTCGAGAACTTTTGTGAACAGGATTGTCTTTATATGTTGCAGATAAGTTAGATTCTGCGCCATTTAATGAATGGAGTGAAATTCACCTGTAATTTAGCTGAGTTTGAAATATTATACAGCGTCGTATTGTATACGTTAAATTGCATGCCTATACTTGCCTTTTACTGGCGTGAAATTTTTGATAATAATTCAGTAATTTAATAGTCCTTTCCCGTCGTAAATTGTGACTTATTTGTTAAATGATTGTTGATCTTTTTTAAAAAAAATATCGTTAAGTCTTGCGCACCAAATTTGAATAAAGAGTGTGATTGAAAATTGTGTGTAATTTCACCAGTTATTCCTTGGCACCTACTTCCACTTTACATTTTGTGTATTGGTTGAGATTAACAACCTTTGGTGAGCCAGTAGTAATTTTGACGGTTCAAATTAGACTATATTAATGCAGGGCTTGATAATGCGGGCAGTCAGCAAATTGCAGGAAACATAATTACAGTTTTGCGTCTTCAGTCGTAAACGTTTCACATGCTTACCATTGAATATTTAACAGTTTAACTCATTTCCAAAGTAATCAGGCGTCTGAAACTGTTTTGTACATGGCAAGTTGAAAGGTCTCTGTTGGATTCCTTTCATGTTAATTTCTTAAATCTGTTGTCATTTACGGCATAAATTCCTCTTCTAAATTTACTGTGGCGTTTCTGACTATCTGCGAGGAGACTGAGTAGTGGAACGTGTTACTGTTACACATAAACAAGAACGATCTGTCACACTACTACACTTTAAAACACAGTTTATATGCAATTCATGTCACACAGTCTCATGCGGAACCTACATCCGCTTTCTTTTATGTACTGTATATGATAAGATACTGTCATCCCCCTTCCCTTCTGTGTGAGAGGATGAATGAGCAAATGTATTTCTAGTTGCATGCTTGAGGGTAGCAGCAAGCCTGTCTGCTAGAGAACAGTAGGACCAACGTCGGAACAGGTAGCTACGCTTTCTAAAAGCAAAGAGGTTTCTATCCTTAGTATGGTTCTGTCCGTCCCTTGTCATGTTGGTACAGGAAGCTGCCCCTCTGGTCACTTCCGTTTTGTATACGGAAGCACCCTTGGTAGGAGCGCAGGTCAGTCTGTCCGCGGCGAGCATCTGAAGTGGTAAGATCTCCGGCTAAGCGCGTGTTTGCTAAGTCCGCAGGACAATGGATTTCTTAAGTTCAGCCTAACTGAAAATTTAATCAACTTTATTTCAGGTTTAGCTCTAAAATATCTAATGTTATCTTAAATTGCAACGCAGTGTATTTCGAGTGTGAACTTCAGAATATTTTACAGAAGTTGCTTTGTCACTACTTTGTGAGTAAAGTGGAACCACGTGTTGATAAGTAACTCTAACTATTATCATCAATCTTAAATGCGAATGTGCGTGAGATTATAACGTCTCGCCTTAACAATATTTTTCTATATAGCAACTTTTCTTTATGTTCAACCCACGTGGGGTGTACTTCGTGAGACCAGCACCACGTGCTTATACAATTGTTTGACCCATCAGGTTAATAGTAAGACGATAGTAACCAGTTCGAGGTTTTTCTTTTGTAAATTGCTTTTCGATCTAATTTATTTTAATTATCAAAATTATTGTGGAGTTACACTCTTTGTGTAAACCAAGTTAACCACGTGAAGCATGTGGTGTAATCATCAAAGTAGGTCTCAGCTATTCTTTTCGGGAAGATTTCATAGACAGTTAGTATGAATTTAGTATACCAGTGTGTGGTAATTACATGACGGACAGGATTGCGCTACGAACGTTACTTCTTTGGGTGAAAATTGAATCGGTTGGTTGTGTTTAATTTCCTCTTACGTATGTTTCAATGTTCTTCGTGCGTTATTTTATGAGTGTAGTGTTGTATGCAGTCTCCCAATCTTGGCTCCCTATTTGATGTGTTCCGTAAGATTACAAACTCACATTTTCACAATCCAAAATAAGGCACCAGCTTAGTTATGATTCAAGTTTAATATGCTGAAATTTCAATGATCAATGTTAAAATAAATTGTAAGTAGGCTGTTTAAGTTTTTTTATTGGTAACGCCGCCGCCACGTAGCGCTCTGTATGAAAATCACTGGCTGTGCCTTGTGCAATCTGTGGCTGGTTGGCATTGTTGTAATACTCGCCATTGTAGTGTTGGGCAGCGGCAGATGGATGCTAACAGCGCGTAGCGTTGCGCAGTTGGAGGTGAGCCGCCAGCAGTGGTGGACGTGGGGAGAGAGATGGCGGAGTTTTGTAATTTGTAAGACTGGATGTCATGAACTATCATATATATTATGACTATTAAGGTAAATACATTGTCTGTTCTGTATTAAAATCTTTCATTTGCTAACTATACCTATCAGTAGTTAGTGCCTTCAGTAGTTTGAATCTTTTATTTAGCTGGCAGTAGTGGCGCTCGCTGTATTGCAGTAGCTTGAGTAACGAAGATTTTTGTGAGGTATGTGATTTGTGAAACTTATAGGTTAATGTTAATCAGGGCCATTCTTTCGTAGGGATTTTTGGAAGTCAGATTGCGTTGCGCTAAAAATATTGTGTGGCAGCTTAAGCACAGTCATGTATAAATTGTTCTAAGGGGACGTTTCAAAATTTCCAAATATAAACTGATTTATTTATTTTTATTTAAATTCTTTTTTTTATATATGTATCACCGGTTTTCGTATGACTATTAAAAGATTATAATTAATGTTGGTCTGGTTGGAAATTTGGTAAGCTAGACTGGATACCTGGTGAAACAGTTGCTCAGTAATGCAACGTTAACTTCCTCAGATAGCTCACAGCTTTTAACCCTCTTTTATTGCCTATCAGCACCGCTTTCACATAACAAATTAAAGTATCAATATTACAAAGTTTGAGGGGGAGGGAGGGGGGGGGCGTGGCGGAGGCTGTTACACACTGATGACAGGGCTCTGAGGGTAAGACACGATGTGGAACCACGGCTGGGTAAAGTACGGGCTCCCGGGCTTCGAGTATAATTTATCGTGTGCTCTTCGGAAGAGACTTAGTTTGGTTCGTGATCTCGAGGCCATCATCAGTCGTGCCCGGAGCCGGCTGTTTATAAGCTGTTTACGGGGGTAGCACAGCCGGCGGCCGGTGCTTAATGTCGGGGAAACAGGCGCGGGCAGGAGCTCGCGTGGAAAGCAACCGTTTGCTCGTGAGCGGCCATTATGCAAATAAGGCCGAGGCGCCAAGCGGCGGCGCCGAACAGGACCGACGTCACGCGAGACGCGGCCGGCTTCCAGGCGGCACGGAGGTGCGGCATAACGTTCTGGTCGGGGATGTGTAGCTTTTCTATCTCCTCATTACTGAACGTCAGCATCTCCAGGGTGTTTGGACAGAAAAGTTTATTGTACTGGGTAATTCAACAGTAACTGTACACACTTCGTGGGTGCTATGAATGGATCACAATAACAACATGAATCTGATAACAGCATCAATTTCTTAGATTTAAGAGCTTCCAGCAAAAACCAGAAACATCGTTTTGAAATTTACAGAAAGCAAACAGCCACAGACGTGTGCATCAGCAACTCATCTTGCCATCCAACATAACATGGCATACTTCAGGTCTATGCTTAACCGCCTGCATAAAATTCTACTGGAAGCAGTTGAACAACATAAAGAAACCAATATCATCAAAGCCATAGTTCTAAACAATGGATATAACCCACACATAATTCATAAACTATCACAAAAAATCCAAAAAACAGTAAACAAAGCTCCCCACCAGACACCTGTGCAGTCAACACAAAAATCTGCAGAAATCAGCAGAAAATATGTCTCACTTCCTTTTCTAGGGAGCATATCCCGTAAAATAAGTAATCTCTTCAAAAACACAAACATAAACATAAGCTTCCACACAAAGCATAAACTTCCGCAACTAACCATTCATAACATAAAGAATAACAACTGCCCTTACAAAAGATCAGGTATACATAAACTTAGATGCCACAACTGCCCTTCCTTCTACACTCCTGGAAATTGAAATAAGAACACCGTGAATTCATTGTCCCAGGAAGGGGAAACTTTATTGACACATTCCTGGGGTCAGATACATCACATGATCACACTGACAGAACCACAGGCACATAGACACAGGCAACAGAGCATGCACAATGTCGGCACTAGTACAGTGTATATCCACCTTTCGCAGCAATGCAGGCTGCTATTCTCCCATGGAGACGATCGTAGAGATGCTGGATGTAGTCCTGTGGAACGGCTTGCCATGCCATTTCCACCTGGCGCCTCAGTTGGACCAGCGTTCGTGCTGGACGTGCAGACCGCGTGAGACGACGCTTCATCCAGTCCCAAACATGCTCAATGGGGGACAGATCCGGAGATCTTGCTGGCCAGGGTAGTTGACTTACACCTTCTAGAGCACGTTGGGTGGCACGGGATACATGCGGACGTGCATTGTCCTGTTGGAACAGCAAGTTCCCTTGCCGGTCTAGGAATGGTAGAACGATGGGTTCGATGACGGTTTGGATGTACCATGCACTATTCAGTGTCCCCTCGACGATCACCAGAGGTGTACAGCCAGTGTAGGAGATCGCTCCCCACACCATGATGCCGGGTGTTGGCTCTGTGTGCTTCGGTGGTGTGCAGTCCTGATTGTGTCGCTCACCTGCACGGCACCAAACACGCATACGACCATCATTGGCACCAAGGCAGAAGCGACTCTCACCGCTGAAGACGACACGTCTCCATTCCTCCCTCCATTCACGCCTGTCGCGACACCACTGGAGGCGGGCTGCACGATGTTGGGGCGTGAGCGGAAGACGGCCTAACGGTGTGCGGGACCGTAGCCCAGCTTCATGGAGACGGTTGCGAATGGTCCTCGCCGATACCCCAGGAGCAACAGTGTCCCTAAATTGCTGGGAAGTGGCGGTGCGGTCCCCTACGGCACTGCGTAGGATCCTACGGTCTTGGCGTGCATCCGTGCGTCGCTGCGGTCCGATCCCAGGTCGACGGGCACGTGCACTTTCCGCCGACCACTGGCGACAACATCGATGTACTGTGGAGACCTCGCACCCCACGTGTTGAGCAATTCGGCGGTACGTCCACCCGGCCTCCCGCATGCCCACTATACGCCCTCGCTCAAAGTCCGTCAACTGCACATACGGTTCACGTCCACGCTGTCGCGGCATGCTACCAGTGTTAAAGACTGCGATGGAGCTCCGTATGCCACGGCAAACTGGCTGACACTGACGGCGGCGGTGCACAAATGCTGCGCAGCTAGCGCCATTCGACGGCCAACACCGCGGTTCCTGGTGTGTCCGCTGTGCCTTGCGTGTGATCATTGCTTGTACAGCCCTCTCGCAGTGTCCGGAGCAAGTATGGTGGGTCTGACACACCGGTGTCAATGTGTTCTTTTTTCCATTTCCAGGAGTGTATATTGGACAAACTGGAAGATTCAAAGAACATTTAGATGCCATACATCTGAACAATCCTTCAAAATCTGCATTTGCAATGCACACAACTCTCAGTAAACATTGAAGACCACATTCAAATATTGCATCATGTTGAGAAAGGGAGCCTCATGAATCTGCTTGAAGAAATAGAAATATATACACACAAAAGCAAATCACCACATCATATTCTTAATGAACAGACAGAGCTAACCAATGCAACTTTTCTACAAAGCTTCACTCACCTATTCTCCAGACTAAAACATAAATAAACAGTACTCCTTTTAACAACAACATGCAATCAATAATCCAAATAAAGTATTACATCATAATATAGCTCAATCGCACATTACTGAAACTGTAAAATTGTTTTAAATATAAAAGTGGTGTGCCATACTACATTTACCTGTCACATTATTCATGTATGTCGTGTATATGTTGTCATCTGTTTGTTGCACTGTACAGTTGTCTGTAACCTTCATACAACTGCCCATCACATTTTCCCAATTTATTTGTAATTAATGCTCACTGAATATGGTATTATTTGTAATATAAATACTTGTAATGTACTCGTAATGCTACATTGATTATTGAAAAAAAATATTTTGCTACTATACTTGATTCAAAATTTTAGTGCACCATAGATAGATGTTAATACAATTGTTACTGTCATATTTTTCATTTTATCTCACCTTTATGTTGCTCCTTGTATATACCACAGTATTTACATAATACCATACAAATAGCATTCACACAGGCTGGTTACTACATTCCGTCAAATTCATTTGTAATATTATACGCTCATAATGTAAGGTTTATCTTTGTGTTTTTTTGAATTTTCATTAAGTTATGTCATTCTTTAAAAACAGTCATTCTGTGAAATCAAAGCAACCTGTGTATTGTGATGTCTCTGAGAGAGAACGTCTCTGACACTGTTGAGTTTGTAAATCTGCAATCTCTGTGATAACTCCACATGTCGCAAATTCTTTTTGGTGTATTTGTGTGTGTGTGGTGCTTTGCACAATATGGTGCTGTACAAGTTACATAAGTGCTGGATATATTTAGGAATATGCGAAAAATACAATCCTGCAACTTCGCAACAAAAACGCGCGGAATTTTCGACTTAAGTAACGTAACCACTCAACCTCACACATTTATTTAGGCTGTATTTCATCGTTTGGAGGTTAGTTATTTTCAAATAGGGCGCTTCTGTTTTTCTACCATAGGGCAGCAACACACTAAAAATACTTCGCCACGGTGGAATAATAAAAATAAAAAACGGACGATAATGTAAAGTGTATCTTGAAAATCGTGTGAACAGCCGTCTGATGATGAACTTGTCAGTTCGAAACCGGTAACGGCGCTATTTACCTAAATAAATAGCAGTATTAATAGTGGCTGTTTTCTTCTCTATAAGAATTAACCTACATTAAATAAAGTTTTGTGTGAAAACGATTTATTTCGAAGTTATGATGCATAATATCATTCGTGGTATGCATTACATCGCGTTTGCCTGCATATGGATTGATGTTGCTTTGTCGACGGCGCCTCTGCATATTTCAGTCAGGAGGCAAGAAAATATCTCAAAGTGGCATGTTCCTCCAAGCAGACTCGTCGCGCAGGACCAGTTGCTTGGCGCGCCAAATCTCGGGTTCTTAACCCCTTGGACTTCTACCTTTGGGGCCGTCTCAAAGAGCTTGTCTATGGTGTTGCAACTAAGATTGTAGCAAAACTATAGCAGAATTGAAAACAGCTGTGCAACTGTGCAGAATGAGATGCACGGAATCTGCAACATTCCGACAGCGGAAAAAAGTGGAGCGCGTCACGGTGTTCCTCTACATGGGCATCATTTTGAACATGCCCTGCGGTAATCGTACAGTACGCAGTTGTGTTGAAGTTCGGGTGGCTTCGCATCATTACTTTTTGAGAACCCGTACTCTATAACATAACTGAAATACTTGTTTTGTAAATTAAACTACGCAAACAAACTTGTTATAACTGAAATAGTTTCAGACTAAACTTTATTTCACGTTTACTCATGTTTCGATGCATGCATTACACCCAAGAATCCCATTCGGGAGGACGATGCTTCAATCCCGAGTCCGACCAACCTGGTTTAGGTTTTCCGTGATATCCCTAATTCGATCCAGGCAAATGCCGGGTTGGTTCCTTTGAAAGGGCACGGCCGACTTCCTTCCCCGTCCTTCCCTAATCCGCTTAGACCGATGACCTCGCTGTCTGCTCTTCTCCCCCAAAAACAACAACACCCAAGAAGTATGTAAAACTACTTCTGAATCACCCTATATCTAGTGACCAAAAGTAGAAAAAGAAGTCCAGGAAAACAACTTGCAAAGGGAATTAAAACTCAGGCAGAAAAAATAAAATAAACAATTTGCCAGCAACGTTATCAGTCCGTCACAGACGGCAAAGGCCCTGGAAGAGCGGGTGAATTGAAAGGATACTATCTTAGAAATCGGTTATAAGATGAACAACCACAAAAGTAAGGCAACAGTAATGGAACTAGTAGGATGCAATCAAGCGATGCAAAAGAAGTTAGGTCGATACTAAGTGTAGTTGATGAGTTTTGCTGTTTGGGAAGCAACGTAGCTGATGATGGGCGAAGTAGAGACGATTTAAGATGCAGACTGGCAATGGCACGTAAAAGATTTCTGAAAAAGACAGATTTGTGACCCTAGAATATAAATGTAAGTGTTGCGAGATTATCTGTGAAAGTATTTGTCTGGAAATAGCGCAGTGCCGGCCGGTGTGGACGCTTCAGTCTGGAACCGCGCGACCGCTACGGTCGCAGCTTAGAATCCTGCCTCGGGCGTGGATGTGTATGATGTCTTTACGTTAGTTCTAAGTTCTAGGGGACTGATGACCTCAGATATTAAGTCCCATAGTCCTCAGAGCAATCTGAACCATTTGAATTAGCACAGTGTGCAAGCGAAACTTGGCTAGTAAACAAATCAGACAAAAACACAATAGAAGATTTTGATAGGTGTTGCTACAGAAGAATGCTGAGGATTGGATGGGTGGTGAATCGAACTGGAGGAAAAAGAAATTTATGGCTCAACCAAAGTAAAAAAACGCGTCTGTTGATACAGTAAGTCCTGAGGCGTCAGAGACTCATCAATTTGGTAATGGACGTAAGTGTGGGAGGTGTAAATTGTAGACGCAGACCAAAGCTCAATTACTGTGACCAGACTCGTGTGGATGTACCGACAGCTCCATCAAACCGGTCTGCGGACTATAGAACACACTGACGACAACGATGTACCTAAAAACAGATACTTGTTGAGGGATGTGCTGTTCTGTCATACGACGACCACCTTTCTGTTGACACTACATGAGACGCCTAATGTGGCTATCACTCATTGTGTAAGTAGGCTGCTTAGGTTTTTATGTTGGTAACGCCACGTAGCGCTCTGCATGAAAATCACTGACTGTGCTGTGTGCAGTCTGTGGCTGGTTTGCATTCTTGGAATATTTGCTATTGCAGTGTTGGGCAGTTGGATGTGGACAGCGCAATATTGGATGTGGGGAGAGGGACGGCAGAATTTTGAGAGCGGACGATCTGGACGTGTGTCCATCAGAAAGAATAAATTTGTGATACTGGATATCATGAACTGATATATATATGATGACTTTTGAATATTATTAAGGTAAATACATTGTTTGTTCTCCATCAAAATTTTTCATTTGCCAACTAAGCCTATCAGTAGTTAGAGCCTTCAGTAGTTGGAATCTTTTATTTAGCTGGCGGTATTGGCGCTCGCTGTATTGCAGTAGTTCGAGTAACGAAGATTTTTGTGAGGTAAGTGATTCATGAAAGGCATAGGTTATTGTTAGTCAAGGCCATTATTTAGTAGTGATTGTTGAAAGTCAGATTGCGTTGCGCTAAAAATATTGTGTTTCAGTTTAGTGATGATCAGAAAAAGTAAAGAGAAAACAGAGTACGTTGGGATTTGCTCAGATGTTTGAAAATCAATAACGTAGAAGTTTACCAGCACAGTCATTTATAATTTTTCAAAGTGGACGTTTCAGTTGTTACACACCTTTCAGCCCTTCCTCTCAAGGAAACACACATGGTCGCCCTCGCAGCTGCTCACACAAGTGGGACAGACGCTCATGCTACCGTGTGCTCGTTGTATACAGGTGTGTAAAATAACGTTCCTTTGAGTGTCGCAGCAGCCAGAAAGCATCCAAGTCATTTGGCATCGTTAACTTAGCTCCTCATCGCTCATTAAACGTTTACTTAGTACTACCCTGCCAACTATGTTCATGATATTCACAAAAGTACGCCTCTTTTCTCCAAGTACCTCTTTATTTTTGGTCTTATGTCAAAGCGGTAGGTGGATCAAAACAAAATGTCCAGACACTCTGTGACCAAAATGGTACTGAAACAGAGTATAACGGACTAAAGGCCGAAATACTAAATGTCTTTTTCCAAAGCTGTTTCACAGAGGAAGACTGCACTGTAGTTCCTTCTCTAGATTGTCGTACAGATGACAAAATGGTAGATATCGAAATAGACGACAGAGGGATAGAGAAACAATTAAAATCGCTCAAAAGAGGAAAAGCCGCTGGACCTGATGGGATACCAGTTCGATTTTAGACAGAGTACGCGAAGGAACTTGCCCCCCCTTCTTGCAGCAGTGTACCGTAGGTCTCTAGAAGAGCGTAGCGTTTCAAAGGATTGGAAAAGGGCACAGGTCATCCCCGTTTTCAAGAAGGGACGTCGAACGGATGTGCAGAACTATAGACCTATATCTCTGACGTCGATTAGTTGTAGAATTTTGGAACACGTATTATGTTCGAGTATAATGTCTTTTCTGGAGACTAGAAATCTACTCTGCAGGAATCAGCATGGGTTTCGAGAAAGACGGTCCTGTGAAACCCAGCTCGCGCTATTCGTCCACGAGACTCAGAGGGCCATAGACACGGTTTCACAGGTAGATGCCATGTTTCTTGACTTCCGCAAAGCGATCGATACAGTTCACCACAGCCGTTTAATGAACAAAGTGAGATCATATGGACTGTCAGACCAATTGTGTGATTGGATTGAAGAATTCCTAGATAACAGAACGCAGCATGTCATTCTCAATGGAGAGAAGTCTTACGAAGTAAGAGTGATTTCAGGTGTGCCGAAGGGGAGTGTCATAGGACCGTTGCTATTCACAATATACATAAATGACCTTGTGGATAACATCGGAAGTTCACTGAGGCTTTTTGCAGATGATGCTGTGGTGTGTCGAGAGGTTGTAACAATGGAAAATTGTACTGAAATGCAGGAGGATCTGCAGCGAATTGACGCATGGTGCAGGGAATGGCAATTGAATCTCAATGTAGGCAAGTGTAATGTGCTGCGAATATACCTGTATAGAAAGATAGATCCCTTATCATTTAGCTACAAAATTGAAGGTCAGCAACTGGAAGCAGTTAATTCCATAAATTATCTGGGAGTACGCATTAGGAGTGATTTAAAATGGAATGATTACATAAAGTTGATCGTCGGTAAAGCAGATGCCAGACTGAGATTCATTGGAAGAATCCTAAGGAAATGCAATCCGAAAACAAAGGAAGTAGGTTACAGAACGCTTGTTCACCCACTGCTTGAATACTGCTCAGCAGTGTGGGATCCGTACCAGATAGGGTTGATAGGAGAGATAGAGAAGATCCAACGGAGAGCAGCGCGCTTCGTTACAGGATCATTTAGTAATCGCGAAAGCGTTACGGAGATGATAGATAAACTCCAGTGGAAGATTCTGCAGGAGAGACGCTCAGTAGCTCGGTACGGGCTTTTGTTAAAGTTTTGAGAACATACCTTCACCGAAGAGTCAAGCAGTATATTGCCCCCTCCTACGTGTATCTCACGAAGAGACCATGAGGATAAAATCAGAGAGATTAGAGCCCACACAGAAGCATATCGACAATCCTTCTTTCCACGAACAATACGAGACTGGAATAGAAGGGAGAACCGATAGAGGTACTCAGGGTACCCTCCGCCACACACCGTCAGGTGGCCTGCGGAGTATGGATGTAGGTGTAGATGTAGATATTTTTCTCTAGTCGGTGTCTATCTTTTACATAATCAGGCATCCTTCCAAAGCTTTTCATTTCTGCTCTACCTATCCCTGCTCTGCCATTTTTCTCTTTCTGTCATTTTTAATCTTCTGTGTTCCCCTTAGCCTGCTTCATTAACTCTTTTTTTTAAATTTTCTACTTTTATCAGTTGACGTAGGTCTTATCTTTTTACCTCCTCGGTCCTCTACTGCCTTCACTATTTCATCTCTCAAAGCTACCAATTCGTCTTCTAATGCATTGCTTTCCCCTGTTTCAGCCAACAATTGCCTAACTACGTCATTGAAAATGTCAGTAACTTCTGGATATTTCAATTTATCCATATATTATCTCGGAAACTTCCTACCTTTCTTCAGTTTATTCATTTTCAATGTGCATTTCATAGCCGATTTACTGTGGTCAGAGCCCACATTTTGCACCTGGATATGTCTATCCCTGTACATCATACCTTTCTTCATACTTATTCAGTTTTAATCAGCTGTTCATAACGAATAAATTATGCTAAGAGTTCACATGTGCACCTGGAAATGTCTCACTTACGTTAATAATCTATCTGAAACCTAGCCGTGCCTCCATGTCTGTTCCATGTACATAACCGAACTTAATCGTTCTTAAATCAAGTGGGTCAGCAATTATTAAATCGCGCTCCGTGCAGTATGGTATCGTATCACGCGGCCTGCCCCTTCATTCCTTTGCCCCAATCCATGTTCTCTTTCTATTTTTCCTTCTCTTCCTTTTTCTAAAATCGAATTCCAGACGTGCATCACAATGAAATTTCCGTCTACATCTACATGTATATCCATACTCCGCAAGCCACCTGACGGTGTGTGGCGGTTCTCCCTTCTATTCCAGTCTCGTATTGTTTGTGGAAAGAAGGATTGTCGGTATGCCTCTGTGTTGGCTCTAATCTCTTTTATCTTATATCTCTTCCCGAGATATACGTAGGAGGGAACAATATACTGCTTCACTCCTCAGTGAAGGTATGTTCTCGAAACTTCAACAAAAGCCCGTACCGACCTACTGAACGTCTCTCTTGCAGAGTCATCCACTGGAGTTTATCTATCATCTCCGTAACGCTTTCGCGATTACTGTCTGTAACGAAGCGCGCTGCTCTCCGTTGGATCTTCTCTATCTCTTTTATCAACCCTATCTGGTACGGAACCCACACCGGTGAGCAGTATTCAAGCAGTGGGCGAACAAGTGTACTGTAACCTACTTCCTTTGTTTACGAACTGCGTTTCCTTAAGATTCTTCCAATGAATCGCAGTCTGGCCTTAACTACCAAAAATAACTTATTTTGTTTCATCGTGTATTTTTCTACGTCATCTCCTAGGGCGGTAATAGGCATCTACTTCTTCTTGTGCTACAACAGTGGACGTTAGTTTCTTGTCTTGCTTGGCTACGTTAATACCTTTACGATGCTGTTCATAACAGTTCACCCGCATTCTTATTTTCTTATTCATTATTAGACTTACTGCTGCATTATCTCTATTTCACTTAGTGCTGTTAATACTGTACTCATCTGACACAAAATCTTTTTCTTCCAATCAACACACTCTCACTTTATCTAATTTCAATCTATCCACTACTATTTTTTAATTGCTTGACCTACTTAATCGATTTAGGGAGCTAACATTCCACCCTCTGACCCCTGTAACGCTAGTCTAGTTTTATCTGTTGACATCTTCCTCCTAACTTACCCCTGCACGGAGATCCGAATAGATGACTATTTTCATAGTGGCGTGATATTGCTAATTGCTTTGGCTTATTAGGGGCTATAAGGCTAAATAGTTGTGATCACGTTGGATTTATTTCCACTGACGTTGCACTCCATTGTAGATCATCTTTAAAAGTAGTGTCTTCTTGTGTTTGGTACATAGATGATGTCTATCACTTCGCGTTATTTATATTAGATCGCGTAGTCATAATAAAAGGGCAGAGTTGTTCAATGGACCAGTAATTTTAGATAGGAAATACAAAAATTTGTAATAAAGGTTGTTTTCAATATGCAATAAATGTATAAGTAGCAACAACATTTATCATTTAGTATAATTAGTTCCCTTAATCATTCAATTTTAGGTTGGAATTTATATGTTAAAGAGCATTAAGAGATCCTAAGATATGCTTCAGGGGGTAGTCAGACAGGGCCAAATCTTCATTTTAGCATTTATTATATTCTGTTGCGCACAGTCTTTTAACACCCGCCTGCAGTAGCATCTTGGAATTAACTAAAAACATAAAAATCAAATGATATAAAAACATATGCATATAAATACGCAAAGAAATAGAATCGGTATCAAAGAATGATCAGTTAGTAATGTTGAAGTGGATGCCTAACAAGTGACTTCTATTCTCCTCCGGTCGCTGTGGCCGAGCGGTTCTAGGCGCTTCAGTCCGGAACCGCGGCGTTGCTACGGTCACAGGTTCGAATCCTGCCTCGGGCATGGATGTGTGTGATATCCTTAGGTTAGTTAGGTTTAAGTAGTTCTAAGTTCTTGGGGACTGATGACCTCAGATGTAAGTCGCGTAGTGCTCAAAGCCATTTTAACCATTTTCTATTATCATGTGTTGTCAGAAGGACGATAATTCTTAACTGACTGAAGTACCACTATTGCGGAACAGTGATTTCGTGCAAAGGCAAGTAAAAAGAGTTCACATGCAAATAAAGTCTGCTCCGGCCACAATCCAGATTTGCACGCTGGTGAGGGCGTCGGGGTGACTCCTGTAAATGCTTACTGTGCCGGAGCCGCTAATACGTTATCAGCCACTCATCACGGTGCGTGTGTGGACAGCTATCGGCGCCGGCTTGGTCTACAGGCTGCTATTAGGGTTGATGACATCCGTCTCAAGCTGCGAACCTCGGCTGACATGCACGTACGAATCACGCCTCCAAATTACACTACTGGCCATTAAAATTTCTACACCACGAAGATGACGTGCTACAGACGCGAAATTTAACCGGCAGGAAGAAGATGCTGCGATATGCAAATGATTAGCTTTTCACAGCATTCACACGAGGTTGGTGCCGGTGGCGACACCTACAACATGCTGACATGAGGAAAGTTTCCAACCAATTTCTCATACACAAACAGCAGTTGACCGGCGTTGCCTGATGAAACGTTTGTTTGGTTTCTAGTGTAAGGAGGTGAAATGCGTACCATCACGTTTCCGACTTGCTTGTGACAATAGTAGATGTGCTGACCTTAAGATGTTTACCATCACAGAATTTGTTTTTTTACTCACGATATTTAAAGTTTCACAATATTTTTTTAAGTGCGTACGTGAAATTATATTCGTTTACAACTAACAGTAATCATATGCAAAATGTGATAATACTTATGAACGCTTACAGAAATACTTAGAAAGGATGCAAAGTCTGTTTCTTAAACTTACTTACAGTCTCAATGTGAAAATATATTGTCGTTATAGCTCACCTAATCCCTATAGATACTATATGCAAAATAAATAATTCTGTCGGTAATGTCAGGACGCGAAACCCACTGCTCAGTGCAATATTTGTCAGCAAATTAACTGATTATATTTCAAAGACATTGAGAAGATTTTGAAAACGTTCTAGTGTTAACCTGCACGTGGAGATCTTTTTTACCACCATAATCCGCATCAGAAGAGCTGTATAACAAAGAGGAAATAGACGGCATGGAAGGTGAGTGTAAAACCTATGCGACTGCAATACAGTCTGCATTTAAACAGTAACTCGCGAGAAATGTTTGTGTGTTACTTTTAATTCATTTCATTTCGCATCTGATTGTGAGAAATATCCCTACAGTAGAAATAAACTTGGTTTGTAGAATTACAGTAGCTAATCTACATTCTTCGACTGAAAACTCGGGAAAAACCACAGCCGATCATGAGGTACAGTCAGCTGTGTGACGAATCCATTTCGCGCACAGAATCAGCGCCATTCACGTCACCGAAGATACAGAGTTGCCAATTCCGCGACATGGACAGGTCAGTTAGCACTGTAGCATTGCCTGCTGTTGATCGACGGGAAAACTATTTTTACGATTGCCTGTTCCGCCGTAAGGACGGTCAATCTGTTTCTTTTGTGCGTCTGGGATACTGGTCACACACATGTATTTCAGATCACACCGTTGATCGTACATTGTTGAACACGGAGTTCTGCAGCAGAACATCCATAATGTTGAACACGGAGTTCTGCAGCAGAACATCCATAAATGTTCAAATTATAACGTACAATATATGCAACAAGTATGTGACTGTTCATCTGTGAAACTGGACTCGATAAGCAACCTGAGCAATCAGTAAATGGAATCTAACCTGCATAAAAAAACTGTGTGCATGTTGTATGAGTGTGAGTTTCACTGTCATTTAAGCCCTCAACAAATCGTTACATGAAAAACTTAAAACTGACAATTCGATAAGCTGTCTGACAGCGTATTTGAATATGAAAAACTACAGGAACAAATGAACCTCTAACAATGAACACCTAACCTATCTGACGGCGTTTTTGAACAAGAGTTTACAAGTGATACAGGGTCTGACTTGTGCAATGGAATTTACTGTATTATATCAGATTTGTGGTGTGTCAGTGTCTCTGTTTTGGCCCTAAGTTTTGCAGGCACCTCTTTAGATGGCTGCCTTTTTCCATGTGGTTTACAGCAATTCGCTGCAGCATGCAGCAGCAGCGGCTAAAGCTTTTTGTTACTAAGAATGCCTCCAATACTAAATATTTTGCAAGAAGGTCTGTGGAACACGCTTTATTAAAGGAGTTTGCTTGGGTCCTGATAACTAATAAATAACTTGTGAGAAGGCATTTCATAAATTAAGTCGATTAAATCTTCAGAAACTAATAATAGACAAGGACAATAATAATGGCTGAAAGCCAGATTAACAAATTATTTCAATTTCAAAGTTACATTAACATTTAATAACCACAACATACTTAGTAATTAGATGTAGAGAACAATTATTATTATTTGGAGGGTAAGGAGACTTCTGTAACCGACAAGCAAAACATGGGATTATTGCGGACTTGGACTAACAATCACGAGCCTAACCCTGCAATTGCATTTTACGCTGTGCTTGCGAATATTGCTTTGAATCAACTACAAGAGTAGTTAAGCCATCTAAATCTCTCCTGGCTATATAAATGAAATCAGGCCTTGAGTTTGGTAAGATCTTCCATCACCCATGTGAGGGAATGTGACACGACTTCTGTCTCACAGCTCTCGATGGACACTACTACTTTCACTCTCACAGACAGACCTCGTCTCACAACAATGCTTAGATTCCCACGTTTCGCCCTCAGATTGTTATTATCGGTATCTGAGTGCTTACACGCTGCAAAGAATATCGTTGACTATATTGTTTTCAATGTAACGTAGAGTTTACACACTAGATATGGAAAGCACAATTACAATAACAAGATGACACTACTCCCGGAAAATGATTATTGTTAAGTAATAAAAGAGGATTCAAAGGAATTTCTCCATATTAAAGTAAGTAAATGAAGGTAAGATGCCTTGAGGGTCCACTGTGGACGCCTCCAATACTAAATATTTTGTAAGAAGGTCTGTGGAACACGCTTCGATTATTATATTATTAATAAGTCGTCGTATTCTAGGTTAAACAAACTTGTAGTAATGAGTCAGTGGAGTCACACGGAAATAGTTCAGAGAATAGCTCGAGAAGAAAAATACGGAAATGCTGACAATGAAAATTATGTAGAAAGGTAAAACTAAAACCACGGAACAAGGTAACATTTGAGTTTGTCTCACATAGTTTTCCATTGTCACTATTGAACATAGACAAATACAGCGTTGTAGAATTTATAATACATTTTTGTATTTAAGTCGGATTGTAGCCTATCGCGATTGCGGTTTATCGTATCGCGACATTGCTGCTCGCTTTGGTCGAGATCCAATGACTGTTAGCAGAATACGGAATCGGTGGGTTCAGGAGGGTAATACGGAACGCCGTGCTAGATCCCAACGGCCTCGCATCACTAGCAGTCGAGATGACGGGCATCTGATCCGCATGGCTGTAACGGATCGTGCAGCCACGTCTCGATCCCTGAGTCAACAGATGGGGACGTTTGCAAGACAACAATCATCTGCACGAAGAGTTCGACGACCTTTGCACCAGCATGGTTCAAGATGGCTCGGAGCACTATCGGACATAACATCTTAGATCATCAGTCCCCTAGAACTTAGAACTACTTAAAGCTAACTAACCTAAGTACATCACACACATCCATGCCCGAGGCAGGATTCCAACCTGCGACCGTAGCAGCCCCGCGGTTCCGGACTGCAGCGCTAGAACCGCACGGCCACCGCGGCCGGCGCATCAGCATAGACTATCAGCTCGGAGACCATGGCTGCGGATACCCTTGACTCTGCATCAGCGACAGGAACTCCTAAGATGGTGTACTCAACGACGAACCTGGATGCACGAATGGCAAAACGTCATTTTTTCTGATGAATCCAGGTTCTGTTTACAGCATCATGGGGGTCACATCTGTGTTGGCGACATCGCGGTGAACGCACATTGGAAGCCATACTGGCGTAACCCGGCGTGATGGCATGGGGTTTCATTGGTTACACGTCTCGGTCACCTCTTGTTCGCATTGACGGCACTTTGAACAGTGGACGTTATATTTCAGCAGGCCGGTGTGGCCGAGTGGTTCTAGGCGCTTCAATCTAGAACCGCGAGACCGCTACGGTCGCAGGTTCGAATCCTGGCTCGGGCATGGATATGCGTGATGTCCTTAGGTTAGTTCGGTTTAAGTAGTTCTAAGTTCTAGGGGACTGATGACCTCAGATAGTAAGTCCCATAGTGCTCAGAGGCATTTGAAACATTTTTGTTACATTTCAGTTGTGTTACGACCCGTCGCTCTACCCTTCATGCGATCCCTGCGGAACCCTACATTCCAGCAGGATAATGCACGACCGCATGTTGCAGGTCCTGTACGGGTCTTTGTGGATACAGAAAATGTTCGACTGCTTCTCTGGCCAGCACATTCTCCAGATCTCTTACCAATTGAAAACGTCTTGTCAATGGTGGCCGAGCAACTGGCTCATCACAATACGGCAGTCACTGCTCTTGATGAACTGTGGTACCGTGTTGAAGCTGCATGGGCAGCTGTGTCTGTACACGGAATCCAAGCTCTGTTTGACACAATGCCCAGACGCATCAAGGCCGTTATTATGGCCAGAGGTGGTTGTTCTGGGTACTGATTTCTCAGGATCTATGCACCCAAATTGCGTGAAAATGTAATCACATGTCAGTTCTAGTATAATATATTTGTCCAATGAATACCCCTTTATCATGTACATTTCTTCTTGATGTAGCCATTTTAATGGCCAGTATAAGTTACTACTATCAGCTGCCCGGATGGGAATCCACGGAAATCCGCCTCGGCTACCGAGTCGGTAATAACTCTCCTAACTCGACTGGGACACCAGTTCTTACTCCACATCGTACTTCCCTGGCGCTCTGGATGAGAGTCTCCAAACAAGTTACTGATTGCAGAGAAACTCCGAAAAATTAGTCGCCTGGTTACAAGACTGACAGTAGTGGTCGGCCACGGATCATAACCCCAATCACGAGCCTACAAAACGCCGCGCAACAAGTCATCCAAAACACATCGCAAAATCGACAGGCTTGCCGCCATAATTTTAGCGGCGCCTTGTTACGTCAGCAAGCGGCACTGCCTCTCCTGCAATGAACTTAGTCGCCTTTTGGACCCGCAGGAAAGCCACAGGCGTCTATATAGGCAACGGAATAGGCAGATCGGCGTGTCTTCTTGGCAGCCACGCAATACCACACCCCGATTTGCCCAACAAGGCACAATCGGACACAGGCACCTTTGCAGTCTGCAGTCAGAACACCAAAAGGCAGCGAGCAGGTGTTTACCCTGCCTTAAAGCGATTAAAGGTGGATTCACACTTGCCGGAACGTCACAGCCACGTAACCGTCGCGTTTTCGAACGTCGACGGTCTGGGGAATTCCTGCGCATTCACTCTACGTGGCACGTCAACGGCGGCAGAATGTCGTGACGTTACAGTTGCCAAGTAAAATCCTCACCACAGGCGCCACTTCGTAAATCATGGTGGATCACCGTAAAATGCCGAAATTTAGTTTAATGCCGTTTGCTGTTGTACTTGACAATGAGAAAAAAGAGAGCAAAACGAGTGTGGGTTCGAAAAATGTTAAAAAAATCGGGACTGTGAAGGAGCGTTCCACACTCTTTGCAAGGAGCTGGAAGAGGAGAAGTCATCGTTCTATAAATATTTCAGAATGTCTAAAAACCTGTTAAGCAGGATACAAATAAAAATTAAAAAGAGAAATTCAAGATTTAGGAGACCCCAATACCACCTCGACAGAAACTGAAGGTTCGCCTACGGTATGTCTAGATAGGCCGTTATAAGGTACTTGAACTATAGAATGAAATTTTCACTCTACAGCGGAGTGTGCGCTATTATGAAACTTCCTGGCAGATTAAAACTGTGTGCCGAACTGAGACTCGAACTCGGGACATTTGCCTTTCGCGGGCAAGTTCTCTACCTTGGAAAAATATACAGAAATGAAGCTAGCATCATCACCCTGTTTAATCAGAGCGATAAGAAGTTAAAGCTCCAGGAACCTGAGCAGTTGTTAATTCATCTTCGTAACTGACGTGCTTTCACCGAAAACAGCTCGTGAAGGCAGTAAAAAACGAAAGGGGGTAAACAAAGAGGGCTTCGCATCTTTCAGTATCTATTTCGTCGAAAGCCATTCTAGTGTTACGTATAAAATATACAAGTAGGTTCGCTCCTACAACAATTAATTTGCGGTGTGTTCAGCTTAAAGGGGAGATGGAAGGCAATTTTTATCCCTATTCTGCAACTGCTATTTTATCCTTTGAATAGGTACACTTTTCAAAAGAACTGTAAGTGATAAAACAACGAAATTTTTAATGCAATATATAACTGTTATACCTCAATTTACAAGTAAAATGAACATAATACTTATTATGGTTTTGAAGAAAAAAAATTTTCTTTCACTAGTAAAATTTAACTTTTGTTGTACATTAATTATTATAAAACAGTTTCTGAGTGTTTGGTGGTTCTCCTTTTACTTATAATAACTTATTACCATCTGCAGTACTAAATGACCAAATTTCATGTTTCTAACCCCATCAGTTTATCAAACAATGGCACCTGCAAGTAAAATAATGTACTTTTGAGAAAAATCCATTTAAAGTTTAATATTGAAATTCTAGTATAATTATTGATGAGAATTGCTTACCACTAGTATTTTCCTGCACCATACTGAGGCAGATCTGAATCATACTGATCTTTTCTCCTCTTGCTCTCTCTTCTCTTCTGTCTGGCTTCTTTTGTGCATTTTAAATTAGCAATATCTGCTTTTATCCCCAATAATTCCAAAACATTCAGTTTTCTAATTACTCCATCACTAACGCATAAAATAGCATCATACACACCAAATTTGAGGGTTGTAAGTTGAAAAAATACAGTAAACGGTTCTAAATGACAAAATTCACACATTCATTTAAATTTTGGGTTTTCCCACGAAGACATTTCTTCAACAAAATATATTTACAAAGATCTCTAAATATGGGTTTAATTGCCGGCCGGAGTGGCCGTGCGGTTCTAGGCGCTACAGTCTGGAGCCGAGTTAGGTTTAATTAGTTCTAAGTTCCAGGCGATTGATGACCTAAGAAGTTAAGTTGCATAGTGCTCAGAGCCATTATTTGGGTTTAATTTCATTCATGACTAATGCAGGTAGAAATGTTTGTGGTCATATCTGGCACGTCTCCTGTATTTGCACCAGGATCATTCGGGCAAAGAACGTGCACTGTATTTTCATTTGCGGAAAGCTTAGCGAAAAAGATAACCCATACAGCTTTTTTCATGTTTTCTAAGTTCCCTAATTTTTTTCTTCTGGCCAAGCCATAATAATTCTGTACTCTGTCTATTTCAACATTTGTTAGGCGACCTTTACCACCAATCTTCTTACCATCTTCCAATACTATTTTTGACGTTTCTTTCAATAATCTTCTCAACCTGGACCCCATTCTCTTCTGGACATGCCCAATGCACTCTAATTTAGAAATTAGGATCATAGGGTTGTTTCTACACATACCCGATCATAAGCCTTGCTGTCATCGTCCCCAGATTGCACAGAGCGTCAGGAAAACCATATCTCAGGGAAAAATTGTCGTGTTTGTATAAAACAAAAACTGTTTCACTGTTTCACGCAGGAAAGACCAGGCATTTCAGATATGCTAAAATATAAAAATCGAATTTTTGAAGCCCACTTGCCTCCCGTTTCCCCTTAAGAACAATCATTGTTAACTTTCGATAGCTCATATGAATCCAGAAAACAAAAACAATTATACCAGAGCATTTTAACGAATGTTAAAAATCTCTCTACTGGTGAATTATCCTTATACACTCCAGTTTCACAGTTCAGTTGCCTTTCGAAATCGAAGATTTCGTTATTGCTTGTTTAAATCGATTATTTGAAGTGACTATTGCGAGAGACTTTTGGGAATATTTACTGTTAAAAACAGTCTTGATCGTGATTTATTTATTAAGATGACCGGTTTTGACCACTACTGTGGTCATCTTTAGACCATTGAGTAGGAACCTCTTTCTTTTGGAGAATCAGTAGTGATTCTCCGACAGAAAGAGGTTCCTACTCAATGGCTTGAATATGACCACTGTAGTGGTCAAAACCGGTCACCTTAATAAATAAATCGTGATCAAGACTGTTTTTAATACTAAATATTTGCAACACATTGATCATTGCCACTCCAATAATGTTTTCAAAAGTAACTTTAGGGAATGATATATCGTAACATGTATTTATTTACAACGGCGCGAAGAGTTTCCTCTAGAAAGGACGAATGAGTATCTACAATCATGTTTGATCATCGTTAAATGATTTATCACATTGTGGAGATTACTGCAGTGGTTTTTAAGATATGTAATGTGCTGCGAATACATAGAAAGATAGATCCCTTATCATTTAGCTACAAAATAGTAGGTCAGCAACTGGAAGCAATTAATACCATAAATTATCTGGGAGTACGCATTCGGAGTGATTTAAAATGGAATGATGATATTAAGCTGATCGTCGGTAAAGCAGATGCCAGACTGAGATTCATTGGAAGAATCCTAAGGAAACGCAATCCGAAAACAAAGGAAGTAGGTTACAGTACGCTTGTTCGCCCACTGCTTGAATACTGCTCAGCAGTGTGGGATCCGTACCAGATAGGGTTGATAGAAGAGATAGAGAAGATCCAACGGAGAGCAGCGCGCTTCGTTACAGGATCATTTAGTAATCGCGAAAGCGTTACGGAGATGATAGATAAACTCCAGTGGAAGACTCTGCAGGAGAGACGCTCAGTAGCTCGGTACGGGCTTTTGTTAAAGTTTCGAGAACATACCTTCACCGAAGAGTCAGGCAGTATATTGCTCCCTCCTACATATATCTCGCAAAGAGACCATGAGGATAAAATCAGAGAGATTAGAGCCCACACAGAAGCATACCGACAATCCTTCTTTCCACGAACAATACGAGACTGGAATAGAAGGGGGAACCGATAGAGGTACTCAGAGTACCCTCCGCCACACACCGTCAGGTGGCTTGCGGAGTATGGATGTAGATGTAGATGTAGATGTAGATGTTAACTTTCAGGCATCCATTTGCACCTTCTTACGGCCCCCTTCTGCATGAATCATGTTCTTGTACTAGTGACATATTTAAATATCATTAATGTATTTTTATACTATATTGCCTTCGTAAGTGGTGGAACAGTAACCACGAGCTAAAACATGCATGTAGGATAAAGAAGGATGAGATGGTCATTGTTTCAGAACATCCATACCTGTAATTATCTGGGAAGACTAGGACCAAGACATTGACAGAAAAAAATCGCAGCACCAAGAAGGACTTGTGCATCAAGTACGTAGGTGTGTTCCTATAGCTGATAGATGATGTGCGCTCAAATTTCTCGCTAGTCACATAAGAGTGGCTCTAGTAACGACACCATCACGATGCAAATCCTGTTCGCTTTAAATACATGTTGTAACGGTTGTAAGCGTTAGTTACCTTTGAGGTTGAACGTGGTGAGCTGATGTAACTGAAGAATTGACTTTAAGGTGATAACGACTCCAGTCTCAATACCCGGTTGAGTTTGAACGAGGTCTCGTAATAGGGCTACGAGAAGCTGGGTGTTTCTTCTGCAGTAACGCATAAAGACTTTTTTCAGATATGTAGCCACGGTACATGATTGCTGGCAGTGGTGGTCACGAGAATGTACGGCCACAATAGGGAAGACTACTGTGTTCGGCGTATGGCTCTGGTGCACCGTACTGCATCTGCAGCAGCAACTGAAGAGCTGTTGGCACCACAGTGACACAAAGAACTGTTACAAACCGGTCACTTCAGCGACAGCTCCGAGCCAGGCGCTCTGTAGGGTGCGTTCCACTGAACCCAAACGACAGCCATTTGCGATTTGAGTGGTGTCAAGCGAGAGTTGATTGGGGAACAGGGTGGAGGTCTGTTGTGTTTTCTGATGAAAGATGGTTCTGCCTCGGTACCTGTGATGGCCGTTTATTGGTTAGAAGGCCAGTTGAGGGCCTCCCACCACCCTGTCTGCGTCCTAGACACACTGGAGGTATGGTCTGGGGTGCGATTCCGTATGAGAGCATGAGCACTCTCGTGGGTATCCCACGCTCCATGACTGAAAAGTTGTACGTCAGCCTGGCGATTAGACCTGTTGTGCTACCATTCACAAACAGCATTGCTTCAAATGGTTCAAATAGCTCTGAGCACTATGCGACTTAACTCCTGAGGTCATTAGTCGCCTAGAACTCAGAACTAATTAAACCTAACTAACCTAAGGACATCACAAACATCCATGCCCGTGGCAGGATGCGAACCTGCGACCGCAGCGGTCGCTCGGCTCCAGACTGTAGCGCCTAGAACCACACGGCCACTCCGGCCGGCCACAAACAGCATTCTAGAGGCTGTTTTCCAACTGGATAACGCTCGGCCAGATACCGCTGTAGTAGCCCAACATGCTGTACAGAGTGTCGACATCTTGCCTTGGCCTGCTCGATCACATGGTCCACCTACAATCGAACATATATGGGACATGATCGGACGAAAATCCGCCATCATGCAAAACCAGCGTTAATCGTCTCCGGAATGCTCGACAAAGTGCAAAGGGCATGGAGCTCCATCCCACAAACTGACATCCGGCAGCTGAACAACATGTTGAATGTTTGCATTCAACATTCTGTCGGTTGTACCGGTTAGTAATGTACCAGCATCTCACGTTTTGCAATGGCTTCTAGACGCTTATATTAACCTGTGAGCTTGTAATGTTACGTACAGAAATGTATTCCTGGAATTTCATTACTCTACATTAATTATCTTTTTGGGTATTGGGATTTTTCCGTCAGTGTATTTTATACTTTCGCAGATACTAACAATGTCCAAATCTATACAAAAAGAAAAGATCGAAATACAGAAAAAAATTATTTTCAATTGATTAAAAAATATTTTAGGCTGCCATCAGTTCCTATCCAACTTGGTGTGTTGATCAATGCAATCTATGTGAGATACACACAAATAATTGGTAATAAAATAATACAAAACAGTCTTGTTGTTTTTGGGAGTTGCTGTATAACTTGTTTCACATACGGCCTCACAGTCAACTTCAACGGTAATTTCCCCATTAAAACTGGAACTGTCTATCCTCATCTTCCTCTTCTGAACTTGACGATGCTGTGCGACTTGTCTTTTGAGCAATTCCTTCTCCTACTATTGGCTCCACTGCATTTTTTACTTACTTTTGACCTTCATTTTTAACAAGTTAAATATGTCCTGGCGGAGTTATTAGAGCAGTCACGGACATTGCCCCTTCACTTTCGGAAGGGACAAGTTTGGGCTGTAATAGATTTGTTGCGGAAGCTTTCATGAAATCAAACGTGGAACATATGTAGGCTTATCCGACAATGGCGTTTTGCGTTGAATGTTGGCAACTCTTCGTGGAATGCTTCACAGTCAGGAAGCCTCGTCTGTGAATAGAATGAATGACAGAAATCCCAGTACGCTGATCCTCTGTGCGACTTTTTTCGTTTTAAAGGGCATGTTGGATACTATTTCGTTCATTATCTATGGATGAATAACGACGAAGTAGCTGACTCGTATTTGAATAGGAATACTTTGTAACATATAGAATTGCACCAGGAGGCTGACACACTTGACGGTGTTAATTGTGTACCATGTAGCATGTGGTGTAGTGTAACCTGTAGCGTAGCCTGTTGTGTTGACCACCATGTAGACTTTAGTGTAGTTTTAGTGTAGGATGTAGCCTAGACTGTAAGGTAGCCTGTAGTTTAAGCTGTAGTGTAGACTATAGTGTAGGCTGTGTGTTACACTGTAGTGTAGGCTGTGGTGTAAGCTGTATTGTAGGCTGTAGTTTAGACTGTAGTGTAGGCTGTAGTGTAATCTGTAGTGTAGCCAATAGTGTCAACTGTAATGTACCCTTAGCATAACCTTAATTGTAGGTTGTCTTTTAGGCTTTAGTGTAGACTGCATATGTAGGTTGTAGTGTAGGCTGTACATATAGGTTGTAGTGCAGACTGTAGCACAGATTGTAATTTCAGTTCAGTGTGACCTGTAGTGTAGCCTGTCTTGTAGGCTATATTGTAGGCTGCAGTGTAGACTGTATTGTAGGCCATTGTATAACCCGTAGTGTAGCCTTTAGTGACGACTGTATTGCAGGCTTTAGTGTAATCTGTAGTGTAGCCTGTGGTGCAGGCTGTAGACAGCATCTTGATGTGTAGCTGCAGGCTGAGGAGCGACAGTGCATCTCCCGATCAGTATAAATCACGGTGGAAATGTATGCTCCCCAAATGGTAAACTGTGCTAGTTACATTAGATTGTCTTACTACTTCCCTAAGGGCATACGGAAGGAAGAGTTGCAGTGGGATGACACTGGACCAGTATTTGGGAAAACGTCTGTTCAAATCCCTGTCCTCCCATCCACAGGTACATGTTTCAGTGTTTCATTAAAACGCTTAAGACAAATGTCAGGAATGTCCCGCTGAAAAGCATACAGCCGATTTATTTTCTCGTACTTCCTCACTCTAGCTTGTGCCTTGTCCCTTCGCCATCCACGGGATCCTAAACCACAACCTTCCTCTCTTCTTAAAATGCTTCTATGATAGTATAAAGTATCTGATAAAAGAGAAAAGTGAGGAATGTTGTCTCGAATAAGTTTGGAGGAACAAAAGCTTTGCTTCAGACATGATGTCTCCCTCCAATTCTTGTTATATGTTTCATATGCTCTTAGTAAATGGACATTTCATTTATAATTTATTTAGTTATTCGTGATGTAGCGCAGGATTTGGTGAGAGTGGAGTTTGTCTGGGATTATCCAAGTGTGAGCTTTTAATCAAACTTTACTCTATTTAAAAACTATTCACAGTACCACCTCAGATAAAAATGCAGCAAACGCTTGTGTGCAACCTTTTGGAATAATTAACTTCAGAAAACGAATGTTGTTGTTGTTGTCTTCAGTCCTGAGACTGGTTTGATGCAGCTCTCCATGCTAGTCTATCCTGTGCAAGCTGCTTCATCTCCCAGTACCTACTGCAACCTACATCCTTCTGAATCTGCTTAGTGTACTCATCTCTCGGTCTCCCTCTACGATTTTTACTCTCCACGCTGCCCTCCAATGCTAAATTTGTGATCCCTTGATGCCTCAGAACATGTCCTACCAACCGATCCCTTCTTCTAGTCAAGTTGTGCCACAAACTTCTCTTCTCCCCAATCCTATTCAATACTTCCTCATTAGTTACGTGATCTATCCACCTTATCTTCAGTATTCTTCTGTAGCACCACATTTCGAAAGCTTCTATTCTCTTCTTGTCCAAACTAGTTATCGTCCATGTTTCACTTCCATACATGGCTACACTCCAAACAAATACTTTCAGAAACGACTTCCTGATACATAAATCTATATTCGATGTTAACAAATTTCTCTTCTTCAGAAACGCTTTCCTTGCCATTGCCAGTCTACATTTTATATCCTCTCTACTTCGACCATCATCAGTTATTTTACTTCCTAAATAGCAAAACTCCTTTACTACTTTAAGTGTCTCATTTCCTAATCTAATTCCCTCAGCATCACCCGATTTAATTTGACTACCTTCCATTATCCTCGTTTTGCTTTTGTTAATGTTCATCTTATAACCTCCTTTCAAGACACTGTCCATTCCGTTCAACTGCTCTTCCAAGTCCTTTGCCGTCTCTGACAGAATTACAATGTCACCGGCGAACCTCAAAGTTTTTACTTCTTCTCCATGAATTTTAATACCTACTCCGAATTTTTCTTTTGTTTCCTTTACTGCTTGCTCAATGTACAGATTGAATAACATCGGGGAGAGGCTACAACCCTGTCTCACTCCTTTCCCAACCACTGCTTCCCTTTCATGCCCCTCGACTCTTATTACTGCCATTTGGTTTCTGTACAAATTATAAATAGCCTTTCGCTCCCTGTAACGAATAACATATCAAAAACACAAAACAGTTATTCCCCCACGGTAATAAAATAATCTGATCTCCAAGATGGGCAACAAGACATAAGGTAAAAACTTATCCAAGTTACAGCCATACATTACATAGATGAAACAGTACTGCTCTATCTCCCAGACAGACAACAGACTGGAGAATATAATATACAAGGATATAGAAACTACTACAGAATATACGGAAAATAGCATAAGCAAGCGGAAGGTCGAATGACTTATCGCTACTACACAGTGATGTCATAACGTCCTTGGCTTGTTCTCTAGTTCTAAACAATAATGGTATCTTCAGATAGCACCAAGGCCAAATACACTTAAATACAACAGTGTTACACTTAGATAACCACACCATGCTAATATACACTTACGGCACAATGAAATCCCTCACGGCCTTGCCGTGATACTTCATAACAACAAAGAATAGCAGGGCCGCTTCACCGCACACTGACAGACACTATTTCCGTCAGTCAAGACACTGACAACTACCAGTGCCCGCCAACTGCAATTATGGCACACAAAAAAGCCCCACGTATTTCTCTATGGTACAGTTACTTGCCTCCCTCTAAAAATGGAAACACTGCAAATGCTATAAAGAAGAAAAGGAAAAGTATTACTCGAGAGAAGTCGCTTTGCTGCGTATCTGTCTAATTTTTGAAGTAATCACTGTATTTCGCGATTTAGCTACAAGGTAATTTCATCTCTTCGAAGTTATCAGGGTACCTGTTGGTGAAAACAGTACCAAACGTTACAGCAACTACAAGAAGAAACAAGAAATAAAATTTAAAAAAAAAACTCATACGAGTGCTATTCAGAAAGTAGGGCACGTTTGGCATTAAAAATACTAAGTACATGAAATACGTTTTGTTATACACATCTGAAAGAGCGACTGACATACTACTTTTCCACATAGTCGCCAAACACATTGAGGCACTTATCATAGCGGTGGACAAGCTTTGAGAGACCTTCGTCGTAAAACTCTGCCGTCTGAGACTTCAGCCAGTGAGTCACGCACGCTTGGAGTTCGCCTCGTCATCAAAGTGCTGCGTTGCAATCCAGTTCTTGGGAGTCACTTGGTGCAAGGTCGGGGCTGTAGGGCGGATCAGGGAAAATTCCCCATTCGAAAGAATTAAGGAGTTCTTTAATGTGGTTTTACGTGTGAGATAGGGCATTGTCGTGCAAAAATAAAATTTTGAACGTCAGCTT
This sequence comes from Schistocerca gregaria, assembly GCF_023897955.1. NCBI lineage: Eukaryota > Metazoa > Arthropoda > Insecta > Orthoptera > Acrididae > Schistocerca > Schistocerca gregaria. The sequence goes on from NC_064924.1 coordinate 142,270,064, forward strand.
TCCTCGGTGTTTGTTTAGAACTGCTCTTCTAAGGCTGTGCAAAGTTTGACAGTACTGGGCAGAATTTATGGTTGCTCCACGTTCGAGAAAATCAATAAGAGGCACACGTTGCCTATCCCAAAACACTGTCACCATGAACTTCCATACGGATAAGGTTTGCAAACATTTTCTTGGTTTTTGGGGGGACCTTGTGCGCCCCCACTCCATGTACTATAATTTTGTCTCGCAATTGACGTATTTCACCCAAGTCGTGTCACCGTTACGATTCGATCCAGTAATGAATCACAATGTTTGGGATAGGCCTTCAGAAATGTCAACGTTGCCCCATTCGCTGTTCTTTATGTTGCTCTGTAAGTATGTTTGGCACCCATCGTGCAAAAAATGTGTGGTAGCCTAGACTTTGAGTGACAATTTCAAACAACAAAGTCCTTGAAACTTGTGGAGAAGAAAGCGAAATCTCCGTTATTGTGATGCGACGGTTTTCATAAATCGTTTCATCAACTTTAGCGGCAAGATCGTCAGTCACAATGCTCGGGCGTCCACTCTTCTCACCATCACGAACGTTGGTTCGGCTATTTTTAAACCGAATGCACCATTTCCGGACGGAACATTCACTCATTACGTTGTTTCCGTGCACTCCGCACAGTTCACGACAAATTTCTATAGGTTTTGGGTTTCCTGCCAACAAAAACCGTATCAAAGACCTCACCTTATTAATGGCGGAATTTTCGGTTGCAGCGCACATTTCAAATTCGAATATCGAAAAAACCAGACGCGTAGAGACGTTCCCGCTGTCACGGATGGATGCTGACTGAGCTACTGTAAGTAGGTAGTTTAGGTTTTTATGTTGGTACCGCCACGTAGCGCTCTGTATGAAAATCACTGGCTGTGCTGTCTGCAGTCTGTGGCTAGTGGGCGTTGTTGCAATAGTCGCTATTGTAGCGTTGGGCAGTTGGCTGTTAACAGCGCGTAGCGTTGCGCACTTGGAGGTGAGCCACCAGCAATGGTAGATGTGGGGAGAAAGATAGCGGAATTTTGAGAGCGGACGATCTGGACATGTATCCATCAGAAAGTAAATTTGTAATAATGGATATCATGGACTAATATATATATATATATATGGTGTTACAAAAAGGTACGGCCAAACTTTCAGGAAACATTCCTCACATGCAAAGAAAGAAAATATGTTATGTGGACATGTGTCCGTAAACGCTTACTTTCCATGTTAGAGCTCATTTTATTACTTCTCTTCAAATCACATTAATCATGGAATGGGAACACACAGCAACATAACGTACCAACGTGACTTCAAACACTTTGTTACAGGAAATGTTCAAAATGTCCCCCGTTAGCGAGGATACACGCATCCACCCTCCGTCGCATGGAATCCCTGATGCGCTGATGCAGCCCTGGAGAATGGCGTATTGTATCACAGCCGTCCACAATACGAGCACGAAGAGTCTCTACATGTGGTACCGGGGATGCGTAGACAAGAGCTTTCAAATGCCCCCATAAATGAAAGTCAAGAGGGTTGAGGTCAGGAGAGCGTGGAGGCCATGGAATTGGTCCACCTCTACCAATCCATCGGTCACCGAATCTGTTGTAGAGAAGCGTACGAACTCTTCGACTGAAATGTGCAGGAGCTCCATCGTGCATGAACCACATGTTGTGTCGTGCTTGTAAAGGCACATGTTCTAGCAGCACAGGTAGAGTATCCCGTATGAAATCATGATAACGTGCTCCATTGAGGGTAGGTGGAAGAACATGGGGCCCAATCAAGACATCACCAACAATGCCTGCCCAAACCTTTCACAGAAAATCTGTGTTGGTGACGTGATTGCACAATTGCGTGCGGATTCTCGTCAGCCCACACATGTTGATTGTGAAAATTTACAATTTGATCACGTTGGAATACATACTGACGAAACTAAAATGAGCTCTAACATGGAAATTAAGCGTTTCCGGACACATGTCCACATAACATCTTTTCCTTATTTGTGTGTGAGGAATGTTTGCTGAAAGTTTGGCCGCACCTTTTTGTAACACCCTATATATATATATATATATATATATATATATATATATATATATATATATATATATAATGACTTTTCAACAATATTAAGGTAAATACATTGTTTGTTCTTTATCAAAATCTTTCATTTGCTAACTATGCCTATCAGTAGTTAGTGAGTTCAGTAGTTAGAATCTTTTATTTAGCTGGCAGTAGTGGCGCTCGCTGTATTGCAGTAGTTCGAGTAACGAAGATTTTTGGGAGGTAACTGATTTGTGAAACGTGTAGGTTAATGTTAGTCAGAGCCATTCTCTTGTAGGGATTATTGATAGTCAGATTGGGTTGCGCTAAAAATATTGTGTGTCAGTTTAGTATTGATCAGAATAAGTAAAGAGCGAAATGCCTTAGTACGTTCAGTTCCGCTCAGCTGTTTGAAAATCAAATAACTTAAGGGGGTTTACCAGCACAGTAATTCATTAATTTTTCTAAGGGGACGTTTCACTACCGAGCAAGCACATGCCAAAATATACGCGATCGGCGCGCTTAGCGGCGTCAGACGGAAACATTCCTTACTTCCTGAATAGCCCTTGCATGTAAAAATTTAGACACCTCTTGTTACTTGCATCACAGTGAAAAACTTGTAAGCATATAGTACAAAATATTCCAAACATCTGTGTGGAGGAAGCGATATGTGATTGGCACCAGTAAAAATGTTTTCGCACAGTCATGGTAGTTAGTGACACAACCTTTTATACATCACTATTTAACATTTTTCACCATGACACCATAAAAATATAAATTTGACATGATATTACTGTCAAAAGACGTCAATACGTACTGTCTCAGACGTGAAATCCAATTGCAAAAAAGGAAAAATGTAGCCTTTATTAGGATTTCGTCAATGTGGCAGCGCATAACGCGTTAAAATAGTGCAGTCTAACATCTGCAGTGAAAGTACATTTCGTGTGGTCAGCGTCCTAAAATCAAATGGAGTGTATGTCAAAGAACTTCACAGCTCGACAATACCATCAAAGATATAAAAAACCTATACAAAACAAATACGCAGTTGATGAGCATAATCTTAAACTTTTTATAGAAATTTTCGTAAGAGAAACATAGTTGTATCGGAGACATATGAGGCCTTGTAATACTGCCACAGCCAGTGAGGTCGTTTTGTGTGTTTGCTGTATGGGCGTCTTGCAAATTAGGACCCCTCGAAACTGTAGAAGCGTACAGGGCTGTGTCTTGGACTTTCGCCCTTAGCGCTGCAATAGAAGTTTAATATGTTCTTCTAATTCCATTTTTAAATAACGGTATTAACTTTTGTATGCTGCAGATTTCTTCTGAATTGACAAAAAGTGGTCCAGGAATTTCAGGATTTTCCGAATGGCCATGTACCAAGGAGCAAAGATTCTTGTCACATTTAGAAGTGTTGCAATCGAGAAAATCTTAACAATACTTAATAGTCTATATGTTACGCCGGCCGCGGTGGTCTCGCGGTTCTAGGCGCGCAGTCCGGAACCGTGCGACTGTTACGGTCGCAGGTTCGAATCCTGCCTCGGACATGGATGTGTGTGATGTCCTTAGGTTAGTTAGGTTTAAGCAGTTCTAAGTTCTAGGGGACTAATGACCACAGCAGTTGAGTCCCATAGTGCTCAGAGCCATTTGAACCATTTGAACCATATGTTACATTATCACATCACTACACCCAAAAATGACTAAGTGAAATCAAATTAAGAAGTGTTATTAAGAACCAGTTACGAGTAAAATGCATTTTGAAATAGAAGCTGTTGAAAACTGAACACAAATTTCCATTTTAAGGATAGCGAAAATTTTTAAGACTTTAAATAATCCTAGTACATTTGCAAATATCACGTGCTCCACGGTAGAATCTTCCTTCTGTTTCAAGGTGCAAGACGACGCAGAAGCGACGAAGTGGACTTAACCGCTGACACGTTATACATTAGGGTAAAAAAACTGTTTAGAGTTTTACTCGACATGAAATTCAGTAACTGAACTATTAACAATACCCTCAAAATAACTTTAATATTCTATACAGCGCTTAAATATGTAGAACTCGTAATACAATCGCTGCACAGAACACAAATTCATGTCTGGCAAATTCTAGTGAGCCTCGCTTTATGTGTTTCCAAAATCAATCATGGACTGGAACGCTGACGAGAAAACATGTGTACTCAGGTAAAGGAGCCTGTCCTCCACAACATATTAACTACGTGGACAGGGAGCAAGAAGGCATGTATTAAAACAGTGTTATGAAGTTAAAATGATTGAAATGGTCTCCATATAAAAAAAAACCATAGAAGACGAGACTTAATATCCGCTACAAAACTACTATTCATCCCTTAGCCAATTAGTTAAAAATTTTAATGCTTTTGATTGGAATAAAATATTATTAAAAGTTGCTGATTACCTGTTCCGGTTGACTAGCAAACACCCTCAGATCATGGCTTCTAAAAATTCAGAACCTAAGTACAAAGTTGGCTGCACCACCATCGTTACTAACTCGTCAACATTAAAAAGTAGGTCAGAGCATGACTGTTAACGTAGAAAACCAGCAGAAGACGCCGATAATGAATGAAAACGACTCGAAACGTGTCCAGTTTATGCTGTCTAAATACAAATAGTTGTCACTGAAGGCCTAATTAGCATAAATAGTAGATTGGTAAATAGCTCGTTATTAAGAAACATGAACAACCGGCATCTACAGAGGTGACAGAGACTCTCCTCTAGGAAAACAGCGGCCGATTACAACGGGCAATGTTCTGAGAACGTGACGTGGTCTGGGTGTTCGGGAGAGGACGTCACGTCCTGTCTGGAAACAGTAAGCCTATAGAGGCCACCCGACGCGTGGGCAGAATTCCAGGAACCGGCTTCTCGCTTAGCGGAGCTCCCATCACAGAAGTGACGTAGACACTGGGCGACGCAGTCAAGTGCAACCAGGATACGTATGGTACAGTTTCTGGTGAAGCATTGCGTCGAGAACTGGTTACTTCTGTCTCCATTTTATCCATTTCACTGTTTGTAGGCTTTACGAGGTGCATTCAAGTTATAAGGCCTCCGATTTTTTTTCTCCGAACTGGAAAGAGATAGAACATGCGCATTGTTTTAAAATGAGGCCGCGTTCATTGTCAATACGTTCCAGAGATGGCAGCACCGTACGGCAGATGGAATTTTACCGACAGCGGCGAGAATGAGAACTGTTTTAAATACTTACAATGGCGACGTTTTCCTTACTTGAACAGCGTGCAATCATTCGTTTTCTGAATTTGCGTGGTGTGAAACCAATTGAAATTGACCGACAGTTGAAGGAGACATGTGGTGATGGAGTTATGGATGTGACGAAAGTGCGTTCGTGGGTGCGACAGCTTAATGAAGGCAGAACATCGTGTGACAACAAACCGAAACAACCTCGGTCTCGCACAAGCCGGTCTGACGACATGATCGAGAAAGTGGAGAGAATTGTTTTGGGGGATCACCGAATGACTGTTGAACAGATCGCCTCCAGAGTTGGCATTTCTGTAGGTTCTGTGCACACAATCCTCCATGACGACCTGAAAATGCGAAAAGTGTCATCCAGGTGGGTGCCACGAATGCTGACAGACGACCACATGGCTGCCCGTGTGGCATGTTGCCAAGCAATGTTGACGCGCAACGACAGCATGAATGGGACTTTCTTTTCGTCGATTGTGACAATGGATGAGACGTGGATGCCATTTTTCAATCCAGAAACAAAGTGCCATTCAGCTCAATGGAAGCACACAGATTCACCGCCACCAAAAAAATTTCGGGTAACCGCCAGTGTTGAAAAATTGATGGTGTCCATGTTCTGGGACAGCGAGGGCGTAATCCTTACCCATTGCGTTCCAAAGGACATTACGGTAAGAGGTGCATCCTACGAAAATGTTTTGAAGAACAAATTCCTTGCTGCACTGCAACAAAAACGTCTGGGAAGGGTTGCGCGTGTGCTGTTTCACCAAGACAACGCACCCGCTAACGTTACGCAACAGTTTCTTCGTGATAACAACTTTGAAGTGATTCCTCATGCTCCCTACTCACCTGACCTGGCTCCTAGTGACTTTTGGCTTTTTCCAACAATGAAAGACACTCTCTGTGGCCGCACATACACCAGCCGTGCTGCTATTGCCTCAGCGATTTTCCAGTGGTCAAAACAGACTCCTAAAGAAGCCTTCGCCGCTGCCATGGAATCATGGCGTCAGCGTTGTGAAAAATGTGTACGTCTGCAGGGCGATTACGTTGAGAAGTAACGCCAGTTTCATCGATTTCAGGTGAGTAGTTAATTAGAAAGAAAATCGGAGGCCTTAGAACTTGAATGCACCTCATATTTATTTGGAAAGGACTTCCAACGATGTAGGCTGACGAAAAGTGAAATGGTTCAAATAGCTCTGAGCACTATGGGCCTTAACATCTGAGGTCATCACTCCCCTAGAACTTAGAATTACTTAAACCAAACTAACCAAAGGACGTCGCACACATCCATGCCCCAAGCAAGATTCGAACCTGCGACCGTACCGATCACGCGGTTCCAGACTGAAGCGCCTAGAACCCCACGGCCACACCGGCCGGCACGAAAGGTGAAGCAAAATATTATGCGCGTTAAGTTGGAACATCCAGACATTTAAATAATCCAGCAGCTTTACAAGAATCAGACAGTAGTCGTCAAAATGAACGACAGTGACGCGAAATTTTCCAGATTAAGGAAAGGCGTTCCGCAAAGAGAGGCAGCTCTCCCCCATTATTCTTCCATTTATACATTTAGGATGCAATTAACAATTGTAAAGATGCATACGTTGAAGGAATGTTCATAGACGGAGAAAACATAGTTGCACTAGCAGATGATGTAGCAATGTTAACCGCATCTGAAAACAGTCTCCAAAAAGTCATGGAAGGCAGGGACAAGGTACTTTCAGAAAGACGTAATATGAAATAAAGAAGAATCAAATCGAAATCAATGTATGTAGTAACATTTCAAGAGCAGCAAACATGCGTCTGGACGGAGACAATCTGCGACAAGTCGGCTGAAGAACCCGAGACAGACGCAAATAGACAGTTTGTCAACTAGTGGCCGCGAAAGCCTTAACAATTTAAAATAATAGAAGACGGAAGACGACACTAGGAAATTTCACAAGCTAAAATAGAATTCAACTACGAGACGAAGTTATTGAAACCGAAAAATATTAGTATATACACTTGGAAACATTAGGTAAAAATTTTTGTCTGAAGCGTTGCTCTACATCGTTAGGAGATATGGACAGAAGGAGCGCCGAAACGGAGCAGATTACAGGCTTCTGAGACATGGTTTTGGAGAAGAGTCCTAAAGAACGACCGAGGAAGATGTCTTCAACAACAGAGAAAATAACCGTTGAGCGGGACTACCGAGGAAACGCAGGGATCGATGCTTTGGGTATGTATACGCACGGTGTCTCGTCATTGCGAAATTACTAGAAGGAAAAATGTCCTGTGAGAAACACGAGGAAGACCAAGTCTTCAGTACATTAGGCGGATAAAACAAGAGATGAGACTGACAACAGCGGCTTGAAGAGGCCTGCAGAAGATACGGAAATGTGAAAAAAAAAATCTGACCGCTGAAAGGGTGGTGTCTATTTGCCAGGACGATTTCCAGGACGTTTTGGCCATAAATGTGAATGAAATTTCTAATTTGATAAATGTTCTCAATCTCTGTAATATCGATATAAGCATATTCTTTGCGACTATGTGTTCGGGATCAAAGATGTTGATCAGAGGTTAACTTTGTAAGAGTAAGCCAGAGAGTGGCAGTAGCACAGTATGTTGGACAGTCTGGTAATGTACTTGGCTTCAAACGATGCAAGCTGGCCGCGTAGTAGAGGCAGCATTATTTAAAAAGGATTTTATAGTAACATGTTTTTAGGAAAGATATTGAGCAAATGAGAATGTATTAATGGAAAAATGATAAAAGCCAACTTTTAAGATAATCCAGTTTTTTTACATTTGTAACTGTGTAGCTTTACGTTGTTAGAACATTGCGTATGGTTGAAATTTGCTGTAGAAATTTTATAATGAAGCATGTGGTCTTGTCTTATAGTTGAAACAAGTGTCAAAGGAGGCCATCACCTCATCATTTGAATAAAATCTTTGACCCGCCAGCCATTTCTTCAAGTTGGGGAACAAATAGTAGTCTGAGGGAGTCAGGTCTGGAGAAAAGGGAGGATGTGAAACGAGTTGGAATCCTATTACCATTAATTTTGCGACCACAACTGCTGAGGTGTGTACTGGTGCATTGTCGTGATGGTAAAGGACCTTTTTGCTGTCCAATCGCCGGCGTCTTTCTTGCAGCTCGGTTTCAAGCGGCTCAATAACGATGAATAATATGCACCCTTTTGCAGATAGTCGATGAGGATTATCCCTTGCGAATCCCAAAAGACAGACATCATAACCTTTCCGGCCGAAGGAACGGTCTTCGCCTTTTTTGGTGCAGATTCTCCCTTGGTAACCCATTCTTTAGGCTATTGTTTGGTCTCAGGAGTATAGTAATATATCCATGTTTCATCCACAGTGACGAAACGATGTTTAAAACCCTGCGGATTCTTCTTGAACAGCCTCAAACGATCCTTCCAACACTTCACACGATTCCGTTTCTGGTCAAGTATGAGCAATCGCGGAACCCATCTTGCGGATAGCTTTCTCATGTCCAAATGTTTATGCAAAATATTATGTGCCCGTTCATTAGAGATGCCCACAGCACTAGCAATCTCACGCACCTAACTCTTCTGTCATCCATCACCATATCATGGATTTTATCAATGATTTCTGGAGTCTTAACCTCCACAGGGCGTCAAGAACGTTCATCACTTGTGTCCATATGAACGCTCCGAAAATTTTGAAACCACTTATAAACTGTTCTAATCGAAAGTGCAGAATCACCGTAATGTTTATCAAACTTCTCTTTACTCTCCTGAGGTGTTTTGCCTTTCATAAAATAATTCTTCTTCGTCCATTTTTTGACAATCACTCGACTTCCTTGATGCCAAACACAAAGAAGTTGACCAATATGGCTGAACCTTGGTGTGCGTTCTTTCCGAAGATGCTGCTAACTAAACATGACCTCGACACACGCCGGTGGTGCCATCTCTCGGACTTTGCACAGACTTTTCAAACGCCCCTCGTATGTGGTCGATTGGAGACAGATCTTGTGATCGATCAGGCCAAGGCAACATGTCGACACTCTGTTTAGCATGATGGCTTACAAAAGCGGTATGGGACGAGCACTATCCAGTTGTAAAACACCCCTGGAATGCTGTTCATAAATGGCACCACAACAGGTCGAATCGCCGGACTGACATACAAATTTACAATCAGGGTCCATGGAATAACCTCGAGAGTGCTCCTATGGTACTATGAAATCGCAGCACAGACCATAACTCCAGGTGTATCTCCAGTGTGTCTTGCAGGCAGACAGGTTGGTTGCGGGCGCTCAACTGGCTTCCTTCTAACCAACACAAGGCCGTCACTGGTACCGAGGCAGAAACGTCTTTCATTAGAAATCACAACTGGCCTCCGCCCTGCCCTCCAATCAGCTCTCGGTTGACACAACTGAAGCCGCAGATGGCGGTGGTTTGGGGTCAGTGGAAGGCACGCTACAGTACGCCTGGCTCGGGGCTGTCCTTGATATAACCGATTTGTATTAGTTCCTTACTCCACTGTGGTGCCAACCGCTGCTCAGATTGCTGCTGCGGATGCAGTACGAGGCACCAGAGCCATGCGCCGAACACAATGGCCTTCCCCTCAGTAGTGCTACGCGACTCGGTCTTCCCGTGACCGTACATTCTCGTGGGTACCCATGCCAGTAACATAGTACAGTGGCTGCATTCCTGCCAAGTCTCTGTGCAGTATCGCAAAGGGAATAATGCTCAATTAATAATCCCTTTTCAAGACACAGTCCATTCCATTCCACTGTTCTTCCAAATCATTTGCCTAATCTTTCAAAATTAAGGTGTCATTGGCACACCTCGAAGTTTCATCTCATTTACAAATCTCTCCTTGATTCCCTTCACAGGTCATTCAACATACAGACTAACATCGAAGACCATTCAAAATTTTCTAGACTGCATACCAGTAAACATTATTAATAGATTTCGCTTAAATCTACAAATGCTACACTACTGGCCATTAAAATTGATACACCAAGAAGATGACGTGCTACAGACGCGAAATTTAACCGACAGGAAGAAGATGCTGTGAAATGCTAATGATTAGCTTTTCAGAACATTCACACAAGGTTGGCGCCGGTGGCGACACCTACAACGTGCTGATGTGAGGAAAGTTTCCAACCGATTTCTCATACGCAAACAGCAGTTGACCAGCTTTTCCTGGTGAAACGTTGTTGTGATGCCTCTCATCAGGAGGAGAAATGCGTACCAACACGTTTCCGACTTTGATACAGGTCGAATTGTAGCCTATCGCGATTGCGGTTTATCGTATCGCGACACTGCTGCTCGCGTTGGTCAAGGTCCAATGGCTGTTAGCAGAATATGGAATCGGTTCAGGAGGGTAATACGGAACGCCGTGATGGATCTCAACGGCCTCGTATCACTAGCAGTCGAGATGACAGGCATCTTATCCGCATGGCTGTAACGGATCGTGCAGCCACGTCTCGATCCCTGAGTCAACAGATGGGGACGTTTGCAAGACAACAACCATCTGCACAAACAGTTCGACGACGTTTGCAGCAGCATGGACTATCAGCTCGGAGACCATGGCTGCGGTTACCCTTGACGCTGCATCACAGACAGGAGCGATGGTGTACTCAACGACGAACCTGGGTGCACGAATGGCAAAACGTCATTTTTTTCGGATGAATCCAGGTTCTGTTTACAGCATCACGATGGTCGCATCCGGTGAACGCACATTTGAAGCCTGTATTCCTCATCGCCATACTGGCGTATCACCCGGCGTGATGGTATGGGTCTATGCACCCAATTGCGTGAAAATGTAATCACATGTCAGTCCTAGTAGAATATATTTGTCCAATGAATACCCGTTTATTATCTGCATTTCTTCTTGGTGTAGCCATTTTAATGGCCAGTAGTGTATACACGTACATTTGCCTATCGTCTTCAGGTAAGTCGAATTGTCAGCATTGCCTCGTGTGTTTCTAGATTTCCCTGGAACCCGCGGACGGCTTCCACCAGATTTCCATTATTCCGCAACCATGATTTAGTAAATTGATGCTTCAGTAATATTCACATGTGTTAGTACCATCGTTCCTTGGAATTGGAATTACTACGCTTTTCTTGAAGTCTGGGGGTATTTCATCTGTTTCATACAGTTTGTTCTCCGAATGACCTCAATAATCCCAGAGTATTTCGTCTTCTTCATACGTCTAGCATTCCAGATGGACTGCGTTTGTTACGTTGAACTCAATAAGCCCTCGGTCACAATTTTTTTTTTACCAAGTTTCAACGCTTCTATGAGTGACTTCATCAGAAATTAAATATTTAGAGTGGCCTTTAACGTAAGTACAAATTTATGGGTAACAAAAGTATTTTATATAAAAGTGTAAGTACTGACTAACAGTACAAGACAGTACTTACATGTCACGTATAAATTAAATATCAAGCCAGAAAGGCTTTAGTCACAAAAATTTTAAAAAGAATACATGGAAGACGATCCACTGTGGGCTGCTCATACCTGTAAAGCCACAGGTAGCAACAGACTGGGGCGCCCGCGTCAGCAAGTGCTGGCAGTGAACATTACACCAAGGGTGCCATCTAGTAGCAGTAAATATAAATAGGCTACTTAACATTTAAAATATGAACTCACAGGCAAAGTTTTATTTGACAACAGCAGTCATGGTAACATTTTTCATTATGTAAAAGCATAGAAATACAGATTGAAGACTGAGAACTTATAACACTTCCGTCTGCTACCGCTATGCCATAACCTTAAAGCAGGTTGTGAAATAAAACAATCTTATTAAAGCAATTATGGTATAACGCAACAGAGCAGTGTTACCCTCTGAGAGGAATTTTGTTGTGTTGACCGTGTTGTACCTAACGGAGGTGGCTTATCGGAAGTGAAAGTCAGAATTACGGAAATATTTGAACAGTAACAAACAAAATTTTGCCTATCTGCACTGTTTAACAGGTAAAGAAAACGGTCGCCAGCCTAACTAGGCAAGAGAATGATTAACATTCTCGCTCAAGAAAATAGTTATTAGAAACTTTAATGGATAAACATAACCTATACTTTGTCACACGCGAGTGCAGTGAACTCTTGACACATACATATATTTACTCTAAGATTGAAACTAACAGTTAGAGCAACACAAACTATTTGCAAAATTATAACGGATACCGAAACGCACTATTACTTTCAGGGCTTACACGAACTGAATGGTCTTTATAACGTTATTATTACTGTTCACTACAGAATCATTAACTGGATATAGGTTAAGTCTCTCTCAGTTCAATACTTTACTATTTAAAATGAAAGTTAATTGGAATCCACTAACAGGTTGCTTCTCACTATCATTTGAATAAAGAAATAATGTTTTTCATAATTAGTGGTCTTCCCATTACTTGTTACGTAGAATTAACACAATCGGCAAACTGTGGATCCTGTTGTATAATTAATATTCACTTCCAATACACAAGAGAGACAAACACTTAGCAAACATGAGTGTATAACGTTACACACTGCAGTTTTCCACTTTTACTACATTGAAAGACAAAATTAACATATATGTAAGATACTGACTCACCTTCTGCGATTTACAACAGGCAGTAATGTGATCATTTACTAAGCAAAACTTTATAAGCCTCAGCCTTACGAACTCTTAATTTGAAGTTGGCAACAACACATTAATAAGCAGTTTTATTAGGAAAATTACTTTCAGCAAGTATTATTAACTTTAATTTTCTTTTTACTATGTTCAAGAGGCATTAATTAGCAAAACACTGGTCTTTAATGTTATTTCAGTAGGGACACTCGGTAATCACTTTAGTTCAAACGGAGAGGAACCTGAGAGGTGTTATGATAAGGAGAAAAATCAAGGTAGGTACACAAATTCAGTTATAAGTTACCTTATATTTGACCACACTAACACATCCAACAAGCCGATCCTTCACTGTACATTATTATAGTACTCCTTTACAGTGATTGCGCAATGTGAAGGCAACTGCAAGTCGGTAGGCGGATTTGCAGACAGAATTGCTGGATTCTGGCCTTTCGTGGTGGCGATGATGAATACCAATTCCAGAGTCGTTCCAGCTATTATTCCATCCATCCGAGGCATTGGAAAGTAGCAGAAAATATCCTCTCTCGGAACCAGCACAATATGCATCTTTTACATGGCAGTGCACAGTTTGCTAGCTCGTCCCCAACTGACTCTTGTTCCACCTTTTCTACCTAGACCAACCACAATTTGCGCGCGCTACACAGTCCGTTCCCGAGGGGAACCACTACACCTTTTATATACTAAAGAACTAAGAACCCTAAGTGAGGGTCAGTAGTTTACACAAAAATAATCAAATACATTAAATAAAACAAAACATTTGCACATATTGACATTTCTACCAAAAATTATTCACACAAAATTACAATCATATACAGTAAGTTTTGTTCCCTCCAAATGAGACAAAGAATTCAAATGATAGGTTCACTACATTGCATAGAATCAAATCATGACATCAAAGTTTTAAACAAAGAAAAGAGTATACAATTTTGTGACATCTATTCAATCAAAAACATTTACAGAAGCTTAACGATGTAATATTAAATGAAAGAAGAAACCAAAATAAATCATTGGAGTATTAGAGCTATGGTGTTACAAACTGACTAACAGTACAAAAAGAAGCAGTACTTACACTTCACGTATAAACTAAATATTAAGGGAAAAAACTTTAGTCACAATTTTAACGTAGAATACGTGGAAAGCAAGCCACTACGGGCTGCTCGCATATGTCGAGCTACAGGTAGCATCATACATGTACTTATGTTATAGGCCACTTCAAATATTTAATTTCTGATGAAAACACTCACAGAAGCATTGAAACCACATCAAAAAGACCAGACATTGTGACCGAGGGCTTATTTAGTTCAACTTTAATTTATAAACGGTCACTGAACCAAGTAGCCATGTTTAAAACTCCCAACCTTTGTCATGGCTGGCTATGTCAAGGATGACAATAATTCTGAGGGAATGTTGTTTATTCCTTGGGACGCTTTTGGACTAAGGTCTTTCACTGCTTTGTTAATTCTTCTCACAGAATTACACCTCCAATTTCATCATCATATAGTTCCTCTTCACTCTGTGTGATGCTTTCCGTAAGCTCGTTCCATAGCACATTTGTCCCATCTCAGCCTTGCCGTCTCTGCTTAGTACAAGCTTGCCATAGGGGCTGTTAACATTAATCAAGTACTTCTCTTCCCTCCAAACTTCTCTTTAACTTTTGTCTAGAAGACATCTATCGTTCCTATTGTCATGTACATTTCTACAGCTTTGCAATTCCCCTGCAATCAGTCTTGCTTTGCCATTTTGAACGTTTTCATTCTTGAGACGCCTGTGTTCTATCTTTGGCTGCTTCATTTCATGGATTTTTATATTTTCTGCTTTTGTCAGTTAAGTTACATAACATGGGTGTTATCCAAAAATTTAGTAAACCTCTTGTCTTTTTGCATATGCAATCCACTACTGCCTTCACTATTTCATCTCTCAAAGGTAACCAGTCGTCTTATTATATTAGGTTTCCTTGTCTCAGCCAATCGTTGCCTAATGGTCCCTTTAGATCTTTTAACAAAGTCAGGATCCTTCAAGTGGTCAATCTCCTTAATATCCTGCCTTTATATAATTTATTATCTTTCAATTTTCAGTTCATGATGAATAAACTGGGTGGAAATGTTTTGCAGTTTAAAATCTGATTTCTTTATCTCTTTCTTACCATTATGTAACCCATCTGAAACTTTCCTGTGTCTCCAAGTCTCTGTCACATATACACACTTCTTTTATGATTGTTAAACCAAGTGTTACGAATCATTGAATTGTTCCCTTTGTAAAATCCTAACAGACGACTTCCACCTTCATTGTACTTCCCTACTGCATGTCGACCTGGTATTTTTCCTTCTCTTCCCATTAGAGAATTCCAGTCCTAGTTCACAATTAAATTTTAGTCCCACTTAAATTACTGAATAGTTTCTTTTATATCCTATGGTGTTTCAATCTCTGTATCACCTGCGGAGGTACTAGACATGTAAACTTGTGCTACTGTGGTATGTGTCGGCTTCGTGTCTATAACATCTGCAATAATGTACTCACTGTGCTACTCACAATATCTTACCCCCATTCCTATTTCCTTATTCATTATTAGACTTTCTCCTTCATTAAACTATTTGGTTCTGTATTTACAAGCCTGTCCTCAGATGACCAGAGGCTCTGCTCTTCCTGCTACCGCACCTTTCTTATTCATACTTTTTCCCCGGCGGTCTCCTGCGCAATGCCTGCCTTCTCGCCCAGAATATTTCACCCTAGAGGATGCCGCATCGTTAAGATACCCAGTGGAGATGCATGTCCCCTCGCTTTCAGCTGTTTGTGCAGTCAACGTGAAACGTCCCCTTAGAAAAATTATACATGACTGTGCTTAAACTGACACACAATATTTTTAGCGCAACGGAATCTGACTTTCAATAATCCCTACAAAAGAATGGCCATGACTAACATTAACTTATACCTTTCACAAATCACTTACCTCACCAAAAATCTTCGTTACTCGAACTACTGCAATACAGCGAGCGCCACTACTGCCAGCTAAATAAAAAATTCAAACTACTGAAGGCACTAACTACTGATAGGCATAGTTAGCAAATGAAAGATTTTGATGGAGAACAAACAATGTATTTACCTCAATAGTGTTCAAAACTCATAATGTCTATAGTAGTTCATGACATCCAGTCTTAAAAATTTCAAAACTCCGCCATCTCTCTCCCCACATCCAGCATTGCTGGCGGCTCACCTCCAACTGCGCAACGCTACGCGCTGTTAACAGCTAACTGCCCAACACTACAATGGACAACAAGAATGCAAACCAGCCACAGACTGCACACAGCACAGCCAGTGATTTTCAGAGTGCTACGTGGCGTTACCAATATAAGAAACCTAAACAGCCTACTTACATAGCCCATATGCTCCCCACAAAAAATTTTGCAAATTGTTTTGGGCACTGGTCAATACATATTTGTTAAAATTTTTTCACAATTACAATAACAAAGAAATCAAATGCACACACTTATTGATAGAATGTTGGTCAAAAGCTAAAATTTTCTCACAGTCCATAAAGACAGTCCTGATCGTTCATCGTAGTAAAATTGCAGTGTTTTTCTCAGTCTGAGCAGTAAAAGAAAATGCACACGGAAGTAGTGGATTTCCCAGCTGTCTTGAAGAAGTAGTGTTGTCCTTCCAAAGGAAAGACAGTGCTGACTCTTGCCATGCAGATAGGTAATGGGCCACAACAGAGCAAACCAACAGCAGAGTCAGTAGAAGTTTTGAAGAATATTGGTAGGTGGGTCATCACAGAGCAGACCTACTGTAGTCCTGGTAGAGATTACGGTATTGGTGGGCCACCAGAGGTGCAGACCCACTGCAGTCCCTGTAGGGACGTCCAGCAGCCATCTGTTGCGACTGTGCAGGTGCACAATCACCATTGAAGAGTATTGCGGACAATATAGCAAGTCCATGAACCACCACTTGTGCACTCTGTTAACCAGTCCCTTGCTGAATTATCAACACACGTGCAAATACTGACAGTCCTTACTTCTCACATATTGTCCATATACTATGACCAACAGAAACGTGTGCAGTGAAATGTAACTAGCAAGTTACTTAATTTGATGAACTGGTGTCAATTACAATTTTATAACATAAAAATACAATAACAAAGGTACAAAATACATCATTAAAGAGCATAACAATATAGATAACATTTGTAGCAAAACAGGCTTTACAGAAGAATAGAAATAAACATGTACATCAGTGTTACAAGAATTATGACATAGTACATAAATAAAAGATCAGAATAATTTTGAAACATCAACTTCACACATGAACATTAAAACAAAACAGAATAAATAATGTCTAAAAATCTTTACAAAGTAAATAACATAGTATTAATGCAACTTATATTTGAGGATGATAGTATTCCTCACCATAGTGAATATAGCTGAGTATTAGAAAAATTCTACAACATAAGTCTTACTAGATAAACATATAGAGACAAGAAGAACACAAATACACAAGGGTACACAAACACATAGCGAAATAATACAAAAGGAAAGGACAGGGTTTGTTTTACTGCAGTATTTTGCAAACAAAACTTTCTTTAATTCTTGGAGATCTCCCTTCATTCATCATTATTCCCAAAAAGTCTTATCTATACCTACTTTCTGTATTCTATTCATATTTCTTTCAAAATAATTATTTCTCAGTGTACAATACTCATTTTGGCCCAAATCTTGTTCATATAACTTCTCAATGCATTCCTTCCCTATTCTCCATAGTTAGTTTCTTATGTAGTCTACTCCATCTAAGCTAACTTAAATCTACTGAGCTCAGATATATATACTAAGGGACGAGGCAATGCAGCAATACAAAACAATTAACACAAACAGCAATGTCAAAAAATGCAAATTGGCAAAGCAAGCTGCACTATATCTAAATTAGCGAAGCAAATGCAATATTACAACTAATATGAGCCAATGTGCAGCAACAACAAAAATAAACCGGTAGTAATAATGGCTTAACAGAGTAATACAAAATGAAATTCAGTAGCACTATGCCTAGCAAACAGCACCAGCAAATGCAATAACTTATATCTAAACATGACAAACCCACAAGCAGAAAAAATAGTACACTAAAGACAACAATTGCAGATAAGGGAAATGTATATTCACATCTTAATCTCTATGTAATTAAAATGGTGCACCACAACAAGTTATTCTTCCCAAAAAATAACCGAGTAGTTGAAAAGAAAATTACGTATGCAGTTACTGTTATTAGTCCCTTCTTATTGGTCTTTCCTTTCCAAGTGTTCCATTTTTGAAGAATGTGTTGACAGAAAGTGTTCACATTAGCAAATGCATTTAATTTTATATAACCAATGCTGCAACACAGCTGGAAACCAGATATCAAATGAGATAAGCAACTATCTACATCAAAGCATAAAAATATCATTCAATAGTCATGTGGCATTTCATAAGTTAGTACAAATTCCCGCAACTCCCGAAAGACACTTGTCAGAATCAAGTGTGCAGATGTAAGAATATTTCCCATCAATACATAAGTATTTCAGTAAGTAGCACAAAGTACAAGTAATTATATGTTTCGAAGTAATGAGTGTGTCATATTTGCGATGCTTTCTACAAAGGATTGTCAATATCGAGGTTAATGGCTTCTCCTTTTTTGTTGTGCCTTTGAAAGGCACGGCCTTTTTCTTTTCCAGGCGACTGTCACGCATCTGGGTGCTTACAGTGCATTACGTCAACCTACCTTCCTTACCGAAATATTTATGACATCAGTTTCGACTACAGTGACAGTTTGATACAAATAAAATTTCACAGGTCGAAATATTTGCGTTACAAATCTGTAGAAACAAAATCCTATAAATATAACAGAGCCCAAAACGTTTTGTTGGCATTGTGATACATTTACGCAATTACACACATTTCATAACTCTTAAAGTACGATTCTTGGTTTTCAACATCCTTTTTCACAAACCAGAGTCCCTAACCACTACTCATTATTCCTTACCTTATTACACAAATACATATTCGTCGACATTCTTCAATATTTCATCATTATAAATATGTAGCTTAATCAAATTCCTCATATAGCATCAGCTTATTGATCATAAACATACCTCAACAGCACAATACAAACCGTTACCCGCAAAAATAACATCATAACACCTCAGTCAAATCTCAAAATCGTCGTAGCTTTCTGCAGTAATTTCAAAACCTAAAAAGAATTCTCTGCTCATTTCAACAGTGTCATCTACCTCAAACGTACATTAAAAATCATGATCTCATACCTAATACATCATTCAAAGCTCTCATGGTATCACAATGGTTCCAAAAAAAATATTAATAGTTCACAAAGTACAGACAAAATACACTTTCATAAGTGTGAAGTTATCCAACTGTGTAATTGCTTAAACTTGTGTCACCAACGGAGTAAAAAAAATGTTTGTTTCTCTGTTAAATAATCATATAGCTGTGTAATTCTGTGTAAGAGAAATATGGTACTGAAGTGTAAAGTTGTGTAATCAAATACCATATTAGCTAGGGCTCCTTGTGCTTGCCAAACACATGATACACAAAATAGGCGTGTACCCCCCCCCCCCCCCCCCCCCCCGAGGATTAATGCACTTATACCCTCAGGTGTTATAGATTACAGCAATGGAATGAAATGTATCACGGAAAACCTTTGTATCTTTGTAATTCAAAAATCTTTAAAAATAAATGTTTTAAGTACAGATTTAATCACTCAAATACGAGTACTGTAGCGCTGGTAAAAAATGTGCCAAGTGTCGTAATTATCGTCGTCCGTAAGGAAAGTTCTGTAGAAGTCAATGTACTTACCTCACCATAAACAACAGTGAAATGGTTTGCGTATAGATATCATAGTTATTACGTACAGTATCGTGATCAAGAAAGTACTATTCTTTAATGTATTGTTGTGCTGTCTCATTGTAGCTATACCACAGAAGTTACTACTAAAACATGTTTCACTTTCCAGAAGAATTCAGAGAAACAGATACACTGCAAAAGCAACAAAGTAAATTGTGTCACACATTAGTAGCGTCGTGAAATAATCGTGTAGCTGTCAAAGAAACCAAATGCTAAGTCATCTTTAATCCCACAGAAAGTACTTCAAATAAAGAATGTATTTTCAAGTAAACCAAAATGTTGCATTAAAATCTCATTTGCAGTATCGATTCATGTTCTAAGTAAGTGAGCCTTATAGTAAAAAAAATGGTTCAAATGGCTCTGAGCACTATGGGACTCAGCTGCTGTGGTCATTAGTACCCTAGAACTCAGAACTACTTAAACCTAACTAACCTAAGGACATCACACACATCCATGCCCGAGGCAGGATTCGAACCTGCGACCGTAGCAGTCGCACGGTTCCGGACTGCGCGCCTAGAACCGCGAGACCATCGCGGCCGGCCTCTTATAGTCGTGCAACTAACAAGCAAGAATGTACACACACAATAACACTGTGTTGTCTGTTCACTATAACAGTGCACTCGTAAATACTGTCTAAATATGTTCCCAAGGTTCTAGACTCGATAGTTAACTTCAAAACATTGTTGCATGTTAACAGTTATTCAGTGTGACTAATTGTACTAGTACTGAGAAGTGAAAAATTTTATGGCAAAGACCAAGTTGAATAGCAGATTATCTTTCAATAAACGGTTTTACATGTGAAATGTGGTGCAAGCCTTTGCTCTTCCTAGTGCTCAGAGCTAACTTCAAAGCAATTATCATGTTGTATACATCGGTAAGGAATGCTAAAAATTTTCTCAAGGTTAACGTCTATGTTATTTTTCTCTGAGCCACCCGGAGCACGTGGCTGCCTGCGGTGCGAGTCATTGTCTCCCTCTTTGTTGGCGCGCGTCGTTATTGGGATTAGGAGACCTAACTTCTACAAATTCACCTTACCAAGAGGGCCCTGCTCTGTTTGACCCCGCCAGTTCTGATGAAATTCAGGTCTGTCGTTACGATTATATCGTCTGTCGTCATGTCGGTAGATTCCAGTTTCTTTCTTGTCGATCATGTGGTGGACAATTTCTCCCAGAATCGTAACTGCTCGCTGAACTGTTGCGTCTGAAGTTATTCTGCCTCCCTTGATAATAATTGTTTTGGTTCCCACATTGTCTGTTTCTATGGTTATCTCTGTAATATTCATTACCTCGGAGAGGTGATCTTTCCCTGTAATTATTACTACTCTGCCAGTGGTTGTCTGTTTTGGTCACGATTTACGTTGTAAGAATAGCTTTGTCGTGTCCAGTTATTATTTCTGTCATCGCGGAATCGTGACGGATGTGACCTGTAATTGTGCTCCTGTTTTCGCGTTCCGCGATTGTCAGTGTCAATTTCAATCCCTGAAAGGCTTCAAGGTCATCTTTGCAACGTCCTGCCAAAATAATATGTCGTAAATGTTCAGGCAATTTGATTAAGCAAATGCGGATGAGTTCTGAGGGGCTGTAAGGGTTTGACAAGTACTGATTCTTGTGCAACATGTGTTCAAAATATTTCACAAGACTGGAAAATTCAGATTGTTCGAAATGTTTCATCATTATGATGCTATGTTTTACTCGTTCTTGTGTGGTTTGTAACGAATATGTTGAGAGGAAAACATGATAAAATTCTCCTTCACTGTCGTAATCGTGAATGACCGATCGCAATCTTAATGCTGGTTCATTCTCTAAGTAGCCACACATAAATTCTAATCTGTGCTCTAATGACCAGTTGGGAGAAAACAATGAGAGAATTGATGAAGCCACGCTTGAGGATGAATGTCGTTGCCAGAATTCTTAAATGTTTTGAATTTACGTGTAGTAATGAACAGCTTATAGTCAAAATCATCGTGTCAGAGAATCGCATATCGGTCATTGTTACGTCCTGTCGGCGGTTCCATCTCAAAATTCGGTACACCTTGCCAATTTGTTTCATAATTTCCGAAATGCCCTGTGTTATTATTTTGTGGCTTTTCCGTATTTCGAAGTCCCTCTTCCCGTGTTGGAGCGCGTGTGTCCTCTGAAATATGTAATTCTTGTATTACTTGTGTCAGCTGATCTTGTACTTGCCAGATTTCTCTTTTGTGTTGCGTATTAATTTGATTCTGATTTTGTTTGAATTTCTTAATTTGTTCATACTCTTCTGTGTCAGTGAAGGCTACAGGTCTTGTGTCATTCAGATCATCATCCACCTTTGTAGATAAGTTAGTGAACTGATCCGAATGTTCGGCTACTTTCTCCGATAGTGAACTTATTTCCTCAGTGTGTTTTTCTGAACCAAGTTTCAGAGTATCCATTTGTATTGAAATCGTATCTAATGTGTTCTATAAGTTTTCCTGAGTTTTTGCAAGTTGCGTAACCGAATAGGTAGATGCAACTGAGTCAATTTTAGCTTGCAAGGTCTCATGATTTTCATGAACAATAGTTTGCAGTTCTTTTATGGCTGCTTCGTGATTCTGTAATGTATTTTCATGCCGCGAAAAAATAGGTTGGAAATGCTCACAGATTTGTGTTTTTTTTTCGCCATTACAAGGTTTTTGACATTTCGATTCGATTTTATGTAACTCAGTAGTTAAATCTTCACATGTTTGTTCAAGCGTGGTGTCTAACTTTTGAAGTTTTTTTTCCATTGCGTGTAACTGTTGCCTGTGTTTGTCTCTGGTGTTGTTCCATAGTGTCTAACTTTCGAAGATTTTGCTCCATTGTGTCTCTCAAAATTCGTCCATCTCTCTCCCCACATCCACTACTGCTGGCGGCTCAGCTCCAACTGTGCAACGCTACGCGCCGGTAACAGCCAACTGTCCAAGACTACAATGGCGGTCAACAATGCAAACTAGCCACAGACTGCACACAGCACAGCCAGTGATTTTCATACAGAGAGCTACGAACCGTTACCAATATAAAAACCTAAACGGCCTACTTACAAACGTTGCAAGGCCATGTAGGCTAATTGTAGGAGGGCAAATCAGTCAGTCATCCGGATTGTTGGGCAAGCAACTACTAAAAAAGATGCTCCTCGAACGTAAATTGCTGACTGGCAATTGGAAGAGAACGTGTCCTGAAGAAGAGGAATGTGTTAAAATCGCCTACAGATTTGTGTGTGGGAAGTCTTTTTAGAAAATGTAGCTTTATTCTGAAATAAAAAGTGATGAGAAACTACAGAGACGAGAATAGAGTTTCTTTTGAATTGTGGTGCTACTGACTGTGCTGCAAATGGTTCAAATGGCTCTGAGTACTATGGGACTCAACTGCTGTGGTCATCAGTCCCCTAGAACGTAGAACTACTTAAACCTAACTAACCTAAGGACATCACACACATCCATGCCCGACGCAGGATTCGAACCTGCGACCGTAGCAGTCGCACGGTTCCGGACTGCGCGCCTAGAACCGCGAGACCACCGCGGCCAGCGACTGTGCTGCAGGTTACATGCTTAGAGTGAGAAGCTATTGAACAGGTATCGGATCGAATCGGTGACATGAAAAATTTAATGTACAGCTTGACTAAATGAAGGGATCGATCTATAGGGCACATGCTTAGACACCAACGAATAATTAATTTGGAAATGAAGCGGCGTTTCCGCCCCTCCCCGCACCTCCCCCCCCCCCCGGTCCTTACCACTCCTGCTGACATTCCGATGCCTGCCCAGCACAAGGGTGTACTTTAGTTTCTTCATGCTCGCTTACGTTCGTTTGACCGTACTTTCTGACGCGGTGCCTGAAATGCCCTTGAGCAAGGCGGTGGTTGCGTTCGTTAGGTGTGAAGAGCAGATAGCCGCATGGTCACTGAAAATTTTTGTCAGATAAGAAATGAACGAAATCTTGGAGAACACCCTGACTGACACAATAATTTCGTTTACCTTTATTTAACCTGATCACACACGCAGGTTTACTCATACGTTTACCAGTATCAATTGTAATCTACAAACCTGCCATCTTCACTCCATTGCTTCAATGTTGCAGCAGAAGGAACCTCATGTCAGGATCTGCAGAGGACTCTAGATAGCAGAACAAAACTGTAGTTATTGTTGTTATTTACCAAAAGCAAAAATAATTTGTGTCAAACGCCACTGGAAAGTGATGTGTGTTCCTGATATAGTCAAATCTCAATTATGTACCCATAAAGTAATATATTTCCTTCGAAGATTTCTATCATTTGGTCATCACTGTACATGCTGTGTCTTGAGTGCTTTTTATGTTCTTTATTTAGGTCTACAGGTTCATCATTTGTAACGGAATTCCAAGACTCATCAAAAGAGGATATCAGAAGACAGCTGCAGGCAAAACTAAATGTAAACTAGTTATTTGACTGTTGGTAGTCATAAATGCTGGTTTATCTATTGTATTTAAAACATTCAATATGCTACTATTGTCGCCAGAGTTCTGGTAAACGTAAAAAGTTCTGCGTTTTCTTCCAAAGCAGACATTGTACGTTTTAGTACGGCAGAGAGTTAGTCAGAATTTCAAATAAGGAGAAAATCGAACGGAATGATGGTATTGCGTGAAGGTGTGTGAAAACTTTAGCGGAGAAAAAAGAATCGTACCGAAGATGGCGAAATTGTAGAAACGGCGGACATGACGTTAAATATGAAAGAGAATATCGCCGGCCCGTGTGACCGAGCGGTACTAGGCGCTACATTCTGGAACCGAGAGACCGCTACGGTCACAGGTTCGAATCCAGCCACGGGCATGGGTGTGTGTGATGTCCTTAGGTTAGTTAGGATTAAGTAGTTCTAAGTTCTAGGGGACTGATTACATCAGAAGTTAAGTACCATAGTGTGCAGTGCCATTTGAACCAAAAGGGAACACGATCAAATACGGAAAAGGGAAAGAATTATTTCTTTAGACTACAGAGAAAAAAAATAACAGTGCCTTAAGGATTAGAATTAAGGTCTTCATAAATTTGATATCTCAAGAGCGAAACAAAGCAAGAAAAGGATCGATTACAAATGAAAAATTGATTAACCTGTCTTGTGGTAGTTTCATATATGAACAAAAAGCAGGATGTGGTAGTTTCACATATACATAAAAAGTAGAAATATAACAGAGAAATATAAATATGAGAGAGATGAGATCTTTCGAAGAAAATGGTTGAAAGATAAAATTAGAAAAGTTGATCTCGAATTTGCGCAGAAAATCGACAACATGGTTGAGGGAATGCAGACTCCTTTAAACTATGATCCTCGATCAGCTTCAATGTAGAGGTGTTCGGTGATTCAAGCAACACGGATTCAGGGGTTCCACTTTTTTCCGCCCAGCCGATACCGCTTAAAAGATGAATGCAGTTCCATCATTCGCAATGTCTCCGCTGAATGTGGATATCCCTACATGGTCTCTAACATGTGCTGTTACTTGACGCACTACAACCCTAGTACTCGAAAACAAGTATACTAAAGTTTGCAGTGACTGTACCCGTGGTCTAGGGGTTAGCCGGCACGGTAGCTCAGCGTGTTCGGTCAGAGGGTTACGCGCATTCTGTAATAAAAAAAGTAATAAAAAAACTGAGTCAATCGATCAGCGAACATAAATGGATGTCTTACGACGTCCGCCCCGAGCAGATGCAACGAACGAAACCGAACAAAATGAGATTAAAAAAAAAGGTAGCGTCTTTGATTCATAATCAAAACGTATCCGGTCCCGGGGTCGATCCCCGCCACTGCCTAAATTTTGATAAATAATCAGCATTGGCGGCCGAAGACTTCCGGCATAAGAAGTCAGCCTCATTCTGCCAACGGCCTTGTCAAAGAGGGCGGAGGAGCGGATAGAGGTTCAGGGCACTCTCTTGTCCTAGGGATGGGAAATTGCCCCTAAAGGCGGAAGAATCAGCAATGGTCAACGACATGAGGATGCAGAAGGCAATGGAAACCACTGCATTAAAGACACGTAACGTGTATCCACAGGACATGTGCCCTGTAGTTGAAGAAGTGTCATGATGATCTCTCCATTGGCAAAAGATTCCGGAATAGTCCCCCATTCGGATCTCCGGGAGGGGACTGCCAAGGGGGAGGTTACCATGAGAAAAAGATTGAATAATCAACGAAAGGATAATGTTCTACGAGTCGGGGCGTGGAATGTCAGAAGCTTGAACGTGGTAGGGAAACTAGAAAATATAAAAAGGGAAATGCAAGGGTTCAATCTAGATATAGTAGGGGTCAGTGAAGTGAAGCGTAAGGAAGACAAGGATTTCAAGTCAGATGAGTATCGGGTAATATCAACAGCAGCAGAAAATGGTATAACAGGTGCAGGATTCGTTATGAATAGGAAGGTAGGGCAGAGGGTGTGTTACTGTGAACAGTTCAGTGACCGGGTTGTTCTAATCAGAATCGACAGCAGAACAACACCGACAACGATAGTTCAGGTATACATGCCGACGTCGCAAGCTGAAGATGAACAGATAGAGAAAGTGTATGAGGATATTGAAAGGGTAATGCAGTATGTAAAGGGGGACGAAAATCTAATAGTCATGGGCGACTGGAATGCAGTTGCAGGGGAAGGAGTAGAAGAAAAGGTTACAGGAGAATATGGGCTTGGGAGATGGAATGAAAGAGGAGAAAGACTAATTGAGTTCTAAAACACGTTTCAGCTAGTAATAAGCGAATACCCTGTTCAAGAATCACAAGAGGAGGAGGTATACTTGGAAAAGGCCGGGAGATACGGGAAGATTTCAATTAGATTACATCATGGTCAGACAGAGATTCCGAAATCAGATACTGGATTGTAAGGCGTACCCAGGAGCAGATATAGACTCAGATCAAAATATAGTAGTGATGAAGAGTAGGCTGAAGTTCAAGACATTAGTCAGGAAGAATCATTACGCTAAGAAGTGGGATACACAAGTTCTAAGGAATGACGAGATACGTTTGAAGTTCTCTAACGCTATATATACAGCAATAAGGAATATTGCAGTAGGCAACACAGTTCAAGAGGAATGGACGTCTCTAAAAAGGGCCATCACAGAAGTTGGGAAGGAAAACGTAGGTACAAAGAAGGTAGCTGCGAAGAAACCATGGGTAACAGAGGAAATAGTTCAGTTGATTGTTGAAAGGAGGAAGTACAAACATGTTCCGGGAAAATCAGGAATACAGAAATAGAAGTCCCTGAGGAATGAAATAAATAGGAAGTGCAGGGAAGCTAAGACGAAATGGCTGCAGGGAAAATGTGAAGACATCGAAAAAGATATGATTGTCGGAAGGACAGACTCAGCATACAGGAAATTCAAAACAACCTTTGTTGACATTAAAAGCAACGGTGGTAACATTAAGAGTGCAACGGGAATTCCACTGTTAAATGCAGAGGAGAGAGCAGATAGGTGGAAAGAATGCATTGAAAGCCTCTATGAGGGTGAAGATTTGTCTGATGTGATAGAAGAAGAAACAGGAGTCGATTTAGAAGAGATAGGGGATCCAGTATTAGAATCGGAATTTAAAAGAGCTTTGGAGGACTTAATGTCAAATAAGGCAGAAGGGATAGATAACATTCCATCAGAATTTCTAAAATCATTAGGGAAAGTGGCAACAAAACGACTATTCACGTTGGTGTGTAGAATATATGAGTCTGGCGACATACCATCTGACTTTCGGAAAAGCATCATCCACACAATTCCGAAGACGGCAAGAACTGACAAGTGCGAGAATTATCGCACAATCAGCTTAACAGCTCATGCATCGAAGCTCCTTACAAGAATAATATACAGAAGAATTTAAAAAGAAAATTGACAATGCGCTAGGTGACGATCAGTTTGGCCTTAGGAAAAGTAAAGGCACGAGAGAGGCAATTCTGACGTTAGGGCTAATAATGGAAGCAAGGCTACAGAAAAATCAAAACACGTTCATAGGATTTGTCGACCTGGAAAAAGCGTTGGACAATATAAAATGGTGCAAGCTCTTCAAGATTCTGAAAAAAGTATGGTAAGCTATAGGGAGAGACGGGTCATATACAATATGTACAACAACCAAGAGGGAATAATAAGAGTGGACGATCAAGAACGAAGTGCTCGTATTAAGAAGGGAGTAAGACAAGGCTGTAGCCTTTCGCCCCTATTCTTCAATCTGTACATCGAGGAAGCAATGATGGAAATAAAAGAAAGGTTCAGGAGTGGAATTAAAATACAAGGTGAAAGGATATTAATGATACGATTCGCTGATGACATTGCTATCCTGAGTGAAAGTGAAGAAGAATTAAATTATCTGCTGAACGGAATGAACAGTCTAATGAGTACACAGTATGGTTTGAGAGTAAATCGGAGAAAGACGAAGGTAATGAGAAGTAGTAGAAATGAGAACAGCGATAAACTTAACATCAGGATTGATGGTCACGAAGTCAATGAAGTTAAGGAATTCTGCTACCTAGGCAGTAAAATAACCAATGACGGCCGGAGCAAGGAGAACATCAAAAGCAGACTCGCTATAGCAAAAAACGCATTTCTGGCCAAGACAAATCTACTAATATCAAATACCGGCCTTAATTTCAGGAAGAAATTTCTGAGGATGTACGTGTGGAGTACAGCATTGTATGGTAGTGAAACACGTACTGTGGGAAAACCGGAACAGAAGAGAATCGAAGCATTTGAGATGTGGTGCTACAGACGAATGTTGAAAATTAGGTGGACTTATAAGGTAAGGAATGAGGAGGTTCTACGAGAATCGGAGAGGAAAGGAATATGTGGAAAACACTGATAAGGAGAAGGGACAGGATGATAGGACATCTGCTAAGACATGAGGGAATGACTTCCATGTTACTAGAGGGAGCTGTAGAGGGCAAAAACTGTAGGGGAAGACAGAGATTAGAATACGTCAAGCAAATAATTGAGGAATTAGGTTGCAAGTGCTACTCTGAGATGAAGAGGTTAGCACAGGAAAGGAATTCGTGGCAGGCCGCATCAAACGAATCAGTAGACTGATGACAAAAAAAAAAAAAAAGAGAGAAAAGAAAATCCACAGGTGAGGAAATTCACAAAACTTATTTCTGAGCACATCATGTAGACGGCTTCTTTCCAGAATTTTAACGCTCCTTGTTGCAAATTATATGACAGTGGCTACTGTTTCCCCATTAAAATAAAATGGTAGGCCTCAGGCCTTCTCCTCATCAAGGGTTCAAATTGGCTCTGAGCACTATGGGACTTATCTTCTGAGGTCGTCAGTCCCCTAGAATTTAGAATTACTTAAACCTAACTAACCTAAGGACTTCATACTCATCCATGCCCGAGGCAGGAGTCGAACCTGCCACCGTAGCGGTCGCGCGGTATCAGACTGTAGCGCCTAGAGCTGCTCGGACAGCCCGGCCGGCCTCATCCAGGGGATAGTGCTCCTTTTGCCAATAAAATTTCGGATGTTGCAACATAAACCTTTTTTTGGACAGCCTTTATTGTTGTCGTAGATAACTACTGAATATCCCGAAAATTGACAAAAATATTCATTTTTGAACTGTTTGTGTACCTACATTGGTACAAGCTACGCATTGCTTTTCAAGTTTAAACTGACTTTAGGGATTAG
Organism: Schistocerca gregaria; assembly: GCF_023897955.1. NCBI lineage: Eukaryota > Metazoa > Arthropoda > Insecta > Orthoptera > Acrididae > Schistocerca > Schistocerca gregaria. The sequence goes on from NC_064924.1 coordinate 142,299,373, forward strand.
AAATTATTTTTACCATCGTCGGAATGAAGGAATTTGATTTATTTCGCACAAATACAGCTTCTTTTAGTTGTTAACGGTAGCGCAGGATACATGCTTACAAAGTGACATATGCCACAGAGAAGTGGTCATCTTTTTCTTTTCTTCTCAGTGTCTGTAAATTTATTTTCACGCGGCACACGATGTTTTCATTGTTTTATGCCTTCTCGTGTATGATTATTGAATAACAAATGCTTAAAAATTGTGACTGGAATGTGCTAATGTGCGGCAATACATGAACAATGAGGCAAGAGAAGGTAAACAGCAGGTTGAAACGACAGCATCCAAATCCTGACATGACATGAAAGTAACAGAAGTGGGATCACCAGATGATGTCGGGCGAGATACGACCCATTTACGTCAGTACAGTTCCCGGGTAGTGGTTCGCGTAGCGAAGTGAGTACATAAAAGCAATACGAGGATCGTGGGGGTGAATCAATATGAGGAAAAAAAAATTATTTTCAATTTTTACATTACTTACACTGAAAGTGCACAAGTAAAAAGAATTAATGCTCAGTATATTGCATTTCTTAGTATTTCCACAAAAGGCGTGATAAAGAAAGGCAAATGAAAATTTGCCGTTGCAAAGAAATGAAATGAAATTATCGTATGACATTGTTGGCGAGGCCCCATCCAGGGAAGTTCGGCCGCCGAGTGCAAGTCTTATTTCAGTCGACGCCACATGTGCAAAGTGATGAGAATGAAATGATCATGAGGACAACACAACACCCAGTCCACCATCGGAGAGCATCTCCAACCCGGCCGGGAATCGAACCCGCTGCATGGGAGGCAAGCACGTTCCCACTCAGCTAAGCAGGCGGACGGTTAGAAAGCGATTTCCAGGAAGGGATTGTAAGGTATCGACGATAACTTCGTATACAGAATTAGATTCTCTTACTATTTTACAGTTGAAGGTTTATGTGTGTTGGAGTGACATTCGCCATGAAAGCAGAATTATTCCGGCTGGCGTGAAGCGGCCAGTCACAAATTCCTTTCTTATGTTATAATCTCTTTCTATCCCTATAGTTTTTACCCTCTACAGCTCCCTCTACTACCATGGAAGTCATTTCCTGACCTCTAAAACACAAGTCCTATTATCCTGTCCCTTCTTCTTGTCAGTGTTTCCCACAAGTTCTTTTCTACACCGATTCTTCGGAAGGCTTCCTTATCCCTTATCTTATCAGTCTATGTAATTTTCAAAGTCCTTCTGTAACACAACGTATCGAACGCTTCGATTCTCTTGTGTTCCGGTTTTCCCGCAGTCCCTGTTTCACAACCATACCGTGATGTGCTCCAAACACGTACTCTCAGAATATTCTTCCACAGATTATGGCCAATCTTCGACATGGCGTCCAGAGAGACACACACACACACGGAAATTTGCGGACACCGGTGATTTGCAGACCTCTGGGTCGGCACTTTGTCCCGCCCTTCAAGAGCTATGCCAACGTCGCGCTGGTGGAAAAACAAATCACTGTGGTTACTTAACTTACGACGCAAGAGCGCGACATAACATGAAGCACGCAAATTTTTCAAATACTAATCCACGTTTTCTAGTCTATAAATAAGCAGGAAGAATTGTTTCGCATCAGGATATGTTTGACGTAGTAGATATATGCATCGATCAATGCAAGTCTTCGTACTACACATTCAAAACAAATACTTAGTTACCCTGTAATTTAATACAAAATTATTATGTAGCGTACGTTATTGCAATAATGATTATATTTGAGAATTCAAAATGTGGTTTATAAGCGGTTCTCTGGGACAATGCTTTCATTTTAAATGTTAAAACAGTTATAGCTTATCGAATTAAATTACAGCCGTATTCCACAATGCAACTGGAGAAAACTGTTAACCACATCGAGGATCTGTATATTAACTAGTGGTCTGTAAAGGCACTTTTGTTGCCGGCCGGTGTGGCCGAGCGGTTCTAGGCGCTTCACTCTGGAACTTCGCTACCGCTACGGTCGCAGGTTCGAACCTTGCCTCGGGCATGAATGTGTGTGATGTCCTTAGGTTAGTTAGGTTTAAGTAGTTCTAAGTTCTAGGGGACTGATGACCTCAGATATTAAGTCCCACAGTGCTCAAAGCCATTTGAACCATTTTGCACTTTAGTTTTACAAATGATTAAGGAATCTGGACATCCAACTCTAGCAATATTTAGTTACAGACTGATGAAAATGTAAATCTGTGTGTACTTAAGACTTTTATCCCTATTTGTTTGTATTTACAAATTACTCTAAAATAGTATCTATTGATCTTCATGACATGCGAAACAATTATCACGAAACAAAAGTGTGCTTTGCTTTCCTTTAATTAACTGAAGACATTTTTGAACGGAATATGCAATTGCTTTGCAGGTTTTCATCACAGTCGTATTGCTGACATATGCTTATATTATAACACTAAACTTCAGACAAATAACTTCCTGTTGGCAGAAATTTCAATACTTCTAATCTTTTTTCAGCTGCAAATTCCTCTGCAATTACGATGTTTTCTCTCACTCTCTCTGATCTGTTCCATGACATAAGTAATGATTTTATATAAGTCGCAAGAGATATCGTATTTCAGTGAGCAATTTCACATGGAATATATTGTTGTTCTTTCGTAAACCGTTAGATATTACTTTTTCTTTCGTTGTTGTCTTTTTGACAGTCACATTTAATAATATGAAGACAAACGCTTAATCGTTCTTCGACGTCTTGTCATCCTGAAATCGTTCTATGCTGACGTAACTATTGATGGTGTGAAGGCGGCTGCAATATACTGGAACACCAACACTATAATGTTGACCGACGGGAAGCCCTTTATGTACCGGTCATATGGGGAAAGAAGCGTATACAGCGGCATAAAAGCGGAGATCCGCAGACACTGCCAGCTCTAGGAATGGACGGGTTCCCAATCTGTCATGGATGGTGTTCGCATAATTCCGTGGCCGCGTTTCTCCGGCAGTCTTTGATACTAACAACCTTCTTTCGGCCAGGAATGCCCTGTTTGCCAGCGCTAATGAGTTTTTTTTTATGTCCTCCTACCCTCGGCCGTCTATTTTGTGTTAAGGGTAGCAGAATTTCTTTACTTCGTCTACTTCACAGTCACCAATTTCGATAGCAAGTGTATCGCTAATATCGTTTCGGGTACTCCTTATTACTTTCGTGTTTCCTCGGTTTGCTCTACAGTCATATTCTGTGCTTATTAGACCGTTCGTACAATTCAGCTGATATTGTAATTCTTCTTCACTTTCACTGACGATAGCAATTCATCAGCGGATCTTATAATTGACATCCAGTCCCCCTCAATTTAAATCCCACTGTTCCGTCATTGCTTTCTCGATGTGTAGACTGAAGACTCAGAGCCAAAGACCGCTTCTCTCTTTTAATCCGAACATTTCGTTCTCGGTCTTCCATTCTGATTGTTTCCTCTTGGTTCCCTCACATATTGTATATTACCCGTCTATAGCTAAAGCTTCGTCCTAATTTTTCTCAGAATTTTGAACATCTTGCACCATCTTACACTGTCGAACACCTTTTCCATTTCGACAAGTCCTATGAACATTGAGTTTTATACATGCATAGCATACTAGCAATTACTCAATCTTCTTCTTCTTTCAGTGTTCAACCCTGAGCTTGGTTTTCAGCAGAGCGCCATTCCTCTCTTCTGTCTGCCTTCCTCTTGATTTCCACGTGTGTGTTACATCCAGCGTCATTCATGATCTGTTACATGTATGATATCCTTGGTCGCCCCCCCCCCCCCCCCCCCTAGAGTAAATATCTTTGGAGTGAGCATTGTGTTCTGCGCATGTTGTCAACATTAAACCAAGATTGTCACGTGTTTTCGGGACTTCGCTGTGCGTGTGTGCTTTCTGCAGCGTTTGAAGTTTATAATATGAAGAGTTTTTTCTTGTGTTTCACCGTTTGTTGATAGTGTAATAGCGATGGTGAATTACTGTTGTTGCTACGGATGCAAAGAAATATATGTGAAAGGAGGGATAGTAACTTTTCATGGGTACGAACCATGTAGCTCTAATTATAGTTATCATATTAGTAAGAGACACTGTGTATGTTTAAAAATTTCGAGACGCATTATAATTAAGGCTTGATTCTGTAGACCTATTTTCCTACGATTTTATGACTATATAATAGATATTACAGCTCGTACAAAAGCTTACAAACAATCGCTTCCTCTCCTAGTGGAACAGGAAAGGAAATGGTTAGTTATTTCAGCAAATACTACCTTCCACGCATTTATCAGTGACTTGTCAATTATGTATATAGATTACTCAGTCTACTATTTATTCAATAAACTGGGAGCAAGTACGTAAAATGCGTTAAATAAATACTTCAAAGTGTCATCAGTAAGAAAAATTGTGCTTTAGGTCCAAAAACCAGAAAATAAATACGCAGAAATAGCAGAAAAAAGGACGAATTAGGAGGGATGCCATCGCTAAGGTGTGGCAAATTCGGTGTTTTTCGGACGCTTGCTGAAGTAGTAGCGTACTGTCAAGTCGTTTTGCAAGACCACTGCAAAAATGTACATCAGGCTCTGTAATACTATGAAGTGCCGAATCATACCGAAAACTACCAAAAATCGAGTGCATCTGAACTGTGACACCTATCGCAAAGAAGCAGAATGCAATATTGCCTGCCCTTAAAAGTTACGTAGCTGGTTGACTCCCGGTATCAAATGGATACTGTTAAAATGCCTGCGCAACATATATAAAAAATCCACGACACGTACGAAAAGAATCCGTCTGTACTAGGCATGTAGTGACATTCTAAATGTACAGGGCGCTATACGCACAAACACACGACGTCCCGAGAACACGTGACCAGGCCGGCAATGTATGGTGACAACACAAAATCTGTTCTTCTCATGTGAATGCTCAATCCAGAGATTTTTACACTATGGTCGCCCCCGCCGATTCCTTCCCTCAATAGCTCCTTGTGCTATTGTTCCTATGATGTCGTTGTGTCGCAGGATGTGCCTTACAAGTTTGTCTCTTCTTGTTTAGATGTGCCTCCACAGAGATCTGGCTTCCTGTACTCTTCTATGCACCTCTTCATTTGTTACTCTGTGTCTCCAGCTGATCTTCATCATCCTTCTATAGCACCACAGCTCCAGGGCCTCTAGCAGTCTTCTCTCTTCCAATTGTCCATGTTTCACATCCGTATAGGGCCACACTCCAAACGAAACCTTTTATGATACGTTTCCTTATTTTCATACTGATGTTGTTACTGGTGAGTAAGTTCCTTCTCCGATTAAATGCAATTTTGGTCTTTTGTATTCTGGTCGCAATTTCTGTCCGGCTTCTACCATCTCTTGTGATTTTGCTACCCAGGTAAGTGAAATCCTCTATCACTTCCAGCTCCTCCCTTCCAATTCTCATTCTCTGAGGTTCATATTCTGCTCCTGTACTGCATACCATCACTTTAGTTTTTTCGTCTTTATTCTCATTCCATACTGATTGCATAAAACTTTTTTCCATATTTCTGAGGACTTCCTGTAGATCTTCTTTTGTCTATGTGACTATAGCAATATCATCTGCATAATGTAGCATGTCTATCTTCTGCCCATTAATGTTGATCCCCACCTCAGTAGTTTCTCGAACTTGGTCTATAGCTTCCTGGATGTAAGCATTGAATATAAGAGGCGAGAGAGAGCACATCCTTGTCTTACCCCTTTTCTAATATTTGCTTCTTCTTCATGGTGACAGTTCCTAATCACTGCCACCTCATTCATATAGAAACTGAGTACCACACAGATGTCTTTGTACTTTATTCCACTTTTCCTTAGCACTCTGAGCATCTCTTGCCAGATAACGGTATCAAATGCCTTTACCATGTCTACAAAGGCAATATAAGTTGGTTTATTTTTCTGTGATTGCTTTTCGATAACGAGTCTCGCTGCTAGAACAGTCTCTCTCTCTTTTTCCCAATCCCCTTCTGAAACCAAACAGATCTTCACTCAGCAGTTTCATGCTGTCACCAGCATTCTTTATTAGTTCTGCAGGGATGCCATCAATACCCGTTTCTTTGTTGTCCCGCAGTTCTTTTGGAGCTCTGTCAAATTCTTCTTGCAGAATTTCATCTCCCTGGTCATCTTCGTATACTACAGTTAACATAATATGCAAAATACTGATGATTTCTCAAACTGGGGAACAATCAAGAACGGGGTGCCGCAAGGTTCGGTCTTGGGTCCTCTGCTGTCCTTGATATATATTAATGACTTGCCATTCTGTATTCACGAATATGCAAATCTGGTACTTTTTGCCGATGATACAAGTATAGCTATCACACCCGACAGACAAGAATTAACTGGTGAAATTGCATACGATGTTTTTCAGAAAATCAGTAAGTGGTTCTCTGCAAATGGGCTCTCATTAAACTTTGACAAATTACAGTACATACAGTTCCACACAGTAAATGGAATGACACCATTAATAAATATAGACTTCGACCAGAAATCGGTAGCTAAGGTAGAATATTCACAATTTCTAGGTGTGTGCATTGATGAGGGGTTGAAATGGAAAAAAACACACTGAGGATCTGCTGAAACGTTTGAGTTCAGCTACTTATGCTATTAGGGTGATCGCAAATTTTGGCGATATACATGTGAGTAAATTAGCTTACCGCTCCTATTTTCATTCCCTGCTTTCGTATGGTATCATATTCTGGGGTAACTCGTCATTGCGTAAAAGAGTGTTCATTGCACAAAAGCGTGTAATCAGAATAATTGCTGGAGCTCAACCAAGATCATCCTGCAGACACTTATTTAAAGAGCTAGAAATCTTCACTGTAGCCTCACAATATATATATTCACTTATGAGATTTGTTATTAACAATCCGAACGAATTCAAAAGTAATAGCAGTGTACGTGGCTACAACACTACTCAAGGTTAAATGTAACTTTGGCTCAGAAGAGGGTAAATTATGCTGTCACAAAAGTCTTTGGTCACTTACCTACTAGCATAAAAGGTCTGACAGATAGCCATATAGTATTTAAAAGGAAAGTAAAAGAATTTCTTAACGGCACCTCCTTCTACTCATTAGATGAATTTTTGGATATAGTAAGTTGGTAATTTCCCCAACCCTCACAAAGAAAAAGAAAAAAAAATTAAGTGTCATGTAATATTTTATGTAATGTAATATCTTGTATAGACACCTTTTATTAACCTGACACGTTTCACATCATTAAGAAATGTCGTATTCATGATCTATGGAACAAGTACAAATCTAATCTAATCTAATCTCTTCTCTTCCTATTACTTCCTCCGAAAGACGTGTTCCGGCATACAACTCCTCTATGTATTCTTTCCATCTCTTCGCCATGTCTTCACCAAACAGCATTTTCCCCTCTTTATTTCTATTGTGCCCGAGAGCGTTGTTTTACGTTTGTTAAAAAATTGATTTGCTGTTCTGTAGGCTAAATCAGTTCTTCCGTTTTGCATATTTTCTTCCACTTCTCTGCACATTTCTTCAAGAAAATTACTCAGTATCAGCTCATTAATGACGGTGGTCGTCCACTCTAAAATGTCTGTGTAGACTACGGGAAACTATATCGGATGAAAAGAGAATTGTTCGTTGCCGTTAGTTTACGACGCGCTGTTGCCGACTTACAGAGCGACGTGCCGCGTGCGTTAGAAACGAGCTGAGGCAGTGAATGCCGCGGCGGCGTCGTGATTCATTCAGTCTGCCGGCGCGCGAAGGTCGGGTCTATTTGCGGCTCACCACGTCCTCCCATTTCGCACTGCCGACGCCCGGCCTCTTTTGTAAGCTGGTGGGTGCGCGGCGGCGCGGAACAAGAGCGCGACTCATCAGCAGGCGAGCGGCGGCAAGAATAGAAGAAGGCAAGGCTGCGTTTATTATTGCGCGAGCTTTGTGCCCGTCTGAATTCCGGCCGCGGGAGACAAGCTGTTGAGTTGTGGAAAAGGTAGCCTTGGTGAGACGGGGAGGGGAAGGGGCGAGCTGTGGAGGGGTGGATGCTCCCCCCACCTCTCCATGCCTCTCCTCACTGCCTCTGTCTCTCTCCCTCCCTCCTGTTCCTCTCTCTCTCTCTCTCTCTCTCTCTCTCTCTCTCTCTCTCTCTCTCTCTCCCCCTCCCTCCCTTCCATTCCCTCTCTCTCTCTCTCCCTCCCTGCTTCTGTCTCTATCTCTCCCTCTGTCTGTCGCTTTCCTTGACATTTCGCAGGCCTGCCGCGCTACTCCCTGACTTCTCGCACTGTCGCTCCAACACACTGCATGCACACTGCGGTTGAAAGCGCCAACTCGGTGGCTCAGTTGCCTTCAACAGTGACGAAATCCCCGTTTTACACTGAAACGCCCAAAAAACTGGTATAGGCATGCGTATTCAAATACAGAGATCTCTAAACAGGTATGTTACGGCGCTGCAGTCGCCGGGGCCTATACATGACAAGTGTCTGGCGCGGTAGTTGGATTGGTTACTGCTGCTACAATGGTAGGTTATCAAGATTTAAGCGAGTCTGAACGTGGTGTTATAGTCGGCGCACGAGCGATGGGACACAGCATCTCCGAGGTAGCGATAAAGTGCGGATTTTCCCGCTCGACTATTTCACTAGTGTACCTTGAATATCAGGAATCCGGTAAAACATCAGATCTCCGACATCACTGAGATTCTGCAAGAGCGGAACCAACGACGACGGAAGATAATCGTTCACCGTGACAGAAGTGCAACCCTTCCGCAAATTGCTGCAGATTTCAATGCTGGGCCGTCAACCAGTGTCAGTGTGCGAATCATTCAACGAAACATCATCGATATGGGCTTACAGAGCGAGGGCCCACTCGTATGCCCTTGATGACTGGATCACACAAAGCTTTACACCTCGCCTGGGTCTGTCAACACCGACTTGGGACTGTTGGTGACTGGAAACATGTTGCCTGGTCGGACGACTCTCGTTTGAAATTGTATCGAGCAGATGGACGTGGTACTGAGATGGAGAGAACATCATGAACCCCTGGACCCCGCCTCTCTCAAGCTGCTGGAGGCTCTGTAATGGAGTGGGGAGTGTCCAGTTGGAGTGATATGGGACCCCTCATACGTCGAGATACGACACTGACAGGTGACACGTACGTAAGCATCCTGTCTGATCATCTGCATCCATTCATACCCATTGTACATTCCGAGCGGTTCTAGGCGCTACAGTCTGGAACCGCCCTACCGCTACGGTCGCAGGTTCGAATCCTGCCTCGGGTATGGGTGTGTGTGATATCCTTAGGTTACTTAGGTTTAAGTAGTACTACGTTCTAGGGGACTGATGACCTCAGAAGTTAAGCCCCACAGTGCTCAGAGCCATTGCGCATTTCGACGGACTTGGAAATTCCAGCAGGACAATGCGACACCCCACACGTCCAGAGGTGCTAGAGAGTGACTCCAGGAACACTCTTCTGAGTTTAAACACTTCCGCTGCCCACCTCCCCCCCTCCCACCCCCATACATCAACATTATTGAGCATATCTGGGATGCCTTGCAATGTGCTGTTCAGAAGAGATCTCTACTGCCTCGTAATCTTACTGATTTATGGCCAGCCATGCAGGATTCATGGTGTCATTTCCCTTCAGCACTGCTTCAGACATTAGTCGAGTCCATGACACGTCGTGCTGCGGCACTTCTGCGTGCTCGCGGGGGTCCTACACGAGATTAGACAGGTGTACCAGTTTCTTTGGCTCCCCAGTGAATGGCCATGAGAAACTACTTACGCCCAGCAACAACTCAGTTATTTGATTGCTCTGGGAGAAGACTCATCAAACTAGCACACAGGAAATATTATTTCAATTTGTCACATAAATGAATAAAAGATTTACTTAATTTTGGCTCACTTCTTTGACAGAGGAGTACTGGATAATTTGCAACTGTCAACTGACAAGCAAAGCATCACCTGATACACTAATTAACAAACTGTTCTCTTGAAGCACAATGTTCGACCTTGGGAAAAGTGTAAGTACTCGGTGCTGAGGTCACAAACTGGCCGGAGCTCTTGCACCTTTGACACTATATTGACCTCAGTGCGAGAGCACTGCTGTGCTGAGTGCTGAGGCGCGACTTAGAGCGTGGCTAACTTGGGATTGGCGCCGTGTTCTCTGGACGATGCCGCAATTCCCACCACCATCTTTTGTCTGTATATCATTGGTTAGCATATGTGGGTGATATAAGGAACCATATCCTCAACCATCACGTACCCACTGCAAAATACACACAATCAGGCTTGCACCAAGGTAAGCTCTTCATATTCAGCAAACTAGGAGAGATTGACAGAAACTTTAAGTTCAAAACATCATATATACCACTACGACAATTTTTTCCAAATCAGCATATTAACGACATTGATCACACACCCCAAGATACTAAGAATAGTGTTCACATCTATAGAAATTATAAAAATCTATGCATATTGTGTGTATGTATGTATGTGCATACTGGTATACAGCATGATTCACGAAGATGTGCAAATATTTTAATATGTTTTTCCACAAGTAAAACTAAAGAAAAAAGTTCATGTAAACATAGGTCCATAAATGTAGTTAGGAAGTTACGGCTATTAAATGATTTCGCCTGAAATTTAGCAACTTCGCTAATATGAAGCCATCGCAGAACTGTACGAGATTAAAGCAAAGCACGATTTCCATTTATTTTGTTGTTATTGGTGTGGTGAATCTAATATAACATGTCCCGGACGTGTATCTGGAGTAGTTTTCCAGAATATCCAGAGAAGCAAAGAAGACGAAATTAAGAACAACCCTGTGAAACTGAAACGAGCAACAAAATCTGTTCATACACGCGCAGATAAATACATTGAACTCGGTGCACACATTTTTGAACATTTATTGTGGATGTACTGTGAAATTGTATGTACACTTGCAATTTCCTTAACACTTAGCTTTGTTTTTTTTCAGTTTAACATGAATTCACGTGTGCTATGAAATTAATAAAAGCTAATTATCTCATACATTTATACAGTTTCAGTTAACGTTATTACCATCAATTTTTCCAAAATTAAATTCTCTACAACTCCTGTTCAAAACTTTGTGAAATTGTCTGGAATTAAAAAAACCAACTGGGCCAAGTAGTTAATAAATTAAATGTTTTACGAAATTACCTACAGACTCATACAGTGTTTGAGAAAGAGAGTGCTTAGAGACATACAATTAACTTGATGCATAATTTCAAACCTTTATGTAACTTTCTCACTGATGATTCCCACAAAATGATGAGAGGCACAAAGTCTGTCCGTTACTACGTTATAGCTGTTCACCCACTAAAACTGTCACATGAGACACGACGTTTTAATTTATGACTCCTTTACTACTAACTGTATTTGTGACACATTTTGTAGACAGTCTTCAAATATACCAGTGGATGTACCAGAAAAACTACATCATTTTACAACACTTGTTTCAGGAGGTACGTTATAGACACTGAGATGCGTGAAAATATGCTGCATCATGCATGATGCTTTAATTTATTTTACTACTAACACTATTTACATTTTGCAGACAGTAGCCACATTTACCCCTGGATTTACCTGCAGAATCATATTATTGTAATTCATTAGATACTACGTCATAAACATTAAGCAGTGTGAAAATGAAACTGCAGGGCGAAATTTGCTAGAAATACAGGAGAAATTCGGGTGAAATATGTTAAATATGTGTGAAATTTGGTGTGTGTGTGTGTATACAAGCAAAGCTATGGGTGGAAAACTCATCCTAAAACCCTGGAACGATTTCAGTCTAACTTGTTACACATATTACTTACAATCTGGAAAGAAATACTGTAGGGGTGAGAACCACCAGCCTTCTATTGGAGTGAGTGTGGTAATGTGGAGAGAAAAGGGAGGGCAAGGAGATGGTGAGAGAGTGAGAGAGAAGGAGAGATAGGGTGGAGAGAAAGAGGAGATGGACAGAGATGGGGTAGTGGGAAATGGACAGAGAGAGGGTAGAGGAGGAGGTGGACAAAGAAATGAAAGAGGAAACAGAGACAGGGGGAGGAAGAGAAAGGCAGAGAAATGGAAGAGGAGGAGGTTAACACACACACAGGGTTAGGAGGAAATGAACTGTGAATAAGAAGTGGAGGAGATGGAATTACAGAGGGTGTGGAAAACAGACAGAAGGGGAAGGAGCAGATGGAAAAGGGGGAACGAGCAGACTGACAGAGAGCAGGCGAGGAGGAAATGGACAGAGAGAGGAAACAGGATGGGGAGAAATGGGAGAGGAGTAGATGTACAAAGAAGGGATAGGAAGATAGACAGGGAATGTGGGTAGAGGGGGTGGACAGAAAGAGGGAGGGGTGAAGGTGATGGACAGGGACGGTTGGAGGAAGAGATTGACAAAGAGAACAGGAGGAAGAGATGGAATTGGATAGGTGAGGAAGGGATGGACAGTGGAGGAAGAAGCAGGTGGATAGAAAGGGGGGGAGGGGTGAGTAGAATGACTAAGATAGGGAGGAAGAAGAGGAAGAGATCTACAGAAACATCAGAAGAGGACGAGCATACAGGGTGATGAAGGGAGATGCTTTGAACAGGACGTGATAGAGAGCCTCCAGTTGAAACCTGTTGTAAGACGATACGCTGAAGAAGAAGATTTTACACTGTCTTCTGGGGAACAACCGCGTAGGAGGCGGATCGGGAGTTGGAAAGTCCGCCTGTGGAGCGAATATAATTTTTGTCTGACATTGTTGAATACTGGGATTCATCTGAAAATTTAAAATGGACGAAGTGTGGAAACAAAGAGATTTTAATTTTTTCTTCAATTTCAGAAACAAAACCCGTGAGTCAAAACAAAGTTTTATCGATCTTTTACAATATTTTAGCTACATAGAAATACTGAACAGTGTCACTCCCGTAGTGCTGACATAAACATAAACTAACACAGCAATTTGCAACACGTGGTGAAACTGGAAGGTCACATCCCGTGTTTATCATATCTGGCACATTATCATCAGAATTGAGTGTGTTCACTTCTCCAGCTGGTTGGTATGCCGTTCGACTCCAGGAGCAGTAGTTTCATTCTCTTCATACAAAATATCCTGATCCAGTTCGTTTTCGGATATTTCCGATGCTGTTTAGTGTTGTGTTCTGCCACTGACAGATCGATTTCGTAAAGAATATGTGAATTCAGAGTCAGAGTCTTCAGAAAACATCCCCCCCCCCCCGTCATCTGCATAATTCGTCTGCTTCTGTTAAACACTTCTTCAGGTAATTTTCCAGCGGTTGAACTCTTCAGCCTGAGTGAGACAACAATATAGGCAAGGACTTCCTTTCTTAAAGCAATTAACGAAACGAGCTGTAAACACAGTAGCTATCCGTATTCATCAGAAAACCACAGTAAAATGACTGAGCCACAATAAAAGAACTCAAAATTAATACAATGGAAAGTACTTACCTATGTACAATAAATATTTCAGACGAGTAAAACTGTACTTAATAAAGAAAGAGCAACACACTAAAAGGAACCAAAACCGTACCGATACTGAGCCGGCCGTTGTGGCCGAGCGGTTCTAGGAGCTTCAGTCCGGAACCGCGCTGCTGCTACGGTCGCAGGTTCGAATCCTGCCTCGGGAATGGATGTGTGTGATGTCCTTAGATTAGTTAGGTTTAAGTAGCTCAAAGTCTAGGTGACTGATGACCCCAGATGTTAAGTCCCATAATGCTCAGAGCCATTTGAAGCGTACCGGCATTGAAAGTATGTCATCAGATAGTTGTGATTTCATGAACAAACTTATTCAGTCTAAATTCCTCTAAGCTAACTTACTAAAATCTAAATTAAGCTGTGGGTTAGTCAGGTAACTGAAAAAGTCGTGTAAAAGAGCTTAAACAATAAGGTGGATTATCCACATCTACATCTACACCTACATCTACATCCATACCCCGCAAATCACCTGACGGTGTGTGGCCAAGGGAACTTTGAGTACCTCTATCGGTTCTCCCTTCCATTCCAGTCTCGTATTGTTCGTGGAAAGGAAGATTGTCGGTATGCCTCTGTCTGGGCTCTAATCTCTCTGATTTTATCCGCATGGCCTGTTCGCGAGATATACGTAGGAGGCTGCAATATACTGCTCGACTCCTCGGTGAAGGCATGTTCTCGAAACTTCAACAAAAGCCCGTACCGAGCTACTGAGCATCTCTCCTGCAGAGTCTTGCACTGGAGTTTATCTATCATCTCCGTAACCCTTTCGCGATTACTAAATGATCCTGTAACGAAGAGCGCTGCTCTCTGTTGGATCTTCTCTATCTCTTCTATCAACCCTATCTGGTACGGATCCGACACTGCTGAGCAGTATTCAAGCAGTGGGCGAACAAGTGTACTGTAACCTACTTCCTTTGTTTTCGGATTGCATTTTCTTAGGATTCTTCCAATGAATCTCCGTCTGGCATCTGCATTACCGACGATCAAGTTTATATGATCATTCCATTTTAGATCATTCCTAATGCCTACTCCCAGATAATTTATGGAATTAACTGCTTCTTTGTAAGAATCAACCTACATTAATTGTACACAGACACGGTCTCACGATGTCAGTTTTAGACAAAACAGCAACACTGTGATTACTTCGCAGCACGAGGTGGATTGTCACCTGGTGGCGTGTTGGGCATTTGGGGCTATAAAGAAAGTATGTAAGCGAACCACAGAAAACAAAGAATCGTCCTAGCGACAAGGCGTCACAAATGGGGGAATCCACTGACAAACACTTGTCTACATTGAGATTCAATTGTCATTCCCTGCACCGTGCAACAATTCGTTGCAGATCCTCCTGCATTTCAGTACAGTTTTCCATTGCTACAACCTCTCGATATACCAGAGCATCATCCGCAAAAAGCCTCGGTGAACTTTCGATGTTATCCACAAGGTCATTTATGTATATCGTGAATAGCAACGGTCCTACGATGCTTGCGCTGCGGCACACCTGGAATCACTCTTACTTCGGAAGACTTCTCTCCATTGAGAATGACATGCTGCGCTCTGTTATCTAGGAATTATTCAATCCAATCACACAATTGGTCTGATAGTCCATATGCTCTTACTTTGTTCATTAAACGACTGTGGGGAACTGTATCGCACGCCTTGCGGAAGTCAAGAAACTCGGCATCTACCTGTGAACCCGTGTCTATGGCCCTCTGAGTCTCGTGGGCGAATAGCGCCTCTCAGACGGATGTTCCTTTCTAAGTGTTAAGCCTTGCAGAGCAGTGTAGTGCTGTGTTGTGGGCGCTCACGCCCCGCAGCCGCCTGTGTGGACAGGCCCACAACAGTGGCACTGTGCGGTTAACCGCAGCCGCCCGCTAGCTTTCCGCCTGAGCTGTCCCCACGGTCCGCCGGTCGCGTGACCTTGTAGTCGGACATGCCGGGGCACTGCACTGACAGACAACACCACCACTGAAGGTGCTTCCTTCCCTCCCAACTGCCGGCTGCAGTACTCTCCATTAGGTCTGTTGCAAATCGTGTGTTGACGGGACTGCGTGCACCGCTTCGCCATCCCCTGCAATGTTTCGTTGCTCACATTTTTTTTTATTTTATTTTTTTTTTTTTCCCCATCAGTCTACTGACTGGTTTGACGCGGCACGCCACGAGTTCCTTTCCTGTGCTAACCTCTTCATCTCAGAGTAGCACTTGTAACCTACGTCCTCAATTATTTGCTTGACGTATTCCAATCTCTGTCTTCCTCTACAGTTTTTGCCCTCTACAGCTCCCTCTAGTACCATGGAAGTCATTCCCTCATGTCTTAGCAGATGTCCTATCATCCTGTCCCTTCTCCTTATCAGTGTTTTCCACATATTCCTCTCCGATTCTGCGTAGAACCTCCTCATTCCTTACCTTATCAGTCCACCTATTTTTCAACATTCGTCTATAGCACCACATCTCGAAAGCTTCGATTCTCTTCTGTTCCGGTTTTCCCGCAGTCCATGTTTCACTACCATACAATGCTGTACTCCACACGTACATCCTCAGAAATTTCTTCCTCAAATTAAGGCCGGTATTTGATATTAGTAGATTTGTCTTGGCCAGAAATGCCTTTTTTGCCATAGGGAGTCTGCTTTTGATGTCTTCCTTGCTCCGTCCGTCATTGGTTATTTTACTGCCTAGGTAGCAGAATTCCTTAACTTCACTGACTTCGTGACCCTCAATCCTGATGTTAAGTTTCTCTCTGTTCTCATTTCTACTACTTCTCATTACCTTCGCCTTCTCCGATTTACTCTCAAACCATACTATGTACTCATTAGACTGTTCATTCCGTTCAGCAGATCATTTAATACTTCTTCACTTTCACTCAGGATAGCAATGTCATCAGCGAATCGTATCGTTGATATCCTTTCAGCTTGTATTTTAATTCCACTCCTGAAACTTTCTTTTATTTCCATCATTGCTTCCTCGATGTACAGATTGAAGAGTACGGGCGAAAGGCTACAGCCTTGTCTTACACCCTTCTTAATACGAGCACTTCGTTCTTGATCGTCCACTCTTATTATTCCTTCTTGGTTGTTGTACATATTGTATATGACCTGTCTCTCCCCATAGCTTACCCCTACTTTTTTCAGTATCTCGAAAAGCTTGCACCATTTTATATTGTCGAACGCTTTTTCCAGGTCGACAAATCCTATGAACGTGTCTTGATTTTTCTTTAGCCTTGCTTCCATTATTAGCCGTAACGTCAGAATTGCCTCTCTCGTCCCTTTACTTTTCCTAAAGCCAAACTAATCGTCACCTAGCGCATTCTCAATTTTCTTTTCATATATTCTACACACCAACGTGAATAGTCGTTTTGTTGCCACTTCCCCTAATGATTTTAGAAATTCTAATGGAATGATATCGATCCCTTCTGCCTTATTTGACCGTAAGTCCTCCAAAGCTCTTTTAAATTCCGATTCTAATACTGGATCCCCAATTTCTTCTAAATCGACTCCTGTTTCTTCTTACAGCACGCTAATCCGTGCCCGTTTCGTTCGCATTACACCAGTTCGCCTTAGTGGAGCAAGTACGTAAAGAGTAATGACACGGTAAGCGATGTTAGTGCCGTAATTGGGCTCAATTGGTATCGACACGAAGAGGCGAACACGCAGCCCATTTGACAGCTCTTCAAGCGGTTCTCTACTCGATGTGCGAGCATGGCCACCAAACACGGGCGTAACATATGAGGGGCATTCAATAAGCAATGCAACACATCTTTCCTCGGTAGTTTCGGCCGAAAAAAATGCGGGACTTGTTGTGAGGCATTGTCGAGTATTCCCGCTTCAGTCCCTACGATTTCACACCCGCCGGCGTAGGGACGCCGGCCCCGGGTCCAATTCGCCCGACGGTTTAACGCCGACGGCCGGTGTGCCGGCCAGCCTGGATGTGGTTTTTAGGCGGTTTTTCACATCCTACTAGGTGAATACCGGGCTGGTCCCCACGTCCCACCTCAGTTACACGACTCGCAGACATGTGAAACACATTCACACTATTTCACGATCTACACTAGACGCAGACAGTTGGGGTCCACTACTTCCGTCCAGGGGGTTATGGGGTGGCGGCAGGGAGGGCATCCGGCCACCCTTTAAAATTAACCATGCCAATTCCGTACTTGACCCTGACGATCCTACGCACAGTGCGGGATAATGGCAGTAGCAAAAGAAAAAGAAGAAGAAGTCCCTACGATTTCACGAAGTTCCGAGAGGCGGTAGCGCTCTGCGGGGCCTCCTAAATGGCGTCTATAACGCAGGACGGTGTGTTATACGACGATCAGTTTGGCTGTAGGAAAGGTAAAACCACCAGACAGGCAATTCTGACGTTATGGTTGATAATGGAAGCAAAACTAAAGGAAACAAAAGACACATCCGTAGGATTTGTAGACCTGGAAAAATTTCAAGATGTGCGAAATACTGATATATATATATATATATATATATATATATATATATATATATATATATATATATATATATAGGGGTAAGCTGTAGGGAGACACGGGTAATACATAATATATGGAAGACCCAAGAGGGAATAATAAGAGTGGACGAAGTGCTCCGATTAAAAAGTGTGTAAGACGAAACTGTTCTTTCGTTTCTTACTGTTCAATCCATACATCGAAGAAGCAATGATGGAAATAAAAGAAGGTTCACGAGTGGGATTAAAATTCATGATGAAAGGATGTCAATCAAAAGATTCGCTGATGACATTTGTAAGCAGGCTGTTTAGGATTTTATGTTGCTAACGCCACGTAGCGCTCTGTATGAAACTCACTGACTGTGCTGTGTACAGTCTGTGGCTGGTTGGCATTGTTGGTATATTCGCTTGTGCACTGTTGGGCAGTTGGATGTGAACAGCGTGTAGTGTTGCGCAGTTAGAGGTGAGCCGGCGGCAGTGGTGGATGTGTGGAGAGAGAGATGGCAGAGTTTTGAGAGGTTGCCATAAGCGGACGACCTGGACGTTTGTCAGTTTAGAATCAGTAAAGAGAGAGTACATTCAGTTTTGCTCAGCTGCTTGAAAATGTAGTAATGTTAGAGGTTTACCAGCACAGTCATTCATAATTTTTCTCTAAGGGGACGTTTCACACTGCTATTTTAGTGAAAGTGAAGAAGAATTACAAGAGCTGCTGAATGGAATAAACAGTCTAATGAGCACAGAATATGGATTGAAAGTAAATCGAAGGAAGATGAAAGTAATGAGAAGTATCGTAAATAAGAAGAGCGAGAAACTTAACAGCAGGATTGATGGTCACGATGTAGATGAAGTTAAGGAACTCTTCTACCTAGGCAGCAAAATAACCAATGATGGACGAAGCAACGAGGACATCAAAAGCAGACTACCACTCCAAAAAAGGGCATTCCTGTGCAAGAGAAGTCTACTGGTATCAAACATAGGCCTTAATTTGAGGCATAAACTACTGAGAATGTACGAGACTGAGTCAAATAAAAACCTTAAATTTGTAATAACAAATCGAAATTTCGCGCCGTTATACTGTAAGTTGGTAAGCATGGTAGAAACGGCGTGCATAATGGCCTATAGGTGGCAGCATAGTGCAGATGCACACATACCGTTGCAGTATCAGTATAAAGATGGCCGCCCCACTTGCGACTTGCACCAGGGAAGTACAGCGTTCTGTTATTCGGCTTTTGCGTAGTGGTGCCACGGCAGCTGACTCCTGAAATGAGAGAACGACGTGTTGATACTTGTGAAGAACTACTTCGGCGCTTTGAACGAGAAAGTAAGGGCTTCCTTGGAAGAATAGTTACTGGGGATGAAACCTGCGTTGACTTCCACCAATCGGAAACGAAGAGGGCGAGCAAGGAATAGCGCCATTCCTCATCACCAAGACCAAAGAAGTTTCGAACAGAACCATCAGCAGGGAACGTTATGCTGACTTTCTTTTCGGACGAAAAAGGCGTCATTTTGGAGTATTACTTGCCTAGAGGGACCACTGTCACCAGTGCATCATACACAGATCTCCTGAAAAATCATCAGCGGCCTGCAATCAAATCAAAGCGACGTGGATTGCTGTCAGCAGGTGTCCTTTTGCAACATGACAATGCCAGGAGCCACACTGCCCGTACAACAGATGCAACAATCACAGACCTGCATTTTGAGTGTCTTCCTAATCCGCCATACTCACCAGACCGTGCCCCAAGTGATTTCCATATGTTTGGACCACTCAAAGACGCAACGGGAGGAAAGAAGTTCCGTTCTGATGAAGAGGTACGCCGCGCGTTGCATGAGTGGTTGCGCGAACTACGAAAAGAATTTTTTGTAAAGGAATTTATGCAGTTTGTAAGCTCTGGAGGACTTGCATTGAGCGTGGGGGAGATTATGTTGAAAAGCTTTGTACCACTTCTGCACAATAAATAATATTTTTAAAAAATTTCATTTTACTCACCCTCGTACGTTTGGAGCACATCATTGTATGATAGTGAAACACGGATTGTGCAAAAACCGGAACAGAAGAGAATGGAAGCATTTGAGATGTGCTGCTACAGAAGAACGTTGAAAATTAGGTGGTTTGATAACGTAAGGAATGAGGAGATTCTGTACAGAATCGGAGAGGAAAGGAATATGTAGAAAACACTGACAAGAAGGGCCAGGATGTAGGAGACCTTTAAAAATATATAGGGAATGACTTACATGGTACTAGAGTGAGCTGATGAGGGCAAAAACTGCAGAGGAAGACATACCTTGGAATACATCCAGCAAAGAATTGAGGACGTAGGTTGCAAGTGTTGCTCTGAAATGAAGACGTTAGCACAGGAGAGGAATTCGTGGCGGGGCGGCATTAAACCCATCAGAAGGCTAATGACAAAAAAAAAAAGCCAAAGCATCGCAGATATTCATAAGCGCTTGCACGATGTCGACGGAGACTAGTGAACAAAAGCCCGGTGAGTCGTTGGGTGAAGCGTCTGTCATCAGTCGCGCATACCTGGCCGATCTCCGATATGCCAGCCGCACGCACACACGTGTGTATCCTGCAACGTTGGATGGAGCGGACACTCCCATTCTAGGTGATCGACGGATCACAATCAAACCACCCCGCTGCTCAACTGGACGTCTCTGTCGGTAGTGCACCAGCAGTCCACCAGTTGGGGGAGTCAAGGGTGTCTGCCCGCCTGTCATCTAACAGATGACCATAAAACTTAACGAAGGACCATGTGTGCGGAACCGCTTGCACGTGACAAGGCTGATTGTGACAATTGTTTGTTGAACATCGTGACAGGTGATGAAACATGTGTTCATCACTTCGAACTGGACATCACACACATCCATGCCCGAAGCAGGATTCTACATCTACGTCTAGATTTATAATCCGCAAGCCACCCAACGGCGGAATCCTGCCTCGGGCATGGATGTGTGTGATGTTCTTAGGTTTAAGTAGTTCTAAGTTCTAGGGGACTGATGACCTCAGCTGTTAAGCCCCATAGTGCTCAGAGCCAACCTTCAGGTAAGGGACGCCCTTCCTCGTACTGCTTCTGTCCGCTTTAAAACCGCCGTCTCCACATCTTACTCGATACAACAAGTACGTAAGGGACCTTCTTCTTCGACATCTTGGCGAAATACAGAGCTTCTTTTCCGAGATCGTAATATTTATAACTTTTGAGAAACGAAAGCAATACCGACGATTATGTCAGTATGTAATTAGTACTACCAAGTATAAATATAGATCCCTCTGTCTGTACGGTAGCTTCCTTTCACGCTTACTGATTGCGACAGAAGCAGTCCATCGGCAGGGAAGCAACAAGAAGAGGTACGAAGTAAAGAGAATGCGAATGTACGCTAATCATTTCTTTTTGATCACTCCATTTGTGCCTACTTTAATTACTACAACTGTATGCCCAAAAGACAATAAGGAAAGAAGAAATGGGAATGGGAATGGGAATGTTTGAAAAGAAGAACGAGATACTCCATATTAATTTACTCTCTAAAATCCGATATTCTTGGCGACGAAACATTAGTTAATAAAGTGTACCGGGACAATGTTCAAAACATGTCTGAAAATACGTTCATTAAATAGAGATAAGAACATCTATGATTGACATGTCATCTAAAGTCGAAGTACAATTTTAAAATGTTAGAAATAAGGAAATGAAGTAATACAGAATGCTGTGTTTGTAACGTACGTTGTTGTTCTACATTGTTTAGCTCTGGTATTTGCAGGGTCACAGAGAAAGCATCCTAGGTTTTGGAGGGAAAAGCCGTAACTGTAATGATCTGCACTACAACAGAGGCAAGAAGCACAACTTAAGGAAAAATGATGTTATGTGTGTTTCAGCTCACAAGCGACATTGAAGAAGATAGTTCCTCTGACTTAGTATGGGCAGAGGTTATATTCGACAACCGGAATGAATTAATAACTGGCTCCTTTTACCGACCCCCGGTCTCAGATGAAACAGTTGCTGAACAGTTCAAAGAAAACTTGAGTCTCGTCACAAGTATGTGCGCTAATCATACAATTATAGTTGACAGTGACCCTATTGTAGACAGAAAACAACTTCCGTAATTGTTCTAAATGATTTTTAAAAAATTATTTTGAGCAATTGGTTCACGAGGCCATTCAAATTGTAAATGGTCACGAAAACACACTTGACCTGTTAGCCACAAATAATCCTGAGCGTGACGACGGATACAGGGATTAGTGAACACACAGTCGAGCGAGGCTCAATTCCACAACAAAGAAATTCACCAAAATTACACGCGAAATATATCTACTTATAAAAGCAGCTAAAAATTCGGTGGACGCCTTTCTAAGAGACAGTCTCCAATCCTTCCTAACTATGTGAGTGAAGACCATGTGGGGCTTACGTTCAAAGAAATAGTATCAACAGCACTCGAGAGATTCATACCAAAAAAAATTAATGTGAGACGGATCTGATCCCCTGTAGTACACAAAACACGACAGGAAGCTGCTGCAAGAGCACCGAAAAAGGCACGTATAATTTAGACGAATGCAAAATCTCCAAGATTGGCGAAGTTTTACTGAGGCTAGGGGACAGCTGACGAACCAACCAACAACTTAACGAATTGCCTTCCACCCGACCAACGGCACGACAACAGAAAATATCAGGGAGGACGGTGATGCCAGCAGCACTACGTCTTTACAATTGGCTTCTTAGTACAGCCAAGGCACAATAACCACTGAACAATATGAGCAACACCAAGGCTGTGGAACTACACGCCGTGCCGGGCAGCACCAACACGGCGAGGAAGCACACACTCGCTGCTCTGTCGCAAGCGACCGACTAGCTACTCCAGTACGCATGCAGCATTCGTCTGCTCTGAGCGGAAATCACAGAAGGTACGCACAGCTCCACGTCAACACTTGCACCAAGAACTCCGCCAATCCTAAAACCAAGCACCGTGGAACAAGAAGAAGAAATGACAATTCACACACACACACACACACACACACACACACACACACAGAGTTTCCATAACCAGTCGGCGACCAGATACACGTCGTCCGACAGAACGACCAACCATCGTCCCCACTTATGAGTGTCGCCAACGGTCGGGCTAGTCTTGGCTGCCCGGAGCTGACTGCAGCTCCAACCCTCATCAACTCAATGTTCGTTCGGAACTCGGAGACGCGGCGACCCGGGCACACTAGCTCGGGCCCAACCATCCAGAGGAAAGTCTTGCCCATCGGCCACAACATATCTGCACGAGGAAGGAATAGGCAAGATGACCAACCGACGAGGCCCAGAAACGGTCAAAAGACTAAATACACGTCGCTCAATGAGACGACCAACCGGCGGTCGTTTCCGCTCCAGTCTCCTTCATGTGTGTCGCCAGCGGTCGGCAAGTACTGGCTGTCCGCGCCTCACTATCGCTCCGTGCCCGACTGAACTCCAGGCACAAGACGACCCGGAAATACTAGCGGTCGCTCCAGAGATGGTACGACAATGCCCTTATCGACAATCGCTGCTGCTGCCACTCATGGGCAGGCAGAAGCGAGACGACAGAAGCACAAAAACAAGATGACGAGCAATAAAAGGCACGACCGCAAGCCGCGCACGGCTCACACAGCTCTCTGGTAAGTGTGGAATATCAGGAGAGCGTGTACATGCCATCATTGTAGGACTGCGGTATCGGAAAATGTGAGTTTGGTGGGTGCCTCGAATGCTCACTCCTGACGTGAACCAGGGGAGACTGTACGTCTGCCAACAATTAGTTTTGCGTTTCGAGCGAGAGAGTGATGGCTTGCTTAACAACATTGTAACAGGCGACAAAAGCTGCGTTCACCATTCTGACCCAAAAAAAGCAAGAGATCATTAATGGACTTCCGCCACAAAGGATCACCGATGCCAAAAAAGTTCGAGACCACGCCATCAGCACACAAAGCCATGCTCATAGTGCTCTGGGATATTCAAGGTGTCATGCAGTTGGTATTCATGCCTAAGGGCATCACCATCAACTTTGCAGGCTCGTATTACGAGACCCTCACAAAAATGAAAACACGAATTCGTAAAGTTTGTCCACAATTGGGGCTCCCTCTCCTTCTTCGTGACAACGGCAGCCTACACGCCGGAGCTGCGACATGTGCAACAATCCGACGCCTTGGTTTCATTGTCATCAATAATCCTCTATACAGTTCCGACCTGATCCCACCCGATTTTCATTTTTATCCAAAACTTAAAGAAGACCGTAGAGAACTTCTCCTTGGTAGCGATGAATCGTTGCAAACAGAGGTCAGGTTGTGCCTTCGTCAAAAAAAGCCAAAAACTCTACACTGACGGTATCAACAAACCGGTCTCTCGTTGGGAGAAATGTGTTGGCCGCTAGCGTGATTACGCTGAAAAATAAATATGTAGACATGAAGAATAAAAATGTAAATTTTTAATAATATTTGTTTTATTTAAATATTTTTAAGGGTTTTCACATAAATTCGGCCATATTACTTTTCAGCATGAGGTTTTATATAAAGTAATGTAGAATTAACACTAGTCACAATTTGTTGTTAGTATACACTATGTGAACAAAAGTATCCGGACACCCCCAAAAATATACTTTTTTTATATTAGGTGCATTGTGCTGCCACCTACTCCCAGGTATTCCGTATCAGCGACCTCAGTAGTCATTAGACATCGTGAGAGAGCAGAATGGGGCGCTCCGCAGAACTCACGGACTTCGAACGTGATGTGACTGGGCATCACTTGAGTCATACGTCTGCACGCGAGATATCCACATTCCTACACATATCTAGATTCACTGTTTCCGACGTGATAGTGAAGTGGGAACGTGAAGAGATATGTACACCAAAAAAGCGTACAGGCGGACCTCGTCTGTTGACTGACAGAGACCGCCGACAGTTGAAGGGGGTTGTAATGTGTAATAGGCGGACATCTATCCAGACCATCACACAGGAATTCCGAACGGCATCAGGATCCACTGCAAGTACTATGACAGTTAGGCGGGAGGTGAGAAAACTTGGATTTCATGGTTGAGCGGCTGCTCATAAGCCACACATCACGCCGTTAAATGCCAAACGACGCCTCACTTGGTGTAAGAAGCGTAAAAATTGGGCAATTGAACAGTGGAAAAATGTTGTGTGGAGGGACGAATCACGATACACAATGTTGCGATCCGATGGAAGGGTGAGGGCATGGCGAATGCCCGGTGAACGTCATCTGCCAGCATCTGTAGTGCCAACAGTAAATTTTGGAGGAGGAGGTGTTGTGGTGTGGTCGTGTTTTTTATGGAGAGGGCTTCCACCCCTTGTTGTTTTGTGTGGCACTATCTCAGACAGGCCTACATTGATGTTTTAAGAAGATTCTTGCTTCTCACCGTTGAAGAGCAATTCGGGTATGGGGACTGCATCTTTCAACACGATCAAGCACCAGTTAATAATGCACGGCATGTGGCGAAGTCGTTACACGACTGTAATGGACTGACCTGAACAGAGTACTCACCTGAATCCTATAGACCATCTTTGGGATGTTTTGGAACTCCTGTTTCGTGCCAGGCCTCACCGACCGACATCGATACCTCTCCTCAGTGCAGGACTCCGTGAGGAATGGGCTGCCATTCTTCAATAAAGTTTCCAGCACCAGAGTGAACGTATGTCTGTGTAAGTGGAAGCTGTCATCAAGGCTAAGGGTGGGTCAACACCATAATGAATTTCAGCATTACCATTAGAGGGCGCCACGAACTTGTAAGTAATTATCAGCCAGGTGTCCGGATACTTTTGATCACATAAGTGTACTTTTCAAAAGTAGCCACCAGTGGTTGCTTGTGCCTGTTAACGTACAAGGTGAGCGAGAATTTTCCGTACCCCCGTAGCCCCTGTTTAGTATCAAATGTTATTACGTAAGTTAGTAATTACGTTACATTTTATCAGTTGTATTATATGTGAACATGTTTTCAGAGTCGCAGTCGGAATTTAATTGTAGCCAAGGCAGATGTGAGCGGTCTTAGTTAGAAATTTTAGGAGTGCTTAGTGACAAGTGTGTTGGTTTACGCACGGAAAGATTCAGGGCAAGCAATGAGACTGATTATGGGAGCATTCCAGGACAGTTTTAGTAAGGCTCCAACGCGAAAGTCAACACTTTTCGATTGGGAAAGACGTGCTTTTGCTTTTGGCAGATATAGGGCAAAACTGCAAAAAAATACGAATTGTTTTATTGCGTAATTTTGATTTTTTAAGAAGAACATCGCAAAGTTTCACAATCGAATTCTGGCTAGACATATGTTTCAAACGAAGTTTGGTTGTCTGCGGCTGCAACACCCCCTTTCCCTATGCTGTGGTCCACTTCTTCTCAACGCTAGAAATTTTTTTTGCCTTATGTTTCGGTCACGCAACCCAAACGAACTTCAGGTGAGTCTAGAAGGCTGTGAGAAAGATTATCTTTGCTTGTTCCTTTGTTTACCACGTCGTTTTTTTTTTTTTTTAAATAGCTCAAAATAGGTCGTGACAGTGGACGCATATTCAAAAATGTGAGGAAATGTCGATCTTCACGTCTAAAAGGTACACGAAATTTAAGTAACAGATTTTAAGAAAGCCTATGACAGTGTATCAAGAGATAAGTTGTGGGAGAAAATGCAGATATTCGGAATGTTGTTCTTGTGGCCTTCAGTCCTGAGACTGGTTTGATGCAGCTCTCCATGCTACTCTATCCTGTGCTAGCTTCTTCATCTCCCAGTACCTACTGCAACCTATATCCTTCTGAATCTGCTTAGTGTAGTCATCTCTTGGTCTCCCTCTACAATTTTTACCCTCCACGCTGTCCTCCAATACTAAATTGGTGATCCCTTGATCCCTCAGAACATGCCCTACCAACCGATCCCTTCTTCTGGTCAATTTGTGCCACAAACTTCTATTCAATACTTCCTCATTAGTTATGTGATCTACCCATCTAATCTTCAGCATTCTTCTGTAGCACCACATTTCGAAAGTTTCTATTCTCTTCTTGTCCAAACTATTTATCGTCCACGTTTCACTTCCATACATGGCTACACTCCATACAAATACTTTCAGAAAAGACTTCCTGACACTTAAATCTGTACTCGATGTAAACAAATTTCTCTTCTTCAGAAACGCTTTCCTTGCCATTCCCAGTCTACTGTTTATATCCTCTCTACTTCGACCATCATCAGTTATTTTGCTCCCCAAGTAGCGAAGCTCCTTTACTACTTTAAGTGTCTCATTTCCTAATCTAATTCCCTCAGCATCACCCGACTTAATTCGACTACATTCCATTATCCTCGTTTTACGATTGTTGATGTTAATCTTATATCCTCCTTTCAAGACACCATCCATTCCATTCAACTGCTGTTCCAACTCCTTTGCTGTCTCTGACAGAATTACGATGTCATCGGCGAACCTCAAAGAGTTTATTTCTTCTCCATGGATTTTAGTACCTACTGCGAATTTTTCTTTTGTTTCCTTCACTGCTTGCTCAATATACAGATTGAATAACATCGGGGAGAGACTACAACCCTGTCTCACTCCCTTCCCAACCACTGCTTCCCTGTCATGTCCCTCGACTCTTATAACGGCCATCTGGTTTCTGTACAAATTGTAAGTAGCCTTTCGCTCCCTGTGTTTTACCCCTGCCACCTTCAGAATTTGAAAGAGAGTATCCCACTCAACATTGTCAAAAGCTTTCTCTAAGTCTACAAATGCTAGAAACGTAGGTTTGCCCCTCCTTAATCTAGCTTCTGAGATAAGTCGTAGGGTCAGTATTGCCTCACGTGTTCCAACATTTCTACGGAATCCAAACTGATCTTCCCCGAGGTCGGCTTCTACTAGTTTTTCCATTCGTCTGCAAAGAATTCGCGTTAGTATTTTGCATCTGTTACTTATTAAACGGATAGTTCGGTAATTTTCACATCTGTCAACACCTGCTTTCTTTGGGATTGGAATTATTATATTCTTCTTGAAGTCTGAGGGTATTTCGCCTGTCTCATACATCTTGCTCACCAGATGGTAGAGTTTTGTCAGGACTGGCTGTCCCAAGGCCGTCAGCAGTTCCAATGGAATGTTGTCTACTCCGGGGGCCTTGCTTCGACTCACGTCTTTCAGTGCTGTGTCAAACTCTTCACGCAGTATCGTATCTCACATTTCATCTTCATCTACTCTCATTCCTATTTTCCTATTCGTTATTAAACCTACTCCTGCATTACCCCTATTTGATTTTGTGTTTATAACCCTGTAGTCACCTGACCAGAAGTCTTGTTTCTCCTGCCAACGTACTTCACTAATTCCCACTATATATAACTTTAAACTATCCATTTCCCGTTTTTAAATTTTCTAACCTACCTGCCCGTAAGGTATCTGACATTGCACGCTCCGATCCGTAGAACGCCAGTTTTCTTTCTCCTGATAACGGCATCGTCTTGAGTTGTCCCCGCCCGGCGATCCGAATGGGGGACTATTTTACCTCCGGAATATTTTACCCAAGAGGACGCCATCATCATTTAATCATACAGTAAAGCTGCATGCCCTCGGGAAAAATTACTGCCGTAGTTTCCCCTTGCTTTCAGCCTTTCGCAGTACCAGCACAGCAAGGCCGTTTTGGTTAGTGTTACAAGGCCAGATCAGTCAATCATCCAGACTGTTGTCCCTGCAACTACTGAAAAGGCTGCTGTCCCTCTTCAAGAACCACACGTTTGTCTGGCCTCTCAACAGATACCCCTCCGTTGTGGTTACACCTACGGTACGGCTATCTGTATCGCTGAGGCACGCAAGCCTCCCCACCAACGACAAGGTCCATGGTTCATGGGGGCAGGATATTCGGAATAGTCATTTTCACAAGATTTATAATTTTCTTCGATATTCGGAATACCGAAGAAATTTATAAATCTTGTGAAAATGACACTGAAAGGCTCCAAAAGTGTAATGAAAACGGATGGAGAATATTACAAGGCGTTTGACATAAAAACAGGAGACAGGCCAGATCGGATATCACCCCTCTTGCTCAACACTGTAATACAGGAAGCGCTGGACGCTGCAAGTGAAGCAGGAGAGGGATCAAAATAGGAACAAAACTAAATGTACTGGACTTTGTAGATGACGTAGCACTAATGGCTGAAAATCCGAATGACCTTAAAATACTGGCAAAAAGACTCGTTCAAAAAGCAAAGAAAGCTGGATTAGAAGAAAATAAGAAGAAAACAGAAGCTAGATTAAGGAAGGGCAAACCTACGTTTCTAGCATTTGTAGACTTAGAGAAAGCTTTTGACAATATTGACTGGAATACTCTCTTTCAAATTCTGAAGGTGGCAGGGGTAAAATACTTTCAGGTACCTAGTCCATCCTGAACTGGCCGGCCGGGATGGCCGAGCGGTTCTAGGCGCTACAGTCTGGAACCGCGCGACCGCTACGGTCGCAGGTTCGAATCCTGCCTCGGGGATGGGTGTGTGTGATGTCGTTAGGTTAGTTAGGTTTAAGTAGTTCTAAGTTCTAGGGGGCTGATGACCTCAGAAGTTAAGTCCCAGAGTGCTCAGAGCCATTTGAACCAATCCTGAATTGCAAATGAAAGGTACAATCACCTTATATAGATGTGTTGTCCACGACTGTTGTGATAATAGCTGCACTTGATGCCTGTCTAGTGGTCGATAGTGAAAATGTAGGTATGATTAAGTACCTGCGGAGACTAGACTTCCATTCACGTGCATTCACACAAAGGTACTCAGAAGCATCGACGAAGCGGGACTGGACAAAGCTAAGGCAGCAGATGAAGAACATGCAAAACTGGCTGGACAAAGGAGGCAGGGGACGAGATTCCTCCAGGAAAACGAGGAAGAGAACAAAAAAAAGCGTGTGTGAATTCCTAAGGGACCAAACTACTGAAGCCATCGGTCCCTTGACTTACACACTACATAAACTGGCTTACGCAGAGGACAACACACACACCCATGCCCAAGAGAGGACTCGAACTTCTGGCGGGAGGCGCCGCGCAATTCGTGACATGGCGCCTCTAACCACGCGGCCGCTAGGAGCGGCCAAAAGAATAGAGATTATAGACAAGGACAGCATTAGTGACCAGAGGGATAGCAATATTGTGAAAAACTGAAACAAAAATTTTAAATGCGATTTGCCGTAAACTGACTTTTCTTAACCATAATCTGCTTTTTTTTCAGGAACTATAAAAGCTAACATCCTGAAATTTGGCATAGTTCTTTAGAATTACTTACTGAATAATCCTGTGAGGCTCTTTTCCCTTACCTTTTCTCTGAGAAAATTTCTTCTTTAAAATTTGAGAAAAATACTGGCTAACGCAAAACTGAAAAATTAATTTCACAGCAACTATGGCCTTAAACAAAAATCTGTTTCACACGCTTTATTAGTCTCTTATGCAGACGTAAATTGTGAAATTCCAGATCTATTGCGTGATTAGTTATAGAAACATTGGTAATTAAAAATTCAAATCCTTATAAAATGTATGTCGATGCGCATCTCTAAAGAAAAATTGCACAAAATATCAAGCATTATGTTGTACATAATAGTCTCAAGTGTTACTATTTTATTTGTAATATTTTTGGACACATATACGTTTAAGTACAAGAATGCATTTTTTCCTACGTCTGCCCTTAAACACAGGTCGCGGAGTGGGAGGAAGACGACACGGGAAGAAACATATTCCGGAGTCTCTGCTTCGATTGAACACTCTCCTATGAACTCGACAGGTAAACCTGCTTGGGAGCTCGGTGTACCGGAGACTACAACGCGAGTTCAGATGAAAAAAGATCCGAAGGTGAGACTGTTTCGACCGAGTTATCGGATACAGAGCGGAATGAGGGCGTTTTGGCATGCCGGGCTTTGTTACCTCTATTTCCAAATGCAGTGAACTGTTCCAAGATTTTGTTTTCAGACGAAAGTGCCAGCTCACGTGTCGTTTTTGGCAAAGAGAATGCTCATATTACATTCGAATTAGAAAGGATCACGCCTCACGTGATGATCTGGACATCGATGTCATCATAACATCTGCTTGGGCCGTACTTTTTTGTAGGGACTGTGAATGGCGCAAATTATTTACACATGTTACAAACATGCTCAATAGCTCAGCTTGAGGAAAGGGGACTCACAGAAAGCATATTGTTGTAGCCCCCTCGCTACGCTCTTGCACTGCGCGAGTTCCTAAATACACACTTCCCAGGACGGTGGATAGGCCGTGGTTCATCAGCAACATGTGCTCCCATTAAATGGTCACCAAGAAGTCCTGACGTCAGCACACCGGACAACTAGTTGCGGGTAGTCACTAAGGTGCACGTCGCTGTCTACAAACGCGTAACTGCGCATTGCTGATGAGGAATGCATTTCGCGCTGTAGCACCAGACATGCTCAAAAACATATCGAGAAGAACGCGGATGGCGGATGCGTATGTAAATGTGTTTACAGCATGATGGCGAACATACCGATACATCGGACTTCGTATGTAAGTACCTGTGCTAACACAAGCCACATCACTTAGCATTCGATACTAGGGGTCATATGAACTTCTCGCCCACCGTGTATACCTCCCTAAGAGCTGTATTTCATTACGTGATTCACTGAATCACGTAATGAGTAAATCAAGTAGTTCAAAATGGTTCAAATGGCTTTGAGCACTATGGGGCTTAACATCAGAGGTCATCAGTCCACCGAGAATTTAAAACTACTTAAATCTAACTAAGGACATCACACACATCCACGCCCGAGGCAGGGTTCGAACCTGCGAGCGTAGCAGTCGCGCGGTTCCAGACTGAAGCGCCTAGAACCGCTCGGCGACTGCGGCCGGCTGAATGAGTGAGGAAATAAAGTAGTGAACGATCCCCAGACGTTTAGTTCTGTAGTCTAGCATTAATTTGTCTACCGCACCACTAAGCAACAAAGCAGAAGTTTACTACATTGTGCGACGCAGCTGAACTCTCGATGCAGTACGGAAAGAACCACAACGGAACGTCCTAGATAACGTCATTTGTAAAGAAACTTAATAATTTTTTTCTTATTGAGAAATGTATATATAATTATTCGTCCCTCATACCAAAGATTCATTTCAAAAGTATTTAACACTGACGGACAAAAGAAGGTTTGCCCTCTTCGTTTATTAGTTTTAGCAATAGCTACCTTTCGTTGTTCTCATAACCTGGTGATAAGACGTATAAACGAAGTGCTCTGCAATTTCATGTGAAATTGCGCTAAATAATGAAAGCAACTTCTGAAGCAATACGTTTGTCTCATTTACGATACCATGGATCCCAGCCCCTGTAACTCAGTAAGATTATTATAATTTTAATTTTGTATGAAGAATTTAGATGGAGGCAACGATCTTCACGACGACTCAGCTCAAAAATAGAGTTGGGTGAATGTGTTCATTTCCTTCCCTTCGTGGCCGCCAATGTCCATTTCAATATTTAGGTCATATTTGCCGCGACATTCAGAACCTGCAGTCTTTGTTTCCATTTAACTACGAAGTCCGATTATTTTCTTTCTTAGATGAATAAATGCATTTTAACCACAATTCTTTTTACCGAAGCGACGGGGGAATTAGAGAAGTTAGAGCGAACGTGGCTCTATCCCGATCGTACGTTCGCATACAACTGAGTGTGTACCGACGTAACTATAGTCTACTTATGACCCATTTCCCTTACAGTATTAATTTCTATTTTGAACCATTCACTCGCGAATGTTCATGCCCTCTTATTTTGTGTAGTCAGTCGGGTGTATTCCTTAATCACGTTACTTTGAATATTCAGTGGCTGTTTCTACAATTGACCTTTGCCTCTGTCGCAATGACACTTCATTCGAAATATTTATTTCGCGACGTTCATACTCTCATTTCAAAATTAATACACCGGCTGACTAAGTTTTTATCCATTTAACAGGTCGGTTAAACAATTTACTTTATCAAGTTATATAAAAACGATACCCTTTCGACGGATCTGTAATGCGTCAGTGGTTAGAAAGAGATACTTTTTTTATGGTCTTGAGACAACAACCAGCCACAAATTTATTGTCAGTTCGTTTATTCAAAAGGTACCGTTACCGGTTTCGAATCATTACGACGCATCTTCAGACGGTTTTCGTGCTCTCATTACAACATGTGGTGCGTTTTTTTACAGGTTAATTGTCCTAAAATATAAATAATAAATAATTATAAGCACGCCACACAAATGGTTGCGTTACCGATTGTCATTGGATGTGACTTACGTGAAATGTCGGTTTGGAGTGTTTGTTTTCATTTAACAGGGCCGTTTCATAAAAACAAACACTCCAAACCGCCACTTCACGTAAGTCACATCCAATGCAAATCTGTAACGCAACCATTTGTGTGGCCGCTTGTAATAGTGCATTATTTATATTTTAGGACACTTAATCTGTAAACAAACGCACCACATGCTGTAATGAGAGCACGAAAACCGTCTGAAGATGCGTCGTAATGATTCGAAACCGGTAACGGTACCTTTTGAATAAAGGAACTGAAAATAAATTTGTGGCTGGTTGCTGCCTCAACACCATCAACATCTGTCTTCAAACAACAACCACGGTTCTAATCATGTCATCATATGACAAAACTATATATATATATATATATATATATATATATATATATATATATTTGCTCCACATAAATTCCAATAACAAAATAGCCAGCTAAGGCACTTTACCGTAAGGACTATGGAATTAATCAAGTGTTATTCCTGTCTGTTCTGCATCAGCCAATAACAGCCCAGCAATAACGGTGTGTCTGTGGAAAGACTTGGTTAGTAACGACAGACACGAACATAGAATGTACGAGACAGACTGGTCCAAAGCACCGAATTAATTAGGTTTAAAATTAACTAGCTACTTTCACAGGCCTAAGTACCAGGCCAGCCAGCACACTGTTACGCAGGTGGCACATCTCACTATTAAAAAATTAAACGACAGTGCAATGAGAGGGCTCGCCTATTAGGTGGCGTGAGGGGAGGGAAGGACGAGGCGTTGTACCGGGAATGGCGCCAGCGTCCTATTACAGGCAAGTGGGTGCTCAGAGTCCAGATCATTCATTAATTGCACTGCAGGGGTAAGACTCCCCTACTTCTACGCAGCGCAGAGAGGGGAGCTAGCTGCGCAAAGGGGCCTCGTCAGTCCCTCTCTGCGATCGAAAGACCCGAGCGCGCGAACTCCGTGCAAATAAATCACTGGCTGCCGTATCTAATGTGCGCATAGAGGCACTGAGGTAGTGGGATCGAATATCGGTCTGATATTGGAATTTCTTTAAACTCAGTACCATCATTAGACTGCTGTTTATTTACAGTGTTACATTTACACTTGCACAATCATAATTTCGGCTTAGAAGTGCCATTATCAAGTGTTTTAAATAGTGTATTTCAATACGACGCGGTATGAGGCGCAGTGTGACGGACTGCGCGGCCCCTCCCGCCGGAGGTTCGAGCCCTCCCTCGGGCGTGGGTGTGTATGTTGTTCTTATCATAAGTTACTTTAAGTAGTGTATAAGTCTAGGTACGGATGACCTTAGCAATCTGGTTCCTTAGGAATTCGCACACATTTGAACATTTGAATACGACCGTATGCCATCTTAGACAATTTATAATGGCGCACTTGATAATGGAACTTTGAAGTTGAAATCATGATGGTGTAAGTGTAAATGTAAAACTGTAAATAAACAACAGAAATATATTATGACTGTGGTCCCGCATTATGAAAAAAATATTAGATACTGGAATTCTTGAACCTGCCCCTATGCTAGCCTTCACCTCTCAATGGTGTGAAGATATGCCACAAATGACACGTTAAACCCAAGGTTCCCATTCCCCAGTAGTATTACTGTCGTAGTTTAAGGGGCGCAAAAATGGCGTCCACTGAAAGAACATGGAAAGAGGCGGCTGAAAATTCCTCCCGCGCGGGGTGGCCGCGCGGTCTGAGGCGTCTTATGAAGGTCCGCGCGGTTCTCCCCCGTCGGAGGTTCGAGTCCTCTCTCGGGCATGGATGTATATGTCGTCCTTAGCGTAAGCTAGCTTAAGTAAGATTAAGTATTGTGTAAGCTTACGGGCCGATGACCACAGCAGTTTGGTCCCATGAGAACTTAACACAAATTTCCAAAAAGTTTCTCTCGAGAGACACCCAGCCAATCATACCGTACGAGATTGGTTTACTAATATAAACTATTATTGTTATGATGACGACGAACGAATTGTCGCCAATGTAAATGACTGGTGGCCAATGCTAGATAGAAACATACAAATCTGTTCTTTTCATACACAGCAGGTTTGTCAGTGAAGTCGATAAGGAGCTGGTTCGATGGTCTGGGTCTATAACGATTACAATAATTGGTAATTGTAACGATTACAATACTTGGTAAAAATAATATATTGTACTTAACTGGTGGTACAGGAGTCTTCATAGGAGGAATGTGATTACAAACAGATAGCTATACAGGCATCACATAGGCCATACTTTAACTAAGCGCCTTGTTGGAGGTTGCTTCCTATCAGCGGAAGGCTATACTACTTTACTTGACGTCCGGAGCAAGAATGGCCGAATGCACGCTAGAGACTTGTTGCAAACAGCGGAGCGTCGCCAGTCTCGACTCGCGGGCCCAGCGATAGTAGTAAGGACCGCGGTCGATAACTGCGACCCCTAATAAGTGTGGTATCGAACGTCCGTACCACAATTTTAACGACCACCAAACGACTAGGAAGACAACGGTCAGAAGAACTTGGCTGTATGGGAGAGTGATGAAACGCTCATAACGTCCCAAATTCACTCAGTTCATGAAAAATCGTCCAAGAAAATCTGACGTTTTGCAAGTAATCAACGATAGTATAGTTTGCAACTGATACAGAACACCTCAGAGCCTATGGCAGCAATAATACAGTGAGGTGAGAAAATTCATGGGATACCTCCTGATGCAGCGCTGGACATTCTTTTGCCGGGCGTACTGCAGAAATTCTACGTGGCATGGACTCAGCAAGTCATTAGATGTCCCCTGCAGAAATACTGAGCCAAGCTGCCTCTCTAGCCGTCCATAGTTGCGAAAGTGTTGCCGATGCAGGATTTTGTGCGCAGGCTGCTCTCTCGGTTATATCCCATAAGTGGTTCAAAAAAGGTTCAAATGGCTCTAAGCACTATGGCACATAACATCTGAGGTCATCAGTCCCCCTAGACAGAACTACATAAACCTAACTAACCTAAGGACATTACACACATCCACGCTCGAGGCAGGATTCGAACCTGAGGCCGTAGAAGCCACGTGGTTCCCGACTGAAACGCCTAGGACCGCTCGGCCACAACGGCCGGCTTCCCATAAGCGACAAGGACGTTTCCAAGAGGACAATGCGATACCCCACACTTTTAGAATTGCTACAGAGTGGCTCCAGGAACACTCTTCTGAGTTTAAACTCTTCCGCAGCCCACCAGACTCCTCAGACATGAACATTACTGAGCTTATCTGGGGTGCCTTGCAACGTGCTGTTCAGAAGAGACCTCCACCCCCTCGTACTCTTACGGATTTATGGACAGCCCTACAGGATTCATGATGTCGGTTCCCTCCAGCACTACTTCAGACACTAGTCAACTCCATGGCACGTCGTGTTGTGGCACTTCTGCGAGCTCATGGGGGCCCTACACGATATCACGTGTACCAGTTTATTTGGCTCTTCAGTGTATGTACCCTTTGGCACTCGGAGTTGACAGTATCATGGACGGCTCGGAGTAAGAGCGCCACCTACAGTGTCAACAGGTATGCGAAACAAATGAAGGACTTTCATGTTGAAAAGAAATTTGACGTACGGCCTAAGGGTCAGAGGTTATGTCTCAGAATGCGTTAATGTTTGGTTAAACTATTCCGATTTACAATCACTGGGATCTGTCATTGTGAGACTTGAAGGTTTTAAATACAGAGGAGAGCAAATGAGAGTTCGGAGTTTATTTAGTAGCTGGAAGTACTTGTGGTCTAACAGTTCAGCACAACCCAGCAAGGATCGAAGCCCAGAAGGAAACGAAGTTCGTAAACGGCGGTGGGAAGAAGTAGTTGGATCATCAGAACAATTTCTAAAGGCGACCGTTCATCAGCAAGACTTGGTTCGCTGGTTGATTCTGCCTTTTCGAAGGATTCATCCTGGAATTTACCTGCGTCACACAAAACCTAATTCAGGATGACCGGACGCAAGTATGAACCGTCGTCCTCCCGAATGCGAGTCCAGTCTGCTAACAACTCGTTCGGTGCAAGATTTATAACGGGTAAGTGACAGATCCGACATGGTGAAAACTTACAAAGCGCAGATAGCATCTGGAGTACACCACTGAAACCCATCTTTTTCACTGTATATTCCACTCGCCACTTGGTTTTCAATGCAGACGGAACACAAAAGATCAAGCAAGCTATCAAAATCTGAGATGGATTTGTACAAAGTCACTGTAAGACAGGCTTAAACGTTACTTGAAAAGTTCATTACAAGAACTATCAGTGCAAGGTAACAAAAGTTAATACGCTTTACATTACTTTAACGTCGCAGCCGCCCGAGTTAACTGACCTCTCTTGTTGTTGTTGTTGTGGTCTTCAGTCCAGAGGCTGGTTTGACGCAGCTCTCCATGCCAATCTAACCTGTGCAAGCTTCTTCATCTCCCAGTACCTACTGCAACCTATATCCTTCTGAATCTGTTTAGTGTATTCATCTCTTGGTCTCTTTCTACGATTTTTACCCTCCACGCTGCCCCCCAGTAATAAATTGGTGATCCCTTGATGTCTCAGAACATGTCCTACCAACCGATCCCTTCTTCTAGTCAAGTTGTACCACAAGTTTCTCTTTCTCCAATTCTATTCAATACCTCCTCATTAGTTATGTAATCTACCCATCTACTCTTCAGCATTCTTCTGTTGCACCACATTTCAAAAGCTTCTATTCTCTTCTTGTCCAAACTATTTATCTTCGACGTTTCACTTCCATACGTGGCCACACTCCATACAAAAACTTTTAGAAACGACTTCCTCACACTTAAATCTATACTCTATGTTAAGAAATATCTCTTCTTCGGAAACACTTTCCTTGCCATTACCAGTCTACATTTTATATCTTCTCTACTTCGACCATCATCAGTTATTCTGCTCCCCAAATAGCAAACCTGCTTTACTACTTTAAGTGTCTCATTTCCTAATCTAATTCCCTCGGCATCACCAGATTTAATTCGACTGCATTCCATTATCCTCGTTTTGTTTTTGTTGATGTTCATCTTATATCCTCCTTTCAAGGCACTGTCCGTTCCGTTCAATTGCTCTTCCAAGTCCTTTGCTGTCTCTGACAAAATTACAACGTCATCGGCGAATCTAAAAGCTTTTAATTTTTCTCCATGGATTTTAATTCTTACTCAGAATTTTTCTTTTGTTTCTTTCTTGCTTGCTCAATATACAGATTGAATAACATCGGGAAAAGGTTACAACGCTGTCTCACTCCCTTCCAAAGCACTGCTTTCCTTTCGTATCCCTCGACTCTTGTAATTGCCATGTGGTTTCTGTACAAATTGTAAATAGCCTTTGGCTCCCTGTATTTTACCGCTGCCATCTTCAGAATTTGAAAGAGAGTATTCCAGTCATCATTGTCAAAAGCTTTCTCTAAGTCTACAGATGCTAGAAACGTAGGTTTGCCTTTCCTTAATCCATTTTTTAAGATACGTCGTAGGGTCAGAATTGCCTCACGTGTTCCAATATTTCTACGTAATCCAAACTGATCTTCCCCGAGGTCGGCTTCTACCAGTTTTTCCATTCGCCTGTATAGAAGTCGCGTTAGTATTTTGCAGCCGTGACTTATTAAACTGATAGGTCGGTAATTTTCACATCTGTCTTTGAGACTGGAATTACTATATTCTTCTTGAAGTCTGAGGGTATTTCGCCTGTCTCATACATCTTGCTCATCAGGTGGTAGAGTTTTGACAGGACTGGCTGTCCCAAGGTTGTCAGTAGTTCTAATGGAATGTTGTCTACTCCCGGGGCCTTGTTTCGACTTAGGTCTTTCAGTGCTCTGTCGAACTCTTCACACTGTACCATATCTCCCATTTCATCTTCATCTACATTCTCTTCCATTTCCATAATATTGTCCTCAAGTACATCGCCTTTGTATGGAACCTCTATATACTCATTCCACCTTTATGTTTTCCCTTCTTTGCTCAGAACTTGGTTTCCATCTGAGCTCTTGATATTCGTGAAAGTGGTTCTCTTTTCTCCAAAGGTCTCTTCAATTTTCCTGTAGGCGGTATCTGTCTTACCCCTAGTGAGATACGCCTCTTCATCCTTACATTTGTCCTCTAGGTGACCTCACCTTTTTTTTGTTATCAGTCTACTGACTGCTTTGATGCGGCTCGCCACGAATTTCTTTCCTTTGCTAATCTCTTCATCTCAGAGTAGCACATGCAACCTACGTCCTCAATTATTTGCTTGACGTATTCCAATCTCTGTCTTCCTCTACAATTTTTGCCCTCTAGAGCTCCCTCTAGTACTATGGAAGTCATTCCCTCATGTCTTAGCAGATGTCCTATCATCCTGTCCCTTCTCCCTATCATTGTTTTCCACATATTCCTTTCCTCTCCGATTCTGCGTAGAACCTCCTCATTCCTTATCTTATCAGTCCACCTAATTTTCAACATTCGTCTATAGCACCACATCTCAAATGCTTCTATTCTCTTCTGTTCCGGTTTTTCCACAGTCCAATTTTCACTACCATACAATGCTGTACTCCAGAAGTACATCCTCAGAAATTTCTTCCTCAAATGAAGGCTGGTATTTGATATTAGTAGACTTATCTTGGCCAGAAATGCTTTTTTTGCCATAGCGAGTCTGCTTTTGATGTCCTCCTTGCTCCGTCCGTCATTGGTTATTTTACTGCTTACGTAGCAGAATTCCTTAACTTCATTGACTTCGTGACCACCAATCCTGATGTTAAGTTTCTCGCTGTTCTCATTTCTACTACTTCTCATTACCTTCGTCTTTCTCCGATTTACTCTCAAACCATACTGTGTACTCATTAGACTATTCATTCCGTTCAGCAGATCATTTAATTCTTCTTCACTTTCACTCAGGATAGCAATGTCATCAGCGAATCGTATCATTGATATCCTTTCACCTTGTATTTTAATCCCACTACTGAACCTTTCTTTTATTTTCCTCATTGCTTCCTCGATGTACAGATTGAAGAGTAAGGGCGAAAGGCTACAGCCTTGTCTTACACCCTTCTTGATCGTCCTCTCTTATTATTCCCTCTTGGTTGTTGTACATATTGTATATGACCCGTCTCTCCCTATAGCTTACCCCTACTTTTTTCAGAATCTCGAACAGCTTGCACCAATTTATATTGTCGAACGCATTTTCCAGGTCGACAAATCCTATGAACGTGTCTTGATTTTTCTTGAGCCTTGCTTCCATTAATAGCCGTAACGTCAGAATTGCCTCTCTCGTGCCTTTACTTTTCCTAAAGCCAAACTGATCGTCACCTAGCGCATTCTCAATTTTTTTCTATTCTTCTGTATATTATTCTTGTAAGCAGCTTCGATGCATGAGCTGTTAAGCTGATTGTGTGATAATTCTCGCACTTGTCAGCTCTTGCCGTCTTCGGAAATGTGTGGATGACGCTTTTCCGAAAGTCAGATGGTATGTCGCCAGACTAATATATTCTACACACCAACGTGAATAGTCGTTTTGTTGCCACTTCCCCTAATGATTTTAGAAATTCTGATGGAATGTTATCTATCCCTTCTGCCTTATTTGACCGTAAGTCCTCCAAAGCTCTTTTAAATTCCGATTCTAATACTGGATCCCCTATCTCTTCTAAATCGACTCCTGTTTCTTCTTCTGTCACATCAGACAAATCTTCACCCTCATAGAGGCTTTCAATGTATTCTTTCCACCTATTTGCTCTCTCCTCTGCACTTAACAGTGGAATCCCCGCTGCACTCTTAATGTTACCACCGTTGCTTTTAATGTCAACAAAGGTTGTTTTGACTTTCCTGTATGCTGAGTCTGTCCGGAACATGTTTGTACTTTCTTCCTTTCATCAATCAACTGAAGTATTTCTTCTGTTACCCATGGTTTCTTCGCAGCTACCTTCTTTGTACCTATGTTTTCCTTCCCAACTTCTGTGATGAGCCTTTTTAGAGATGCCCATTCCTCTTCAACTGTAATGCCTACTGCGCTATTCCTTATTGCTGTATCTATAGCGTTAGAGAACTTCAAACGTATCTCGTCATTCCTTAGAACTTCCGTATCCCACTTCTTTGCGTATTGATCCTTCCTGACTAATGTCTTGAACTTCAGCCTACTCTTCATCACTACTATATTGTGATCTGAGTCTATATCTGCTCCTGGGTACGCCTTACAATCCAGTATCTGGTTTCGGAATCTCTGCCTGACCATGATGTAACCTAATTGAAATCTTCCCATATCTCCCGGCGTTTTCCAAGTATACCTCCTCGTCTTGTGGTTCTTGAACAGGGTATTCGCTATTACTAACTGAAATTTGTTACAGAACTCAATTAGTCTTTCTCCTCTTTCATTCCTTGTCCCAAGCTCATATTCTCCTGTAACCTTTTCTTCTACACCTTCCCCTACAACTGCATTCCAGTCGCCCATGACCATTAGATTTTCGTCCCCCTTTACATACTGCATTACCCTTTCAATATCCTCATACACTTTCTCTAACTGTTCATCTTCAGCTTGCGACGTCAGCATGTATACCTGAACTATTGTTGTCGGTGTTGGTCTGCTGTCGATTCTGATTAGAACAACCCGGTCACTGAACTGTTCACAGTAACACACCCTCTGCCCTACCTTCCTATTCATAACGAATCCTACACCTGTTATACCAGTTTCTGCTGCTGTTGATATTACCCGATACTCATCTGACCAGAAATCCTTGTCTTTCTTCCACTTCACTTCACTGACCCTTACCATGTCTAGATTGAGCCTTTGCATTTCCCTTTTCAGATTTTCTAGTTTCCCTACTACGTTCAAGCTTCTGACATTCCACGCCCCGACTCGTAGAACATTATCCTTTCGTTGATTATTCAATCTTTTTCTCATGGTAACCTCCCCCTTGGCAGTCCCCTCCCGGAGATCCGAATGGGGGACTATTCCGGAATCTTTTGCCAATGGAGAGATCATCATGACACTTCTTCAACTACAGGCGACATGTCCTGTCGATACACGTTACGTGTCTTTAATGCAGTGGTTTCCATTGCCTTCTGCATCCTCATGTCGTTGATCATTGCTGATTCTTCCGCCTTTAGGGGCAATTTCCCACCCCTAGGACAAGAGAGTGCCCTGAACCTCTATCCGCTCCTCGGCCCTCTTTGACAAGGCCGTTGGCAGAATGAGGCTGACTTCTTATGTCAGAAGTCTTCGGCCGCCAATGCTGACTATTTATCAAAATTTAGGCAGTGGCGGGGATCGAACTCGGAACCGAAGACGTTTTGATTATGAATCAAAGACGCTACCCCCCTTTTTTTTTAATCACATTTTGTTCGGTTTCGTTCGTTGCATCTGCTCGGGGCGGACGTTGTCATACATCCATTTATGTTCAGTGTTGATCTGTTGACTCAGTTTTTTTATCACAGAGGGCACATTACCCTCTGACCGTGCCGGCTATTCCTAGACCACGAGTCGCACTTACTGTGACGAAATAACACAGCGCTTTACACATTCATTCCCGTTTAACACACAGCGACTCATACAAGTT
This sequence comes from Schistocerca gregaria, assembly GCF_023897955.1. NCBI lineage: Eukaryota > Metazoa > Arthropoda > Insecta > Orthoptera > Acrididae > Schistocerca > Schistocerca gregaria. Next base: position 142,342,020 of record NC_064924.1, read on the forward strand.
TCATCTACGACTCCTTTAAGCCTGCTGCAGTGCCTGGAAACGTTCCAAGCGAGGCTCACAGGTACGGACGGCGGAGTGAGTGAAAGATTAGCGTTTTATGTGTTGCCGATGACGGCGTCATTAGAGGCGGAAAGGAAGCTATGGTCGGGGAAAGGGGTGAAGGAAACCGGCCGTGCCATTCGAAGGAATCAGCCTACCACTTGCCGTAAACAACCGAGGGAAACCACGGGAAATTTGATCTGGATGGCCTGACGTACATTTGAATTTTTTTCATGCTTCTAGTTGGTTCTCCAATGAAGCTCATGTTGTTTTACGCATCAACTTTTAATATAGATACTAGAATTATTTCAGTGGAGCTAATTGTAATCGTTGCCTGCAAACAGTCCTTTTCAAAACGCACCATACGTCATAGTATTGTAGTAAATACACTCCTGGAAATTGAAATAAGAACACCGTGAATTCATTGTCCCAGGAAGGGGAAACTTTATTGACACATTCCTGGGGTCAGATACATCACATGATCAAACTGACAGAACCACAGGTACATAGACACAGGCAACAGAGCATGCACAATGTCGGCACTAGTACAGTGTATATCCACCTTCCGCAGCAATGCCGGCTGCTATTCTCCCATGGAGACGATCGTAGAGATGCTGGATGTAGTCCTGTGGAACGGTTTGCCATGCCGTTTCCACCTGGCGCCTCAGTTGGACCAGCGTTCGTGCTGGACGTGCAGTCCACGTGAGACGACGCTTCATCCAGTCCCAAACATGCTCAATGGGGGACAGATCCGGAGATCTTGCTGGCCAGGGTAGTTGACTTACACCTTCTAGAGGACGTTGTGTGGCACGGGATACATGCGGACGTGCATTGTCCTGTTGGAACAGCAAGTTCCCTTGCCGGTCTAGGAATGGTAGAACGATGGGTTCGATGACGGTTTGGATGTACCGTGCACTATTCAGTGTCCCCTCGACGATCACCAGAGGTGTACGGCCAGTGTAGGAGATCGCTCCCCACACCATGATGCCGGGTGTTGGCCCTGTGTGCCTCGGTCGTATGCAGTCCTGATTGTGGCGCTCACCTGCACGGCGCCAAACTCGCATACGACCATCATTGGCACCAAGGCAGAAGCGACTCTCATCGCTGAAGACGACACGTCTCCATTCGTCCCTCCATTCACGCCTGTCGCGACACCACTGGAGGCGGGTTGCACGATGTTGGGGCGTGAGCGGAAGACGGCCTAACGGTGTGCGGGACCGTAGCCCAGCTTCATGGAGACAGTTGCGAATGGTCCTCGCCGATACCCCAGGAGCAACAGTGTCCCTAATTTGCTGGGAAGTGGCGGTGCGGTCCCCTACGGCACTGCGTAGGATCCTACGGTCTTGGCGTGCATCCGTGCGTCGCTGCGGTCCGGTCCCAGGTCGACGGGCACGTGCACCTTCCGCCGACCACTGGCGACAACATCGATGTACTGTGGAGACCTCACGCCCCACGTGTTGAGCAATTCGGCGGTACGTCCACCCGGCCTCCCGCATGCCCACTATACGCCCTCGCTCAGAGTCAACTGCACATACGGTTCACGTCCACGCTGTCGCGGCATGCTACCAGTGTTAAAGACTGCGATGGAGCTCCGTATGCCACGGCAAACTGGCTGACACTGACGGCGGCGGTGCACAAATGCTGCGCAGCTAGCGCCATTCGACGGCCAACACCGCGGTTCCTGGTGTGTCCGCTGTGCCGTGCGTGTGATCATTGCTTGTACAGCCCTCTCGCAGTGTCCGGAGCAAGTATGGTGGGTCTGACACACCGGTGTCAATGTGTTCTTTTTTCCATTTCCAGGAGTGTAGTAAAAATTGATATCGCTTCATTAATTTAATAATTAAATATCGTGGGCAAATTTATAGCTCTTAGGTGAACCTAAAAATGACAGTCAATGTACAAAACTTTTCTGTTACACTGTCAACATTTACATTATCCTTAATAATCCCAAAAGGCAACGGCCTTACCTCAGTGGATACACCGGTTCCTGTCAGATTACGGAAGTGAAGCGCTGTCGGCTGTTGCTGGCACTTGGATAGGTGACCATCAGGGCCGTCCTGCGCTGTTGCCATTTTTCGGGTTGCACTCAGCTTCGTGATGCCAACTGAGGAGCTACTGGACCGAATAGTAGCGGCTCCGGTCAAAGAAAACCATCATAAAGAACGGGAGAGCGGTGTGCCGACCACACGCCCCTCCTATCCGCATCCTCCACTGAGGATGACACGGCGGTCGGATGGTCCCGATGGTTCACTTGTGGCGTGAAGACGGATTGCTTTAATAATTCCAAATGCAACATAGATATCTCGAAATGTGATTCCAAAAGGAGAAAATATAAAAATGCGACAAATGGAACTCTCAGAATGAAATACAGACATCTGAAAAATGAGACAGATACAAATTGCAAAATGGCAACGCATAAATGGCTGGACAAGAAATCCAAAACTGTACAAACTTGTGCGAGTATGGGAAAGATAGAGTGATTAAATTAAAAAGAAAAAACTGCTGATACCTTCGGAGGAACGAGAAGCACCTGTATTAATATTAAGAGCTCAAATGCCAACTCTGTACTAACCAAAGAAGGGAAGCCTAAAACGTGGAAGGAATATACACTGAGGTGACAAACCTAAGGAATAGCGATAAGCATATACCCGTACACAAGGTATAAATTGGCGGTGCATAGACGGAGCTCCCATTTAAACTTAAGTGATTCATGTGAATAGTCGACATAAAAGTATTCTGGATTTGGTACCGCGTCATAATGTAAAACTACTGCTGCTAGAGAAAAGCCAGCGTTCCGGCCAAGATTGCAGCGGCCTTCTTCTGGGTCTAATGGTGCGTTCTAGCTATGCAGTGTCGTTTAAATTTTGTTGTTAGTGTTCACTGCGCATGCCATTACGTCATAATTTTAAAAGGAAGTTAGTTTATTGGTCACTTAAGGAAGAAGGAGAGGGAACTTTATTTTAATAGGTTATTGCGGTGGAGGGAGAACGTGACCTCTGTTGCCCATTGGCCCTTGTGTTATGTACCATGATGTGAATAGATTTCCGAATTGATTGTGGCCGCACCACAGGAATTAACAGACTTTAAACGCGGAACTATATTGAAGCTAGACACATGGGACATTTCTTTTCAGAAGTCATCAGGGATTTCAACATTCCGAGATACATAGTGTCAAGAGTGAGTCGAGAATACCAAATTTCAGGCGTTACCTCTCATCATGGACAACGCAGTGGCCGACGGCCTTCACCTAACAACCGACACCAGCGGCGTTTGTGTAGAGTTAATGGGCTATGGCAGCAGAGGACCTATACGAGTGCCTTTGCAAACAGCACGACATCGTCTGCAGCGCCTTATCTGGGCTCGTGACCATACCAGTTGAACCCTAGACGACTCGATCCATGGCCTGGTCACATAAGCCTTGATATCAGTTGTTAAGAGCTGATTGTAGAGTTAGAGTGTGGCGCAGACCTCTCGAAGCCATGGACCCATGTAGTTAGCAAGGCACTGCACAAGTTGGTAGTGGCTCCATAATGGTGTGGGCTGCGTTCCCGTGGAATGGACTGTATCCTCTGGTCCAACTGAACCTACACTGATTGGAAATGGTTATGTTCCGCTACTCGGGCAGTATATGCAGCCTTTCGGGGACTTTATGTTCCCAAACAACGATGCAATTTTTATAGATGACAATGAGCCATGTCGTTGGGCCATAACTGCTCGCGTTGGGTTGCAGAACATCCTGGACAGTTTGTTCGAATGATTTGGGCACCCAGATCGCCCGTCATGAATCCCATTATGTGACATAATGAGGAGATCAGTTACTGCACTAAATCCTGCACCGGCTACACTTTCGCAATTATGGATGGCCACAGAGACAGCACGGCTCGGTATTTATACATGGGACCTCCAACGAACTGTTGAGACGATGCCACGTCGAGTTTCTGCTTCCCGCCGGGTAAAAAGTCACGACTCGAAATTACGAGGTATCCCGTGACTTTTGTTACCTCAGTGTATAGAGTTTATGTAAACGAACAAACTTGAAGATAGATTTGTAGCAGGAGAAGACGAAGTAGATGCAGATTAAGAGCCATTCATTGCGAGAAGAAATTGACAGGGCGCTGAAAGACCTAAGTAGAAACAAAGCTCCTGGAGCGGACAAGATTCCCTCAGTATGACTGAGATCCTTACAAGAGGCACCCACGACAAAACTTTTCCGGCTAATCTAAAAGATAGATGAGACAGACCAAGTACCCATACACTTGAAGAAAGATGAAGTAATTCCTATTTCAAAGAGGGCAGGCTGTTGACAGATGAGAACGTTACCGAACCATGGTTGCAAAATACTGACACGGATTATTTGCACACGAATGGAAAACCTAGTACGAGTCGATCTCGTGGCAGTTGGGTTCCAAAGAAACGCAGGAAGGCATTAGGCAATGCTGGTCCTACGACTAAACTTAGAAAATAGCGTGAAGACAGCCAATTCTGGGCTTATATCGCTCGTAGATTTAAAGAAAGCTGTTGACAATGATGGTAACAATGCACTCATTGAAACTGTGAAGCCTGGAGGGGTAAATGTGGGGAGCAGAAAGTTATTTGTAAGTTGTACAAAATCAAGCTGGAATTGTGGTTCAAATGGCTCTGAGCATTATGGGACTTAACATCTGAGGCCATCAGTCCCCTAGAACTTAGAACTGCTTAAACCTAACTAACCTAAGGACTTCACACACATCCATGCCCGAGGCAGGATTCGAACCTGCGACCGTAGCGGTCGTAGAGTTGTAAAAGACGAAGGACATGAAGGGCAGTTAGTCTTTGGGAAGGGAATGATATAGTGTTGTAGCTAATCCCCGGTGCCATTCCATTTTCACGCTCAATAAGTAATAACATAGCTAAGAAGAAACTTCAAAAGGGGATTAAAGTTCAGGGAGTTGAAATAAACACTTTGAGAGTAACCGATATTCAAACATTTTAAAGAGGTCGGCTATGAAAAATATGTCCGTTGATTACGAAACACGCGAGATGGAACAAGATCGACATAAAGGAAAAGAGGAATACCTCCAAGTAACATAAAATTCGCCCTCCTGCATGTGATGTGACTACGTTGACCCTCCACCAGAAAACTGCACAGTGTTGCAAATGTCTCACTGCGAGGCACGGTAACTGCTCGAACTTCTCAGGACAGTTTGTGTATGATTTTCGCGAACGAAACACATTGCTATTCATTTCTATTAATTTTGAACACAGTACTCCTTTAACTGTGTACTGTTTAATACAAAATATACAGTAATGTTCCTTCAGTTAATATAGCGTCTTACAGTTTCTAAGAATAACGATGTACTCACGTTTTATCAGTATTGTCATGTTGCCCCGTAGTCATTAATTTATAAAAGTGGCGAAAAAATTGTGGTTAATACACTCGTGGAAATGGAAAAAAGAACACATTGACACCGGTGTGTCAGACCCACCATACTTGCTCCGGACACTGCGAGAGGGCTGTACAAGCAATGATCACACGCACGGCACAGCGGACACACCAGGAACCGCGGTGTTGGCCGTCGAATGGCGCTAGCTGCGCAGCATTTGTGCACCGCCGCCGTCAGTGTCAGCCAGTTTGCCGTGGCATATGGAGCTCCATCGCAGTCTTTAACACTGGTAGCATGCCGCGACAGCGTGGACGTGATGTGCAGTTGACGGACTTTCAGCGAGAGCGTATAGTGGGCATGCGGGAGGCCGGGTGGACGTACCGCCGAATTGCTCAACACGTGGGGCGTGAGGTCTCCACAGTACATCGATGTTGTCGCCAGTGGTCGGCGGAAGGTGCACGTGCCCGTCGACCTGGGACCGGACCGCAGCGACGCACGGATGCACACCAAGACCGTAGGATCCTACGCAGTGCCGTAGGGGACCGCACCGCCACTTCCCAGCAAATTAGGGACACTGTTGCTCCTGGGGTATCGGCGAGGACCATTCGCAACTGTCTCCATGAAGCTGGGCTACGGTCCCGCACACCGTTAGGCCGTCTTCCGCTCACGCCCCAACATCGTGCAACCCGCCTCCAGTGGTGTCGCGACAGGCGTGAATGGAGGGACGAATGGAGACGTGTCGTCTTCAGCGATGAGAGTCGCTTCTGCCTTGGTGCCAATGATGGTCGTATGCGAGTTTGGCGCCGTGCAGGTGAGCGCCACAATCAGGACTGCATACGACCGAGGCACACAGGGCCAACACCCGGCATCATGGTGTGGGGAGCGATCTCCTACACTGGCCGTACACCTCTGGTGATCGTCGAGGGGACACTGAATAGTGCACGGTACATCCAAACCGTCATCGAACCCATCGTTCTACCATTCCTAGACCGGCAAGGGAACTTGCTGTTCCAACAGGACAATGCACGTCCGCATGTATCCCGTGCCACACAACGTCCTCTAGAAGGTGTAAGTCAACTACCCTGGCCAGCAAGATCTCCGGATCTGTCCCCCATTGAGCATGTTTGGGGCTGGATGAAGCGTCGTCTCACGCGGTCTGCACGTCCAGCACGAACGCTGGTCCAACTGAGGCGCCAGGTGGAAATGGCATGGCAAGCCGTTCCACAGGACTACATCCAGCATCTCTACGATCGTCTCCATGGGAGAATAGCAGCCTGCATTGCTGCGAAAGGTGGATATACACTGTACTATTGCCGACATTGTGCATGCTCTGTTGCCTGTGTCTACGTGCCTGTGGTTCTGTCAGTGTGATCATGTGATGTATCTGACCCCAGGAATGTGTCAATAAAGTTTCCCCTTCCTGGGACAATGAATTCACGGTGTTCTTATTTCAATTTCCAGGAGTGTATATTAAAATTATAGAAGTACACTCAGCAAACAATTAAAGGATCACATTTTGGTGGGTGGCACCGAGGTTCTTTGCGAACTTCTTGGTTGGGTGGATGGGGGGGAGGGGGGAGGGGGCAGGGGAGGCGGGGTGTCAGAGGGATTCTTTGCCGTTTCGCTCACGCCCATGTTGATGTTGCACTCGCGCGTGATCATGCCATAGGAGGACACAGGAAGTTTCAAACAGCATAAGTACGCTTTCTTGCTTGCGATAACGTTCAGATTAAGTTGAATGGTTTTGAACGGAGCCTAGTAGTTGAAACTTGTACAGGAGAGTAAAAACTGCGGTCACGCTGCATTCGAAAGCGGTGCGGTAACATTCTACGGGGATACAACCCCAGGATGTCCGTAGAGAAGAGCTGAAGCGTGCAATGGTGTCAGCAGTGTAAAAGCTTCTCAAGAACACCTAAGAATTGTTCATAGTACTGCGGACTGTCGGTTTCGAACGCGAAATGTGTGCGAAACAATTCACCAGGGAGAGGGGTGGCTACATTGACGCAGATTGTGGCACTCTCTGAGGACTTTCCGTGTCGATTCTGAGGGGCGGTGTGTGAAATGTTTTTATCTGCTATTCATAAGAAAACCGCGTGACTCCAACACTGGGTGTCACGAATCTGACCTCCATCGCACAGACGTCCAAAGAAGGGATGAAAAGTGGGTAATGACGACCTTCTCGTTGTGGGACACGTGAATTTTGTTGAAATTTGGTGCCAGTGTGACATCATTAGCCCACCTTACAGCTCACATGAACGTCTCAGCTCTGGTTTCGTGTATCGACAGCTTGCTGTCTGAACCGTTGCCGAGTCGAGTGTGACGTCACAGGCCGCCATGGTTTTGCACCATTACAGATAAAGGTTGGAGGCACCGTGGAGTCAAATTTGAAAGATATGCGTTGAAACAGGAGACAATTGCGAGGTTTCGAAAAAGTGATCCCTTAATTCTGTTGCGCATTGTAGATACAGTAGGATAAAACACCATTCTGTTAACACAGACAAGCAAATTAACCTCCAAAAATGAATTAACTAAAATATTTAATCGGTAACATCGTCAACTTTTCCCGGTTTCACTACTTACTGAATTAATTTGATTCACAGGAAATGGGTGGAGGTAACGCTGCCGCAGTCAATGAAGATGTAGCGAAATGAAATGACAAACTGCCTATTGCCTTTCGTCTTGGGTTCTCCGGCCGATGTTCGTCCGATGATTTTACTGACGTTTCGCCAGCACGAGTGGCTGGCACTTCAATGCTTCACGCTCCACTGTTGGGAGTGAACTGCAGCCAAGTGCCCGCAGACTACATGCATCTGACTCGGCACTGGTGATGGCGGAACTGTAAAATCATAAGACGGACGTCGGCTGAAGAACCCGAAACAGATGCCAAAATGCAGTTTGTCAACAAAAGGCCATGAAATCCTTAACAATTTTGAAATGAAATGGTTTGACCATCAGAAATACTGATCTCCAATTAAATTAGTTTGGCGTGACTCATGAAAATTTGTGCTAGGCCAGCCAAGACTCAAAACAGTTGTTCGGCATCGGTCATCTTACTCATTGTCCGCCCCCGGTACCTGGGTGGTCAGCGCGACAGACTGTCAATCCTAACGGCCTGGGTTCGATTCCCGGCTGGGTCGGGGATTTTCTCCGCTCAGGGACTGGGTGTCATGTTGTCCTAAACATCATCATTTCATCGCCATCGACGCGCAGGTCGCCGAAGTGGCGTCAAATCGAAAGGCTTGCACCAGGCGGACGGTCTACCCGACGGGAGACCCCCGTCACACGATATTAAATTAAAATCTTACTCATTAAACTATATCAATTCAAAGCTTCCGTGGCGTAACGTCACTGAGCGCCAAGTTTTTTGGATTGCGTTTTATTTTCTGACCAGCGGGCCGTGGCTGACTTGCCGGCGGATCTGCCATCAATATCAGGAAATACTCGAACGAATGTAGTTAAAGTTTTAAAGTTCTGTGACTTGTCCAATATTTTTACAAAGATTTTAGGGTCTTAATTTGTTCACAGGGTAACAAGCTCGCCCATATCTTATGTAAGTGACCAGCCAATGACAATTTCCTGTGGCATTCTTGATGCTCCGTTTTCGTTTTCCTTAAGTTTTACTTTCTTATACAGCATTTTCCTGCTTTCTTTGCGTGTTTGCTTAGGGTTTGCTATCCACATTCGTTTCTTTTACTGTGTGTCAGGACGCTGATGACCTCGACGTTGAGCGCCCGTAAGTAAGCCCCAAAACACACACACACACACACACACACACACACACACACACACACACACACACACACACACACACACACACGCATGCAGAAAGCTTCCGTTGCCACTCGGACGACTCCCTTACGACTTCCGAACGAACAGACTGTTTTCCATACCAGAATAGGGCGAGACCTGGGGGTGTTAAGGTCATGTTATAATCCAGCTCTAGCCGAAAAGCAGGAAATCTCGGCTCGAGTGCTGGTTCGGCAGAAATTTTCCGTTACTCGTAACGTGATGAAACGAACCTTCTCGTGACCGTGCGGTTCTAGGGGCTACAGTCTGGAGCCGAGCGACCGCTGCGGTCGCAGGTTCGAATCCTGCCTCGGGCATGGATGTGTGTGATGTCCTTAGGTTAGTTATGTTTAATTAGTTCTAAGTTCTAGGCGACTGACGACCTCAGATGTTAAGTCCCATAGTGCTCAGAGCCATTTGAACCATTTTTTTTAACCATCCCGTGTTTGCTTTGAAATGCGACAGTCGCTTGGACAGAGTGGTGTGGTAAACTGTATGTGTGACGTTCCGTAAAGAAGCCGAGGGAGCCCTCACTGGCACCCAGGCAGACAGAGAGACTGGTATTCAAATGAGGGCAGTGCGTGGGTGGGGCTGGCAGGGCGTGGCCCACGCACGCGGCAGACACACGTGACGTCACGGGGTCACAGGCACGCCTCGCCCAGCTCGCCAGCTGCCGATCCCACTAGCAAGTGATTCACGCGCTGCGTTTCGACTAAAGAACACATCATCAAGTAACAAACAGATCTACGTCGCCAATGTCCTAACTTTCTGCAAGACCTCAAAATAATCGTTATAAACGAACGACTAATACTGCAAAATTAATACACTGCCAGGAAAAAAAGATTGAACAGACAGTTGACAGACACAGGCGGCATGTGTCAGCGAGTATTGTCCTGTTGGAACATGCCAGCACGACAGTGTCACATGAGAGGCAGCATATGAGGACCCAGGACGTCCGTGTGTGTGTGGTCAAGAGTTCTCACCAACCGGGGCCTGACGTCATACCTGATGGCTCCGGACGCCCTAGCTCCAGAAGTAACACCGGGACAGCGCAGAACCGCGACTCGTCAGTGCACGCAGTACGAAGCAGTTCACCACATGTGCCTGCTTCCAAGTCACAGCACCACTCCAAATGCAGGCGTCTGTGCTGTGTTAACGTCACCTACGTGTCAGGCGACAATTCCCTAGTACGGCCTGCTGCTGGTCTCCCACCAGTGGTGTGGGATGTCACTGTATAATGCAGAGTGTCCATTACTTGTTCTTGGATGCCAGGGGCAGACATGAAGGGGTTACGATGCGCCTTGGTGCTAATGCTGTTGAAAAGTACGATATATCGATATTTTTCCGTAAAGAATCATTAATGGCGGCGATGTTTGTCCCAAGATATATCGATATCAAAATGGTAATATCGAGTGCGATATTTTTATTTTATACTAGCTATGCCCGGCGAACTTCGTTCCGCCTCTGAAAATCTTTATATGTCACATCCGACCCGGCAAACGTTGTTTTGCCAAATAAATTATCTCTAGTCTATAAGAATAATGTGTACGTGTAACAAAATGTATAAGTGTAACACAACAGCCGTTGCTGGCGGGAGCTCGTGATACAAACAATAATAAGGGCCGAAAACTGTGTAGGGAGTGAGAAAAGCCTTAAGGGGAAGTCTGGCAGTGTCGGCCACTATTAGTTCTAGCGTTTCTACGGTAGATCGCGCGGATTTAACAATTGCAGCTGATACACGGCTCGTCCATGAGCGTACAAACATTGCCGCAATTTCGTGTCGAAACGTGTTCGCCAGCGTTATGAATAAGGTCAAGCGCACACGCATCGATTTTCATCGTACGTAAAAATATTGTAAGATTAAATGCTTTTACAGGAACAAAGGAGAGCATAGGAACTTCTATGTTCCACTAAAAGACTTTGATCGTACGATAAAAATCAATGCGTTTGCGCTAGGCCTATATGTCGGTTTGGTGAATGACGTGTGCTACCTAGTTAACTTCTCGGTGTAGTTATGTCGATTCAAATAGGGATATTCGAGTCGTTACTTTTGGTACGTTTTCTTCAATTACTTATCTATCGAACAGTAGTAGACACCTGGCGGGGATAGCTGATCAAGTGATAACTGATCAGTTGCCGACAGGGGTTGAAAATTATTAAATTACTGAAATCGCTATTAAAAAATAGAGGCTGGTGGTAGAAGGGTGAAAATTTTGGGTTGTGTGTATTTTGAATGCTAGATCATAAAAGACTAAAAATAAAAAGCTCTGTCCAAAAAGTAAGGAAAAAACCTTTTTTTGGGTGGACCACCCTTATCACTTAGGGGTATGAAAAATAGATTACGACCGATTCTCAGACGTACCGAATATGCACGTAAAATTTCATCAGAATCGACCGAACCGTTTCGGAGGAGTATGGCAAAAAACAGTTGGCCACGAGAATTTTATATATAAGGAGATTACAGTTTTTTACAATTTCCGGTGAATATTTACGGTTGTTCTTTTTAAATTGTGGTAGAACATAATTTTACTGTCACTGTGTCAAGGAGTCTTGCTGCCTTTCGAGCTTTCATCACATCCAGCCTTTCTCTTTGACTGTGTGAAGCAAGTATAGGTGGCGCTGTGAATGGAATAACAGAATTTCTGATGCGATGAAATACCACATCAGTTGCGTTAAAAATCAACTAGTGTGTTATTTCTTCACATTGGCATTCTTCAGAAAAAATTACTGAGCATAATGAACAAAAATCTAAATGACAAGATTTGCTTTTTTCCGATGGAAGGAGATGTGTGAGGGAAAATGCTGACGTAATCGGCGCTCGGCGCTACCAACGCCATTTTGACTACAGTTGCTAGGTCGCTGGCGTTGGGAAAAATGAAAAAAAGAAAGGGAATTCGACATGAAATGTTCCGGACAAATAGGATTGTAACGAAACAGAACGACGGACGCATCGGACACTTTTTATTATTTTTAATTTTATGTATTTATATTTAATTTTATCTATATTTTGGAGATTTTTATTGTGCACCTACCTACAGTTACCATTGTTAACAGAGTGGTTATCACCAAACGTGAACGTGCATCGTTTTCCTTCAGTTCTTGCTCTAATGGGGATAAGCAGGCTGCTAGCTTGTTGACGTACAGAATATCTAATAATAAATCAATACATAAATATACAGCTTTCAAAGCGGCAGTATACTTACAGTGGATGCCGATATTTTTACAGGTCGCTACGTCGATACTTTCTCCGTCGATATGTCGATTTTTACATAACATTTTAGATATATCGAAAGCTGAGAAAGACAATTTTTAAATACCGATATATCGGATTCCCGATGTTTTTAAAAATATCGTCAGTCCTACTCGGTGCATAGTGTGGCGATCCTCCCTCGTGGTGTTCAGGCATGGTCGACCAGAATGTCGATAACAAGCATGTCTGCCCTCACGTACCCATGTCTTCCAGCATCGGTCCATATCTGGTTACGAGAGTAGCATACTTGCTTCGATCAGTCACCTAAATGGAGATCAACAGAGAGGCCTGGTACATAACTTGTCAGGTGTCGACAAGAGTAAATGGCATCTCCGCCTCCTTCACACTGATTGCTCAGCATCTGACTCTGTTCATGCCCACTATTTATACGAGCAGGCCTGATAACAACGAACGCCATGTATGTACCTCTTCAAGGAGCTAGGAACTTTAACTGTGCCGACACAGTACATACATATATTCACTAATGGAATGCGTCACAAATAATCTATCATAATTTGGGGAGAACAGTGCTGTACATACCTACAAGACCAGAGGGAAGACTGATCTTTATAAGCCATTGTTAAAGCTGTCAGTGGCTCAGAAAGAAGTTCAATATGCAGCAACAAAAATGTTTGGTCTTTTATCCAATAACATATAATGTCCGACAGCTAGCGAAGAAAGTTTTAAATATAATTTAAAATCATTTCTTGTAGAGAACTCCTTGTATTCAACTAACGAACTTCTACTTAAAAACTGGTATCCCGTAAAAAAATAAAATAGAAACATAAAACAGTAACAAAAATCGAACAACGCTAATGCAGTATGGTCGCTCTACCTGTCACAAAGAATGCTAACTCTAATAATTCACACACTCATTAACCGAGTGTGCGTGTTCAAAGTTATATTGACATGCGACCATGTCCTCTGCATGCATTACATTTTTTGTCAGGCAGTGTATTATAACAGTAGGGGGGAGTCTTGTACTTTGCAACAGTCCGCAGATTTTCACCTTTAGCCAGCCCTGTAATGGAACTGTAACATATTTTCTTATTCCTGAAATTGCAAAAATTACTCCAGAAATGTTATATTTTTCCCCTCAAGTGCGAAAAATTGTTCGATCGTGCAACATTCTTATGTACCTAGGAACAAATACTTTGATCAGATTTTAAACTTCTGCAATTGACAAAAGCACGTGAGTACTGTATTTAATAGTGCCTATGTTACATTATTGCTCTACTAAACACTAATAATCTGTGAGCGAAATCAAATTAATAACAAGTATTATCAAAAACAATGACAAGTTGAAAACTTTATGAAGTACTATTGGCAAATAATACAGATTTCCGTTTCGAAGACAGGGAAAATTGTAGAAGATACTAAAAATTTAAGCTCATTTGCAAATGTCACATGTTCCATGGTAGAAGGTCTTTCGTGTCAAAGTAGAAGATGATGCACAACGTTCGAAGTGTGGCTTAACTGTCCACATGTTCTGTAAAGAATTTTAAATACATACTTATTTTTACTCAACATAAAACTCTGTAGCCTAACTGAAGAATTAACAACATCCTCCAAAGAACGTTAATATATTATACAACACTTAAATATGTGAAGGTCGTAATTCAGCATTTACAAACGCTGCACAAAACACAGTCCAGATGGTATACCAGTCAGGTTCTTATCAGAGTATGCAGACACAATAGCGCCTTTCTTAGCAATTATATACAACCGCTGACTTGACGAAAGGTTTGTTCCGTAAGACTGGAAAGTAGCACAGGTCACACCAATATTCTAGAAAGGAAATAGGAGTGACTCATTGAATTACAGACCCATATCACTGACCTCAATTTGCAGTAGGATTTTGGAGCAAATACTGCACTCGAACAATACCTATCACCTTGAGTAAAATGAATTATTTATACATAACCAACACAGATTCAGAAAATATCGTTCTTGTGCAAGAAAGCTAGCTCTTGATTCCCATGAAGTAATGAGTGCTGTTGATAAGGGATCTCAGATCGATTCCATATTCCTAGATTTCCAGAAGGCTTTGGATACCGTTCCTCACAAGCGAATATTAATCAAATTGCTTGCATATGGAGTATCGTCTCAGTTGTGTGACTGGATTCGTGATTTCCTCTCAGAGAGATCACAGTTCGTAGTGATAAACGGTAAATCACCGAGTAGAACAGAAGTGATATCTGGCCTTCCGCAAGGTAGTGTCATAGGCCCTCTGCTGTTTCTGATTTATATAAATGAACTAGGTGATAATCTGAGCAGCCACCTTGGATTGTTTGCAGATGACGCTCTAATTTACCGTCTAGTAAAAGCATCAGACGATCAATTCCAATTACAAAATTATCTAGAGAGAATTTCTGCGTGGTGCAAAAAGTGGCAATTAGCACTAAACAAAGAAAAGTGCCAGGTCATCCACATGGGTACTACAAGAAATCCTATAAACTTTGGGTATACGATAAATCGAAAAAATCTAAGGGCTGTCAATTCGACTAAATACGTAGGAATTATAAGTACGAGCAACTTAAATTTGAAAGACCACATGGGTAATATTGTGGGGAACTCGAAACAAAGACTGCGCTTTGTTGGCAGAACACTTAGAAGATGCGACGAACGAACTAAAGAGACAGCCTACATTACACTTGTCCGTCCTCTGCTGGAATATTGCTGCGCGGTGTAGGATCCTTACCAGGTGGGATTGACGGAGGTCATCGAAGGAGTGCAAAGGAGGTCAGCTCGTTTCGTGTTATCGCGCAATAGAGGTGAGAGTGTCACTGATATTGTAAGTAGGCTGTTTAGGTTTTTATATTGGTAACGCCACGTAGCGCTCTGTATGAAAATCACTGGCTGTGCTATGTGCGGTCTGTGGCTAGTTTGCATTGTTGTCTGCCATTGTAGTGTTGGGCAACTAGATGTTAACAGCGCGTAGCGCTGCGCAGTTGGAGGTGAGCCGCCAGCAGTGGTGGATGTGGGGAGAGAAATGGCGGAGTTTTGAAATTTGTACGACAGGATGTAATGAACTGCTACATATATTATGACTATTAAGGTAAATACATTGTTTGTTCTCTATCAAAATCTTTCATTTGCTGACTATGCCTATCAGTAGTTAGTGGCTTCAGTATTTTGAATCTTTTATTTAGCTGGCAGTAGTGGCGCTCGCTGTATTGCAGTAGTTCGAGTAACGAAGATTTTTGGTGAGGTGAGTGATTTGTGAAACATATAGGTTAATGTTAGTCAGGGCCTGCGCCGACTGTTGAACGTTGCGAGCTCTATCTTCTAATCCCGTGTTTTCTAGTGAAAATTTCGTGCTTGTACTCTTGTTAACTTTACTATTAGAGAGATCGCAAAACTTTATTTCTTTATTGGTCCTGTGCGCAACAAATATCTTACTTTGTCTTTCTGCTGCCACTGCTTGATCTGCTGCATTCCATTATTTAACAAAAACATAAAAAACCTGTTATTCGCGCTGAGTGCAATGCATGTTCTGTATGGCGGCTCCTGCTGTTGCTGCGGCTGCTGCTGCTTACTACAACTACATGTAATTCAAGAGAAAGGGTTTGGTCAAATCTAAACTCCATAAATGATAACCCAAACAAAAAACTATGTTCTGAAAGCGATTCTTTCTCATTCAATTAACAAAATTCTAGGGGCTATTTGAACAATCGCACCGTTTGTAAATCTGCCTCCAGTGGTATTAAAGCAATATTACAAATTAATCAAACTCTTGAGACAGACTGAAATACTTCTCAATTGAATACATAGTGAAACAATTCCCTGACAATTACAAAAGAAATCAATGACAAAAATCAATACTTAATCTAACAATGGTTTCCCCTTAAGAATTCAACACCTATCATTGTCAAAATTACCGTCTGCTTCTATTCACATACACAAACCCTTTTCTTTAAATTAATAGCCGGCCGCGGTGGTCTCGCGGTTCTAGGCGCGCAGTCCGTAACCGTGCGACTGCTACGGTCGCAGGTTCGAATCCTGCCTCGGGCATGGATGTGTGTGATGTCCTTAGGTTAGTTAGGTTTAAGTAGTTCTAAGTTCTAGGGGACTGATGACCGCAGCTGTTAAGTCCCATAGTGCTCAGAGCCATTAGAACCAACCTTTTCTTTAAATTAATAAGCGCGATGCAAATTATAAAAAATATCATCTAAATACCAAATCCTGTGTCGCTGCTAGCGGACACGGCAGCTCGGCGACGACCCCTCGCCCAACACACCTGCGCACCAGAGCAGGCGGGCTCCTACACTGGCTTCCAAACTGCCACTAGTTAATCTGCGCGCTGCGAGGCGCGACAACAATATCTTAGATTCCAGAGCTTGTGTATGCGCGCTGTAGCCAGCCTTTACATCCTAAGAGCCAGGAATCAGTATGGGTTTCGAAAAAGACGGTCGTGTGAAACCCAGCTCGCGCTATTCGTCCACGAGACTCAGAGGGCCTTAGACACGGGTTCACAGGTAGATGCCGTGTTTCTTGACTTCCGCAAGGCGTTTGACACAGTTCCCCACAGTCGTTTAATGAACAAAGTAAGAGCATACGGACTATCAGACCAGTTGTGTGATTGGATTGAGGAGTTCCTAGATAACAGAACGCAGCATGTCATTCTCAATGGAGAGAAGTCTTCCGAAATAAGAGTGATTTCAGGTGTGCCGCAGGGGAGTGTCATAGGACCGTTGCTATTCACAATATACATAAATGACCTGGTGGATGACATCGGAAGTTCACTGAGGCTTTTTGCAGATGATGCTGTGGTGTATCGAGAGGTTTCAACAATGGAAAATTGTACTGAAATGCAGGAGGATCTGCAGCGAATTGACGCATGGTGCACGGACTGGCAATTGAACCTCAATGTAGACAAGTGTAATGTGATCCGAATACATAGAAAGATAGGTCCCTTATCATTTAGCTACAAAATTGAAGGTCAGCAACTGGAAGCAGTTAATTCCATAAATTATCTGGGAGTACGCATTAGGAGTGATTTAAAATGGAATGATCATATAAAGTTGATCGTCGGTAAAGCAGATGCCAGACTGAGATTCATTGGAAGAATCCTAAGGAAATGCAATCCGACTACAAAGGATGTAGGTTACAGTACGCTTGTTCGCCCACTGCTTGAATACTGCTCAGCAGTGTGGGATCCGCACCAGATAGGGTTGATAGAAGAGATAGAGAAGATCCAACGGAGAGCAGCGCGCTTCGTTACAGGATCATTTAGTAATCGCGAAAGCGTTACGGAGATGATAGATAAACTCCAGTGGAAGACTCTGCAGGAGAGACGCTCAGTAGCTCGGTATGGGCTTTTGTTAAAGTTTCGAGAACATACCTTCACCGAAGAGTCAAGCAGTATATTGCTCCCTCCTACGTATATCTCACGAAGAGACCATGAGGATAAAATCAGAGAGATTAGAGCCCACACAGAGGCATACCGACAATCCTTCTTTCCACGTACAATACGAGACTGGAATAGAAGGGAGAAACGATAGAGGTACTCAGGGTACCCTCCGCCACACACCGGCAGGTGGCTTGCGGAGTATGGATGTAGATGTAGATGTAAGAGAGTATTACCAACTCTCACTGTAACATCACATTTAAACTCACTTAAATCTTGATAGTCTGTTATGGCACCAGCAGTAACGCCGGCCAGAGTGGCCGAGCGGTTCTATGCACTACACTCATCACTACAATCTGGTGAAAATGGGCGATGACAACCATGTCGAAAAATACGGTTTTGAGAAAAACGCATTTAAAGTTTGACAAGTATTTATCATATTACAAAAAGGGACAAAACTTGAAACTTAAGGGATATCATCGATGCCTGGTCCATAATACCTGTCGCCCCGGCTAGCGGATGGCCGCTTTCTGCCACTTTGACTTGATAAGTCCTCATTTTTGCCCGCAGAGTCCTTTTCGTCGTTGAGCGCATCGCCGCTGGAGTCTCTATCTTCACAGAATCGGCGCATTTCTTCGCCGATTTTGATTTGAAGTGGATTTGCCACGTGCATTAATGCAGTACGGCCTTCACTGCACAGACATGCGGCCAACGTTGCAATGTTGACAATTTCGTTTCGAATGCATGTTAATTTTGGAGTGTATCTCCAAATGAGAGTACTGAAACTTTCGTTTATATTTCGAACCGCCCAAACAACGCTCCGTCAAATCAGGTTTACTCAAATGGTTATAAATAGAGGTGATGGCATCGACAACGACTTGTGACAATGGCGTTTTGTGTTTATAATTTTTGAATTCACCGTTTGCTTTAGCTTCAAACGCTCACAGAATCATTACTTTTTGGAGTTCGCGCATAATGTTTTATGAAATAATTCTTCAATGTAATACATTCGAATTCCGTAAAAAAAAAAAATCCAGTCTTTTGGACCGTCAACCTGTATTTCCCCTTTAACTGACTACCCGCTGTCAACCAGGTCTCAACTATACATTCAAGCTCTCCAAACTTGTCGCGGAAAGTGATTTAGCCTCCGTCTCGCTACAGTGTCACTAACACGGCCACTTTACATCATGCGTAACGTTACAGAGCGGGACGAGATCCAGCCATAGACAAGTGACGTACAGTTGAAAGCACTCCCATACACACGGTATATTTATCGCTACACAAACGTCGACTCACAGGAACCGGCTTCCTCCTGTCAAATACGACCACATTTCCACGAAGTTTTATGAGTGATGCATTCTTATCATACGATGCGAAAATAAATGGGGCTAAAAGACTTCCCTCAAAGCGCTATATCGGATGTCACCTGCAGGCCGAATGTTAACAGGCAGTGTCACATTATAGGTAGTCTTCACGTATCCATAAAATGGAGCAATCATTTGCCGAAATTTTCTCGAAAATTCTAGTTCATCCTCCACAATTGTGAGCGAACATGGAAGCTGTTCCACACGCTACAATTTCAGCAGTATGGCATATCGATGGTTTTCTGGCAGCCCACAGCGTTAAATAGGGGTTTCGACACTCTGCGAAAAGTGGCTGGAACACAGCTGCTGCCTATTGTACGTGGACGCTCCTTTGCCTCGCCACCAAAGAGGGTGGCCCCTTAACGGCAGAACTGCCGCATCTGGCGGTAGGTAGCGCACAGTATTGTGGTAGGTGGTGTGGAGTTCGAGGATCGCGGCGAGCCCTTGTCAGCAACTCATTGCGCTCCTTATCGTTCTTTACTGTGTGCTCGCTGCTTTTGTGTGAACATGGATGTTCTACACACAGTAGTAGCTACTTCGGTAAAGGAAAGGCCAGTGGTGTGAGAAAAAATTACAGAAATATACAAAAAACCCACTACTGAAACGAATGCCTGGTTTAAAAATGAAATTTGGAGGATGCCGAGGGAGCAGAGGCTGTTGCACGTTCCGTTCAAAAGGGAACACACAAGTGACAACAAGCGAAGGCTAGTAGAGATTCGTGCGTCTGAAGACATCTGTGCTCGAAGTATATAATAACTACCACCGTCACATCGTAACAAAATCTCGAACAGAGAACTCGAGAAAATTCTGGTTTCGTGTAAAATCGCTAAGCGGGTCTAAGGCTTCCATTCAGTCCCTCGTTGACTGGTCAGGTGTGGCAGTAGAAGCTAGCAAAATCAAAGCCGAAGTTTTAAATTTCATATGCAAGAGATCCTTCACACAGGAGTAGCGTACAAACACACTCTCATTTCAGCATCGGGCAGACTCCTGTATGGTTGACATACTAATAAGCATCCCTGGCGTAGAGAAACAACTGAAAGAGGTGAAAGCAAATAAATCACCAGATCCGGATGGAACCCATTTCGATTTTCCGAAGAACACTCTACGGTGTTGATCCCTTACGTAGCTTGTATTTATCATTGCGGATCTCTCGCCCAGCACAAAGCGCCAAGCGACTGGAAAAAGGCGCAAGTGACTCCAGTATATAGGAAAAGTAAAAGAACGGACGCTCAGAAATACAAGCCAATATCCCTAACTTCTGTTTTCTGCAGAATCCTTGAACATATTCTCAGTTCGAATACAATAAACTTTCTTGAGACTGAGAAGCTTATGCCCACGAATCAGCATGGTTTTAGAAGACATAGCTCGTGCGAAACTTAGCTTGCCTTTTTCTCACATGATGTACTGCGAACTATGGATGAAAGGCAACAGGAAGATTCCATATTTCTAGATTTCTGGAAATTATTTGACACAGTGTCCCGTTGCAGGCTCTTGGCAGAGGTCCGAGCGAATGCAATAAGTTCAAAGTATGACATGACCGCTGCTATTCTCTATATACATAAATGATTTGGCGGTCTGGGTGAGCAGCAATTTACGGTTGTTTGCTAATGATGCCGCGGTGTGCGGTAAGGCGTCAAAGTTGAGTGACTGTAGGAAGATAGAAGACGACTTAGACAAAAATTCCTGTTAGTGTGATGAATGGCAGGCACCCCAAAATGTGGAAAAATGTAAGTTAGTGTGGGTGAGTAGGAAAATCAAACCTGTGATGTTCGGATACAGTATTGCTAGTGTCCTGCTTGGTACAATCAAGTCGTTTAAATATCTGGGCGTAACGTTGCAAACCGATACGAGGTGGAACGAGCATGTGAGAACTGTGGTAGGGAAGGCGATTGGTTGACTTCGGTTTATTGGGAGAATTTTAAAAAGAGCTGTTCACCTGTAAAGGAGACCGCATATTCGACGCTCTTGCGACGTATTCTTCAGTACTAGAGTGCGATGCGTATCAGGTCGGGTGGAGGAAGATAGCGAACAAATTCAGAGATAGGCTGCTATATTTGTGACCGGTAGGTTCGAACAACACATAAGGGTCAAGTAGACGCTTCGGGAACGCAAATGCGAATTCCTGGAGGGAAGGCAAAGTTCTTTTCCAGAAACACTGTCGGGGAAGTTTAGGGAACCAGCATTTGAAGCTCACTGCAGAACGATTCTACTGCCGCCAACATACTTTGCGCGTAAGTACCACAGACATACGATACGAGAAATTAAGGTTCATATAGAGGCATGTAGGCAGTAGTTTTTCCCTCGTTCTGTTTACGAGTGGAACAGCAAAGGATATGTCTAGCAGTGGTACAGGGTGGCTTGCGGAGTATCTATGTAGATGTAGATACAAATGTAGAAATATGACAGCTCTTAAAGTAGAATTTCAGACCATAGGCACAGGGGAAAATCCGTATAGTGAGTAGTTAACGGGGCATGGATAAAAATATGGAAATATCGCCGGAAGTGCGTGCTTGAACTCAAATGCAAGGCTGCAGGTTGTACTGTAGCATCTGACCATGACCGGCACCTGCGCACTGTCGTTAGCATATACTGAGGGTGTCATTCGTGGTCAGAATGGTGTTCTGTGTAGTTGAGAGTGCGTTATGTGAATTCGATGGTAGGAAAATTGTTGGTGCTAGCATTGCGAGTACTTCCGTAAACATGGTAGCCGAAGTGTTTGGTGTTTCAAGAGGCACCGTGTCGAAGTTTCAGACAGCACACTGGGGTAAGCGGAAAAACATTGTCCGCTAAGTCACAACGCGGACGAAAGTGTGTGCTGAGTAATCGTGGCGTACAGTTATTGAAGATGATTGTGACGAAAACAAGACCACGACGGTCAAAAAGTCACTGCAGATTTGAATATCGCACTCGTGAAACCTGTCAGCACCAAAAGGACACCAAGGGAACTCCTTAACAAGGGAATTTCAGAAGGAATTGAACTCCCAAACCCACACTTTTCTTCTTGTCACCAGTCTTCTTGACTGGTTTGGTGCGGCTCGCCACGAATTCCTCTCCTGCGCCAATCTCTTCATCTCAGAATTGCACTTGCAACTTACGTCCTCAATTATTTGCTGGATGTATTCCAATCTCTGTCTTCCTCTACAGTTTTTGCCCTCCACAGCTCCCTCTACTACCATAAGTCATTCCCTCACTTCTTAACAGATGTCCTATCATCCTGTCCCTTCTCCTTGTTAGTGTTTTGCACACATTCCTTCCCTCTCCGATTCTGCGCAAAACTTCCTGATTTCTTAACTTATCAGTTCACCTAATTTTCAACATTCGTCCGTGGCACCACATCTCAAATGCTTCGATTCTCTTCTGTTCCGGATTTCCCACAGTCCATGAATCACTACCATACAATGCTGTGCTTCATTTCTTCCTCAAATTAGGCCTATGTTTGATACTAGTAGACTTCTCTCGGCGAGTAATGCCCTTTTTGCCAGTGCTTGTTTGCTTTTGATGTCTTCCTTGCTCCGTCCGTCACTGGCTATTTTGCTGACTAGTTAGCAGAATTCCTTAACTTTATCTACCTCGTGACCTTCAATCCTGCTGTTAAGTTTCTCGCTGTTCTCGTTTCTGCTACTTCTAATTACTTTCGTCTTTCTTCGATTTTCCCTCAATGCATATTCTGTACGCATTAGACAGTTTATCCCGTTCAGTACATTATGTAGTTCTTCTTCACTTTCACTCAGGATAGTAATATCATCAGCGAATCGTATATTGACATCCTTTCACCTTGAATATTAATTCCACTCCTGATTCTTCTTTTCTATTTCCATCATTCCTTCTTCGATGTACAGATTGGACAGTAGGGGCGAAAGACTACATCCCTGTCTTACACCGTGTTAGATTGGTGTAGTGTCACAATGTTTCCAACTTGTGGCCCAGTTAACGCCCTACTAGTGAAACATGGCGGGAATTCGGTGATGATTTGGGCAGCCATATCGTGGCATTCCATAGGCTCCACGGTTACCTGTTAGGTCGCATTGCTGCCAACGAGTATGTGACCGTTTTGGCTGATCAGATGCATCCCGGTACAGTGTTTGTTCTCCAGCGGTGAACAAGAAGACAGCACTTCTCTTCACACGCAACCTTTATCATCCAGGACTGTTTTTGAGAGCGCGAGGATAAACTGTCGCAGCTCCCCTGGCCATCACAGTTCAAATGTGTGTGAATTCCTGAGGGACCAAACTGCTGAGCTCATCGGTTGGTAGACCTACACACCACGTAAAGTAACTTTACTAATGCTAAGAGCAAGACACACAGCCACGCACGAATGAGGACTGCGGCGAGAGGCACCCCGCAATACGTGAGATGCCACTCCGCGCGGCAGCCAGCACAGTCAACAGATCATAACAATATCGAGCCTTTGTGGGAGAGAATCTGTGACCGCTATCCACCGCCACTAATTTGAAAGAATGAAGGTATAAAATTCCCTTGAAAACCGTACATGACCCGTATTTGCCCATTCCGAGAGGACTGGAAACTGTTTTGAAAGCCAACGGCTTCCCTCCACCGCATTAGGCCTGGTGATATTTCGTGTTTGTGGTGTCTGAATATTATTCTCCACGCTCTGTATGTACTTCTTATACCGACTACCCATCACCTTAAGGGTACCACATAAGGCTCTGCCATATTTCCTTCACTCAAGCCCAACACATGTCTTCTGAAAGTATAAAATTTTCTCAGTACAGAACATTCTGATTTCCTTCGTAACTAATACCTGAAACCTTTAGTTCAGCGTTGTTTGAGAACCGGAAAAAGTTAGGGAGAATTTTGTGTTGCTCAGTTAACCCCTCGATGTAGGAATTGTATTGTCCACATCGCGTCCGTCTCCGCAGCCTAGGCCACTAACGCGGTGGTGTTCGACTCGGAAGTACGAAGATTCGACTCCCGGCAGTGGAAAATTTACACTGCCTGTATTTGACCGAAAAGTGAAGACTTTGCGCCAATGTACTTGAATAAAATCAAAATCTCTCCGCGTTGTCCCATGAAGTGAAGACATGTGAAGCTGTTCACGGAGATCCGTCCTTCTGGTGGCACCGTTGAGGCCGACGCCCGATTGATGCTCTTCGAGAAGAGTGGGCTATGTCCTGGCAACAGGTTTCAGCCTGTCCCGTCATTACCATCCAACAGAAAAAGTCCAACACACGCCCATTACAGTCATCCTTGCTTATCAGATATACGAGGGTCGCCGCGCGGGATTAGCCGAGCGGTCTCGGGAGCTGCAGTCATGGACTGCAGCTGGTCCCAGCGGAGGTCCGAGTCCTCCGTCGGGCATGGGTGTGTGTGTTTGTCCTTAGGATAATTTAGGTTAAGTAGTGTGTAAGCTTAGGGACTGATGATCTTGCCAGTTAAGTCCCATAAGATTTCACACACATTTGAAATTTTTTTTATACGAGAGTCGTTCCGAAATTGCTGCCTCCCATTTCATTTCATGGAAACTACAGGAGATACATAAATCACAACTGCACAGCTTTTGCCAACGTTGAGCCAGAGCCTGGAAGCGCTTGTAAAAATCGGAACCAGCTGAGGCTAACCGTTTCCTTACAGCTTTGACAGCAGCATCCGTGTCTTGAAAATGTTCGCCACGTAGTCCAGCTTTCAGAAGCCCAAAGAGATGGAAGTCTGTAGGCGCTAAATCGGGACTGCACAGTGGGTGTGGTAAGACAGTCTAGCCGAATTTTGCAATGAGTTGCGTGGTCGCAAAACTGGTGTTAGGCCTGGCGTTATCGTGTTGAAGGTGAAAGTTGTTCCCCTTCTCTGGCCTTAGCCTGGAAATTCGAGCTTTCACCTTAGTCCGTGTTATGTTGTGGCGTGCTGAATTGGCAGTTTCTCCAGGCTTCACACCCAAAAGAAGCAGATCCTGGCTATTCCAGAAGACTGTGCACATCAATTTGCTAGCAGACGTCAGTGTGCTGAACTTCTTATTTGAAGACGAATTCGCATGTTGCCGTTCCATTCTCTTTTGGATTGCGGACCGTACTCTTGACACCACGTCTCATCACCGATGACGATGTTATTCAGAAAATTGTCGCCTTCAGCTTCACATTGGTCCAGCAGGTCCCAGTACACTTTCATTCCATCAGTTTTTTGTTCTTCTGTAAGCATCCGCACGACCCATGTTGCACAGACTTTGCGAATAACCAGCATGTTTCAACACTGTTTCCAAGGCATTACAGCCGACATTCAGCGTTGCACACAATTCTCTGGTCGTTATCCGCCAGTCAGCACGGATGAGTTGATCAAGATGCTCTTCATTGCGAGGGATGACAGCTACGCAGCGTCGATCGGGCAGTGGCTTCTCATGCACACCATTTTCACCGCCTTGAAAATGCCGCACGCATCGCCTCATATTGCTCACGTCTGTTGTATAGTCCCCATACACCTTTAGCAAGAGCCGGTGGATTTCAGTCGGCGCAATTTTTTTCAGCAATGAGCAATTCAGTCACACATCGCTGTTTTTTACGCACGTCCATATCAGAGTCCATTATGCAACATTCTTCTGCTGGTGCCATCTACCGCAGAACAACAGAACCATATGCAAATGAAAGAGGAAGGTTCAACTATTAGCACTCCACCAACGCGGACCCCCAAAGTCACCCCAAAAAATTGGAGTTATTTCGGAACGACCCTCGTACTTAAAACCAGGGCCGGTTTCAAGAAACAAATCTCCAAATTTAGAATGTTAATAGGCTCCATTCACACTTGTCCCGCTGTCGAAGGCATCCTCATTGTTGACACCGGACAGTTTTCATGAATACCGCGACAGTCGCTCTGGTACTGTGGGGAAATACCAGAAACATTTGACGTCGCTGATCGGCACAATACGCCTTGCCAGCCAGACAAAGAGTACCGTTTAGGCCACCAAGCTGTTTGGGATTTCCACTATTAATCCAGGGGGGTGGGGGAGAGAGGGAGAGGGGGAAGGTCCTGACGTTTCTGGTATCATGGTTCAGCGGCTCAACCAGGCGTGAAGTACGAAGGTAGTCTGTAGTCTGTGTCTGGTGCCGTCGGAGCCTGTGATTTATTTAATACTAGCGTGTAGAATGGATCGTAAATACACTACTGGCCATTAAAATTGCTACACCACTAAGATGACGTGTTACAGACGCGAAATTTAACCGACAGGAAGAAGATGCTGTGATATGCAAATGATTAGCTTTTCAGAGCATTCACACAGTGTTGCCGCCGGTGGCGACATCTACAACGTGCTGACATCAGGAAAGTTTCCAATTGAGCAGCAGTTGACCGGCGTTGCCTGGTGAAATGGTGTTGTGATGCCTCGTGTAAGGAGGAGAAATGCGTACCATCACGTTTCCGACTTTGATAAAAGTCGCATTGTAGCCAATCGCGATTGCGGTTTATCGTATCGCGACATTACTAGTCTCGTTCGTCGAGATCCAATGACTGTTAGCAGAATATGAAAACGTTGGATTTAGGAGGGTAATACGGAACGCCGTGCTGGATCCCAACGGCCTCCTATCACTAGCAGTCGAGATGCAAGCATCTTATCCGCATAGCTGTAACGGATCGTGCAGCCACGTCTCGATCCCTGATTCAACAGATGGGGACGTTTCCAAGACAACAACCATCTGCACGAACAGTTCGACGACGTTTGCAGCAGCATGGACTATCAGCTGGCTGGCTGCGGTTACCCTTGACGCTGCATCACAGACAGGAGCGCCTGCGATGCTGTACTCAACGACGGTTCCTGGGTACACGAATGGCAAAAACTTCATTTTTTCGTATGAATCCAGGTTCTGTTTACAGCATCATGCTGGTCGCATCCGTGTTTGGCGACATTGCAGTGAACGCCCATTGGAAGCGTGTATTCGTCATCGCCATACTGGCGTATCACCCGGCGTGATGGTACGGGGTGCCACTCGTTACACGTCTCGGCCACCTCTTGTTCGCATTGACGGCACTTTGAACAGTGGACTTTACATTTACGACCCGTGGGTCTACCCTTCATTCCATCCTTGC
This sequence comes from Schistocerca gregaria, assembly GCF_023897955.1. Classification (NCBI taxonomy): domain Eukaryota; kingdom Metazoa; phylum Arthropoda; class Insecta; order Orthoptera; family Acrididae; genus Schistocerca; species Schistocerca gregaria. Next base: position 142,369,197 of record NC_064924.1, read on the forward strand.
TGCGAAACCCTACATTTCAGCAGGATAATGCACGACCGCATGTTGCAGGTCCTGTACGGGCCTTTCTGGATACAGAAAATGTTCGACTGCTGCCCTGGCCAGCTCATTCTCCAGATCTCTCACCAATTGAAAACGTCTGGCCAATGGTGGCCGAGCAACTGGCTCGTCGCAATACGCCAGTCACAACTCTTGATGAACTGTGGTATTGTGTTGAAGCTGCATGGACAGTTGTACCTGTACACGCCATCCAAGCTCTGTTGGACTCAATGCCCAGGCGTATCAAGGCCAGAGGTGGTTGTTCTGGGTACTGATTTCTCACGATGTATGCACCCAAATTGCGTGAAAATGTAATCACATATCAGTTCTAGTATAATATATTTATCCAATGAATACCCGTTTATTATCTGCATTTCTTATTGGTGTAGCAATTTCAATGGCCAGTGGTGTACTTGTCGCGTGCCGAATAAAGGAAACGTATGTAGGACATCCTAAAAGAGTAGTTGGGGCAAAAGTATTCATTAAATAAATTTGTAAAGCGAAATGACAGTATTTCAGTGAATTTACAGTGCTGTGTGAAAGAATGTAGGATTACTAAAGTTTCATCAGTTGATAATGCTGAAAAATGGTACACTTCATGCAAACAAGAACTGGCGGCTGATGAAAGTATTCCGCTAGCGGAAGTAGGTAACAATAATCTTACTGAGGAAGAAGTCAGAGCCGGCCAAGATCTCCACGACGAAAGAAAACCAAGTAAGGAAGGTAACAGTTTTCAAATTGATCTTAGTGATCTGGGAACCTGGCCGGATATTACATATAATAATATTAAGATAAGAGCAATTAAAGAAGGACCGCTCGATGTTAGTGAAAAAAATTCACATTTCCTGTGGACAGCGAGTGAAGAATGTGTTTTACCGTTTTTCGTTGCTTCCGCCATCTTAATGATGAAAAATTTTTAGCGAACGTGGCTTGTATGTTCTCGAACAAAAAATGCCGTGTACCGGTTTTGATGCAAGGTGTTCAGTTCGAATGCTGGCGCTATCACAAGAAATGGTTTAAGAGACTGCCAAAGCCCGTCAGAATTTCTCTCTAACCACGAATTGTCCCGTAGTCATATTACTGAAATGAATAAGAGGAAAGAGCTTTCGCAGAGAATTCAAAATAAATTGATCAGGCAACTCAAGATCAAACTGATCAGGAAGAAAAGAGGTCGAAACGGTTTATTAAGGTTAGTCCCCGTACTATGTTTCCTAGCCGAAAGAAATCTTTCATTAAGAGCCGACCATAAAATTTTCGAAATCCAGGTAACGGAAACTTTTTAGGGCAAGTAAAACTAATGGCCAAGTCCGATCCTGTAGTAAACGGTCATATTAATTGTGTGGCCAAACGTGGAAGGTTGGTTACTGATTTAAGTAAAAACATACAAAACGAAAAAAATGTTCAAATGTGTGTGAAATCGTATGGGACTTAACTGCTAAGGTTATCAGTCCCTAAGCTTACACACTACTTAACCTAAATTACCCTAAGGGCAAACACACACACCCATGCCCGAGGGAGGACTCAAACCTCCACCGGAACCAGCCCATACAAAATGAAATCATTGTCATAATTTCTGCTGAGATTGTATCTATCATGAAGCATGCCATTCTCAAAAATAAATATTATTCGAGAATACAGGATTGTAGACCAGACTGAAGTCACAATAAACAATTAAGTTTGGTTTTAAGAGAGGTAGATATGTTTTCCGAACTAGTTGCAATTCAAGAATATTTTTTGTTTTTGCTTTTTTTTTAAACGAGTGAAAGATCTTGCTGAACTGTTAACTTCAGACACTACATAACCCTGGCATACCGCTTGCAGATTGTAGGAGACAGTCTTACCACGGGAGCAAGAAGAGCGGGAATGAAGCTCGTATCATCGAAGAAAACACAGGAGCTCATATACCCCTTACAGTGCTCATAGTTTGAACTTAGCTCAAGTGATGCAGTTAAATCATCTAAACTGCGCTACATTCTTTTGTGTAGTTCAAAGATTTTTCACTTTATTTTTTGCCTCTTTGAAGCCTTGGGAAGCACTGAAGTATCACGTAAACCTGACTCTGAAGCCGCTGTGTTATAAAAGATGGGACGCTAGCATTCAAAACGTTGGGGTTGAGACAGCTGAGCTTAATAAAGTAGTATTTCGATTGACAGAGATTCAAAAATGTTCCAATTTGTTTAACTGAAGTATCTTGTTTCTTGAAACGAAACTCAAAATTTAAGTTCCTTTGTAAGGAAGAAAGGAATATTGGGTTTAACGTCCCGTAGATGTTGGGGTCATTTTAGACGGAGCACTTTCTCGGATTGTGGCAATGGTGGGGAAGGAAATAGGCCGTGCCCTTTCAAAGGAACCACCTAGGCATTTGCCTGGAGCGATGTAGGGAAACCACGGTGAACTTAAATCTGGATGACAAAAAATAAAAATACCTACAACCGTCCTTATGATTTATTTTTATTTTGTCGCTACCAGTTTCGATGCTTCATTGCTTCATCTTCAGGCTGTTTTGATGCGGTGCAGGTTTATACAATCCTCATGCATAACCCATCAGTTGCCAGCATTACTGAGTTGATGGTTGGAGTGCTGACACATTATCTGCGAATCCAGCAATGCCCGCAACTGATGGGTTATGCATGGGGATCGTATCAACCTGCACCGCATCAAAACAGCCATAAGATGACACAATGAAGCGTCGAAACTGGTAGCGACAAAATAAAAGAAAATCATAAGGTCGGCTGTAGGTGTTTTCATTTTTTGTCACGATAGTAAACGGCCGTCGTCCCAGAGACGTCCTGCTAAAAGGATGGCCATACAAAAGCTTAAATCTGGATGGCGCGTTGGAACTGTCGTCCTCCAGAATGCGAGGCCAGTGTAGGTTCTCTTTGTGTGCTGTGTATGGCATAATGTCCTTTGGCATGTGAATAGAGTCAATAAAGCATTTCAACTAGAAGATAAGCAATTAGACACTACAGTGAAATGAATAAAATCAGCACTTAGCGTTACTGAAGAATATAGAGCCAAAGGTTTTGAAAAGGCTAAGAAACAAGGAGAAGGATTCGTTGCATTTTTAGAAAATGCAGCAATACTTCTGTGGTATCACCGCCAGACACCACACTTGCTAGGTGGTAGCCTTTAAATCGGCCGCGGTCCGGTAGTATACGTCGGACCCGCATGTCGCCACTATCAGCGATTGCAGACCGAGCGCCGCCACATGGCAGGTCTAGAGAGACTTCCTAGCACTCGCCCCATTTGTACAGCCGACTTTGCTAGCGATGGTTCACTGACAAAATACGCTCTCATTTGAAGAGACGACAGTCTAGCATAGCCTTCAGCTACTTCATTTGCTACGGCCTAGCAAGGCGCCATATTCAGTTACTATAAGTACTATATTCAAGAATGTATTCTGAACAGATAATATTGTGAATCACGTACCGTCAAGAGCGACGTTCATCATTAATGGATTAAAGTTAAGTATCAAACTAATTACGTCCGCTTTCTGAGTTCTCATTCCTTGTCATGTTTCAGACCTCACGTCAGTATAGTTCTTCCCTCTTCGCGCAAGCCTCCTGCTTGAGCTAAAACTCGTGCATTTCGGCCTCCATTCGTAACACGGTGTTGGCTCTTCGGCCAACATAAAAATTTCCTAAATATGCTGCCAGTTCTCCTTACAGAATCCAGATCTGCAAATAATAAAAGGCTGTTTTCTTACGAAAGTAAGAATGAACCCATTCCAGAGGAAGGTAACTGTTTACTCTTAAACTTCTATGTTGTGGCAGGCACCACTATTGCGTCTTTGAAGGAAAGGGCTCAGGAGCTCAGTAACTGCTGTGGTGTGTTCACTGTAATTTTTCACATTAAGAGTATGAGATAAGGAAATACCGTCTCAATAGTGGATGTGCAAAGCTTGTAGATATTTGAGAGACACTAAAATACACTGAGGAGACATAAATTCGCAGGATCTTGCAAATGAATTGGAACTGTTGTCCCATATGCTTCCACAAACACGTGTTTCGATGTATGTTTTCTAAACGGACTTGCAAGACGTATTCCCATCTGTAACAACTGCGTTAAGAATAAGTTTGTGCGTCTCAGTGTCTGTAGCTTCTGCAGAACGTAGGTTCTCCAAGTTAAAGATCATTAAAATCTATATCAGGTCTTCAATTAGCAACGAGGAACTGAGGGGTCTTGGCATAACAGCAGCGGAAGACACGTTTGCTATACGTGGAGAAACTGGTGCAGGTCTTCAATGCTCAAAAAGGAAAAAAAAGTGAGTAAAATAATGCTCTTACAATTTAGTAGGTTTTTCCCCATTTTATTTAACGTTAAACGGAATCTATTAAATTAGGTGCCTAATTTTGCGCGCATATGTAGGTACACGTAAAAGTTATTACCACCAAGTCTGCCGGACTTCGCTCGCAACTATTGGGAACTGTTAATAAGATGTGGTCATCACTGATAAGGAATCGCGGTGAATGCACATTGGAAGCTTGTATTCGTCATCGCCATACTGGTGTATCACCCGGCGTGATCGTATGGAATGCCATTGGTTACAGGCCTCGGTCACCTCTTGTTCGCATTGACGGCACTTTGCACAGTGAACTTTACATTTCAGATGTGTTACGACCTGTGGCTCTACCCTTCATTCGATCCTTGCGAAACCCTACATTTCAGCAGGATAATGCATGACCGCATGTTGCAGGTCCTGTACGGGCCTTTCTGGATACAGAAAATGTTCGACTGCTGCCCTGGCCAGCACGTTCTTCAGACTATCACTAACTGAAAACGTCTGGTCAATAGTGCCGAGCAACTGGCTCGTCACAATACGCCAGTCACTACTCTTGATGAACTGTGGTATCGTGTTGCAGCTGCATGGGCAGCTGTACCTGTACACGCCATCCAAGCTCTGTTTGACTCAATGCCCAGGCGTATCAAGGCCGTTATTACGGCGAAAGGTGGTTGTTCCGGGCACTGATTTCTCAGGATCTATGCACCCAAATTGCGTGAATATGTAATCACATGTCAGGTCTAGTATAATATATTTGTCCAATGAATACCCGTTTATCATCTGCATTTCGTCTTGGTGTAGCAATTTTAATGGACAGTAGTGTATTAACAATTTTCCGTTGTTTTTTTCTTGGTTGAAGTGTGACACCATGATCCCCGGCAAATTTATGGGTTCCAGATCAACGGGAAGTATCCTGTGAGTTTTGACGAGTGAGTTTGTGAGTTTCAAAATATGTGACATCAATGGCCGTGTCTGTTGAGTACAATGACTTAAAAGCTTCACTTTTTTTTTTCTTCACCTAGGGTCCGCACGCTTTAATAAGGGACGAAAATTTCAATTCAATACGTCTGTCAGTTCCTCGGAAAAAGGGCTTTGAACAGTCGGCCAGACAGACAGACGGCAACAAAATGTGCAGTCGCAAAAGTATTAGGACAGCACGTTACGGCGCATGAAATTGAAATAAGAACACCGTGAATTCATTGTCCCAGGAAGGGGAAACTTTATTGACACATTCCTGGGGTCAGATACATCACATGATCACACTGACAGAAGCACAGGCACATAGACACAGGCAACAGAGCATGCACAATGTCGGCACTAGTACAGTGTATATCCACCTTTCGCAGCAATGCAGGCTGCTATTCTCCCATGGAGACGATCGTAGAGATGCTGGATGTAGTCCTGTGGAACGGCTTGCCATGCCATTTCCACCTGGCGCCTCAGTTGGACCAGCGTTCGTGCTGGACGTGCAGACCGCGTGAGACGACGCTTCATCCAGTCCCAAACATGCTCAATGGGGGACAGATCCGGAGATCTTGCTGGTCAGGGTAGTTGACTTACACCTTCTAGAGCACGTTGGGTGGCACGGGATACATGCGGACGTGCATTGTCCTGTTGGAACAGAAAGTTCCCTTGCCGGTCTAGGAATGGTAGAACGATGGGTTCGATGACGGTTTGGATGTACCGTGCACTATTCAGTGTCCCCTCGACGATCACCAGAGGTGTACGGCCAGTGTAGGAGATCGCTCCCCACACCATGATGCCGGGTGTTGGCCCTGTGTGCCTCGGTCGTATGCAGTCCTGATTGTGCGCTCACCTGCACGGTGCCAAACACGCATACGACCATCATTGGCACCAAGGCAGAAGCGACTCTCATCGCTGAAGACGACACGTCTCCATTCGTCCCTCCATTCACGCCTGTCGCGACACCACTGGAGGCGGGCTGCACGATGTTGGGGCGTGAGCGGAAGACGGCCTAACGGTGTGCGGGACCGTAGCCCAGCTTCATGGAGACGGTTGCGAATGGTCCTCGCCGATACCCCAGGAGCAACAGTGTCCCTAATTTGCTGGGAAGTGGCGGTGCGGTCCCGTACGGCACTGCGTAGGATCCTATGGTCTTGGCGTGCATCCGTGCGTCGCTGCGGTCCGGTCCCAGGTCGATGGGCACGTGCACCTTCCGCCGACCACTGGCGACAACATCGATGTACTGTGGAGACCTCACGCCCCACGTGTTGAGCAATTCGGCGGTACGTCCACCCGGCCTCCCACATGCCCACTATACGCCCTCGCTCAAAGTCCGTCAACTGCACATACGGTTCACGTCCACGCTGTAGCGGCATGCTACCAGTGTTAAAGACTGCGATGGAGCTCCGTATGTCACGGCAAACTGGCTGACACTGACGGCGGCGGTGCACAAATGCTAGGCAGCTAGCGCCATTCGACGGCCAACACCGCGGTTCCTGGTGTGTCCGCTGTGCCGTGCGTGTGATCATTGCTTGTACAGCCCTCTCGCAGTGTCCGGAGCAAGTATGGTGGGTCTGACACACCGGTGTCAATGTGTTCTTTTTTCCATTTCCAGGAGTGTATTTGGGACTCTGGGTACGATGTCGCAACGTGAATCACGCGTCAAATACGAAGAATTGTTATTGGATATGTGTCTGTTACGTAATATTTCCTGAAATCGGCATGGGAAGCTGCAACAAAAGTATTCGGACAAAGGCGGACAACGTGAGAGAATATTTCATTCTGAGAAGCACAGAGGGTGAAGCGACTGCAGTGTGTCCGACATTTCCGCGAGACGATAGCGATGATTAGTAAACACTTATCGAGAGTCTGTTTAAATGGTTCAAATGGCTCTGAGCACTATGGGACTCAACTGCTGTGGTCATTAGTCCCCTAGAACTTAGAACTACTTAAACCTAACTAACCTAAGGACATCACACACATCCATGCCCGAGGCAGGATTCGAACCTACGACCGTAGCAGTCGCACGGTTCCGGACTGCGCGCTTAGAACCGCGAGACCACCGCGGCCGGCGAGAGAGTCTGTGCAGGTCGACGATGGGACGCAGAGGGAAGTGTTCTACGTTCGAGCAAAGGCAACTCGTTTTTTATCATCACGCGGAGGGGAAAACCTGCAGGGAAATTGCCGCAATAGTGAACATGAAGAAAAGCACTGTTCACGACATTATTAAACGGTTCGAGAAAGAAGACCGACTGGAATTCCGTTGTAGTACAGGACGGCCACGGACATTTTCACAGAGAGATGAACGTGTGATTGTTCGAAAGGTACAACAGAATCCGAAAATATCTGACACACGAATTGCAAGTGAGATGGAGGGAGACCTTGGTATAAAAGTTCATCCCGAAACCGTGCGGAGAGTACTACGACGATCACAATACCATGGTCGAGTGGCACAGCGAAAGCCATTCATAAATGCAGTGAATCAGAAGAAACGTATGCAGTTTGCGAGGGAATACGCCGAATACGATCAGGCTTGGTGGAATCGGGTGATACTTTGCGACGAATGTAAATTTACATCATGGTTCAAAAATGGCTCTGAGCACTATGGGACTTAACATCTGAGGTCATCAGTCCCCTAGAACTTAGAACTACTTAAACCTAACTAACCTAAGGGCATCACACACATCCATGCCCGAGGCAGGATACGAACCTGCGACCGTAGAGGTCGCCCGGTTCCAGACTGAAACGCATAGAACCGCTCGGCCACGCCTACCGACTTTACATTATGGCAAAGCGACGGAAAGGCAAACGTGTGGCGAAAGACCAATGAAGAGCTGAATCCCAGGAACCTCAAACCAACAGTAAAGTTTGGAGGTGGAAGCATCATGGTGTGGGGATGCGTGTCCGGCAATGGTGTGGGTCATTTAGTGTTCATTGATGATACGACGAATAAGGAAGCGTATTTGAATATCCTGCGAGGACATTTGAAGCAGAGTGCACGACATCTAGGTATTGCGACAACCTTCATTTTTATCAGGATAGTGATCCCAAGCATACCGCGCATATTGTATAAATGTGGTTGCTCTTCAATTGCCCGAAAGTATTGCACCCCCCTCCCCTATCACCAGACTTTAACCCAATCTAACATTTGTGGGATAAATTGAAAGGGACCCTCCGCGCGGACAACATCTATACGAAGAGAAACTGCGCCAAGAATGGGCAAATATAGGCACAGATTTCACGAAAAAACTCGTGGAAAGTATGCCTAGTAAATTGGAGGAGGTATTGAATATGAAAGGTGGACCCACAAGGTATTGCCATTTTCGTCGTACAACTTATAGACATTTATTGGACAGTGTCCGAAGACTTTTGTAGCAGCAGGGTGTGCAGGATGTTTCATTTTTGTTGTTAATTTTTCTGTTATGTATGTTTTGGAAACGAAATAATAAAATAATTCTTTTGCAATTAATGTTGTTACGCATTTATATTGCTAATAAATATGTTTGGGTTTCATAGTCAGTGTTTCTCGAGTACTCACTGTGAAACTTCCCACTGTCCGAATACTTTTGCGACTGAGTGTAAGTGTTCCGTATTTACCGACTGAGCTACGGAACCCTAAAAATAAAAATGTAACCGCGACTTATTAGAATGATGGCACAAGTGCAAGTATGAATTGTGAAGAAGTGAAAGTAGGCTCTACTCAGCAGCCAAACCGCAGTGAAGCGCCAGTGAGAGAGGTAACAGGTGCGACTGTTGTGGAGCGCGCTCTGTGTTTACGTGGCGGCGGTCGATGTGCGAGCGCAGTGCAGCGGTGGCGGGCCCCGGCAGGTCGGCTAATGACCGCTCGCGGCGACTCATTAGGGCAGAGCGGGGACGGGGAACCCCCGCTGTTATCCCGGCTCATCACAAATTCATGCGCGGCGCAGCGGGGCCCGCGCAGTATCGCATCGTATCGACCCGTGCGATTACAGCTGCAGCCCGCTAATACACAGACACGGCAGAGGGGACGGCACACGTTTCGCTCGCCGAATCGCTTCGCCGACGTAATTGGCGTACGATTCTAACGAGCGGGATGCGTGCCACTTATAGGACGTGTTTCCTTAACGACTTCAATTTAACGGCGTGAAAGCACTTTAACTGCAGCAGGGGCACCAACCGTTCTCTCCCGTGACACGATCTGTACCTCTGCATCCCTCACCACCAAATATTTACACAAAGTAGTGAAACCTTCCCGTCTCCTCTATACCTCTTTTGTTAATGATAACCTTCCCTTTTACAACAAACTATTAAACCTTTCCTTACAATTTCTATCTCTTGCTTAATAATAAAAAATGAAATCATCCCTTTGAAATTTATTCTCTTTCTCAGTCTTTGCATACAAATTTAATTGCTGCTTTTTAAAAGTGATTTTCGGATTATTTCGACAAAACATAGTATGTGTCGTCGTTGATGCCCTCAGTCTTTATCTGCAATAACCCAAAACTTTTCCTTACCTTTTTTACTGTTACTGGATCGCCATCTGACTGCTACATTGAACTGCGACTTGAATATACTTACTCTGTTTTACTACACTCTATTAGCTGCTGGTGGGCTTTCATAATAAGTGGCTGTATTTTTTACCAAAGCTGACGTTATTCTTTAATAGCAAAGCTGACGTTATTCTTTAATTACTTTGACTGAAGTTACGTAATTCATAGTTAAACTTTTTCTTGACAACAATAAAATTTTGCAAAGTTTTACTTTGATGGTTTTTGGGATGGATTATAATTAAAAATGCAATATTTCTCGCAAAAGTTAATTATATTCTCAATGAAATGATATTACAAACGTTCAAATGGGACTTACTTTTTACATTTATCTTACAACTAGCAATGCGGAGACGTACCTTCAGTAGTCTTAAGTTTCTCAAAAAAATTAAATCAATAATATTAGTTCCTCTTATTATAGTAGTTATCTGATGTCTCTGTACATCCGTTTATAATCTCTTGTAAATCATAGCTAGTGGCTCGCAAGCACGCCGCTCTTCTCAACCTCTCGCTTGACTTGCTACCGACTCGCTTCACTTCTCACTTACTACTGACTTCCTACGAACGCTAAAGTGCGGTCTCTCCTGCCAACAATGCTTTCTGGTGCAGACAGTCGCTGCTACCATTACAAGATGTATCAATGCGCGGTCTTTCCCGCTCTTTTCTTAAGATGTATCCATACGCGGTCTCTCCCGCCCTTTTTAAAATTATATCAATTTGCGGTCTCTCTTGTCAACAATAGGTTCTAGGCTCTCAGTCCGGAACCGCGCGACTGCTACAGTTGCAGGTTCGAATCCTGCCTCGGGCATGGATGTGTGTGATGTCCTTAGGTTAGTTAGGTTTAAGTAGTTCTAAGTTCTAGGGGACTGATGACTGCAGAAGTTAAGTCCCATAGTGCTCAGAGCCATTTTTTTGTCAACAATACTTTGGTGCAGACATTCCCTGCTACCACAGTTATTTCCAACATGACAAATATTAATTATTCCTACTTAATCATATTAACAAAATATAAACATCTTTCATAAATTGTGATTTGAGAATAGACAGTAGAAATACACACGTCTTACTGTAGAAAGAAAAGAGCACCAGGAGTGTGCGACCGTTGCAGCTTTTGGACCCCCGAAGTTGTGGTTTTCAAGTGCCCTCTGCAAGAATACGTGCTATGACCGAAATCTCTCAAGACGAGACTCACATGTTCATGAGGATTACTAACAAGCAAAACACACAAACACTTTCAGCGCCTCATTGAAGATTCCATAGCTAGACATAAATGACAGTATCTTTGCCGCAAAGACTCACCGAAGAAGGGGTGGGGAGGGGAGAGTAGTTTCCGACACTCCCCCCTCCCCCTCCCCCCCCCAACCTCTGCTCCATCCCACCCTTCCCACCCCCACCCGACAAAAAGAAAATCATCGCAAATTGAACATCTGTGTTGCAATGTCATGTATCCATTTGAAGAAAGCCGCAACATGTGATGGACAATGACTGGAATGTCCGTCACGAAATTACACACCTCAAAGTCACGCCTGCTCCCTGCAGTCCACTGGTGTCTCGCCGTGTGATTAACCCTTCTCATAGCCTTGTTGCCGCACTTACGCTGTTAACAGATACAGATCAGAGCCAACTGAATTTTCTGTGTTTCCGTGTAATATCGTATATCCACGTGTTGTTTCATTCTTCTGTGGAACGGTGCATCGATGGGTATTTCATACTGGCAAGAAAAACCTTGAGTGCGAGGTCGCAAGTTCAGTCTTTAGTGAGACGCGTTGGCAAATCCTGAGTAAACAATTCCTTCAAGAAATATTTTAGACGCTACTTCAGGAGGGTGACAGAAAATCCATGTTCAGAAGGTGCTCAAATCAATCTTCTATGGAATGAACACTTCACAAAATCGTCATCGTCGGCATTCAAGAAATGTTCAAAACAAACAATGAACTTGCACCATGAATACCCATGTAAAATGGCGCGCCACAGTCAAGGTTCGCGACATCATGATCTAAGGCGAACTCCTTGGCAGTTACACTACTGGCCATTAAAATTGCTACACCGAGAAGGAATGCAGATGATAAACGGGTATTCATCGGAGAAATATATTATACTAGAACTGACGTCTGATTACATTTTCATGCAATTTGGATGCATAGTTCTTGAGAAAACAGTATCCAGAATAATCACCTCTGGCCGTAATAACAACCTTGATACGCCTGGACATTGAGTCAAACACAGCTTGGATGCCGTGTACAGGTACAGCTGCCCATGCAGCTTCAACACGATACCACAGTTCATCAAGAGTAATGACTGGCGTATTGTGACGAGCTAGTTGCTCGGCCACCATTGATCAGACGATTTCAATTGGTGACAGATCTGGAGAATGTGCTGGTTAGGGCAGCAGTCGAACAATTTCTGTATCCAGAAAGGCCCGTACAGGACCTGCAACATACGGTCGTGCATTATCCTGCTGAAATGTAGGGTTTCGGCGGGATCGAATGAAGGGTAAAGCGACAGGCCGTAACATGTGCGTTCACTGCGATTTCGCAAAGACGTATGTGACCATCATGACGCTGTAAACAGAACCTGGATTCATCCGAAAAAATGACGTTTTGCCATTCGCGCACCCAGGTTCGTTGTCGACTACTTTCGCAGGTGCTCATGTCTGTGATGCAGCGTCAAGGGCAACAGCAGCCATGGTCTCCGAGCTGATAGTCCATGCTGCTGCGAACGTCGTCGTACTGTTCGTGCAGATGGTTGTTGTCTTGCAAACGTCCCCATCTGTTGACTCAGGGATCGAGACGTGGCCGCAGCCATGCGGATAGGATGCCTGTCATCTCGACTGCTAGTGATACGAGGCCGTTGGGATCCAGCACGGCGTTCCGTATTACCCTCCTGAACTCACCGATTCCATATTCTGCTAACAGTCATTGGATCTCGACCAACGCGAGCAGCAATGTCGCGATACGATAAACCGCTATCGCGATACGCTACAATCCGACCTTCATCAAAGTCGGAAACGCGATGGTACACATTTCTCCTCCTTACACGAGGTATGACAACGACGTTTCACCAGGCAACGTCGGTCAACTGCTGTTTGTGTTTGAGAAATTTGGTTGGAATCTTTCCTCATGTCAGCACGTTGTAGGTGTCGCCACCGATGCCAACCTTGTGTGAATGCTCTGAAAAGCTAATCATTTGCATATCACAGCATCTTCTTCTTGTCGGTTAAATTTCTCGTCTGTAGCACGTCATCTTCGTGGTCTAGCAATTTTAATGGCCAGTAGTGTATAAACCTTGCAGGACATACAGCAAGTTACCCACTCTTAAGAAATGCTTATAGAATCATACTGGTGTAGTGGAGAGATGAGAACTGATGGAATGTGATGGCATGCAACCAAATGTGGAATAGTCTGTCGTGGAACTTTTCGTGAAACTGACTAGCCTTTAAGGGGTAGCTGCACATAGTTTGATTATATTTTTTATACGCACGAAAAAGAAAACATCTAGAGGCTGAAATTGTCCAGTAGTTCTAGGTGGTAGGAAGTGGAATGTTACACGCTTCTCAAGAGGGATAGTTTGCTCTAAAGGAGTATGATGTTTATACTTAGAAATCAAGCCAAAGCAAGTTCTTTTGACCAGCTACTGGCCAAACGCAGTGTTCATACTATAGTTGTGGTTCTTTTATGCCCACTTTGCCGCTCTTGTTTGCTATGATCTAGAAAGTCCCTATTGCCCTTGAAAGATCACTTACACGAGAAATAATCGTAGGGAAGAGGGGGGAGTTGAGCAGTTCCAACGTCTCACAGCGCAATAAACAATTGTATACGAATGCCTTAAGCCGTTGATGCTAGTTGATCTTAATACAACTCTCTTGGTACCTCTAATTCCAGGGACCCTTTCATATGTATTTCCCCTTCAAATCCCAATTGGTTGGAGCTGAAAACAAATTCGTTTCAGAATGATGGGATAAAATTGTAAATTTTTGGTAAGTTCTATGGGACCAAACTGCTGAGGTCATCCGTCCATAAGCTTACACACTACTTAATCAACTTACGCTTAGGACAATACACACACCCACGACCCAGGGAGGACTCGAACCTCCGACGGGGGAACCACGCAAACCGTGACAAGGCGCCTTAGACGATGGGATCAGTTCGTTTATCTCACCTACAAATTTTCGGGCCGATCCCGCAGTTTGCTGTGCATCGCCAGGTTGTTGTTAGAAATTTAGTTATCTTAAGCCTTGCAATTCTGTAGCAATGTTTGGCGTTATGCAACCGTCGGCTGTTTCCTTTGAAATCACAGTAATCTATGTCGCGCGCGGTTTGCTATGCATAACATATACGTTACCATCAGGTAAATTCTGTTACTTGTATCGAGAATCCTTGAGACAAGCGAACACCAGTTTCTGTAACACGTGCGTCATGTGCTCCCTTGATTGTCTGTAGTTCCTCTTACGCTCTCATAGGTCACACTGCTGCGGACGTATTCGAAATCTTTTCATAATTATTTCTTTACTTCGCTGGGGATGATCTTCCATGTACGTCATATGTTTAGTACCCGCTTCTTGGACAACCACTGATCTTTACTAAGTGTGGGGCCCTGCCCACTGGTGTCTTGTAGGGTACCTAAAGAAAGCTTCTTTCTCGGATAGCTATACAACATTTTTTTTTCTTTATTGTGATTTTCACACCTGCTACAGGTAGGCCAGAAGCGGCATACTACGCCGCTCTTCGACCACAGATGACTAATGAGAGAAAAGGAGACAATCGAAAAACAGACGTGGTGGATATACAACGTAAACAAACAAAATTAAAACACACAGAGCCGTTCACGGGCGCAGTGTCCAAAATAAAAACGTTCAGAAACGTGGACACGCACAGAGGTGACAGAGACGACACACGCAAACGATGGAGCACAAACGATGGAACACTGGAACACAAACACAACGGCACACACAAACACTAGGCGATGATCTCCGGCGCGCGAAAGTTCACTAAACCTGTACGAGTCCGGGGACCTGCCAAAAAGGGGAAAATGTGGGGGAGGAGGGAGAGGGGAGGGTGTAGATGCCAGTGGCAGAGGAGATGGGAGGGGGAGGAAAGAAGGTAGGAGGGGGGGGGGGGGTAGGGGAAGCCCTGGGGGAGGAAACAACAATTCAAGCAAACCACATTAATGGTTTTTATTACAATAACGCTGATTGACATTACTTAATTTTGGTTTATAATGTTGTGTCGCAAGCTGCAGGCGACATGCAAATAATCAATGTCTTTCGCTATATAGAATGTACATGCAAGTGATGGATATGGATCACAAGTGACAGCTCTTCGAGTGCTCTCTTCTAGTGAGAGGTTTTATCCTGTCCGCTCTTCTACTGTCCAGCCGAGGCTGGCAGGAGCTGCGCTTGTGTTCTCCTCTTGTAGAGGCCGCTCCTGCCGTGGTGCGGTCCTAGTCAGCCTTCTCTGCTCTTGTGTTCATCTTCGTGCCGGAGATGTGTCGTTATTACGGAACAGAGACGGGATTTGTGTCTCCCTGTGCGACAACGGTGATGAAATACGTGTCTCGACACCTGTTTCACTATTACTTTCACCTGTTAAGTACGTGTCGTTATCAGTGTACTCCTCATTTACATTGTCCGCACAGTCGTCAGTATATGACACCACACATTCCACTGACTCATCTTGCAGAAACGCTAATATTTCACCTGCCACCTCTTTCTTACACTGCGAAATCCTTTGGGGTCCTGCAGACAAAATGACGACTGTTGCAACTGTTGTTGTAGATATAATGCAATGTTTGCCTTGTTCAACGTTTCCGCCTCGCGGGATTAGCCGAGCGGTCTGGGGCGCTGCGGTCATAGCTGGTCCCGGCGGAGGTTCGAGTCCTCCCTCGGGCATGGGTGTGTGTGTTTGTCCTTAGGATAATTTAGGTTAAGTAGCGAGTAAGTTTAGGGACTGATGACCTTAGCAGTTAAATCCCATAAGATTTCACATATTTCAACGTTTCCACTGCTCTGCTTCGTATCAACACCTCTAGTAATGTAGCAGTGTTGTGACCTACTCTTCGTCTAAGCATAGCTTCACGCTAGGCTCACCATTAGATACCTCCAGCCCTGCCCCTCTCCACCCCCCACTTAGCAGCCACTCTTGTGGTTCCATGGTAGACAATATGTGGGGCATCGAATACCGTAAACATCTTTGCCCTTTCACAACCTCGCACTGAAAGGTTTCCCTGTGAGAGAAATGCAGGAGCAAGGACCTCCGTATATTGATAGTCCAATCGGTGTGTGCAAAGGGCAAAAATACATTCGTAAGCAATCTAACAGTCGTATTGAACGTACTGAAGATCTTTTACTGGTCTGACCAACAGTGAAGAAGCCAGGAATAATACAAATTTTGTGCAAGTTCATAAAATGAGCGCGGCTGCTACGGTCGCAGGTTCGAATGCTGCTTCGGGCAGGGATGTGTGTGAAGTCCTTAGCTTAGTTAGGTTTATGTAGTTCTAATTCTGGAGGACTGATGACCACAGATGATAAGTTCCATAGTGCTTAGAGCCATCTCAGCCATTTGAACCAAAAAATTACAATAAAACCTCATGGTACATGCGAACTGACCGTATTCCATATTAACAGTGCACTAACATTGACAGAATCTCTAGAGGTGAGCATGTGCTTTGATTCTCGAAGAAAGGTATGTACACGAAAACGGAAATCTACAGAATTTGACGATTCTGACGACTGTCGTAGAACTGTAATTCGATATTACGACAGAGGAGAGTATGCCACGCCCACAAAATTACAAGGTTATTTCCTTAATAAAATTAAATATTCTGGCTCAGAGATTCCGTTCTTTGTTTTATCCGATCACTTGGCTTACGAATCAGACAGTAGAATAACCAACAAAATTTTTTTAATGGGAGACAGAGACAATGCAGCAAGAAAAATGAACTTTTGTGTCAAATGAACTTACTCCGTGCAAGCTGACTTTCATACGGGCAATGATTTCTAAATACACTCCTGGAAATGGAAAAAAGAACACATTGACACCCGTGTGTCAGACCCACCATACTTGCTCCGGACACTGCGAGAGGGCTGTACAAGCAATGATCACGCGCACGGCACAGCGGACACACCAGGAACCGCGGTGTTGGCCGTCGAATGGCGCTAGCTGCGCAGCATTTGTGCACCGCCGCCGTCAGTGTCAGCCAGTTTGCCGTGGCATACGGAGCTCCATCGCAGTCTTTAACACTGGTAGCATGCTGCGACAGCGTGGACGTGAACCGTATGTGCAGTTGACGGACTTTGAGCGAGGGCGTATAGTGGGCATGCGGGAGGCCGGGTGGACTTAAAGCCGAATTGCTCAACACGTGGGGCGTGAGGTCTCCACAGTACATCGATGTTGTCGCCAGTGGTCGGCGGAAGGTGCACGTGCCCGTCGACCTGGGACCGGACAGCAGCGACGCACGGATGCACGCCAAGACCGTAGGATCCTACGCAGTGCCGTAGGGGACCGCACCGCCACTTCCCAGCAAATTAGGGACACTGTTGCTCCTGGGGTATCGGCGAGGACTATTCGCAACCGTCTCCATGAAGCTGGCTTACGGTCCCGCACACCGTTAGGCCGTCTTCCGCTCACGCCCCAACATCGTGCAGCCCGCCTCCAGTGGTGTCGCGACAGGCGTGAATGGAGGGACGAATGGAGACGTGTCGTCTTCAGCGATGAGAGTCGCTTCTGCCTTGGCACCAATGATGGTCGTATGCGTGTTTGGCGCCGTGCAGGTGAGCGCCACAATCAGGACTGCATACGACCGAGGCACACAGGGCCAACACCCGGCATCATGGTGTGGGGAGCGATCTCCTACACTGGCCGTACACCTCTGGTGATCGTCGAGGGGACACTGAATAGTGCACGGTACATCCAAACCGTCATCGAACCCATCGTTCTACCATTCCTAGACCGGCAAGGGAACTTGCTGTTCCAACAGGACAATGCACGTCCGCATGTATCCCGTGCCACCCAACGTGCTCTAGAAGGTGTAAGTCAACTACCCTGGCCAGCAAGATCTCCGGATCTGTCCCCCATTGAGCATGTTTGGGACTGGATGAAGCGTCGTCTCATGCGGTCTGCACGTCCAGCACGAACGCTGGTCCAACTGAGGCGCCAGGTGGAAATGGCATGGCAAGCCGTTCCACAGGACTACATCCAGCATCTCTACGATCGTCTCCATGGCAGAATAGCAGCCTGCATTGCTGCGAAAGGTGGATATACACTGTACTAGTGCCGACATTGTGCATGCTCTGTTGCCTGTGTCTATGTGCCTGTGGTTCTGTCAGTGTGATCATGTGATGTATCTGACCCCAGGAATGAGTCAATAAAGTTTCCCCTTCCTGGGACAATGAATTCACGGTGTTCTTATTTCAATTTCCAGGAGTGTACATGATTCGTGGAGAGAAGCTTTTCTCTCTCAAGGAAATTTATTACATACATACTAAAATGGTCTGCAGGAAGAGTACTGGTCTGTAATTTTGAGGCTCTGTTCTTTTATCCTTCTTATACAGGGTGTTACAAAAAGGTATGGCCAAACTTTCAGGAAACATTCCTCACACACAAATAAAGAAAAGATATTATATGAACATGTGTCCGGAAACGCTTAATTTCCATGTTAGAGCTCATTTTAGTTTCGTGAGTATGTACTGTACTTCCTCGATCCACCGCCAGTTGGACCAATTGGAGGAAGGTAATGTTGACTTCGGTGCTTGTGTTGACATGCGACTCATTGCTCTACAGTACTAGCATCAAGCACATCAGTATGTAGCATCAACAGGTTACTATACATCATGAACGTGGTTTTGCCGTTCAAAAAATGGTTCAAATGGCTCTGACCACTATGAGACTTAACTTCTCAGGTCATCAGTCCCCTAGAACTTAGAACTACTTAAACCTAACTACCTTAGGACATCACACACATCCATGCCCGAGGCAGGATTCGAACCTTCGGCCGTAGCGGTCACGCGATTCCAGACTGTAGCGCCTATAACCGCTCGGCCACCACGGCCGGCTGGGTTTTGCAGTCAGTGCAATGTTTACAAATGCGGAGTTGGCAGATGCCCATTTGATGTGTGGATTAGTATGGGTGAATAGCTGTGGCGCGGTACGTTTGTATCGAGACAGATTTCCAGAACGAAGGTGTCCCGACAGGAAGACGTTCGAAGCAATTGATCGGCGTCTTAGGGAGCACGGAACATTCCAGTCTATGACTCGCGACTGGGGAAGACCTAGAACGACGAGGACACCTGCAATGGACGAGGCAATTCTTCGTGCAGTTCACGATAACCCTAATGTCACCGTCAGAGAAGTTGCTGCTGTACAAGGTAACGTTGACCACGTCACTATGGAGAGTGCTACGAGAGAACCAGTTGTTTCCGTACCATGTACAGCGTGTGCAGGCACTATCAGTAGCTGATTGGCCTCCACGGGTACACTTCTGCGAATGGTTCATCCAACAATGTGTCAGTCCTCATTTCAGTGCAAATGTTCTCTTTATGGATGAGGCTTCATTCCAACGTGATCAAATTGTAAATTTCCACAGTCAACATGTGTGGGCTGATGAAAATCCGCACGCAATTGTGCAATCACGTCATCAACACAGATTTTCTGTGAACGTTTGGGCAGGCATTGTTGGTGACGTCTTGATGGGGGCCCATGTTCTTCCACCTACGCTCAATGGAGCACGTTATCATGATTTCATACGGGATACTCTACCTGTGCTGCTAGAACATGTGCCTTTACAAGTACGACACAACATGTGGTTCATGCACGATGGAGCTCCTGCACATTTCAGTCGAAGTGTTCGTACGCTTCTCAACAACAGATTCGGTGACCGATGGATTGGTAGAGGCGGACCAATTCCATGGCCTCCACGCTCTCCTGACCTCAAACCTCTTGACTTTCATTCATGGGGCCATTTGAAAGCTCTTGTCTACCCAGCCCCGGTACCAAATTTAGAGACTCTTCGTGCTCGTATTGTGGACGGCTGTGATACAATACACCATTCTCCAGGGCTGCACCAGCGCATCAGGGATTCCATGCGACGGAGGGTGGATGCATGTATCCTCGCTAACGGAGGACATTTTGAACATTTCCTGTAACAAAGTGTTTGAAGTCATGCTGGTACGTTCTGTTGCTGTGTGTTTCCATTCCATGATTAACGTGGTTTGAAGAGAAGTAATAAAATGAACTCTAACATGGAAAGTAAGCGTTTCCGGACACATGTCCACATAAGATATTTTCTTTCTTTGTGTGTGAGGAATGTTTCCTGAAAGTTTGACCGTACCTTTTTATAACACCTTGTATACAGGAGTCACCTGTGCTTGTTTCCAGTCGCTTTTTATTTAGTGCTGGGCGAGAGACTCGGTATGAATGTAAGCTAAGAAAGGGGCAATTCTGAAGAGTGCTCTCTGCAAAACAGAACTTGTATTACAGTCGGACCCGGTGCTGGTGAAACCTGAAAACCATTCCGTCATTGAGCGCGAAATTAATTTGACATGTAGCCCGTCATATCTCCTTCCTCACCTCTCCTTGTATCCCCCTCGTTCAGTCGCACTGATTATTGAATTCGTTTACCCGTACAGCTCTGTTCTATGAAGATCTATTAGCTAAAGTTCTTCGATTTCAGAAGCTTAAAATTCGTCCCAAGGCACCTTCTAGAGGCCACCAGCAGTCGAAGATACAAGCCTAGTGTCAGTCAAGACTTGAAGCTTTCATCGGTAAAAAGAACACGGCAACCATTACCCAAGGAATCAACTAACGACGAATTTAACTGCTGAAACACAGCCTCTTTTCCATGCCCTTCAATTCTTATTACTGCAATCTCGTTTCTGTGCAAGTTGCACATAGCGTCTAGCCCCCTGTATTTTATCCTTGCCACGGGAAGAGTACCAAAGATTGTATTCCATACACACTCACGTCTACGTCTTTCCGGGAATAGGTTTTTTTGTGAATTGAGTGGAGATGTGGATGTAAATGTGTGTGTGTGAGGGGAGAGGGGGGGGGGATGCCAAAAACTGTAAAGGCAAATCAAGTCTTGAATGTAGTAAATAGGTTCAAATCGATATAAGGTATATTAGCTGCGCAGTGCAGTTGTTATGCATATACGAAATGTTATACGAAAACTACATGACGATAAAATTGTTGACTTAAATGTGTGACAGTGCGACCATTACCCGTGACAAGGTGAGGGGAAACGTAGATATTCGCAGGTCAGACGAATAACTATTAAGCAATACTTTATTTATGAAAGGAATAACAGTGTGAACTGTTTCGAATGTGTAAGTATCGCATGTGTCGCTTAAACAAAACATTATTATTCCAGGTTACGTCCATTGTATGACCGGGAATGACCACAATCAGGGAAACGACATGAAACGACTAGACCCTTTTAACTAACATCATTTAACCTTTTCACAACAAACGTTTATTTTTCTAAGTAACTACTAGTCCCCTTTAAGTGAAACGGGTAGGAAAATTCCAAATTAATTTGCAATGTTACATTTACACATTTGGAAAGCGTTCAAAATGGCGAATAACACAGTCATCGTTTTAATGCAAGAAGATGAGACTTTGATGATATTGACCTTTAAAAAATTCAATTTAAAAAGATCTAAATAAACCAGCAAACAATTAAAACTCAGTTGTAGATAAATTTCTGCAACAGAGCTCAAAACCAAGACATTAGGCAGACCCCCAAAAGATAAATATTAGCTAGTTAAGAAGACATAACAGTTTGCCTTTACGGTTTACCCAACGGGTTTAAACCAAAGAATTCAAAATAAAATTTAGAACAATATTACAATACGTATTAAACAGAACAATAAATTAAAGAGAAAATTCCCCACACGGAGCTAGTTAATCGGATAAAGGCCTCTTGACCGACAGCAAAATTTCATTTACAGTGTAAGTCAAATAACAGGAGGTACTCAAGCTGAACACAGACAGTAAGAACTCGCCACTCCAAACAAATAGAGGACGTGCTCGAGAGCTGTCCACGTGGTCAAAGAGGGCCAGCACCACGCGGCAAGAAGCCGACGCGGAACATTCTCCCGCCAATTTAGTTGGTGCAGTCAACAAACATCGAACATAAATGTCTCACTGAGTTACACTACAATTAAGTTATTGTTTAACCACGACTGCACTTACAGAACCTTTTCAGTGTCATACGCTCTGTGGAATAAGGCTCGCTAAAACTGTAAGGTGTAAAGGAGAACTACTCGAACGGAGCTGTAAATTCTTCCAAGAAGGAATATAAAAAACAACTCTCTAAGACTTCATCATTAGCTGGAGGCCATAAGACGCAAAACTTAAACTGCTCGACAATAGTAATACCAGGGAGTACACCCACTTCTAAAACATACTGAAAATAAATATTAAAATTCAGAAACAGTTTGTTCTCTTGCATAAAACAATTTAAAAACAAATGAAAAGTTTTAGAAGACTAGACAGTTCATAGCCTCCTGAAATAGTAATGCGTGTAAGCTGGACACATTACATAGTAACACAAATCGCCACAATAACACTAACATTGGCAATATTTTTAGAGAGAAGGTTGGCTAGCAGATTAATACACTGCTGGCCATTAAAATTGCTACACCAAGAAGAAATGCAGATGATAAACGCGTATTCATTGGACAAATATATTATACTAGAACTGACATGTGATTACATTTTCACGCTTGCATAGATCCTGAGAAGTCAGTACGCAGAACAAGTACATCTGGCCGTAATAACGGCCTTGATACGCCAGGGCATTGAGTGAAACAGAGCTAGGTTGGAGTGTACAGGTACAGCTGCCCATGCAGCTTCAACATGGTACCACAGTCCATCAACAGTAGTGACTGGCGTATTGTGACGAGCCAGTTGCTCGGCCACCATTGACCAGACGTTTTCAATTGGTGAGATATCTGGAGAATGTGCTGGCCAGGGCTGAGGTCGAACATTTTCTGTATCCAGAAACGCCCGTACAGGACCTGCAACATGCGATCGTGCATTATCCTGCTGACATGTATGGTTTCGCAGGGATCGAATGAAGGGTAGAGCCACGGGTCGTAGCACATCTGAAATGTAAACGTCCACTGTTCAAAGTGCCGTCAATGCGAACAACAGGTGACCGAGACGTGCAACCAATGGCACACCATACCATCGCGCCGGGTGATACGCCAGTATCGTGATGACGAATACACGCTTCCAATCTGCGTCGCCAAACACGGATGCGACCATTAAGATGCTGTAAACAGAACCTGGATTCATCCGAAAAAATGACGTTTTGCCATTCATGCACCCAGGTTCGTCGTGGAGTACACCATCGCAGGCGCAGTCTGCAATGCAGCGTCAAGGGTAACCGCAGCCATGGTTTCCGAGCTGATAGTCCATGCTGCTGCAAACGTTGTCGAACTGGTCGTGCAGATGGTTGTTGTCTTGCCAACGTCCCCATCTGTTGACTCAGGGATCGAGACGTGGCTGCACGATACGCTACAGCCATGCGGATGAGATGCCTGTCATCTCGACTGCTAGTGATACGAGGCCGTTGGGATCCAGCACGGCGTTCCGTATTACCCTCCTGAACTCACCGATTCCATATTCTGCTAACATTGGATCTCGACCAACGCGAGCAGCAATGTCGCGATACGATAAACCGCTATCGCGATAGGCTACAATCCGACCTTCATCAAAGTCGGAACGTGATGGTACGCATTTCTCCTCCTTACACCAGGCATCACAACAACGTTTCACTAGGCAACGCCGGTCAACTGCTGTTTGTGTGTCAGAAATCGGTTGGAAACTATCCTCATGTCAGCACGTTGTAGGTGTCGCCACCGCCGCCAACCTCGTATGAATGATCTGAGAAGCTGATCATTTGCGTATCACAGTATCTTCTTCCTGTCGACTAAATTTCGCGTCTATAGCACGTCAACTTCGTGGTGTAGCAATTTTAATGGCCAGCAGTGTACAAGTCACTTTAAAAAATACACAGACACGGCAATAAAGGTGTTCTAGGATCGCGTACAGTCAAATAACAAAGGCATGCATGATTACTCAATGAACACAAACATGAATATCAGCTCAAACAGCTTGCAGAGCGGGAAATCGGTGCACGGAGCAGAACAGTCAGGTACCCACAGCATAGGAGAAGCAGACCTTTTGCCTTCTACTCAGTACTGGCGAAAAAGACAGAGCGACGACCCGGAAATGTCGTGGCGATCCGGACCTCGTGTCCGGTTCTGCAAGCACTGCCGCTGGCCCCAGCTGCACACTGCGCGAAGGCTACACGTAAACCGCGCGGACTGCGCTGTTTGAAGGCCCCTCTCGACGCCGCTCTAGCGAACGCTTTTGAAGCCTAGCTGGGGCAGCGTCAACAGCACAAGGGAATAATACGTGCTACCTGGTGAGACGCCAGCTAGAAGCTGTCGATGGTAGGAAGGTGAAATAGGTAAAATGAGACGCCATGGCTAACACTGAAAATGCCTCAATACAAAAGGCGAGACGCCTCTGGAATGTAAATAAGTATAAGACTGCGGCGAGAAATAGCTGTTTGGATTTATAAAAGTACTATTTATCGTTTATTGATTAATCAGTTGTATGACAAACTGCCTATTGGCTTCTGTCTCGGGTTCTTCGGCCGAGCCGGCTTCGGTAGCCATGCGGTTCTAGTCGCGCAGTCCGGAACCGTAGGCCGGCCGCGGTGGTATAGCGGTTCTAGGCGCGCAGTCCGGAACCGTGCCACTGCTACGGTCGCAGGTTCGAATCCTGCCTCGTGCCTGGATGTGTGTGATGTACTTAGGTTAGTTAGGTTTAAGTAGTTCTAAGTTCTAGGGGACTGATGACCATAGTAGTTAAATCCATAATGCTCAGAGCCATTTGAACCATTTGGACCGGAGCCGCGAGACTGCTACGGTCGCAGGTTCGAATCCTGCCTCAGGCATGGATGTGTGTGATGTCCTTAGGTTAGTTAGGTTTCCGTAGTTCCAAGTTCTAGGGGACTGATGGCCTAAGATGTTAAGTCCCATAGTGCTCGCAGCCATTTCTTCGGCCGACGTTCATCTAATGGGCACGTCGGTTCCATTTTCCCGCAAGACAGAACTCTTCCATGCGTGTCTCACCACATTTACGTGGAATGGCGATTTCTACGAACAGCTGGAAGGCGTCGCCATTGGTAGTCCTGTTAGTCCAGTGGTGGTCAACTTCTTCATGGAACAATTCGAAGCACAGGCACTTGACGTGGCGACTTGCAAACCTAAGGTGTGGTACAGGTACGTCGATGACTTCCTAAGACACTTGAACAGTCTCCTTGCCAACATAAAATTTACCATGGAAGTGGCTCAAATGGTTCAAATGGCTCTGAGCACTATGCGACTTAACTTCTGAGGTCATCAGTCGCCTAGAACTTAGAACTAATTAAACCTAACTAACCTAAGGACATTACACACATCCATGCCCGAGGCAGGATTCGAACCTGTGGCCGTAGCGGTCGCTCGGCTCCAGACTGTAGCGCCTAGAACCGCACGGCCACCCCGGCCGGCATGGAAGTGGAAAAGGACAATAAACTGCTAGATGTGCTGCTCACAAGGGACGGCGAAAACCTGGGACACAGCGTGTATCGAAAACCGACACACGCGGACCGAAACTTGCACAAACTATCAAACCATCACCCGAGCCAGAAAAGAGGCGTTATTCATACGCTCGTAACGCGAACAGGACGAATATGTGAGCCACAGCACCTCAGACGCGAAATGCAACACCTGGAATGTAGCTGAGGAGCAATGGGTACTCCACAAATTATATTCGAAGTGTAAGGGAGCCAAACACTCGGCGAAGTAAGGAATCAGAAAAAGAAATGTCGGGTACGGTCTTTCTGCCATACATTCCCTGAGTGACGGACAGAATCGGCCGTATATTGTGTAAACACGGCGCAAAGACGATTTTCATACTGACAAGAGAGATCAAAGAGTGTCTTAGATCGGCAAAGGAGTAAAATGACCCACTTGCAATGTCGAGAATATACCGTATACCATGCACATGCCCAAAAGTTTATGTCGGAATGTCTGGACCATCAATCAACACCAGGGTCAAAGAAGATAAGCGACATTGCAGGTGGGAGCAGGTGGAGAAATCGGCCGTTGGAGAGCACGCACTCCGTGAGACCGAGCACGTAGTAAAACTCGCCGATGCGCAAGTTCTGGCTGTAGAGAAGCACTATCACACGCGCTTATTCAGAGAACAGTTTCAACAAGAAAGAGGAAAGCCTTGAGGTAAACGGATGCTGGCCTCCCGTACTGCAGTGAACGACCGTCGCAGGTAGCAAGAGGAGAACCGCACCGGAAATGACCGCGGAGAAGCCCTCGGACGTTGGCGCGCCAGGTACATATAGTCTGCGGCCGCGAGCTCGGCTCCAGTTCACCAACGGCGATGAAGGGTGAAGCTTTAAAATCATTAGATGAACGTCGGCCGCAGAACCAGAGAGCAGTTTGTCAAGAAGTGGCCACGAAAGCCTTAACAATTTTGAATCAGTTATTTGCTACACGATATGACAGTCCCCTGAAGTATAGTTCCCCTAAAATTTGGTCATTCTGTTATATGCAGATTTCGAGCACTTCGGCAGTCACATAACACGCGGATGACGTAATTTCTAGCAAACAGAACACAGCATCTCAGTTCGTAGCGGATATAAATATTCAGACGTGAAAGCAACTTCGGGCCTACTACTAAGGAGTGTTGTAGAACCATTACTTTTCACAGTATATGGAGCTAGTGGACAAGGTGGGAAGATTCGTGCTGTTGTGTACACAGAAGAATCGTAGCGATGTGCAGGAAGACCTATAGACGATCTATGCTTGGTGCAGGGAGTAGCAATTGACCCTCAATACAAGCAAATGTAACGCACTGCGGGTGAAAACACAGAAAGACCACATGACTGTACGGTTGTAGGACTGCAGGACAATCACTGGAAGCGGTTACACCATTGAAATACCTAGGAGTATGCATACGGAACAATTTAATGTTGGAACGACCACGTAAAACTAAACTCAGTTGCCAGACAGAAATGGTTCAAATGGCTCTGAGCACTATGCGACTTAACTGCAGAGGTCATCAGTCGCCTAGAACTCAGAACTAATTAAATCTAAGTAACCTAAGGACATCACACACATCCACGCCCGAGGCAGAATTCGAACCTGTGACCGTAGCAGCAGCGCGATTACGGACTGAAGCGCCTAGAACCGCACGGCCACTCCGGCCGGCCTGCCAGACACATTCACATTCACAGGAAAAGTCCGCAGGAAACGTTGTCAGCTATGAAGATGGTAGCTTGCCAAATTGTCGTTCAACCAATACGTGAATGTTGGTTGTCAGTCTCCGAATGCTTACCAGATAGGAGTGGTACAGGAAACAGAGAAGATTCGGAGAAGAACAACACATTCCGTTACGGGTTCAGTTACAGTCCGGTGCACGGATGATGGCGCTTCTCGCACGTCGAGGCACGGACGGGGATTGCACTGTTAGCGATTCCAAGCGACAGCTGTGTGCTTTTCGCTCAAAGAAAGCGTATATGATACAAATTATGTCCTCGCTTGGTGATGCAGAATTTATCACTTACCACCACCATCAGCGATGACAACTCGTAACAAATGGACTCGAAGTCCACTAAACAACTCGCTACAGTCACGTTTCATGCTCGAATTAGCCACGGTAATCACAGCAGGGTACTCAGAACACTTCTGAACGCTCATTGGCAGTCGGAAATGCGTGACGTAGATGCGCAGAACAAGCCAGCCTCGACCGCCATCGTCCTTGACTACACCTATAGCAAGCGTGAAAGTGTCACGGAGATGGTCATCGAACAGTAGACACTGCAATGCTAACTTCTGCTACCGAATGTATCAGCATGACCAAATGTAGTGGGAAGAGGCAGAAGGCACCGTATTAAAACTCGTCTGAGTTATCCAAGTGATTTACTGTTTCCAACCACAGTGCCCTCGAACACCTCGGTCTGCATCACAGGGCCCTGCAATGCTGAGGCCACTGCCGCAGCAACCCAGTGCAACCCGCTGCTGTGTGTCGGCCTTGTGAGGCCACGTCATCAGGGCTGCACCGGCAGCCAACTCAGCAGTCTTCCCCGTTGACTCAGCACTGCTTTGCTGGTGGTAGTAGTAGTAGAGGAGTTTTGGGCGCACGACAGCAAGGTCTTCAGCGCCCGTTCCGTAACATAGTGAGACGGGTGTCAAGAAAAATCCCAGAACAGGAATACTAAACGAAACGGAAAAGTTGGGTAACAACCCATCCACCCCAAAGCGTGGGATGAAGCAGAGCGTCAGCAGTAAAACATGGACAACACAGGAAGAAAATAAGGGAGATAAAACAATGTAGCAGATGGAAGTGGCTGGCTGACCGCAAGGAAAAAAAGGGGAGGAGTCAGCCACTCTGCAATACACTAAAACCTCCAGCCTAAAAGTTTAGGCCAGAGTCCAGACACATCACAAAACTTAAAAACCCTAGACACACACAGCTGTCAAGCGGCCCGCTTCATCCTACCTCGCTGGCGTATCTGAGATTGCAGCCACCACAAGCTCCTGCAATCCAGCGTCCGAATCTGTAGCCCTCGCCTTGGGATGCCTCAGGCGTGTGTTGGAAGCCAAGACGAATGCCTGCGGTAGCATGTCGTGGAGTGGCCCGTTGCTGGCTGGCTACCCCGTGTCAGCCTCAGAGGGTGGAACCAGCGACTCACCCATGGACTGGAACACTGGCGCCCCATCTGCTGCTGCCTGTAGCTAGTGGTGTAACATGTCCCACCATCCAGGAGAGCTGCCACACTTGAATCACTCTCGTTAGAAAACGGCACCTATTTATACTTGGCTGTGTGCACCTGTTTGCTAACGCGCTGCTACGAAATGGTTCAAATGGCTTTGAGCACTATGTGACTTAACAGCTGAGGTCATCAGTCCCCAAGAACTTAGAACTACTTAAACCTAACTAACATAAGGACATCACACACATCCATGCCCAAGGCAGGATTCGAACCCGCGACAGTAGTGGTTACGCGGTTGCAGATTGTAGCGCCTAGAACCGCTCGGCTACTCTGGCCGGCGCGCCGCTACAGGTCATATACTCACAACACCTAGGTTGCGCCAGTGGGCCCCTTCTGCCTGTAACTTGCGCCATGCAAACATCTGCGGTTACTCTTCTCAGTGGTTTGACGGCCCTGGGGCCTCTATTCTGCTTCACAGCCGCTGGTCAGCGTAACTTACTGTCAACAGTCCCGCACCTCGCTGTAAGTTGTGCACTCAGAAATGTTGCACCGAATCTAACTTTCCTATCTTAAACTGAGGTGCCGCTACAACACTACAAATGAGGCTTTCTCCATAATGGTGTGGTTTGCTGTTAAAATTCCGAGAGTTGTACGTTCCCAGAAGCGTCAACCGTAAAATTTTGTACATGGCTGCACTTTCGGAGACCGTAAATAGTTACAATTGAAAGAAAACAGCCCTCGGTCACTAATTTTTAAGGAATTAAACCGGGTTTCAACACTGCTAGGAGTGTCTTCCTCAGAATTTAAATCAAAGAATGGTCTATAACATAATTCTGGTCTATATATATTTTGTTACCATGTTATAGACCGTTCTTTGATTTAAATTCTGAGGAAGACGCTCCTAGCAGTGTTGAAACCCGGTTAATTCGTTAAAAATTATGGTCCGAGGGGTGTTTTCTTCCAATTGTCAACCGTAATATTGCTTCCTCCTGCGCATATATCGCGAAAAGACCACAAAAATAAAATTAGAGTGATAGTCGAGTACTCACGGAAGCTTACCAGCAATTGTTCTTCCTGTCGACCATTCGTGACTGGAACAAGAGACAGGCGGCGGGGTGGGGGAGAGGCGAAAGTGGCCTGACAGCCACCCTCCACCCGTACACCATGAAACGTCCCCTGTGCTTAATCTGACACACAATATTTTTAGCGCAACGCAATCTGACTTTCAATAATCCCTACAAAAGAATGGCCCTGACTAACATTAACCTATACCTTTCACAAATCACTTACCTCCCCAAAAATCTTCGTTACTCGAATTACTCTAATACAGCGAGCGCCACTACTGCCAACTAAATAAAAGATTCAAACTACTGAAGGCACCAGCTACTGATAGGCATAGTTAGCAAATAAAAGATTTTGATAGAGAACAAACAATGTATTTACCTTAATAGTCATAATATATATAGCAGTTCAAGACATCCAGTCTTACAAATTTAAAAACTCCGCCATCTCTCTCCCCACGTCCACCACTGCTGGCGGCTCACCTCCAACTGCGCAACGCTACGCGCTGTTAGCATCCAGCTGCCGCTGCTCAACACTACAATGGCAGACAACAATGCAAACTAAACACAGACTGCGCACAGCACAGCCAGTGTTTAGTTTGCAGACTGCGCACAGCACAGCCAGTGTAGGGAGAAGGTTTTAATGTGCTGCTGGGTGACTGGCTCACCCAGGTTTTAGGTAAGAGGTCCGCCAGTCACGATTACCTCCTTGTTTCCCTTCGGTATCTGTTCTCTTTTCCTTGTGTTTCCTTTCCTTTTTAGTGTGTTTCTTCTCCTCTTGTTTTGCCTCTGTATGTGCGCATTTGGAACTGCGTCAGGCCTGTGTCTTTTAGCCGTTCTCCCTGTTCGGCGTCCGTCTTCGTCCCTTCGCCGCTTGTGTTCCTGTTTCTACGCGTTTGGGCGCTGATGACCACGCTGTTTAGCGCCCGTAAACCTCAAACACAGACACACACAGCACAGCCAGTGATTTTCATACAGAGCGCTAAGCGGCGTTACCAATAAGAAAACCTAAACAGCCTACTTACAACCCGAAGGTACTTTGCAGATTACAGTAGTAGATGGAGAAGTAGCACACTCCAGCGGTAGGCAGGGTCTCGGTTCGATTCCTGGCTCGACGCACAGTTGTAATCCGTACTGCACACGTTTCTGGAACTATGGAGGAGTAAGCTGCGTGCCGATGAAATGGAAATAGAGAGCGAGGTCTGCGCAATGTGGGGATGGCAGAGCGCTGCTGGGCGGTGTTATTGTTTGCAGATGGGGCGGACGCTGCGAGATTATCTGCCCCCGCACCGCGCTCCCCAGCCAGAGCTGCAGTCGGCGTGCCGGAATAATGCCGGCCAGCCTCCCGCCTAGAAACACCCCAGGCCGGGTCGGCGAACGCCTGCAATCTGCGTGCATAACTGGCTGGCGGCACTTTGCCGTAATTAAACGGACCGCGCCACGTTATTAACGCGTTATACTGCTGTGGGGGAGGGGGGGAGCGACGACTCTGCTCTCGTAAACTCACTCACGCCTCACTGAGGAAGCCGCTGCCGTTTACAGCTGACGCCTCCTGCCTGGGTGATTACATACGATCTGTCTCATGCAGCTCTAGTCGCGGAGGAAAATAGTCTACATCTGTACCCAAAGACTGGAAAGCTGCACAGGTCACCCCAATATTCAAGAAAGGTAGCAGGAGTAATCCACTAAATTACAGGCCCACATCGTTAACGTCGAAATGCTGTAGGATTTTGGAACATTAATTGTATTCGATCAATATGAATTACTTCGAAGAGAATGCTCTGTTGCCACGCAGTCAATTCAGGTTTAGAAAACATCGTTCTTATGAAACACAACTAGCTATTTACTCACGCAAAGTACTGAGTAGTATTGACAATGGTTTACGAGTTGATTCTGTATTTCTAGATTTCCAGAAGGCTTGAAAGGTGGCTACACTGAGTCACAGCGCCAGAAATTGCGCCAAAGATTATTATTCCGCCGCCTCCACTGGCGCAGTAGTAGTTCAGAAGATGTGGAGAGCAGTCGTTGTTCTGTTGCGCGAGAGAGTAGACGGTCTGAGTATTGACTGAAATGTTGTACTGTTCGGTTACCTGTATAGATGGAAGAACATGCAATTGTCAGAATATATGTGAGAAAGGAGATGGGCTTTTGATTTACGATGCTGGTGTAATGGAATATTTTCGTCAATATATAATGAGGAAAAAGGTATTACAGTTTTCTTTAATAACATTCCCTCTTGCTCACAGGTGCAGTCAACAAAGCATCTGGCTCGTGTTCATTTATTAGACTTGTAATTCTGGTTTCTATGTGCAATTACAGTATATCTGGTTTTTCAATTAGTTCATTGTAAATGGTGTTAAAAATATTTTATCGTATTGAGAAAGAACCGAGCCAGATACATGTACGTTGAGTCACACTACCACACACAGAACAGTTACACTTGTGCTTTGTTGTTTCGTAGCTATCATAGTTGCAGGGGACTTCATTAATCAATCGTAACTGGTCACACATCTAGTAAAATTATTACATTTATTCAATAAAATTAGTCTTTTCTTTTTAATTAAGCCCCCATGCAGGCTTTTAAGATCATACCGCACAAACGCCTTGTTGTGAAATTGCGTGCGTATGGAATATTGTCTCAGTTATGTGATTGGATTCGTGAGTTTTTGTCAGTGAGGTCAAAGTTCGTAGTAATTGACGGAAAGTCATCGAGTAAAACCTGATTTCGGGCGTTCCCCAAGGTAGTTAAGGCCCTCTGCTGTTCCTTATCTACATAAACGATTTATTAGACAATCTGAGCAGCCGTCTTAGGTTGTTTGCAGATGATGCTGTCGTTTATCGGAAGATCAAAATGCAAAATGATTTAGAGACGATATCTAAATGGTGCGAAAATTGGCAATTGACGCTAAATAACGAAAAGTGTGAGGTCATCCACATGAGAATTAAAAGGAGCCCGTTAAACTTTAGTTGCACGATAAATCAGTCAAATCTATAGGCCGTAAATTCAACTAAATACCGAGGAATTACAATTACGAACAATTGAAACTGGAAAGAGCACATAGGAAATATTGTGCAGAACATGAACCAAAGACAGCGTTTTATTGGAAGAACGCTTAGAAAATGCAACAGACGTAAAGAGACTGCTTACACTATGCTTGTCCGTCATCTTTTGCAGTACTGCTGCGCGATCTGGGATCGTTACCAGATAGGATTGACGAAGCACAATGTGAAAGTTCAAACAAGAGCAGCACGTTTTGGATTCTCGCGAAATAGGGGAGAGAGTGTATGGGCATGATACAGGATTTGAGATGGACACCACTAAACAAAGGCGTTCATCGTTGCGGCGGAGTCTTGTAACGAAATTTAAATCACCAACTTTCTCCTCCGAAAGCGAAAATATTTTATTGACATTGAAGAACATAGAAAGGAGCGATCGTCATAATAAAATAAGGGAAACCAGAGCTCGCACGAAAAGATATAGGTGTTCGTTTTTTCCGGGCACTGGTAGGATGTGGACTAATGCAGAATTATTGTAACTAACTTTGTGTTCCGCCTTACGGCAGATCTTGTCACGCGGGAAGCCTCGTCAGAGAGATCCACCGCATGAGTGTCTAGAAAAATGATTCCAGGGGTGGCTTTCAGTTGCCTTCCACTGGTGAGGATGAATTGATAATGAGGACAACACAACACCCAGTCCCTGAGCGGAGAACAGCTCCGACACAGGCGTGAATCGAACCCGGACCCCCTTGGCGTGACAGACCGCCGCGCTGACCACTCAGCTATCGGGGCGGACGAATTATTGTAAAGGTGATTAGATGAATCCTCTGTCAGGCACTTAAGTGTCATTTGCAGAGTATCCACGTAGATGTTTTGCAATAAAATTGTAAAACCTTGGTGTCAGTCTGTCTGCCTTTCTGAACAGGCTAAACTCAAAAACTACAACACGTATTTTCGTGGGCCTATCATACGAAACCTTAGCGTTGCTTGAGGCAACGTACAGGCTTTACGGAAGAAAGAGATATCGTGATCTATTTTTTTTTTCTAAAAGCGTCGTGTCTATCAATAGGAAAACGCTACTGTTCAAATTTTCACGATTTTTTCACAGCTAAAACCTGAGCGTAGCTTGCGGCAACATATGTGAGACGGAAAGCAAAAGGGGACCTGTTGTCGCAAAGTAAATTGTTAAGTGTCATCGAAGAAAGTGGTTTGTCCCAAGACTGTCGACTTTTTTTTTTTTTGCAATTTAATAGACTTTGTATTGTCTTGTATTGTATGTTAACCGGGGAATTAGAAACGACGGAGAGGCTGCGTCCCCGCCGCAGCCGCAGTGGTCCACAACCCCACGACGACTACCGCAGTCCACTTCACCCCTCCGCCGCCCCACACCGAACCCAGTGTTATTGTGCGGTTCGGACCCCGGTGGACCCCCCAGGGAACGTCTCACACTAGACGAGTGTAACCCCTATGTTTGCGTGGAAGGGTAATGGTGGTGTACGCGTACGTGGAGAACTTGTTTGCGCAGCAATCGCCGACGTAGTGTAGCTGAGGCGGAATAAGGGGAACCAGCCCGCATTCGCCGAGGCAGATCGAAAACCGCCTAAAAACCATCCACAGACTGGCCGGTTCACCGGACCTCAAAACAAATCCGCCGGGCGGATTCGTGACGGGAACCAGGCGCTCCTTCCCGGAAAGCTGTGCGTTAGACCGCACGGCCAACCGTATGGCTAATAGACTTTAGATTGTCCTCTACAAGCTACAATCGATAACAAAACAATTTCGAATAGAGAAAACACCCCAAACTGTCGTTAAAATAGTTAATATCCAGGCTAGCAAAATGGACCTCTTGTCACCTATGGAGAAATAACATGGGCCAACAAGAGGTCCCTTTTTATTAATGCCTGTGGTTGACACGTATCACTTTGAAAACTAGTCTCGTGGGAATGATAACGGCAATTGAGACAACTTTTACTGGTTTTCCTCAACAGAAGAAAGTTTCTTGATAACAATGTCCTTTCCCATCGTAGGTTTACAAGCCATACTATTGCTGAACACTCAAACACTAGCTGTGCGAATTCCTTTTTAAGAGTTAGTTATTACGAATGGTTGAAAGCAGATGTGAAAATTACCGAACTCTCAGTTTAATAAGCCACTGCTGCAAAATACTAACACGAATTCTTTACAGACGAATGGAATAACTAGTAGAAGCCATCCTCGGGGAAGATCAGTTTGGATTCCATAGAAATGTTGGAACACGTGAGGCAGTACTGACCCTACGACTCATCTTAGAAAACAGATTAAGGAAAGGCAAACATACGTTTCTAGCATTCGTAGACTTAGAGAAAGCTTTTGACAATGTTGACTGGAATACTCTACTTTCAAATTCTGAAGGTGGCAGGCGTAAAATACAGGGAGCGAAAGGCTATTTACAATTTGTACAAAAACCAGATGGCAGTTATAAAGAGTCGAGGGACATGAAAGGGAAGCAGTGGTTGAGAAGGGGGTGAGACAGGGTTGTAGTCTCTCCCCGATGTTATTCAATCTGTATATTGAGCAAGCAGTAAAGGAAACGAAAGAAAAATTTGGTGTAGGAATTAAAATCCATGGAGAAGAAATAAGAACTTTGAGGTTCGCCGACTACATTGTAATTCTGTCAGAGACAGCAAATGACCTGGAAGAGCAGCTAAACGGAATGCATGGTGTCTTGTAAGGAGGATATAAGATGAACATCAACAAAAGCAAAACGAGGATAATGGAATGTAGTCGAATTAAGTCGGGGGATTAGATAAGGAAATGAGACACAAAGTAGTAAATGAGTTTTGCTATTTGGGGAGCAAAATAACTGATGGTAGTCAAAGTAGAGAGGATATAAAATGTAGACTGGCAATGGCAAGGAAAGCGTTTCTGAAGAAGAGAAATTTGTTAGCATCGAGTATAGATTTAAGTGTCAGGAAGTCGTTTCTGAAAGTATTTGTGTGGAGTATGGCCATGTATGGAAGTGAAACATGGACGATAAATAGTTTGGACAGGAAGAGAGTAGAAGCTTTCGAAATGTGGTGCTACAGAAGAATGCTGAAGACTAGATGGGTAGATCACATAACTAATGAGGAGGTATTGAATAGAATTGGGGAGAAGAGGAGTTTGTGGCACAACTTTACTAGAAGAAGGGATCGGTTGGTAGGGCATATTCTGAGGCATCAAGGGATCACCAATTTAGTACTGGAGGGCGACGTGGAGGGTAAAAATCGCAGAGGGAGACCAAGAGATAATTACACTAAACAGATTCAGAAGGATGTAGGTTGCAGTAGGTACTGGGATATGAAGAACCTTGCACAGGATAGAGCAGCATGGAGAGCTGCATCAAACCAGTCTCTGGACTGAGGACCACAACAACAACAACATTTTTTAAAATATTTACCGTACTATACTCATCCTTTTTAAACAAGTATTGGTAACCATGCAAACAACTGCAAATCGATTAACGGAGAAACACATCTGATTGCGTTTGTTTCTTCTTTATTTGTTCGGTATCTAGTTAAAATTAAAAGTTATTATAAAATCTTACGTGCCTAACAATGACTATTCGATATGTGTCTACTAGAAATGCGTCAAGATAAAGTTTTGTATATATTAAATAATATAGGGTTGCAGGGAATGTGTTCGAGCACTAGGTATGTCCATTAGGAGATGGACCTCACGCATTTCCTGATGAAGTGGCACCAAAAGGAATAGCAAGGAAACGTCAAGAACATCTCTTCAAAAACATCAGACCGTACTGTGAATACGAGTTCAAAGACGTTCTATATCCTCAAGCACAACTCGAACCTGTTGTTGAAACCAACGCAATTCAGCTGCCGATCCCGAGTCTGGTGATTCACAAGCAATTACTACAGGTGTCCAAAACACTCGTTTTAAGGCGTCAGACTGAAAAGTTGTGAAACACATTCTTATACTACTTAAAAGAGGACATTTAAAGCTGTTTTTAGTATTAAATTAATTTCTTAACTGTAAAATGTAAAGGTTCTGTGGTACTTTGAGAGTTTTCGAATGCATTTTCCTCAAAATGACCATTCTCTTTTAATGAATTTGTGGATGTCCGTCTTATTTCATAGACGAGGGACTTGAGTGATATATATATTTACTGTGGGATCCTCCCACACATTGGTGACAGCGCGGTGTCGACTGTAGCCCACGTGTGTGAGAAACAAGGATCTCACAATTGATACGCCAAGAATATCAAACACCCTTTTACAGCTGTGATGTTACCTTTATATATAAGAAAAGGTAACATCACAGCTGTAAAAGGGTGTTTGATTTTCTTGGCGTATCTATTGTGGGATCCTTGTTACTCATACACGTGAGCTACACTCGACACCGCGCTGTCACCAATGTGTTGGAGGATCCCACAGCAAATGCGCCAAGAAAATCAAGTACTCTTTTGGCGTTGGTAGGGCCTGAGGATGGCGATTATGTGCCGCAGAAACTAGTCGTGTGATAGAATAAAGACATTTTCAAGATGGAGCAGTAGTGGTACTTTGTCTTATATATCTTTTAATGGACTCTTTATCTCTAAAACTTAAACAAAAAAATATAATTAAAATTGTTGTACCAAACTACACAGAATTTAATGTTTCCTTTGAAAATATCAATAATTAGAAATCAAATATTTCGGGGAAGAGATCTCTGCTTTCCGCCTCACGTACAGGTTTCATTTCATCAAAATCGGATCACGAAAAAAATAACTATCGTAATTTAAAGTTTTACCTAAAATCGTATGCTCAGCATAGTTCTTCCGATGTTTAATCATCACGGCGTGGTACACCAAACAGCCAATAGACAGTGCTCCTGGTTTTTTGTTTAACTCATAAGGTGACTGTGCCTACTCGTCATCGCAGATTTCGTCCAAATTTGTGGTGTATGCAGGGCTTGGCCAGGAGTGGAAGTGACAGAGTTGAGTGGCAG
The DNA here is from genome assembly GCF_023897955.1 of Schistocerca gregaria. NCBI lineage: Eukaryota > Metazoa > Arthropoda > Insecta > Orthoptera > Acrididae > Schistocerca > Schistocerca gregaria. The sequence continues at coordinate 142,406,807 of NC_064924.1, forward strand.
AAGCAAGTGGTCAAGCGTTAAGAGAAAAGCAATTCTGGCTCAGGCCGGATGAGACACGAAGTATTTATGTGAACGCAGTATCGCTGCAGCGTTTGGCGCAGTGGGAAAAGTGCAGTTCAGAACAGTAAAATGAGGGTCGTAGGTTCGAGTCCTTAGGGGAGAACTTTTTCTTTATTTTCAGTTTTTAAGTTACCTGTACGGCTATAAAATCGAGACAACGCTCATTATATTGTATTTGTTATTATTTTCATAGAAGAGGTGGAAAGAACATGCATAGGAATATTTGGGACTGCAAATACATTTCCAGGAAGGGATTGTAATGCGTAAACGATTCTTTTAGTATCTGGAGCTGACGACTTACACGCAATAACAGAGGATCTTGTTCGCGTGCAGCTGCCGACAGCTGCTCGACGGTTAAAACGAGACCGACGTACGTCGCTACACTTTAACTACTGTCCTTTCTTGGAAACTATTTTGCGTCTTCGTGGACGCTATTAGTACAATACTTTCTCGGAAATTATTAGCTATCTCGAATTTTGTTTTCCGTTTCCTAATCGCGCTTTTTGTGAACGTATTAATAAATACAATAAATTGAGTACTATTTTCGTTAAAAATTTTCCTCATATGAAGTCGATTCCAGGACGCCAGCATTACCATTCTCTACTCTTATGCACTGCGCCAAACGCTCCGCTGAAAGTGCTCTGACATAAAAGACTCATGTTTGAGCTGGCCTTCTCCACAGCTTTTTTTTTTATCGCTTGGCGATTTAAAGTTCTGTCATTTTCATTTCTGACCAGGCCTGCGTATAAACAGATTGAAATGAGCGTATGACATCGATTGGGGAAGTTCGGCCGCCAAGAGCAAGTCTTATTTCATTCGACGCCACATTGGGCGACTTGCGCGCCGTTGATGAGGATAAAAGGATGATAAGGACAACACAGCACCCAGTCCCCAAGCGGAGAAAATCTCCAACCCGGACGGGAATCGAACCCGCGCTCGCTTGCATGGGAGGCGAACACGTTAGCACCCACCTATGCAGGCGGACGCATATACCATAAATCTGAATGAAATCGGTGATGACGAGGAGACGCGGTCCCCTTTTCAGTGATAGATGTATTTTCGGAGGTTTATGTAAGTGACAGAATTAAGCGCCGCAGTCTTATATTTATGAACATAAACTGACAGCGGATTTACATGTCTAGGATAAACAGATTTCTGATTTCTCTTTGTGTGTTAAAAATTTAAAGACACTGCTTTGATTCTATCGGTAGGTTTTATTTATATTCTTTGCTAGCAAAAACGAGTTTATGAAGATTTCTTTGTGATTTGTGCATCCACTCACCACAGTGTCATTTCGTTCTGTTTATGGTCCCGTCGTTTTGAATGCACCAGAATGGAATGGCTAAAAAGCTGAAGTTCATACGGTCTCAAAATCCAATGAAGACTGTGAGGTGAGTCTGGCTCCGACTCGAGAACATTATGCTTTGACTCGCTCTTTACAAACCCCATCCGTTAATGAGTCGTGACGTAACTCAGATCAGAGCGTGTTGCACTATCTCTCTCCAGGGAACCCTTCACTCACACAGGCTTACACTTACTCTCTCCAACAGGAACATCACCGAAATGGAAATTTTAACAGGAAATGCCACGAGTGATCGAGTTTTTGTTCATCTCATACAGCTTACTCCTAATAATTCAGCAGTTCCAGCTTATTCCTAATAATTCAGCAGTTCAGTCGTGTACAATTATCGGTGACCTTGTGTTACGCCATGACTATTTTTTTTTTTATTTCTTTATTTCAGCTTTAGGTTACAACGACCATACAGTTAACAATGGTTATCGAGTGCCGACGAAACATAATCGCTAAAAAGCAGAATAGCACAAAATTACGAAGTTACATAAAAACACGCTTAAAGTAAAACATAAGCGCAATTAGACAAACACCAGGAAGCCCACGCCAGTGCCCTCTTATAGAAAAGGCAAAACATTAAAGGGCAGACGCCGTACGTCATACAATATGTACAACACTATCTGCAGAACAGAACTGCAAACAACGTCATATAACAGAGTGAAATTTGTAGCATACAGACAGACGTACTTAAAACAAAAGAAAACTCCAAAATGGAAAAATAATACAACCAATGGTAAGTACAATAGTGACAGTAGAACAGTGACATAAAATGCACAAGAGAGCAATAATGAAAATGTAATGTACAGAGAGAGGTCCGTACTCAAATTAAAACACGAAATTGCGCACCCTGATTACGAACCGGGCTGATGCAATTTGAAAACGAAGACCTCGGCGACTCATAAACTAAATGTGGATGCCAGCGGCTTTCAAATACACTACTGGCCTTTAAAACTGCTACACCAAGAACAAAAGCAGATGATAAACGGGTATTCATTGGAAAAATATATTATACTAGAACTGACATGTGATTACATTTTCATGCACTTTGGGTGCATAGATCCTGAGAAATCAGTACCCAGAACAACCACTTCTGTCAGTAATAACGGCCTTGATACCCCTGGGCATTGAGTCAAACAGAGCTTGGATGGCGTGTACAGGTACAGCTGCCCATGCAGCTTCAACACAATACCACAGTTCATCAAGAGTAGTGACTGGCGTATTGTGACGAGCCAGTTGCTCGGCTACCATTGACCAGACGTTTTCAATTGGTGAGAGTTCTGGAGAATATGCTGGTCAGGGCAGCAGTCAAACATTGTCTGTATCCAGAAAGGCCCGTACAGGACCTGCAACATGCGGTAGTGCATTATCCTGCTGAAATGTAGGGTTTCGTAGGGATCGAATGAAGGGGAGAGCCACGGGTTGTAAAACATCTTAAATGTAACGTCCACTGTTCAAAGTGCCGTCAATGCGAACAAAAGGTGACCGAGACGTGTAACCAATGGCACCCCATACAATCACGGCGGGTGATACGCCAGTATGGCGATGACGAATACACGCTTCCAATGTACGTTCACCGCGGTGTCGCCAAACACGGATTCGTCCGAAAAAATGACGCTTTGCCATTCGTGCACCCAGGTTCGTTGTTGAGTACACCATCAGAGGTGCTCCTGCCTGTGATGCAGCGTCACAGGTAGCCGCTGCCATGGTCTCCGAGCTGATAGTCCATGTTGCTGTAAACGTCGTCGAACCGTTCGTGCAGATGGTTGTTGTCTTGCAAACGTCCCCATCTGTTGACTCAGGGATCGAGGCGTGGCTGCACGATCCGTTACAGCCATGCGGATAAGATGGCTGTCATCTCGACTCGTAGTGATACGAGGCCGTTGGGATCCAGCACGGCGTTCCGTATTACCCTCCTGAACCCACCGATTCCATATTCTGCTAACAATCATTGGCTCTCGACCAACGCGAGCAGCAATGTCGCGATGCGATGAACCGCAATCGCGATAGGCTACAATCCGACCTTTATCAAAGTAGGAAACGTGATGGTACGCATTTCTCCTCCTTACACGAGGCTTCACAACAACGTTTCACCAGGCAACGCCGGTCAACTACTGTTTTTGTATGAGAAATCGGTTGTAAACTTTCCTCATGTCAGCACGTTGTAGGTGTCGCCACCGGCGTCAACTTTGTGTGAATGCTCTGAAAAGCTAATCATTTGCATATCACAGCATCTTCTTCCTGTCGGTTAAATTTTGCGTGTGTAGCACGTCATCTTCGTTGTGTAGCAATTTTAATGGCCAGTAGTGTAGTCTGTGAGCATGTTGTGTTTATCAGAGCGGTGGTGTAAAACAGGAACTCTGGTAGGAAGGGGGGTAACCTCTCGCAAGCAATTTTGTATACGAGTCTGATCGTGCAGTCGCGTACTTGGAACGTGCCAAATGATGTGGTTAAGATCCGCTACTGCCATTGTGTTCTTATCGCAGTGTCCTGACATGATAATCTACAACCGATATAGATGCACGAGGTAAAACCCGTGTCCGAGCCTTACACTGATGACAGAATTCACATTATATCACCCAAGTTGCACCGAGGCGAACAATGGTGGAGATGTTCGGTTGTATGGCCGCTAGACGGTCGCCCTTAAGGGTGCTGAATGACATGCCATTCGCAGTTCCAAGCGTGATCAGCAGTTTCCCGTACCGTCGATGTGAGATCCGTACAAGGGATTGGCGTTGGGCGTAACTGGCCTTCTGTAATACTCCTCTTGGCAACGCGGTCAAGTTTCATTATGAAGAATGTCATGATATCCTTATTTCAGAATAAATGAACCGCAATGCCCATGGTCTGTGTCTCTCTTGTGGCCACTAAGACGTCCAGAACATACTGTACCCCTTGGTCTGACGCCATGACCATAAACAAAGGACAAGACCAGACGTTGGGTGTTGTGGTCATGCACCTCAATGTCAGTCGCTTTTGACCTGGCCCTGTCCCAGGTTAGTGTCGCAAACAAGCTCCAGTTTCAGCTCTCCAGTTACACTACTTCAAACGATGTATACCAAGAAAGTTTCATAACTAAAAAATAAAAGTTCAAGCATGCAAAATCTCGGCCACAGCTATAAATAAATACTTAAAAAACACCTTGTTTATCAGCTAGTTATTTAAATAAAAATTAATTTTTAATGTATCGTCTTTTTTAATCAGACTAAAATTAATAAAATAATTTCTACTAACCCCATACAGTGCCCGCATCTCGTGGTAGTGCGGCAGCGTTCTCGCTTCCCACTCCCGGGTTCCCGGGTTCGATTCCCGGCGGGGTCAGGGATTTTCTCTGCCTCGTGATGACTGGGTGTTGTGTGATGTCCTTAGGTTAGTTAGGTTTAAGTACTTCTAAGTTCTAGGGGACTGATGACCATAGATGTTAAGTCCCATACTGCTCAGAGCCATTTTAACCCCATACAGATTCCTAGCCTCATATAAATAACTTTGAAAATTTGATACTCTGAAATTTAACAGCTATGATGATATATTTAAAACGAAGATTATAAGAAGCAGTTGTTCTATTCATGCATCAGTTACGTACTGCATGCGCCTCATCTTTTTCGTTTAAATCTTACAGCTATTTTATAGCTATCGAAAATTCACAATTACAGATTTTCTGAGCTATCTTTATGGGTTTATGTATCTGTATGGGGCAAGGAGATATTATTTTATACTTTTTAGTTCTATCTAAAAACATAGTATGCTAAATTTTATTTTTATTCAGATACTTGTTTTCTGCTTGTAACCTCCCCTCAAAATAATTTCCGAAACCTCCCAACAGTAAGAAATATAATTATTTATAGCATTCAGCGTAACCTCCCACAGATAAATTCCGTAACCTACCAATAATACAATGCGACTAATCTCTCAATAAAATTGTGGCTAACTTATAACCTTTGAAGAATTGACAGTCAATTTAACCTGGAAAATTTTGGACGTCAGCAGTGCTGCGTCATGGCCCTGAAAATTCATTATGAATAAACTGAAAAATCTTACCTCAATTAGGTCGCAGGATAACGCGTATATATCCGCTCCTATAAGAAATTTTCCTGGCGCAGCTCAGTGCAATGCTGGCCGATAGATTTGTCTTATATAAAAGGAAAGAACTGATTTTTCTTTTCAATAATCGGGATGACCAAGGATCGGAGAAATTAGTAAATTCTTTAAATTGAAATGAATGATTGTTAAAAGTTACTTTTTATGAGAAAGATTCTTATTAAACGATTTTAAAAAAACATTTACATGGGACTTGATATAACAATATTACATATGCGCGAGGCTGCTTTTACCTTATCCTACAACGCTCAGGCTCTGCCATCGCTGCACACGACCGGCCCAGCCAACACGATACACCAGACTGCTAGCTAGCAACTACTTATTCCTACTGCCACAAAGTTTCTACTGCAGTCAACACTGCTCTTTGGTCTCAGATTCTCTTACAGTTTACATATCGCAGGCAGCGCGTGAGCAATACATCGAAATTACATCTGCTCGAGTGCGCTAACAACAAATTCCTTAATCATGGACCTCTTACATGCTTTTTAGTCTCCTATGTGTGAAATTTGTCAGTCGTTTTCAGCCATTTTCATGAGATTGCGGAGAGACATGTGGTAAACTTCAGGTTTATTTCAGTTCTTCTCCACCTGGCTCACCTAAGGTATTGCTTTCTCCCCTCGCGAAAAGACAGTTAAGGTAAAAATTACAGAGATTTGAGTTCACACATAGGGTTATGAGCAACCGAACCATTCGCGACTGCAACACGAACAGAGGGAAATGACAGTGGAACAAAAAGTGCCCTCCGCCACACAAAAGGCAAGAAAGCAAGTTAATAGTGCATTCTCCTCCAGTTCTGACACAGTTTTAAAATTTTATGTTTCCAGCTCATCACGAACGTAATTTATAATCCGGTGCAAAATGTGTAGCCGACAGACTCGTACACAAAAAGTGACCTGCAAAATACGTGGTAAACTAGAGTATTCGAAAACGGACGACAAAAAGCTGTAGTACCAATACTATTAGCACGTAGACTGAAAGTCGAGCAATGACCATGATAACTGAGAGGCCGTCAGAAGAAATGGTACAAGTGATATTTCACAAGAAAATAATCAAAATGTACGTTTGAAAAGCAGTCTGGATCTCTTCTAACAAAGACACCGTATATCAATTGAATTTTTATATATTTTTTATTTTAAAGTACGTAAAGCTCAGGTCTCAACAAGCATTTAGATACAATTCTCAAAAATTCTCGAAAACCCGACTATGGAGTTTTGCGAGCGTCTTTAAGAACCTTAAAACAGGTCGTTTCACTGTCAGGCAGCGTGCTGCGTGTTTCTGTGGAAGAATGCTCACCCGACAATTGAGCGGCCCAGATTTGATTCCCGGCAGTGGTATATTTTTAAGCACAGGTGCATGTTGTAAGAGCATTTCTTTGAAGTGTAAATACATTCAGATAAAGAAAAAAATTATTTCACATTTTTAAAAAATGTAGCATACAGACCAGACGTACTTAAAACGTACTTAAAACAAACCATCTTTGGTTAAACAGAAGATCGGTAATTAAGAATATATGTATGTAATTAAAACAGGATTTTTGTGTGCGATATGTAATTAGAAATATTTGATGAAATTTATATTTAAATGACGTAGGCATTCAGACTTAACAGAAAAAAACGAAGAAAATAGTGATCGAAACGAGACTCGAACTAGAGGTGCAGCGATTACCAGTCTCCAGCGGTATCGATATTTTTTCCATCTTTATATATTTTGGCTTTACGAAAATGCTCGTAGAACATGGACCTTTGTTTAAAAATTCGTATCAGTCGGGTGCCGAACCCAGGCCATTCAGAAGGAAGGCTACCATTCTACCATTTTTGTTCAGCATGTTTGTCGCGTTGACCACTTTTTTTTTTTTTTTTTTTTTTTTTTTTTTTTTTTTTTTTTTTTTTTTTTGCCGGTCGGAGTCGCCGTTCGGTTCTAGGCGCTACAGTCTGGAGCCGAGCGGCCGCTACAGTCGCAGGTTCGAATTCTGCCTCGGGCATAGATGTGTGTGGAGTACTTAGGTTTGTTAGGATTAATTAGCTCTAAGTTCTAGGCGACTGATGACCTCAGAAGTTAATTCGCATAGTGCTCAGAACCATTTGAACCACTTATTTTTTGAGTCTTGGTTAAAAGGTAAAGAGGAAAAAATATGATTTTGCCAGGACTCGATCCCACAACTTTCCAGTTAGCACGCACGCACTTAACCGCTTTTATTGTTAAATACGTAACATAGAAAACGGTTGTACGGGCAGGAAAGAACAGAGACAGCTTCAGACTTGGTGGAGACAAGGTGGGCAGCTCTCACGGTGCTGATCCCTCACATAATAATAATAATAATAATAATAATGGCGTGTGACGAGGGTCTCCCGTCGGGTAGACCGCCCGCCTGGTGCAAGTCTTTCGACTTGACGCCACTTCGGCGACTTGCCAGTCGATGGGGATGAAATGATCATGATGACACACAACACCCAGTCCCTGAGCGGAGAAAATCTCCGACCCAGGCGAGAATCGAACCCGGGATCTTAGAATTGACAGTCTGTCGCGCTGACCACTCAGCTACCGGGGGCGGACAACTCTCACATGGCACTAGTTTCTTTCTTAATTTTTTAATATTTTTTGAATCCATACAACTTGCTACACAACTTAAGAAGGACATAAAATCCATCTCCAGTCGTCGTCGCTTGCAACAGTTTTTGTTTGTTTTCTTTTTATCTATCAAACAAGGAAGACGAGGCAAACAGGAAACAGGGCATCAAAAATGAAATAAATTGCGTAGCAGTTCTCCTGAAAAGGAACAATGATGAGAATACGGTAAGGACCAGTTAACTCGACGGATACGTTGACAATGAAATGCAAGGTTCAAGACATTGACGAATTAGTAGATATACGTGTGGCAGCTGCAAACACATCTATATATTTAAATGCTTGGCGGAGGGTTCATCGAGCCACCTTCACAATAATTATCTATTATTCCAGTCTCGAACAGCGCACCGAAAAAAAAAACATCTATATCTTTCTGTGAGAGCTCTGGTTTCCCTTATTTTATTATGATGGTCGTTTCTCCCTACTTAGGACGGCGTCAACAAAATATTTTTGTATTCGGAGGATAAAGTTGGTGATTGAAATTTCGTGAGAAGATTCCACGGCAACAAAAAACGCCACACTCTCTCCCCTTCTGGAAATCTAGAAATACGGAATCAATTTTAAACCCTTGTCAATAGCACTCAACACTTCCTGTTTGTAAAGAGCTAGTTGTGTTTCACAACAAAGATGTTTTCTAAATCCGTGTTTACTGTATGTCGATAGGCTGTTCTCTTCGAGGTAATTTATAATGTTCGATCACAGTATATGTTCCAATGTATCGACGTTAATGATATGGGTCTGTAATTTAGTGCATTACTCCTACTATCTTTCTTGATGTCACTTGTGCCGCTTTCCAGTCTTTGGGTATGGATATTTCGTCAGCGAACGGATCTATGATTGATGAATATGGAGTTATTGCATCAGCTTACTCTGAAAGGAACGTAACAGGTATACAGTCTGGACGGGAGACTCGCTTTTGTTACGTTATTTAAGTTGCTTCACTACTTCGAGAATATGTACTTCTACGTTACTCATGTTGGTAGCTGTTCTTGATTCGAATTCTGGAATATTTACTTCGTCTTCATTGGTGAAGGAATTTCGGAAGGCTGTGTTAAGTAATTCTGCTTTGGCAGCACTGTCGTTGAAATTATTTCCCTTGCTAACGCGCAGAGGAGGCATTGATTAGCCCTAGCATACTTCAGATTCGCCCAGAACTTCCAACATGCAGTGGCCATTTACTGGAGGAAGGCGAGTGGATCCATATCGCCCCCAACATCTAGAATGTATTAAACGTAGTGCCCTAATAACCATGCAATGGTGTTTGACTTTGCTCTCGGAAAGTAGGAGGAGTCTTGAAGTAATACGATATCTTGTTTTTTAACCCAGTGCCAATTTCTTTTCGTGACCATGACAGGTAAAACTGTTTTGTAGTGTGTAGCGTGTCGTTTTGTAACGTCGACGATAAATAGTTTAGACAAGAAGAGAATAGAAGCTTTCGAAATGTGGTGCTATAGAAGAATGATGAAGATTGGATGGGTAGATCATATAACTAATGAGGGGGTATTGAACAGAACTGGAAAGAAGAGAAATTTGTGGCACAACTTTACTAGAAGAAGGGATCGGTTGGTAGGGCATATACTGAGGCATCAAGGGATCACCAGTTTAGTATTGGAGGGCAGCGTGGAAGGTAAAAATCGTAAAGGGAGAGCAAGAGATGTACACACTAAACAGATTCAGAAGGATGCAGGTTGCAGTAGGTACTGGAATATGAAGAAGCTTGCAAAGGATAGAGTAGCATGGAAACCTTCATCAAACCAGTCTCTGGACTGAAAACCACAACAACAGAGTGTCTATGGCGGGACAGCAACTACACTGATCTGGGGCACTAAGGGCAGTATGAAATTGCATTGCAATTGATGGATAACAGATTGTGTACCACGTGATGCCACTAAGATGCCACTGCCACTGGCAGAGCAGGAAGGCTAAGATGCAACCACACCACCTTCCAAGAAGTTTGCGGTGATGCCCGTTCAGCTGGCGCCGTACAGCGAATCCCTCTGCCGCGCGTTAACTAACTGTGGTACTCAGATGCCGGCTCTGTAGAATATCGGCACCCAACTAACCGACAGCAACATAAAATTCACTGCCATGTTTTAACTGGAAACTCAATCGACCAACATCGACAGGCGGACCAAGACTGCCCTGCCCCAGAAAGTAAAATAACCGAGACGCGAATGTGTGGACTGTGTGACAGATAGTCAGCACAGTGCACTGAACGAATAACACGAACGCTTTAAATATTGGAAAGTTCCAAACCCCTGAGAGAATGCGCAGGCGCAACCAGCCAATATCGTAATCGAAAAATGTTATACTTCTATAAAAAAAAGTCTAAAGAGCTGTTTTAGTTTCCAAGTCACCATCGCGGGAAGGAGAAAGAGATGGGTGACGTAATATGCTTTGCACAAGACTTAGGTACCGCGATCTTTCTGAAGCAGGTTAACGGAACGCCGCTCATGCTCCAGGATTGCTCCTTGTTTCTTCTACGTAAGCAACCTCCAGTTAAATGCAGCCATTTGGAGAGAAGAACTGTCAATTATTGGCTCCGAAAGATTTAAGTCTATCGATCGTGTCGCCCGCGAAATGACAGCGTTATCAGAACCGCATAATTTCATGAAACGACATGGGGCTACGTCGACGCGGGCACCATATACAAGGCAAGAGACATCCAACGTAACCTTGAACAACGGAATCTGAGCGGGAGAACGGAGTAAGAATGCCATATCATCTGCATCGAGATCGTCACGCCCAAGTGTCCACCCTTGTAACTGAGTGACGATTCTTCGAAGAAGTAAAGTGAGTGATAGAACAAATGATGACAATGAAAGTGGACTTCCCCGAAGAGAACCCGTACGGACGGTAACAGGGGGTGTCAATTGGCCATTGACAGCCACCGAAGCATTGACACCGGTAAACAAATTATGCACGATCCAGCGCGCGTCTATTGTGAACACAATGTCTTTCAGTAGCTGCAACAGGAAGCGATGACCTTGTTAAAGTCTGGAAGTATGAAAGCTTCCAACCTTCAGTTGTAATCAAGACTGTAATAAAAATGGAAAAAGTAATATTAATCAGAACATTGGGAGCAGTTGTGGACTAAATAACAATAGATTTATTCGTTCTTAACACCACAAGACAAAAAAAAATGGCTAAAGAAACGCCTCACAAACATTTTTTTTTATTGGACAAACGCTTTCAATGATGTGCGGTCTATGGTGAACAAAGTGATCAGCTGGGGATCAACACGCGACACTAACCAGAACACTAATAGCTTCACCTGACTTCATAGATGTGAATCTGTGGTATGGCCCAAAAACTGCGATACAGTCAAGCATCTATACTATCCGATAAAGAAAAATATTCTTCTAAGAACAGGCTGCTCATCGGAGCCTTACGCCGTAGCAGCAAATACTTTACGCTCCTGCTGGACAGGGCGGTACACCACGTAGCGTTCAGCGACTGGAGACATGAACGGAGCAATCTGCTGTTAATGGCGCGTGTCCGAAAAAATGCAAGTCCACGGTCTCGGGTCTCTCTTTCGCCTAATTCGGAACGCAGGTACTTCCCTATGAGCCCCTGAAACCCCGGTGTATTCCAGTGTGCAGGTGGATCTTCTGATGATCTGCCAAACCAATTTGACTTCGTGCCACGACTATGCGGACGGAATATGTCAGATGAGGAGACGGCCGACTCAAGATAAATAAGTACACCCACGCATCACTCATTGTGTGCGTGATGCTAGAAGCAGTACGTCTGATGGTTCAGACGGTGACTGCCACAGGCTGTAAGCGGCACACCAGCAAAGGACACAAGTCTCACCATTTAGGTAAAGACCTGCTGTTCTTTACTAGCGAAGCGCCAGTATACGAGAGACCTCTTATCTTTCCCTCAGCTTTCCTAGGCAGCTCGGTAGCACAGCACATTTACAGCTTCGACTCTTCAAACTTTAGCACAAGCCAATCACGAGCTTGAGCCCTGGCATTCGAAGCTGGGGGACAACCCCTAGCTCTGGATACACAGGCTTGACCAACCAGCGACTTTAAAAATTAAATGGGAGAAAAGGAAAAAAGATGCAGCTTCGCGGCGTCTTTCCCACACGTACACGCCGTGTCTTTGCTCAGAGCATGACCTGGATGGAACCACAACCCTCCATAAAGAGATCGTTATCTCCCCTGTTGCGTCCATTTGGAACGTTCCAAAGAACGGCCGTAATTTCCCTAAAAGCCTCGAGCCTTCACGAATACACTAGTGGCCATTAAAATTATTACACCACGAAGATGACGTGCTACAGACGCGAAATTTAACCGACAGGAAGAAGATGCTGTGATATGCAAATGATTAGCTTTTCAGAGCATTCACACAAGACTACAACGTGCTGACATGAGGAAAGTTTCCAACCGATTTCTCATACACAAACAGCAGTTGACCGGCGTTGCCCGGTGAAGCGTTGTTGTGATGCCTCGTTTAAGGAGGAGAAATGCGTACCATCACGTTTCCGACTTTGATAAAGGTCGCTTTGTAGCCTATAGCGATTGCGGTTTATCGTATCGCGACGTTGCTGCTCGCGTTGGTCGAGATCCAATGACTGTAAGCAGAATATGGAATCGGTGGGTTCAGGAGGGTAATACGGAACGCCGTGCTGGATCCCAACGGCCTCGTATCACTAGCAGTCGAGATGACAGGTATCTTATCCGCATGGCTGTAACGGATCGTGCAGCCACGTCTCGATCCCTCAGTCAACATATGGGGACGTTTGCAAGACAACAACCATCTGCACGAACAGTTCGAAGACGTTTGCACCAGCATGGACTATCAGCTCGGAGACCGTGCAGATGGTTTTTTCTTGCAAACGTCCCCATACGTTGGCTCAGAGATCGAGACGTGGCTGCACGATCCGTTACAGCCATGCGTATAAGATGCCTTTCATCTCGACTTCTAGTGATACGAGGCCGTTGGGATCCAGCATGGCGTTCCGTATTACCCTCCTGAACCCACCGATTCCATATTACCCTTGACGCTGCATCACAGACAGGAGCGCCTGCGATGGTGTACTTAACGACGAACCTGGGTACACGAATGGCAAAACGTCATTTTTTCGTATGAATCCAGGTTCTGTTTACAGCATCATGATGGTCGCATCCGTGTTTGGCGACATTGCAGTGAACGCCCGTTGGAAGCGTGTATTCGTAATCGCCATACTTGAGTATCACCCGGTGTGATGGTATGGGGTCACATTGGTTACACGTCTCGGTCACCTCTCGTTCGCATTGACGGCAGTTTGAACAATCGACGTTACGTTTCAGACGTATTACGACCGGTGGCTGTACCCTTCATTCAATCCCTGCGAAACCCTACACTTCAGCAGGATAATGCACGACCGCATGTTGCAGGTTCTGTACGGGCCTTTCTGGATACAGAAAATGTTCTACTGCTGCCCTGGCCAGCACAATCTGCAGATCTCTCAACAACTGAAAACGTCTGGTCAATGGTGGCCGAGTAACTAGCTCGCCACAATACGCCAGTCACTACTCGAACTGTGGTATCGTGTTGAAGCTGCATGGGCAGCTGTACCTGTACACGCCATCCACGTTCTGACTCAATGCCCAGGCGTATCAAGGCCGTTGTTACAGCCAGAGGTGGTTGTTCCGAGTACTGATTTCTCAAGATCTATGCACTGAAATTGCGTGAAAATGTAATCACATGTCAGTTCTAGTATAATATATTTGTCCAATAAATACTCGTTTATCATCTGCGTTTCTTCTAGGTGTAGCAATTTTAATGCCCAGTAGTGTAGCCTGTAGCAAAGTTTTGTAGCAAAGTCTCGACGTCTGGGCGCCACTGTCCTGTCCTACGGAAAGTCGCAGAAACTCACAGTCGTCTCATCGGCTTCCTGCCTAACAAGGGCCCATGCTCTGCTCATCAATGCTCTGCCCATAGCAGCAGCGACTCTTTGGCGCTAGTCAGCCTACGTGGACGTGAGCGCCGACCGACCGGCGCCATCCAACGTGTCTGCACAATGAGACCGAGGAACTGCGCAGTCCGCAAATGTTTCCACCCAGGTTCCGCAGGATAAACGCTCCCCTCGCCACTCACCCGCTGTACACTTTTACTGTAGTCGTTTAAAGCGGCACCCTCTTCCTTTGGACGCAGGTAAAGCTTAAAACTATTCCTTCACAAGACCACACAAGCAAGAGTCTTAACTACTGCCAACCATTTCAGCGTATGAATGAAGTCAGGTCGTATCCAATATAGCAACCAAGTAATAAGGATCGTGTTTTCTAAGAACGTTAAGAAGCATGACACCATAGTAGAAGTGAGAGTGCCCAGAAATCTCCCATGTGCCAGAGCGCCACCATGAAGTCACCGAACCTGGGGAAACAACTACCATACCATAAGGTACTGAAGTCACTCCCAAGTTTTCAAAGTCGATTTTATTGAGAAAATGTAAGATTTACATTGATATTTGACTTCTGACCTTTACATATCCTACGCTAGTTGCGACTAGGACTCTGGCACAGGGTGTTCGGTAAAAACTTCATTATGCATGTATACAGTTCATCCATTCCAAAAATCGAGAAACTTGAATATTTTTGCCTGTTATTGACGTTGATACTGGCAAGATATCGATCCCAACGATTCCAAGACTTTCGAAAATGTCTAATCTCGATAATATAAATGTGACAAAAAAATAATTCAGCAAACAGACGACGATTGTTATAATGATCGGTAGTTCTCCATTCAGGTTGACAGGAGCGCAGTTGTGAAGCTGAAAGATCAGGCAAGGAATGACGTCCAGAGTTTATACATAGTTAGACACCAAGGAGCGGTTACTGCACGTAGATTTGGCGTTTCAAACTGCATGTGAAACGAACATTTGGAGTTTAGTCTGACTGATGTTTGGCTTTTACCACTGCGACCAGTCCAGCTTCTTAGCTGCGTGGTAACGTGTTTGCCTACAGTGCAGCGGGCGCATGTTCGATTCCCGGCCTGGTTGGAGGTTTTACTCCGCTCATGGATTGGATGTTGCCCTCATCATCATTGATACGGAAAGAATATTTTTTTTTAAGGGGAAGTAACCTACAGCTTTTGAAGAGTGAGTTTGCGATTATCAAAAAATGTGACGTCAATGGTCGAAGCTTTTGTTTGCGTTGACTTAGAGGCTAATGTTGTTCTACCACCAACAGACAATAGGCCTTTGCTATGTGACATAAATTTCAAC
This sequence comes from Schistocerca gregaria, assembly GCF_023897955.1. NCBI lineage: Eukaryota > Metazoa > Arthropoda > Insecta > Orthoptera > Acrididae > Schistocerca > Schistocerca gregaria. The sequence continues at coordinate 142,422,154 of NC_064924.1, forward strand.
TTGATACATCCACCCGTTGCTGAGAAAAAGCGGTCTTAACAGACGGATGGACAACCACAATGTCTCATAACAAATGGCAAAAATATTTTTCGTGTGATATTTACAGTTTCTGAATTTTTTCCGTTGAGTGTACTGCAAAGCAGTGATTTTTGCCAAATTTTATAGTTCCAGCACAACAGTAAGTACTGGAAGGTTTTAATGAGTGAGTTCCCAAGTATCAGAATATGTGACAAATAGTCATAGCTTTTGGTTGCATACACGTGGAAGCTTACGTTTATTACACTGCCAAGGACCTACAGACTATAGAAAGTGACAAATTTCAGCGTAATATCTCTATCTGCCCCTGAAAAGAGAAAGGAATCTTGACACATGTACGAACAGCCGGCCTGGGTGGCCGAGCGGTTCTAGGCGCTACAGTATGGAACCGCGTGACCGCAGGTTCGAATCCTGCCTCGGGCATGGATGTGTGTGATGTCCTTAGGTTTGTTAGGTTTAAGTAGTTCTAAGTTCTAGGGGACTGATGACCTCAGATGTTAAGTCCCATAGTGCACAGAGCCATTTGAACCATTTTGTGCGAACAGAGAGCGAAATAAGAAATGACAATAATTTTTTTTTCCTCTGATATAATTAAAGATTTACAGTTTTCGGATTTTTTACTTTCTGCCAAATTTCATGATTCTAGGCCAAAGAGACGTGTCCTATACCTTTTGATGTATGAGTTTGCTAGTATTAAAATATGTGACATAAACAGCCGTATCTTTTGATTCCATTGACTTAGTAGCTTCCATTTTTTACATACCCAAGGAACCACAGACTTCATTAAGTGAGATACGTTTCAATTTGATACGTGCACCCCTTCGAGAGAAAAAGGGTTTTGAACAGTTGGAGAGACATACGGACGGGAAAGCGATCCTAAAAGGTTTCCGGTTTTACCGACTGAGAAGTTGAAAAATTCCGACTACTGTATGGTTTTCTTCTGAGTAAAGTAAGTATAAGCGATTTACTGTGTAGGCCCTAAGTCAATGCCTGAAGTGCATTAAAAATACAACTGCTACAAGTGAAAGAGAAGAAGCGGAAGTGCTGCTGTCTGAAAGTTCAGTTACGTATTTTTTGCGAAATTACAGCAATAGCCTAATGTGTATGCTAACTGTAATATTTAATGCAGTTCAGATAGGGCATATTTTGAAGTACCGCTTGTACTCCTTGATGCAGAATCAATATGTTTTTGTTGTGGTCTTCAGTCCAGAGATTGGTTTGGTGCAGCCCTCCAAGCTACTCCACTCATTTCCAACTAATTACTGCAACCTACTACATCCTTCTGAATCTGCTTAATATATTCACCTTTGTTGTTTTTACCCTCCACGATAAACGCCCTCCATACTAATTTGGTGAACCCTTGATGCCTCAGAACATGTCCTACCAACCTATCCCTTCTTCTCGTCCAGTTGTGCCACAAATTCGTCTTTTCCCCAATTCTGTTCGTACTGACCTACCCATCAACATTCTTCTGTAGCACCATATTTCGAAAGATTCTATTCTCTTCTTGTCTAAACTGTTTATCGTGCACGATTCACGTCAATGCGTGGCTACACTCCATACAAATACTTTCAGAAACCACTTCCTGACACTTAAATCTATACCCGATGTCAACAAATTCCTTTTTGCCATTGCTAGTCTACATTTTATATCCTCTCTACTTCGACCATCATCAGTTATTTTGCACCACAAACAGCAAAACTCGTCTACTACTTTAAGTGTCTCATTTCCTAATCCAATACCCTCATCATCAAGTAATTCAATTCGACTACTTCCATTATCCTCGATTTGCTTTTGTTGATGTTCATCTCATATCGTCCTTTCAAGACACTGTCCATTCCGTTCAACTGCTCTTCCAGCTCATTTGCTGTCTTTGACAGAATTACAATGTCATCGACAAAACGCAAAGTTTTTACTTCTTCTCCACGGAATTTAATTCCTACTCCAAATTCTTCTTTTGTTTCCTTTACTGCAGGGGTTCCCAACAAAATTTTCTCGAGCACCCCCTCATCGAGCATGATTGATACTTTTTCATATCACAGTACCAAGTACCTAAAACAGCCAAATTAAATGTATTTTTATACGTTTTCTATTTTTGGTATTTAGAAAAAACATTGACATACTCATTGTTGAAAAAATACTGAGCTTAAAACTTTTTCATTTTTAACTACGCGAACTATAGCTTTCGCGAAAATCAACTCTTTACGAACACCACTGTTTTAATACAGAGTATTGAATATGTCAACAACACGGTCTGTGAAAGCACTGGCAATAAATTAACAATGGCCGATTGTCGTCTGAAATGCGAGTTTCTTTGTACAGTGACTGTCAGTTGTCAGCTGCAAAGAGGCAGCGCGGGCATCTAACGGCATACAGCAGAACCATTTGCCTAAAGGAAGACGCTAGACGCAGAAGTTGGCGTTCGCTAAAGCTCTGCTCATGCAGGAAGCGGCCAAAACAAAAAATCTGTTACTGAAACTTCCTGGCAGATTAAAACTGTGTGCCCGACCGAGACTCGAACTCGACATTTGCCTTTCGCGGGCAAGTGCTCTACCATCTGAACTACCGAAGCACGACACACGCCCGGTACTCACAGCTGTACTTCTGCCAGTACCTCGTCTACTACCTTCCAAACTTTACAGAAGCTCTTCTGTGAACTTGGCCGCGAGGTAGCACACTTGCCCGCAAAAGGCAAAGTCTCCGAGTTCGAGTCTCGGTCGGGCACACAGTTTTAATCTGCCAGGAAGTTTCAAATCAGCACACACTCCGCTGCAGAGTGAAAATCTCATTCTGGAAACATCCCCCGGGCTGTGGCTAAGCCATGTCTCCACAGTATTCTTTCTTTCAGGAGTGCTAGTTCTGCAAGGTTCACAGAAGAGCTTCTGTAAAGTTTGGAAGGTAGGAGACGGATACTGGCAGAAGTAAAGCTGTGAGTACCGGCCGTGAGTCGTGCTTCGGTAGCTCAGTTGGACGCAGTCGCCTTTCGGCACGCTAGCGGCACGGACGTCTTGTTTACGTCCTCGCCGCGCAGCTCGCTCGCGGAGTTGTTTACGTGATTCTGCCGTCTTAGCGCGCTATATTTCATTCGACAGAGAATGGCTTATGCCCACCGAAAATCGACACTGAAGATTAGCTTTGCACCTGAATATGCCCGACCAAAAGCACTGGAAATCGAACAGTTTATCAGAGATGAAGTCAAGATTGACTGCAACGATCTTGTTGGCATCCACCTTTCTATAGTGAGCAGTGTGGTATACGTGAAATTGGTCAACGAATACATATGTGAAAAAATTCTAGATGCAACTCGAAGTGGTCTTAAGTTCCGTCACTCTGATGGACACATCGGTGACGTAACTGTGGAACATGCGGGACTTGGACTGCGCACGATACGTGTTTTTGAACTCCCTTTCGAGGTGCCTTCAGAGGTAGTGGTATCTGCATTCCATCCATATGGAAAAGTGATTAGCCACACAGCTGAGAAGTGGGTTCAGTTCACTACATACCCGGTTCTCAATGGAGTACGGCAGATCCGCATAGAACTAACCAAACATGTGCCGTCCTACTTATATATTGGTGGCTGCCGTGCAATTATTATTTATGATGGACAGCCGAAGACATGCTCGGGATGTGGCAAAGAAGGACACCTCCGTTCCAGCTGTCTGCAGCGCAGAATCACACAGTTACCGCCTGGGGACCTGCCGGCCACGACCGCTCCGACGTCGCTACCGCTGACGTTTGTCGAAGCTCTCCATAGCGACCCCCGACCGCGAACACCACTGGCTCCTACTACTGGTACATCGTCGTCTCCGGTACTGCCTCAGGCTGTTGCGGACGGACCAACGCCCTTGCCTCCTCCTCCCGACGTGTGCAGTGGTGAGCAATCTCAAGGACAGAGGATGGCCCTTGACTCCATGATTGTGCCTACCGATGCTTTTGTGTCTGAACATCCGGATCCCCAGGCGTCTTCGGACACTGAAGATCACGTGCGCAAGCAACGGTCGCCGAAGAGACGTCGGAAACGGCGGATCGCCCCGTCTGACACCTGCAGGACGCAGTCTCAAGACGATGAAGATCAAAATTATCAAGTTGTTCCTCCGAAGGACGAATCTATGGTGGAAGCACCAACTTGCACTCCGTCGGACGTACAACCATCCTTGCATGCACCAGGCGCTGTACCTATGGACGTTGAACAACAGCTGAGCCAGGACAACTCTTCCACCACCGACGTGACACTGCCTTCGGACTCTGCTGGTACTCCACTGGACGCACACCATCCACGCACCCTTGCGTGGTCTGACGATGTAGCCGACGAAACACCAACTAGTGAGACAGCCGCGAATGCCGCTGCTCCAGCCCACGACTCCTAATCGACAGGGTTACAGGATGGGGATGTGCAGCCTACTGGGACAACATTCTTGTTCGCTGCTGCTCTTCGTGCCTCCATGAGCGTCCCTGTAGTCCCAATTCTACAACAAGCTTACAGGATTGGCTCCATCAATGTCAACACCATTGGCACCCCTGTCAAACTACAATTGCTCCGTGATATGTTGAGGGCGTCGGACCTAGATGTTGCCCTTTTGCAGGAAGTTCGCCTGGCGACGTTTCCTAATGTCTATGGCTATGTTTCCTACCTCACGCCGTGTGCCGACGGTGGCAGTGGGACAGCTATTCTTTTAAAGGAAGGCATTGATGTAGATGACGTGATTTACCTACCATCGGCTAGGGGTCTTGCTGTGACTTTCCACGGTGTTCGAGTCATCAATGTTTACGCTCCCTCGGGCACGGCCAAGCGACGGGAGCGGTCGCGATTCTATTCAGAACAGATCGCTCCTTTGTTTGTCGGACGCTACGACCATATTGTTCTTGGCGGCGACTTCAATTGTGTGTTATCCCAAAAGGACCAACATCCCCATTTCACCACATGCCAGGAACTCAAGCTGCTTGTGCATGAACTGAAACTCACCGATACTTGGGACCGCGTGCATGGCGATCGGCCTGGATATACGTACGTCACCAGCCATTCAGCAAGTCGTCTTGACCGTGTCTACGTGTCCCCAGGACTCGTAACTGCCACGCTTGACGCTGAGTTATGGCCTACCGCCTTTTCCGACCATATCGCCTACATTTGCACTGTTTCGCTCCAGAGGCAGAAGGTGTGGCGCGGTCGAGGCCTGTGGAAGCTGAATGTGGCCCATCTCAAGGATCCGGAATTTAGGCAGGTCGTAGAGACGACGTGGAACAACTGTGTGAGACGCCTTCCAGCGTATCCTTCAACACTTCGGTGGTGGATCGACTGCGCCAAGCCTGCTTTACGTCGTTCTATGATGAATTACGGTCGCGATAAAATGTTATGGCACCGACATACCATGGAATACTATTTCACAATTCTCCGGGAACTCTCAAACCTTGCCCCCTCAGTTCAACGACAGGTTGAAATTCAACGTATTAAGGCGAAGATAATTTCTCTTATGCGTCACCGCCTTGAAGGCACAGTAGTACGCGCAAGATGTCACGAATGTGTACCAGGAGAGCTCCCGTCCATGCATCATGTTATCCGAGAGAAGCAGCGGTGTCGTAGAAAGTTGATCAACGCCCTCGACATGCCAGATGGTCGTCGATTGACGTCCCAGAATGATATCGTAAGAGCCTTTGTGGATCACTACAACGAGTTCTATGCAGCAGAGGACCGGAACGTGGCGGTAATGTCTGATGTCCTCCGTTCCTTGACAGATACCCTGGACGAGTCTGCTGCGGAGATCTTCACGGCGACAATTACGGCTGATGACGTCGCCGATGCTCTTCATAAGGGTGCGGCAAACAAAGCCCCAGGTCCAGATGGGTTCCCGCTGGAGTTTTACCGCACATTTCATGACATCATGGGCTCACGCTGGACTGCGATGTATGAAGAACTGATGAACCCTGACTTTCCTCTCCCACCCGAATTCGTAGAAGGCTTGCTTATCCCGATCCCCAAGCCATCGGGAGGTCGAGGAGTGGAACATTATCGGCCGCTGACCATGTTAAATTGTGACTTCAAGATTTTTACCCGGATTCTTGGCGCTCGCATTAGGCGCGTCGTCCCTCAAGTTATCTCTCTGGATCAAACGTGCTTTGGAGGTGATAGTAACATTCAGACGGCACTCAGCGATTACCGTGACGTTATAGCCCTGACCATGACCTGTCGCAGTCGTGGTGCCTTAGTGACAGTGGACTTCGACCACGCCTTTGATAGAGTGAGTCATGACTTTCTCGAAAACGTACTTCGACGGATGGCCTTTCCCCACAGGTTTATACACCTCGTCTTGCGGCTTCTCCGAGGTGCCACGTCGCGGGTGCTGGTCAATGGCCGTGTGGCGGGCCCTATTAACGTCATGCGGTCGGTCCGTCAAGGATGTCCGCTGTCGATGCTGCTTTTCGCCATTGCCCTTGAGCCACTATTACACGGTTTGAGGAGCCGGTTGACAGGCATAACAATGAGGGGGACTTCTTTCATCTGACGCGCCTATGCAGATGACTTGGTGTTCTTGGTTCTATCGGAGGATGAAGTGCGAGAGGCACTGGCGTGGATCAACCAGTACGGGGCTGCTGCGGGCAGCCGTGTGAACCTGACGAAATCTAGTGCTATGTCCGTCGGTAGAGGCCTTCCAGCTGAGAGTGTGGCACCATTGCCATTAGTGGACAAGCTCAAATGTTTGGGGATCACCTTCACACGTGATATACAGCGCACGATCTCATTTAACTACAAACGCCTGCTTCAAGCTATCCGCACGAACGTTCGTGGCAACCTCCTGAGAGCATTGGACATGTTACAAAGGGTGGATTTTGTTAACACTCATCTAGTCTCGCGACTACCCCATTTAGCACAGATTTTACCGATGCCAAAGGCAATGGCACACAGACTTCAGGCGGCGTTCGGCTACTTTGTTAGCGCGGGTCTTATCTTCAAAGTCCGCTACGACACGCTGACACTTCCTCCTCGAGATGGCGGCCTCGGCCTTGTCAACGTCCGAGCGAGAGCAGCTGCCCTTTATGTAAGTACGATGGTTAAATCGTGGATCCGCCGCCGAAACGGATTATCGGGAAGCCTGATTGATGAAGTGGCCCCTCCCTCTCGAGTGGCACCCGTTGCAGTAGCCCATATTTCTTCCCCTCTCTCACATATCCGGACCTTTTTCATCGAATACAGTTATGTCCATGCCGACTTGCCTAGTACCAGACCCCCTATGGCACGTGATGTTTACCGAATCATGATGAGAAATCACACTCGGAATGTTGTGGAAAGGCGATATCCTACGATCGCATGGCCCGTGGTATGGCGTTCTGTACACCATATATACCTAGACACGAGCGCACGTGCGACCTGGTATTTGGTCGTTAATGGAAAATACATGACACAACTTCGTCTACATGCCATAAAAATGACAGATTCGCCGCTGTGTCCTCGCTGTCAAACGCTTGATACGGACGAACATCGACTGATGTGTGGATCTTCTGCAGAGGTGTGGCAGCTGATTCAGAAGATGCTTGCCTTTCTTCTACGTACGGCTCCCCATGCCATTACACCGAAATCTCTTCTGTTCCCAGATGAGACATACTTCCCAAGTACGAAGACCAACGCTGTGATCTGGATAAAAGGTCTCTCGATCTCTTATTTGTTCCATGAAGGTGATAAGAGTGTTCTTGATTTTTGGACATTCCTGCAAGATCGCTTTACTTTTCTCATGCACCATCCGCGATACCGTCAGTACTATGCCAACTTTTTGGGTAGTGCCTTCTTCGATCCCCCCTGCAGCTGGGGTGTCCCAGGTATGAGAAGATGACTTCAATGAGAGTGTGTAATACCAGGACTCAGTCCCATGTACCGGAAAATGTAATATTCTTCGTGAAGACGTGCCTGGAACATGCTTGACTGCCTTGGGATTCGGTGTGCGTCTACCCACAAGTTGGCGGGACGCGGATGCTGCTTTGTCTGTTCTGCCAGGAGGGCGTTTTCTTTAATTCCTATAATTCCCTTTAAACATTTAAAAAAAAAAACTTATAAAAATGCTTTATTGACAAAATTTCACAGGGTAATCACCAGTCGCTCCAATCTATAAATTCATTGTACTATTCTAGTTCATTTTACTGTTTAATTTTATTTAAATCAAGGCTATTGCCTAGGAACTTGTTTTTGTTGTCTGAATACATGTGTTGATACCACTGTGATACTGTTATGTTGTGGTAAATATACTTTGTTCTCAAAAAAAAAAAAAAAAAAAAAAAAAAAAAAAAAAAAAAAAAAAAAGCGGTACAGCCTGGAGCCGAGCGACCGCTACGGTCGCAGGTAAAAAAAAAAAAAAAAAAAGGCAAAGGTCCCGAGTTCGAGTCTCGGTCGGGCACACAGTTTTAATCTGCCAGGAAGTTTCATATCAGCGCACACTCCGCTGCAGAGTGAAAATCTCATTCTGAAAAAATCTGTTATCATACCAAATATATTTAATATATTTTTTGTTGTGGTTGGCAGGAGAGCCAACCGTGTTTTTCTAAAGGAGGCCGAAATGCACGCGGGCTGGCGTGAGGTCTGGAACATGACAAGGGATTTAGAACTGAGAAAAACGGACGTAGCTGGTGGAATACTTAACTTTAATCCATTAATGGAGAACGTCGCTCTTTATGGTACATGATTCACAATATCAATAGTACGGATACTGGCGCCTTGCTAGGTCGTAGCAAATAAGGTAGCTGAAGTCTATGCTAACTATCGTCTCGGCAAATGAGAGCGTAGCAGTCAGTGAACCATCGCTAGCAAAGTCGGCTGTACAACTGAGGCGAGTGCTAGGAAGTCTCTCTAGACCTGCCGTGTGGCGGCGCTCGGTCTGCAATCACTGATAGTGGCGACATGCGGGTCCGACGTTTACTACCGGACCGCGTAAGATTTAAAGGCTACCACCTAGCAAGTGTGATGTCTGGCGGTGACACCACATTTTTTATTCTAATAGCATCTTGCGGACCCCTGGGGGTTCCGCGGACCACCTGTCGGGAACCAATGCTTTAATGCTTGCTTAATTTACATATTGAATAACATGAGGAATAGGCTACAACCCTGTCTCACTCCCTTCCCAACCACTGCGTTCCTTTCGTACCCCTCGACTCTTATAACTGCCATCTGGTTTCTGTACAAATTTTATGTAGCGTTACGCTCCCTGTATTTGACCCCTGCCACCTGCAGAATTTGAAAGAGAATATTTCAGACAGCATAGTCAAAAGCCTTCTCCAAGTCTACAAATGCTAGAAACATTGGTTTGCCTTTCCTTAACACTTCTTCTAAGAAAAGTGGCTCTGAGCACTATGGGACTTAACATCTGAGGTCATCAGTCCTCTAGAACTCAGACTACTGAAACATAACTAACTTAAGGACATCTCACACATCCATGCCCGAGGCAGGATTCGAACCTGCGACCGTAGCAGTCGCGTGGTTCCAGACTGTAGCGCCTAGAGCCGCTCGGCCACCCAGGCCGGCTTCTAAGATAAGTCGTAGGGTCAGTATTGTCTGACGTGTTCCAACATTTCTATGGAATCAAAATTGATCCTCCCCGAGGGCGACTTCTACCAGTTTTTCCATTCATCTGTAACAATTCGTGTTAGTATTTTGCACCCATAAATTGTTAAACTGAGAGATCGGTAATTTTCCCACCTGTGAACACCTGCTTTCCTTGTGATTGGAATTATTATATTTTTTTTGAAGTCTGAGGATATTTCGCCTATCTCATACATCTTGCTCACCAGATGGTAGAGTTTTGTAAGAGCTTGCTCTCCCAAGGCTATCAGTACTTCTAACGGAATGTTGTCTACTTCCAGGGCCTTCTTTCGGCTTAAGTTTTTCAGTGCTCTATCAAATTGTCCACGCAGTATCGTATCTCCCATTTCATCTTGATCTACGTCCTCCTCCATTTCCATAATATTGTACTCAAGTACATCGCCCTTGTATAGACACTGTGTATACTCCATCCACCTTTCTGCTTCTTTGCTTGGAACTGGTTTTCCATATGAGCTCTTGATATTCATATGTGGTTCTCTTTTGTTCAAAGGTTTGTTTAATTTTCCTCTAGGTGGCATCTATCTAACCCCTAGTGATATGCCTCTACATCCTCACATTTGTGCTTCATCCATTCCTTCTCAGCCATTTTGCACTTTCTATCGATCTCATTTTTGAGACGTTTGTATTCCCTTTTGCCTGCTTCTTTTACTGAATTTTTAAATTTTCGCGTTTCTTCAATTAAATTTAATATCTCTTGTGTTCCCCAAGGATTTCTACTACGCCTCGTCTTTTTACCTACTTGATCCTCCACTGCATTCACTATTTCATCTCTCAAAGCTACCCATTTTTCTTCTACTGTGTTCCTTTCCCCTGTTCTTGTCAGTCGTCCCCTAATGTTGTGTCTGAAACTCTCTACAACCCTTGGTTCTTTCAGTTTATCCAGGTCTCATGTCCTTAAATTCCTACCTTTTTGTAGCTTCTTCAATGTTAGTCTACAGTTCATAATCAATGGATGGGGTAGGAGAAGGAAAGCATGGAAGGGCGAACCCAGAATAGCAGTGCTAAGGCAGTCGCGGACGCGCCACAAAGGCAGCCAATACATACCCTGGCGGTGCGTTAGGAGCAATGAGCCCTCGCGGCCACCTGCCGCCAAGCTGAGAAGACTAAGCAGCACTGGTAGCAGACACCACCTAGGTTAAACATAGGCCAAACAAACAAACAAGTTACAAACTTCAAAAATGTATCTTTAACCAAATTTGCAAAATATCAAGAGTGCGTAGTAGTGGCGAAAGTAACGTCTGTTAAACCATTCAGCCGAATAAAATTTGATACAGGAAAACTGAATAAATGTTTCGAGAATAAGATCTGACAGTTATTTCGCCAAACCAGATGGCGAGGAGTCTTGCGTGAACCAAATAGTTATCTAAGGAAAATGAAAAGCTTACCTCTCCGAAGCGTTGCTTAATAATCGGATCTTACAAGCAATGCTTCCTTCCATGCTATAAAGACATGGAAATCTACAACACAGTTTTAAAACATATGTATAGGGTTATTTTTTCCACCATGTACGAACTCTAGGGATTGATCGATGACAGGACATGGAACAAAAATGTCTAATGAACTTACATCCGGAAATGACGCATGGTTTCTATGCTACAGACCATTTTTTTCAATCATACTTCGTTACAGAACATGCGTTCTAATAGGCGCAGCCACTGTTAAAGTATGTATTGTTTCCTCCTAGAGGGTTGCACTGTTCCTCGTACGTCATGCCGTAGAGCCCTCTCCTGTCATACTCGTTGGTAATGTCGTGTCCGATTCACTTCTATTGCTGACTCACCTTATAGTGAATGCGATACAGCATTGTACGCAATGGTTCCGTATTCGAATGGACAGCTTGCTGACATGGTGTTTACTTACGGAAAGGGAAATGGCAACCGGCTGTGGGCAGTAAGGTTGTATCAAGAGACGTATCCCGCCAACAACCACAAAGTTCGGTGTTTTGTCGTTTTTCTGAGACAGGGTCGTTTCAGGAAGTAGAAAATCATGAAGGACGTCCACGAAATATTCCGGAAAATGTGATTAACAATGTGGAAGGCGACCAGTGCGTCAGTACCAGGCAGTTGGCCCGCCAGTACAGGGTAAGGCAGACGACGGTGTGGAACATTGTTAATGACAACTGTTACTACACTTGAGACTTCTAAATATCACTTTTTACTTGGACTGAAATAACTGAGAAAGAAACTTCTACGTTTTTACTTAAATTGCTTAATGCAACTTAACCTTCTAAAACTGCTGAGTGAAACTGACGTACTGTCACTTCGCTTGTCTTCATCGTTTGAACACTGACCTACAGAATTTTCCCTGACAAATACAGCTAAAACTTATTCTATTCATTAATGACCCACAATATACACGGATAACGCAATCTGACTATTAATTAACACAGAAGAATGGCCCGGAATTAGAAGGAATTCTAACAATAACCCATGCATTTCAAAAGTCACCTCACAGAAAATCTTCAAGACACTAACTACAGCAAATACAGCGAGTATAAAGCCAGCTAAATAAAAAGGATTGTAACTACTGTGGGCTCTAACTACTAATAGGCATGTGGTCAGCAAAGGAAACATATTATTGCAGAGCGAACAATGTATTTAGCAGATTTTACCTTAATCATGTGACATTCAGTTCCAAAAATTATGTAATCATCCTTGACATCCACTTGCAAAAATTATTTAATAATCAATAATTCCATTACCGACATTGTACAACCCATGTCCAACCAACATTAAATCTCCATGACTGACGCACGTCCAGGCCGTCCGCTCGCGCTAGCATTGCTACTAACCTCCATCACTGCTATTAACATTCGACCAGCAACAGATTCTCTGACAGAGGGCGCACGGCGATGTCAGTGATATCATTGCAGTCTAAAGCGCTGCCAACATACAAAAATATAAACAGGCTACACTACTGCCCATTAAAATTGCTACAACAAGAAGAAATGCAGATGATAAATGGGTATTCATTGCACAAATATATTATGCTAGAACTAACATGTGATTACATTTTCACGCAGTCCGGGTGCATAGATCCTGAGCAATCAGTACCCAGAACAACCACCTCTGGCCATTATAACGACCTTCATACGCCTGGGCATTAAGTCAAACAGAGCTTGGATGCCGCGTACAGGTACAGTTGGCCATGCAGTGTCAACACGATACCACAGTTCATCAAGAGTAGTGACTGGCGTATTGTGACGAGCCAGTTGCTCGGTCACCATTGACCAGGCGTTTTCAGTTGGTGAGAGATCTGGAGAATGTGCTGGCCAGGGCAGCAGTCAAACATTTTCTGTATCCACAAAGGCCTGTACAGGACTTGCAACATGCGGTCGTGCATTATCCTGCTGAAATGTAGAGTTTCACAGGGATCGAATTAAGGGTAGAGCCACGGGTCGTAACACACCTGAAATGTAACGTCCACTGTTCAAAGTGCAGTCAATGCGAACAAGAGGTGACCGAGACGTGTAACCAATGGCACCCCATACCATCAAAATGGTTCAAATGGCTCTGAGCACTATGGGACTTAACTTCTTACGTCATCAGTCCCATACAGCTTAGAAATAATTAAACCTAACTAACCTAAGGACATCACATACATCCATGTCCGAGGCAGGATTCGAACCTGCGACCGTAGCGGTCGCGCGGTTCGTGACTGCAGCGCCTAGAACTGCTCGGCCATCCAGGCCGCCACCCCATACCATCATGCCAGGTGATACGCCAGTATGGCGATAACGAATACACGTTTCCAATGTGCGTTGACCGCGATGTAGCCAAACACGGATGCGACCATCATATGCTGTAAACATTACCTGGATACACCATCGCAGGACCCCTTGTCTCTGATGGAGCGTCAAGGGTAACTGCAGCCATGGTCTCCGAGCTGATAGTCCAGGCTGCTGCAAACGTCGTCGAACTGTTCGTGCAGGTGGTTGTTGTCTTGCAAACGTCCCCATCTGTTGACTCAGTGATCGAGACGTGGCTGCACGATCCGCTACAGCCATGTGGATAAGACGCCCGTCATCTCGACTGCTAGTGATACGAGGTCGTTGGGATCCAGCACGGCGTTCCGTAGTACCCTCCTGAACTCACCGATTCCATATCTGCTAACAGTCATTGGATCTCGACCAATGAGAGTAGGAATGTCGCGATACGATAAACCGCAACGTGATAGGCTACAATCCGACCTTTAGCAAAGTCGGAAACGTGATGGTACGCATTTCTCCTCCTTACACGAGGCATCACAACAACGTATCACCAGGCAACGCCGGTCAACTGCTGTTTGTATGTGAGAAATCGGTTGGAAACTTTCCTCATGTCAGCACGTTGTAGGTGTCGCCACCGGTGCCAACTTTTTGTGAATGCTCTGAAAAACTAATCATTTGCATATCACAGCATCTTCTTCCTGTTGGTTAAGTTTCGCGCCTGTAGCACGTCATCTTCGTGGTGTAGCAATTTTAATGGCCAGTGGTGTACTTACACACTTCATCACTTACGACCTGTGCAGGGCTTAATAGCGACAGACTTTCCGCATCGGGAGTTGTTTTGCCGCTGGTTTCTTCATCAGGCAACCACGATTTCGGGATCTGTGTCATCCATCCTATTCACAGATGAGGCCGCCTTTACGCGGAGTGGTATATTCAACTTTCATAACTCTCATCATTGGGATAGTATGCAAAACACCCACGGTGTAGTGACAGCGAGTCACCAGCATCGGTGCAGCCGGAATGTGTGGGTGGGGATAGCTGGCGGCCGTACTTTGTTACCAGTTTTTTTTTCCACGCCGCGTAACAGCCGGAACTACTGGCGTTCCTTGTGGGCGACTTTGCCTCCCCTTCTGGAAGATGTGCCATTGCTGATTCGAAGGGTTATGTGGAGCTCCAGGCCACTTCGCCATTTTCGTCTGGACGTATCTCAACCGTGTCCTGCCTGGTCTATGGACCAGACGAGGGAGTGAAATTGGCTTGTTCGTTCATCGGACCTCAACCTGCACGGCTTGTTCGTTCATCGGACCTCAACCTGCACGATTTCTGGTTATGGGCTATCTCAAAAGTATCATGTATGCACAACCCATTCCAGGTGTGGAGACACTGGATCAGCGTATTCATGCTGACTTTCACACTGTTGGGATGCAGCCTGGTCGGTGTGAACGTGTGAGACAGAACATGCTACAGCGCGTACATGCATGCGATGAGGCACATGGAGACCAATTTCAACACATACTGCAACTGTGGCTGCATGGGACAGCGCGTTTTGGACCGCAGTCTCTGAAACAATGTGTGAATGAATGGTGTCTAGCACGGAAACCATACATTTCCGGACATTAATTCATTAGCCCTTTTTGTTCCGTATCCTCCCATCGATCAATCCCTAGAATTTGTACACGGTAGAAAAAAGTCACCCTGTATAATCAGGAAATTTCTGTTAAAGCAAGGAAAATATACAGTGAAAGAATAAATGCAAAATCCTTAACAAGGCTTAAGATCACAATTAAATTTGCAATTTTTTTGTCAATTAAATTTGCAATTTTTTTTGTCACAGCGCATTGCCAAAACCACAGAATAATTTGGCACAAGAAAGCCGATGGCCGTATCAATGGAAAAATCTAACATTACGGTTAACCGATGAATTTAGTATTTCACAATGCGTACAGCCAACACAAGTACACTACCATGAAGCTGTCAGTGGTTCACAGAAATTACTAACACAGGCACAGTTACATATATAACCAAATATTCGACTGAACAGAAGTATAAATAATCTGAAGCAACAGAGCCTTAGCTGAGATAGCCGGTCGGAGTGGCGGAGCGGTTCTAGGAGCTACAGTCTGGAACCGTGCGACCGCTACGGTCGCAGGTTCGAATCCTGCCTCGGGCATGGATGTGTGTGATGTCCTTAGGTTAGTTAGGTTTAATTAGTTCTAAGTTCTAGGGGACTGATGACCTCATCTACATCTACATCCATCTACATCCATACTCCGCAAGCCACCTGACGGCGTGTGGCGGAGGGTACCCTGAGTACCTCTATCGGTTCTCCCTTCTATTCCAGTCTCGTATTGTACGTGGAAAGAAGGATTGTCGGTATGCCGCTGTGTGGGCTCTAATCTCTCTGATTTTATCCTCATAGTCTCTTCGCGAGATATACGTAGGAGGGAGCAATATACTGCTTGACTCTTCGGTGAAAGTATGTTCTCGAAACTTTAACAAAAGCCCATACCGAGCTACTGAGCGTCTCTCCTGCAGAGTCTTCCACTGGAGTTTATCTATCATCTCCGTAACGCTTTCGAAATTACTAAATGATCCTGTAACGAAGCGCGCTGCTCTCCGTTGGATCTTCTCTATCTCTTCTATCAATCCTACCTGGTGCGGATCCCACACTGCTGAGCAGTATTCAAGCATTGGGCGAACAAACGTAACCTACTTCCTTTGTTGTCGGATTGCATTTCCTTAGGATTCTTCCAATGAATCTCAGTCTGGCATCTGCTTTACCGACGATCAACTTTATATGTTCAATCCATTTTAAATCACTCCTAATGCGTACTCCTCAGCAATTAAGTCCCATAGTGCTCAGAGCCATTTGAACTTAGCTGAGATAATTACAGTCAAACGAACACAGGGTGTTTATAAATGAATATTGGGGTTTTAATGCTTTATAATATTTGTTAAATTAAACTTACAGTTATAAATGATATGTTGAATGAAAGAGCAACTCAAACAGTTTTACCAAGAACCTTATATATGTTCAATGTGAGCACCATTTGTTACACGTAACACATCAAGTCTATAGTCGAGTTCTTCCCAAACGTTGGTAAGTGTGTCTTCAATGATTGTAGCAACAGCTGCTTCAATCCGGTTTCTTAACTGAGGGAGGTCTGCTGGTAGCGGAGGCACGTACACACGATCCTTGATGAAGTCCCAAAGGAAAAAAATCACATGGCGTTAGGTCGGGTGAACGTGGAGGCCATGCAAAGCAAGCCCTGTTACTGGGCCCCTTGCGGCCTATTCAGAGCTTGGGTACAGTGAAGTTCGAACAATCGCGTACTTGGCTATGCCAGTGAACATTTATAAGGTTCTTGGTAAAAGTGTTCGAGGTGCTCTTTCATTTGACATATGATTTATAACTGTAAGTTTAATGTTATAAGTACACTACTGGCCATTAAAATTGCTGCACCACGAAGATGACGTGCTACAGACGCGAAATTTAACCGGCAGGAAGAAGATGCTGCGATATGCAAATGATTAGCTTTTCAGAGCATTCACACAAGGTTGGCGCCAGTGGCGACACCTACAACATGCTGACATCAGGGAAGTTTGCAACCGATTTCTCATACGCAAACAGCAGCTGACCGGCGTTGCCTGTTGAAACGTTGTTGTGATGCCTCGTGTAAGGAGGAGAAATGCGTACCATCACGTTTCCGACTTTGCTAAAGGTCGGATTGTAGCTCATCGACATTGCGGTTTATCGTATCGCGACATTCCTACTCGCATTGGTAGAGATCCAATGACTGTTAGCAGAATATGGAATCGGTGAGTTCAGGAGGGTAATACGGAACGCCGTGCTGGATCCCAACGACCTCGTATCACCAGCAGTCGAGATGACGGGCGTCTTATCCGTATGGCTGTAACGGATCGTGCAGCCACGTCTCGATCACTGAGTCAACAGATGGGGACGTTTGCAAGACAACAACCACCTGCACGAACAGTTCGACGACGTTTGCAGCAGCCTGAACTATCAGCTCGGAGACCATGGCTGCGGTTACCCTTGACGCTCCATCAGAGACAGGGGCTCCTGCGATGGTGTAGTCAACGACGAACCTGGGTGCACGAACGGCAAAACGTCATTTTTTTCTGATGAATCCAGGTCATGTTTACAGCATAATGATGGTCGCATCCGTGTTTGGCGACATCGCGGTGAACGCACATTGGAAGCGTGTATTCGTTATCGCCATACTAGCGTATCACCAGGCGTGGTGGTATAGGGTGTCATTGGTTACACGTCTCGGTCAACTCTTGTTCGCATTGACGGTACTTTGAACAGTGGACGTTACATTTGAGATGTGTTACGACCCGTGGCTCTACCCTTCATTCGACCCCTGTGAAACGCTACATGTCAGCAGGATAATACACGGCCGCATGTTGCAGGTCCTGTACGGGCCTATCTGGATACAAAAAATGGTCGACTGCTGCCCTGTCCGGCCAGCACATTCTCCAGATCTCTCTCCAACTGCAAACGTCTAGTCAATGGTGGCCGAGCAACTGGCTCGTCACAATACGTCAGTCGCTACTCTTGATGAATTGTGGTATCGTGTTAAAGCTGCATGAGCAGCTGTACCTGTACACGACATGCAAATTCTGTTTGACTCAAAGCCAGGCGTAACAAGGCGGTTATTACGGCCAGAGGTGGTTGTTCTGGGTACTGATTTCTTAGGTTCTGTGCACCCATATTGCGTGAAAATGTAATGACATGTCAGTTCTAGTATAATATATTTGTCGAATGAATATCCGTTTATCATCAGCATTTCGTCTTGGTGTAGCAATTTCAATTTTAATGGCGAGTAGTGTACAATCAATTCGAGCTGCCAGCAGTAGCGGCAGGGAATAAGCCCCGAAATGAAGGCACGCGAAATTGATTGCGAGTCGCCCACGGCTCAGTGACTACAATCTTTAACCACGCCTACAAACGTACAGAGACTAACTGACTAAAAGGAAAAAATTGCTGATGTTTCGCTAGTAACTAGAATAACTCATAAATATCCATTTAGCTTTGGCAGTCGTTTATTCGGCTCGATTCTGCAAGCGCTTGTACCACTTGCACTCTCAGCCCCTCAAATCTGGTAAACTGACAACACTGTTTCTCCGCTACTGTCGTATAATAAAGGCTATACTAGGTGTCCCAGGCCGCCGATAACCGAAATTATACAAGCGAGTTTCCGTGGGCATTTTCTGCAGGAAGTTTATAAAGAGAGGGTGAGCATACAGTAGTTTCCCCCATCACAAACTCATACAAACGAAAATGTACAACTATTCGCCTTAAACTTAAGCCAGTTAAAGAGCATCTCTCAGGAGGTCTTTTTTTCTTTTTTAGCGCATAGGTGCAATCCTTTGCTGGAGGTTATCGCCAGCATACATTCTTTACTCCTTCGTTTTCGTACATATGACGAAGGAGAAAAGAATGTATGCTGGCGCTAAAAACGCTTTTTTTATTGATTAAGTGGTAAGTTTACACTTTTCATTTTTCCACTATTTCGCGCATAATTTTATATTACGAAATTCATAACCCAACATCAAACCTTTTCCTGACAGGAATATCCATTTCACCTCACTCAAGGGAAAAAATAAAGCATATATTAAGACAAATTACACCTGATGATGGATCCACAGGGTCCAAAATGCACTGTATACTTAAATACTTAATAAAACACCAAAAGTTGTGCCTCCAGTGTATAATCCACCACTTTTTTTTTTACTTTCGTTGGGGTTAACCAAAGTCTCTTTTGACTTCTAGTTACGCACAACACTGTTTCTCACACGCTACCTTTTTACATTTCACCTTTTCTCTTAAGATTTGATACATAAAACGAACTTAAATAAATTAATGGGCGGATTATCTCAAAAGTAAAATTTATGAGTGGGATATCTCAGCCATTGAAAATAAGTACAGAGGCCCCATTTCTATTCAGCTGTGTCATGGAAAAAATTGTACGAAATTGGAATCGAAAATATCGCTACTAATGATAGGCAGAAAAAGACCTGTTTCCATAATTTCTGAAAGCGTGACAAATGCAACAATGGGAATCAATCTTTTGGAAAAGGCAGCCAACACGAGATACTTAAGAATTTCTGCAGAGAAAACAAAATGTGTGACAAAAGTAAAAAGTGCTGCAAAACATTTAATAATGTGCGAACATAAACCGGAGAGCAGCGCGCTTTGTTACAGGATCATTTAGTAATCGCGAAAGCGTTACGGAGATGATAGATAAACTCCAGTGGAAGACTCTGCAGGAGAGACGGTCAGTAGCTCGGTACGGGCTTTTGTTAAAGCTCCGAGAACATACCTTCACCGAAGAGTCAAGCAGTATATTGCTCCCTCCTATGTATATCTCGCAAAGAGACCATGAGGATAAAATCAGAGAGATTAGAGCCCACACAGAAGCATACCGACAATCCTTCTTTCCACGTACAATACGAGACTGGAATGGAAGGGAGAACCGATAGAGTTACTCAAGGTACCCTCCGCCACACACCGTCAGGTGGCTTGCGGAGTATGGATGTAGATGTAAAAGGTAAAAAATTCAAATATTTGGGTGACGGTACTGAAAATACGGTTTAGGAAAATCTGTTTTAGAAGAAATGACACAAAAGATGGACTAACCGCATGTTGTGTCTAAGAACTCGCACAACAGAAAGTACTGATCTGAAAACTTAAAATAAAGCATTACAACGCAGCAGTGAGACCAGCGAATGCCTAGTGCTAAATTATAAGCTTGAGAAAATTAAAAATATTATAAAGAAGAATTATATAGAAAATAAGAATACTCAAAATAACGCAACATTTTAAAAACTGGGAAGTCGCGGTAATATTTATCAGAAGAAAGGAAACGTTTCAGAAACAGTAGGGAAGAGAGGGTACTGTTTTGCCGCATATTTACAGAATGGATGAGAACAGATTCACAAAAAGAGTTCTTCAAATGTCTTACGGAAAAGAAATTAAGAACCACCTAGATTGAAGAGGGCAGGAAAGACTTGAACAGGAATAACATGAGAGAGAAAGAAGTACTGAAAAGATATACTTTTAGGGATATTTAAACAAAAGAACTGGGTGGAAGAATTACAAGGCTAGAAGAAGAAAACCGGCACAAAGTGGTCTGAAGACAGGAAAAAGAGGCATTGAGAAACACTGAAGGAATCGAGGAAGAAAAGGAAAGCACATAGAAGGATTAAAAATTGAAACTGTGACGTGGTCGCTAGCAGGCTTTGACGCAAGAAGACATGACCGATTTGTTGGCAATCGACAGGCTATTTATTGTGGAATGCACTTTTCGGCTTGTATTGATCCTCATGTGTTTCAAGTTAGATATTCCGAAAATTAAAATAAATTGTGGTGAAATCAACAGTCAAACATTTTAAGTACCCTGGTGAAATTATTGAAACAACAGGAGTTGAAAAACTGGCTCAAGAAAACAGATTGCGGTAAATCAAGAAAGCGTCCGGACTTGTTTCAAATTTGTATAACAAAAAATGCCTTTCAGAAGGCACTAAAATCAGACACTACAACACAGTAATGAAACAGACACTCACATATGCAAGTGAAACACTTTCACTGAATCGAAAACTAGGTTTACAAGCAATTAAGAAAGTAGAGAGAAAGATTATTAGAAAAATTCTGGGACCACGATACACACAACGTGGATACAGACTGCAAACCATCGAGGCAACAGGAAAAAGTATCAGACATCAAAACTGACATCAGAAGGAGACGAAGTTCTATGGACACTTAGACAGATTACCCGGAAATATACTAATTAAACATATATTGGACTATGCGACATCCCCCAGAGCATCAATACCTTGGGTACCTGAAGCTAAGAAGGATTCGCCGGCCGCGGTGGCCGAGCGGTTCTGGGCGCTACAGTCTGTAACCGCGCGACCACTATGGTCGCAGGTTCGAATCCTATCTCAGGCATGGATGTGTGTGATGTCCTTAGGTTAGTTAGGTTTAAGTAGCTCTAAGTTCTAGGGGACTGATGACCTTAGAATTTGAGTCCCATAGTGCTCAGAGCCATTTGAACAATTTTTAAAGGATTTGACAAAAGCAAAAATTGACGTAACAACACATCAGAGGGGGATACGTTAAGAGGCAAAATTGATAAATGGAAGTTTATTCCAGAGATGGAACCAAAACCATACGACCCAAGTGAACCGAAGAAAGAAAGATGGCCGTGGGGGAGAAAACGAAGAAATATTGGGAAAATAAGGAGAACCCTAAGAAAGATTTAAAATCACCTGCTTATCGTTCCCTAATGGGGATATTCGCTAATAATAATAATAATAATAATAATAATAATAATAATAATAATAATAATAATACTGTGTGCAGCTCTATTGTAGCCCTTACTTAGTTACTGCTGCGTCCTGCTGTCAATTATTTCGTTTATCTGTTTCGAAGCAAGTAATGAAACAATTTCTGGACTACTGCAGATACTATCTACAATTGGGAGAAGATATTTTCTTGAGATATTAAGCTTTTGTTCCCTATATGTCTCTCCTTTATCATCAACGATGAATGGGACAAAGCGCAACACATATGTATAATGGGTGGACTATATGACGAACCTGTGACATCCACCGCATTAATGGTACCAACTGAGAAAAAGTAATTATTGGTAAACTGTATAATCAACATTAGTTTCTTAAAAATTGTTATAATAGTAATGATCTTTTGAAAATGATTTAGATACGTGACTGAAACAGAATCGAATCGTTTAGTTTTTATGTCTTAGAAAATTCAATTTTATCTCTCAGCAGGTAATTACCCCCAGGTTGGAAACCACTGCACTATTTATTAGCTGTATGTTCTTTGCTGCCCCAGGCCAAAATTAAATAAATAAAAAAATAATCATTTGCCCGTAACTACAGTTTTCCTGCACTTATAAACGACAGCTTTCGTGTCGCTGCACGAGGAAGCGGTCTTGTGCGCCTGCTGCTACACCGCTCGTCTCTGTGCCCAGGTGCTGTGGCCGGCGTTTATCTCTCGCCTCTTTCACGCAGCGCGCGGTCGTTCCGTCTCCCTTCCCCGCCCGCCCCCCCCCCCCTCACCCCACCTCACCTATCCCCTCCCCACAGCCTTCTTTAACGACTGCGCCGGGCCTTGGCGTTGCTCTGGCAGCGGGGAATTTACGGCCTGTTTTTTCCCGGCCACGAGCGCGCCGAATGAAAGAAAGCGACCGAGAACTGACTACCACACGGACCGCTGGCTCGCTTCAGTTTGCTCCTTCCCTCCCTCCACCGGCAGCCGGCAGTTTGCGCGGCAATTAGACGCTAACGAGCGGCGCTGTATCTCTATACTCATTACCTCGTGTTGCCACAGCAGGATCTGGTGTCTGATATCTAGCCGTCTCTCTCTCTCTTACGCGTGTTTTTCCGCTCGTAAACAAGTACCGCTGTATGGAAGACACTGTCCATTTATTTCTCCTTCAATTACACGTTTCTGCGCGTAACTGCATAACGTGACCCGCTAGCTTATTAATTTATTTTATTGACTGAAATTTATATTACCAGACGACTAAAACGATAACCCAGCCCCAACTGATCATTTAACAGCTTCCAGAGGCAACAAAAATTTTGTTTCTGTATTTTATTCAATTACTGACCGAATTTAAAAAACAAAATATCATCATAATCTGTTCATTAAGAGATATACATTACGTTCAGACACAGTAAGTCAACTCTGTCTGTACCGAGACGTAGCGTAAATCACGGCGCGCAAAATACTCGGACGTTATTCCTCCACTATACGAGAATGACAACACGTAGCAACTTCGAACAAACATCACACATGATTTCAAACGCGTACGAAAGTTCTTCTCCTTCACACCCTCCCACAAAATAATGAATGGAAAAAAGTTTATTCCGTAGCACATTTTCGTTGTTGACGTACTAAAACTTCAGCGTCAGGAATGACGTTTTAATTTATTATTCCTTTACTGCTAACTCTGTTTGTAAAACATTTTGCGTGCACCACTTAACGTAGCTGCAGAATTAAGACAGACAGCTCAGAAGATATGACTTTACAAACTAAGATATGCGTGAAAAATTTGTTTTTCTTAAAACAGAGTTCGATTCTTCAGTGATACGAAATGCTTTCTGCTAAACAATTTGCACTTTCTGAAAATGCTCATAGCTTAAGAGCTAAAACCATTTAATGTCTCAAAGAAAACATTTTTCCGTGGTTCTGCAAATATCTCTTATTTCTACATCTACATGGATACTCCGCACATTTAAGTGCCTGGCAGAGGGTTCATCGAACCACCTTAACAATTCTCTATTATTCCAAACTCGTACAGCGCGCGGAAAAAATGAACACCTATATCTTTCCGTACGAGCTCTGATTTCCCTTATTTTTTCGTGGTGATTGTTCCGCCCTATGTAGGTCGGTGTCAACAAAATATTTTTGCATTCAGAGGGAAAAGTTGGTGATTGGAATTTCGTGAGAAGATTTCGAGCCCAAATTATGTATCATTTCTGTGACACTCTCTCCCATATTTCGCGGTAATAAAAAACGTGCTGCCTTTCTTTGAACTGTTTCGATGTACTCCGTCAGTCCTACCTGGTAAGGATCCCACACCGCGCAGCGGTATTCTAAAAGAGGCCGGACAATCGTAGAGTAGGCAGTCTCATTAGTTAATGATGAACCAGTATCCGTCTTTTTACGCCATCGTCGTCTCGTAACATAGTAAGTATAAAACAGCCAACCGGTTCCAACAAAATTTTGCTTTTACCGCGTTCCGGCACCCATAATGGGTGTCTTCACCAGAAAATCCAAAACTACATGTAACAACTGACGAACAATATCTCGTCCAGATTCAGAAGGATGTAGGTTGAAATAGTTTACTCGGAGATGATGACGGTTGCACAGGATAGAGTAGCATGGAGAGTTGCATCAAACCAGTCTCAGGACTGAAGACCACAACAACAACAATGGTCTCGTCACGTATAAGTACTTCCTTAAGAGTACATGTCTAATGCCTGCTCCAATGGCTGTTGTTACCTCTGGTTGGCATTATCGACGTGTTCCTTGCTTACGCCTTGTAGCTATGGTTTTACCGACAGTTACTAGCATTATGAAACTTTCAGTGATGTTAATTTTATGTGGTTTTAACATTTTTATGTGACAAGAGCTTTACTCCTGTGATCGTCAGTTGCTGCATGTACCTATCATATTCTTGCAGCTGTCTCAAAACCATGTTTAAAATCTTTTTACAGTAAAAATAACTTCGCTGTCATTCTATAACGGAACCGTTCGCACAGGGTGCTGTATAGAACGTAATCTCCGGAAAACTACATGCTGTGGAAAAGAACATGGTGGCATTAGACAAATCTATGTCCTCTAGATAGTCTAAAAAATGAGCAAAGACACAGATTCAACCTTTGCGGAACATGTTTGAACAAAAAGCCATCCATCCGATGCAAATTTTCATGATTTTCTTACTGTTAAGAAAAGCATAAAGGTGACATAGTATTAGTTCGGAATGAGCAAACATAGTTCCGTTTCCCCTTCTGTTACATTAAGTTTCACTCATGCGCATATTGGTTTACAACACAGAAATGAGGTCCCTGTACTCACTTAATAAGACTCGCCTGCAGGTCCTATGAAAACTGACCGTCTACATACGTATGCAGACTCGACAAGAGAATCTTTTCCGATGAGCATTTCGCTGAATACGCGCCACTGAATCAGTTATCCTTATTGTATCAGAATATTCCAGGACTAAGGGGTAGAACATCATGTGACTACTGGTACAGATATGTCAAATGTTAGCTTCTTACTTTTGTAGAGAAAATTTGGAGAAAGGATAAATTGTCACATTTGTCACAAAATGTTTTAATTTCAACAATACTAATATTAATAAATTTGTTTTTGCAACAGAATAAGTATTTCGGATTAAGTCGTTTATGCACCTTCAAGAAACTTTAACCTCCCCATAAAAAAAACCTGGGAGCTCTGTCGTCCCATCATGCATTAAAAAAACAAGGCAATAGTAGTTGCTGGTGATTTTAACGTCGTTTTACTGAAAAGGGCTGTCAGTGAACAATTATTGTAATCAGTAACTTTGTCATACAATTTAATTCCTGCTGTGAACTTTCCAACTAGGGTATGTAAATGCTCTGAGACTGCTATTGATAATATATTTGTAGACAAATTTAGGAAAAAAAGTCGTAACACAAAACCAGTAGTAAATGACTATCTGATCATGACATGCAGCATCTTGTGTTAAATGCTGAAACTTATCAGCATAAAAAATGTATTAAATATGAATACAGGAGCGTAATAAATAGGGCAAAAATTGAGAATTTTAGGAGATTGCTCAAAGTCATGAACAGAATAGATGTTTACAACACTTCTGCCTTTCATGCAAAATACGAAGCATTCATTAATAAAGTTACTGACTCTATTGAAAATTGTTTTCCCCTAAAGCAAACTCAAATCAAACAGACGTCTGAAAATAAACAATGGATTACACAAGCAACAAAGACGTGGGACAAAAAGGAGACTGTATCTACTATCTAGAAAAAGCTCTGATTTTAGCATTGTAATGCTTTACAAAGAATGCTGCAAAATATTGAAGCAAGTAATCCACAAATCTAAGCAGCTTTATTATGAGAAAAACATGATTTACATCTTGGCAAAAAAATAAAAACTTTATGGGGTAGACAAAGACAGGTGGGGCCAAACAGGAAGAGGAACAGATAGCTCTTAAAAATAAATGAGATATTGGTAACAAGTACATGTATTGTTGCAAACCTCTTGTGTTATAAGTTTCAGTAAACAGTGCAATGAAGTTTATGAGACCAGTCTTTACGAATAACTTTAGTAAAGTGGAAATGCCACTTAGGTCTCCCAAAGAAGTAGCGTCCAACATAAAATTCTTAAAATCAATATATTCGGATTTTTATGATAATATGTCAACTAAGTTAATCAAAGAGTGCTAATGCGAGCTGTGTTCTGTCTTAATTTATTTGTTAAATCAATCTCTTATTAAGCGGAACATTTCCAGACTGTCTAAAATACGCTGAAGTTAAGCCTCTTTACAAGAAAGGCGATGAAACGTTACCATTAAACTATCGACCAATTTCACTTTTGCTGGCTTTTTCAAAAATATTTGAAAAAGTTGTGTTCAAGCATCTCGTTAAGCATCTGTCTGCAAATAATAGTTTGTCCGAGTACAGTTTGGGTTCTTTAAGGGTTCCTATGTAGAGAAGGTTATTTACACCATCAGTAAGAATGTACTTAATTCATTAGACAACAAATTAGAGGTTACTGGCATTTTCTGTGCCCTGTCAAAAGCCCTTGACAGTGTGAATCACAGCATTCTTTTAAGTATATTGTGGTGTCACCAGCAATGATGTGTAATGGTTCGAAGCTCACCTAACAGGAAACAAAGGATGTCGTTGTGAAATACCTGTGGAGTAAGCAGTGAGTCTTCATCTGACTGGAAATTAATTACATGTGACGTTCATCAAGGTTTCATCTTGGGCCTGTTGTTTTTCTTGTGCACACTAATGACCTCTCGTCTGTTACATTGCCAAATACAAGGTTTGTTTTGTTTGTAGATGATACAAACAAAGCAATAAGTAGCAAGTCAAGAATAGATTTAGAAATGGCTGCTAATCAAATTATCACTGACATTAATAAATGGTTTAAAGCTAAATCACCGTCACTAAACTTTTAAAAGACCCACTACATGCAGTGCAGAACCTGTAAGAGATTTATTCCAGCATGTGTATAACATACGAAGACATGTCAACTGAAGAGGCTGACAATGTTAAATTTGTAGTATTACAACTCGATAGTAAATTCAGTTGGCAAGAACATCCCATAAAACTGATGAAACGAGTACACAAGACTGTATTTCCAGTGAGAATGACGTCACATGCAGGACATGTACATACGAAAAAAATTTGCATACTTCGCTTGCCTTCATGTACTATGTCATACTGGATCATATTCTGGGGTAACTCGTCTAACGGAACAAAAGTATTTAGCGTGCAAAAGCTTGTAATAAGACTCATTTGTAGTGTAAATTCAGAAACATCATGTAGAAACATGTTCAAGGAACTTTGTATTCTAACCACTGCTTCTAAGTACATTTATTCCTTAATGAATTTGTTGCATGTAATACGTTTCTGTTTCTAACCAATAATTCAGTGAATAGTATCAATATTAGGAATAAGAACACGCTACACAAAGACCTTGATCCAAAAAGGGGTCCAATATTCAGGAATACACATTTTCAATAAATTGTCAACAACCACTAAAAACGTGGTTTCAGACGAAGCACAGTTTAAAGAGAGTTTGAAAGACTTTTTGAAAGGTGAGTCCTTCTACTCTGTGTATGAATCTCTTAAGAGGGACTGTTAGACCAGGTTAAATAATAATAAATAAGTTCATCATTTTGACGCGGAGAAGAACCACAATTTAGGCGGTCTTTTTCACGATACCCGTACCGAAGAACAAATAATCTTTCATCGGTCCTCACACCACGTTACGTAATGTTCGAACTGCTGCCTTGTCAACTGTTCTAAGAAGAGCTTCTTATAGATGAATATGATGGCTGTAAAGCGAGAAGTATTACAAAGATCGTGAGTTACACTTCCGTGACAGTGTTACATTCCTGCACGCTTCTGTTGGAGGTGGGGAGCGACCGCAGCGCCACCGTTCTCAGGCTCGTCATATTCGCGAACTACAGCAGGAATGAAGGAAAGCCAACCGAAATGCAGCGGCGCCGCAATTTCTAGGCCCTAATACTGGTCTCTCGCTCGCTCCGCTTCTCATCTCTATGTTACATCAGTAAAATTACTCATTTTTATGCAACCATTTCCTTTGTGATATAGAAAAATGTGATACAAAGCACTGTGTAACACACCTAGTAGCGAGCTGTAAGCCCGTTTGTTTCTAAATATTTTCCTACATAATTGAAGTAACAGCGCCTGCCTATAGCGCCCATCTCCCCCATGTGCCCTGCCGACTTTGCTTCTACTGGCCACCTTATTCTGCACGGACACTATTATAGAACAGCAGTAAGTTTTTAGCATACTTCGCGGTATTCAGAAAGTTCTAATTCTTATGTAGCTTTCCGTGTGACAATGTTGAGTATCCTGTAAAAGTGCATTGTACATTAACGAAGGCCACAATAATGGCAAGTGTTAACAGAATATATTATATGACATACTGAAATAATACAATGTATTTATTTAATTAACTTCCAAGTTAAAAAAAAATCTAGTTCTATATAGGACAAGAAACAACAGCAAAGAAAAAATGAAACAGAAGAAAATAAATTGAATTGTTAACACAGTGCGCTAGTTCTACATTCTACATTTATACTCCGCAAGCCACCCAACGGTGTGTGGCGGAGGGCACTTTACGTGCCACTGTCATTACCTCCCTTTTCTGTTCCAGTCGCGTATGGTTCGCGGGAAGAACGACTGTCTGAAAGCCTCCGTGCGCGCTCGAATCTCTCTAATTTTACATTCGTGATCTCCTCGGGAGGTATAAGTAGGGGGAAGCAATATATTCGATACCTCATCCAGAAACGCACCCTCTCGAAACCTGGGCAGCAAGCTACACCGCGATGCAGAGCGCCTCTCTTGCAGAGTCTGCCACTTGAGTTTGCTAAACATCTCCGTAACGCTATCACGATTACCAAATAAGCCTGTTACGAAACGCACCGCTCTTCTTTGGATCTTCTCTATCTCCTCCGTCAACCCGATCTGGTACGGATCCCACACTGATGAGCAATACTCAAGTATAGGTCGAACGAGTGTTTTTTAAGCCGCCTCCTTTGTTGATGGACTACATTTTCTAAGGACTCTCTCAATGAATCTCAACCTGGTACCCGCCTTACCAACAATTAATTTTATATGATCATTCCACTTCAAATCGTTCCGCACGCATACTCCCAGATATTTTACAGAAGTAACTGCTACCAGTCTTTGTTCCGCTATCATGTAATCATACAATAAAGGATCCTTCTTTCTATGTATTCGCAATAGATTACATTTGTCTATGTTAAGCGTCAGTTGCCACTCCCTGCACCAAGTGCCTATCCGCTGCAATTTTCTAATGCTGCAACTTCTCTGTATACTACAGCATCATCCGCGAAAAGCCGCATGGAACTTCCGACACTATCTACTAGGTCATTTATATATATCGTGAAAAGCAATGGTCCCATAACACTCCCCTGTGGCACGCCAGAGGTTACTTTAACGTCTGTAGATGTCTCTCCATTGAGAACAACATGCTGTGTTCTGTTTGCTAAAAATTCTTGAATCCAGCCACACAGCTGGTCTGATATTCCGTAGGCTCTTAGTTTGTTTATCAGGCAACAATGTGGAACTGTATCGAACGCCTTCCGGAAGTCAAGGAAAATCGCATCTACCTGGGAGCCTGTATCTAATATTTTCTGGGTCTCATGAACAAATAAAGCGAGTTGGGTCTCACACGATCGCTGTTTCCGGAATCCATGTTCATTCCTACAGAGTAGATTCTGGGTTTCCAAAAACGACATGATACTCGAGCAAGAAACATGTTCTAAAATTCTACAACAGATCGACGTCAGAGATATAGGTCTAATAAAATTACCTGTACTGTCTGCCAGCGCATCTACACATATGTATCAATGCCTTCACTTCCTCTGCCGGCAGAGGAAAAAGTTCTGTACGCAACAAAGGAAACCTCATAACAGCTATAGTGATGTTAACCTGAGGTGCATGACATTATGACTAAGACGCAGATACATTAAATTTGGATCATCCGCATGAATAGTCAGCTGTGTAACTAGTAGTTTTCAACATTGGGCCACACGTCATAATTCTCTCAGGAACATTCACAGCCACAAAGTCATTCTGACACACTTCCTTTATAATGAAAGTTGTACATAAGCAATTGGCTGGCTCTGAGCACTATGGGACTTAACATCTGAGGCCACCAGTCCCCTAGAACTTAGAACTACTTAAACCTAACTAGCCTAAGGACATCACACACATCCATGCCCGAGGCAGGATTCGAACCTGCGACCGTAGCAGTCGCGCGGTTCCAGACTGAAGCGCCTAGAGCCGCTAGGCCACATCGGCCGGCTGTACATAAACAAGCTTCAGGTATTATACTTTCACCCATAGATGATACTGACATCCATTGACCTTCTTTTTTCCAGCTTAATGCAGAAATATGAGCCCAGGGCAGAAAGCTATGTCCCGAAACAATACATTTTTGCTCTGCTGTTGTAAAATATCCTATCAAAACAGGTTATTTGTACAAAAGTGTCATTGTCCCGTTATTGTTTTTTCCCAAACCAACGGCAAACCCAAACAAATTACTGTAGAGTACAACTTTTACGTTGCAATGATATCAGCGTTCTTGTACGTACCTCATTTCATGTAATTTTTTAGGGCACGCTTCTACCACATGTAGAAATATCAGAATTTCCACTGTGCGATCAACTTTTCTTCACCTTCTGATTCCAGTTTATGGTTCTATTTTCCTTTCTATGCCGTTGTTTAGCTATTCAATAGTCTTTGGAGTGATAATTTCATCAGCCACATCCGCCGTTTTATTGATGTGTAAGGTTCTTCGAGGATGGTCCACATTACAGCTACAAATAAGTCAACTTGTAAAAAGAAGGAAAGACATTAGTTGCTATGCTAGCATGTCTCCTGTAATGTACCACATTATTCCAGTGGAAGCTAGATATAAACAAAAACGTGATATACAACTTTCTTTGTGGGAGGTATTCAAATGGTTATGATATTTTTGTGTTCTATTAGTAAATTATCTAGAGACACGATTGATGGTGAAATAAGTGTAAAAACAACCGAATCTCACAAAATCAGTGGTATAAGCTACAATTATTAGTGAAGAAATACTTTAGAATATGTGTTTGACTGCAGCTTACTCCACTGGAAGCAACTGGACACATTCCTTTTGGGCAAATGCCGGGATGGTTCCTTTGAAAGGGCACGGCCGATTTCCTTCCCAATCCTTCCCAACCTCGAGCTTGCGCTCCGTCTCTAATGACCTCGTTGTCGACGGGACGTTAAACACTAACCACCACCATCACATTCCTTTTGTTTTGGAAACAGTTTTATTGCTTTTGACATATCACTGTGTATTTTGTTCTTTAGCTATAGCTGTATTAGCTTATTTGGTACGTTAAATAATGTAGGGATCGCCGATGACATTGTAATTCTATCAGAGACAGCAAAGGACCTGGAAGAGCAGCTGAACGGAATGGACAGTGTCTTGAAAGGAGGATATAAGATGAACATCAACAGAAGCAAAACGAGGATAATGGAATGTAGTCGAAACAAATCGGGTCATGCTGCGGGAATTGGATTAGGAAACGAAACGCTTAAACTAGCAAATGAGTTTTGCTATTTGGGGAGCAAAATAACTGATGATGGTCGAAGTAGAGAGGATATAAAATGTAGACTGGCAATGGCAAGGAAAGTGTTTCTGAAGTAGAGAAATTTGTTACAAACGAGTATAGATTTAAGTGATTTAAGTGTCAGGAAGTCGTTTCTGAAAGTATTTGTATGGAGTGAACCCATGTATGGAAGTGAAACGCGGACGATAAATAGTTTAGACAAGAAGAAAATAGAAGCTTTCGAAATGTGGTGCTACAGAAGAATGCTGAAGATTAAATGGGTAGATCACATAACTAATGATGAGGTACTGAATAGAATTGGGGAGAAGAGGAGCTTGTGGCACAACTTGACTAGAAGAAGGGATCGGTTGGTAGGACATGTTCTGAGGCATCAAGGGATCACCAATTTACTATTGGAGGGCAGCGTGAGGGGTAAAAATCGCAGAAGGAGACCATGAGATGAATACACTAAACAGATTCAGAAGGATGTAGGTTGCAGTAGGTTCTGGGAGATGAAGAAGCTTGCACAGGATAGAGTAGCATGAAGGGCTGCATCAAACCAGTCTCAGTACTGAAGACCTCAACAAAAACAACAACAACAAATAATGTAGGGATTGCAGACCATACAAGTTTCCTACGTTATACATACAGTGATCTGACTGGAAGTGTAGCGAAAAGACTTCACCTTATTGGATGAACGTACACCGTCTTTCTGCAAAATATCAGGTTTTCTACCGTTAACTAGCAAATTTTTGTACTTCAGGGGAAACGACATTCTTCCGTACCATATTAGTTTAGTCCGGGAAATGGTCCCGTTGAGTCATACCTTGTCTTTAGAGCCCGAAAACGATGCCCTTTTGGTGGGGACGGCGGAACACTGGTGGAGTCAAGTGGACACTGGGACTTTCCGAGGGAAGAGGTCAACGGTGCGATGCTGGACACTTTATGTAGACTTCGTGAAGTAGGCAGACCTGCCTGCGGTGACGCGCGTGGGTCGATCGTCGAGGAGTTTGATGCTGGGAGATGAACGGCCGCTGTGATCGTTATGAAGGGACTTTATATTCCGAGAGGTCTGAATGTTGTTCAGAGTAGGACGCCATCTTCCGCTCGTATCGTGGAACTGAGGGTAGACAGTTTAGCTTTGTATCGCGTGATCTACGCTGCTGGCCATTAAAATTGCTACACCACGAAGATGACGTGCTAGTGATGCGAAAATTAACTGACACGAAGAAGACGCTGTGATATGCAAATGATTAGCTTTTCAGAGTATTCACACAAGGTTGGCGCCTGTGGCGACACCTACAACGTGCTGACATGAGGAAAGTTCCCAACCGATTTCTCATACACAAACAGCAGTTGACCGGCGTTGCCTGGTGAAACGTTGTTGTGATGCCTCGTGTAAGGAGGAGAAATGCGTACCATCACGTTTCCGACTTTGATAAAGGTCGGATTTTAGCCTATCGCGATTGCGGTTTTATCGTATCGCGACATTGCTGCTCGCTTTGGTCGACATCCAATGACTGTTAGCAGAATATGGAACCGGTTGGTTCAGGAGGGTAATACGGAACGCCGTGCTGAATCCCAACGGCCTCGTATCACTAGCAGTCGAGATGACAGTCATCTTATCCGCATGGCTGTAAAGGATCGTGCTGCCACGTCTCGATCCCTGAGTCAACAGATGGGGACGTCTGCAAGACAACAACCATCTGTACGAACAGTTCGACGACACTTGCAGCAGCATGGACTATCAGCTCGGAGAACGTGATTGTGGTTACCGTTGACGCTGCATCACAGTCAGGAGCGTCTGCGATGGTGTACTCAACGACGAACCTGGGTGCACGAATCGCAAAACGTCATTTTTTCGTATGAATCCAGGTTCTGTTTACAGCATCATGATGGTCGCACCCGTGTTTGGCGACTTCGCGGTGAACGCACATTGGAAGCGTGTATTCGTCATCGCCATACTGACGTATCACCCGGTGTGATGCTATGGGGTGCCATTGGTTACACGTCTCGGGCACCTCTTGTTGGCACTGACGGCACTTTGAACAGTGGACGTAACATTTCAGATGTGTTACGACCTGTGGCTCTACCCTTCATTCGATCCCTGCGAAACCCTACAGTTCAGCAGCATAATGCACGCCCGCATGTTGCAAGTACTGTACGGGCCTTTCTTGATACAGGAAATGTGCGATTGCTGCCCTGGCCAGCACATTCTCCAGATCTCTCACCAATCGAAAACGTCTGGTCAATGGAGGCCGAGCACCTGGCTCGTCACAATACGCCAGTCACTACTCTTGATGAACTGTGGTATCGTGTTGAAGCTGCATGGGCAGCTGTAGCTTTACACGCCATCCAAGCTCTTGTTTGACTCAATTGCTTGAAAATGGAATGACATGTCAGTTCTGGTATAATATATTTGTCCAATGAATCCCCGTTTATCATTTGCAGTTCTTCTTGGTGTAGCAATTTTAATGTCCAGTAGTGCAGTTTGTGAATCATCATGTTGAACATTGAACTGTTTTGAGGTAATGAATAGTTCGCATGTTGTCATCACGAAATGGGCTCCATTTTCGCGTATCGTTTTGACTGTTTAGTTCGGGATTTTGTTGTCATTCTCGTCATTCTCTCAACATTACTTTGCAGTGTTTGATGAGCGTATTTTCGGCCTGCATTTTAACTGAATGTCGTAGAGTCACTTTGCGTTTATTTGAGATGTCATTTCTTGAATAAACATTATTCAACATTCCCTGTCGCCTAAATAAATTACAGACGGTAGAACACTTTTTATTAAATTATTCGTTTCTCTTTTGTTTTATATTTCTGTACATTATATTAACTCGCACTTCTAGCCAATGCATACACTACTTGACTGCAGGATCACAGCTTCAGGTTATTATTTTCTTGCAGAGAATTATGTGCTAGACATGAAAGCAGACGTGCGCGGCCCGACACAACGCTACACCGAGCTATTCTGTTTAAGCAGACCGGTGCATAGGCACCATACCTAAAGTACGAGTAATTGCAGGCAAAGACGCAGCAGGTTTGGTCGTGTCGGATGCTGTTTGGAAGAGCAGCTACACCAAGCAGTCGCCTTTAGTTGACGTCGCAACTTGATCCATTTCGACTTCTCTGATATTTTTTATTGTTTGCCCTCTCTTTTTGCCTATTATGACTTGAAATACGAAGCAAGAATTTTAAAGAACATTCTTTGTATGTAGACCGAAACGCAAAAATAATAACATAAACTTGAAGCAAATTACTTAAGCAATTAATAACGAATTCAAATGGTTCAAATGGCTCTGAGCACTATGGAACTTAACATCTGAGGTCATCAGTTCCCTAGAACTTAGAACTACTTAAACCTAACTAACATAAGGACATCACACACATCCATGCCCGAGGCAGGATTCGAACCTGCGACCGTAGCGGTCACGCGGTTCGAAACTGTAGCGCTTAGAACCGCACGGCCACACCGGCAATAAGGAATTGATTTACACTCGTAATTAACAAATTAGCAAGTTTGGTGCTTAAGAAATTGGTATAACTTATGCGTTTTTACTTTGATGAGTTATCTCGAACTTTCACCAGTAGTCACGGATTGCTAAAGCTATGCGAAACTACAGCGAATAAAGACTCTCGTAATCCCACCCCTTCCCCCTCCACCCATCCGGGCTGTGTGTGTTACCGTGTTACCAGGTAGTTTGAAACGTCCCCTTAGAAAAATTATATCCGACTGTGCTTAAACTGAAACACAATACTTTTGGCGCAACGCAATCTGACTTCCAAAAATCCGTACGAAAGAAGGGTCCTGACTAACATTAACCTATACGTTTCACAAATCACTTACCTCACAAAAATCTTCGTTACTCAAGCTACTGCAATACAGCGAGCGCCACTACTGCCAGCTAAATAAAAGATTCAAACTACTGATGGCACTAACTACTGATAGGCATAGTTAGCAAATGAAAGATTTTAATACAGAACAAACAATGTATTTACCTTAATAGTCATAATATATATAGCAGTTCATGAGATCCAGTCTTACAAATTTCAAAACTCCGCCATCTCTCTCCCCACGTCCACCACTGCTGGCGGCTCACCTCCAACTGCGCCACGCTACGCGCTGTTGGCATCCAGCTGCCGCTGCCCGACCCTACAATGGCAGACAACAATGCAAACTAGCCACAGACTGCGCACAGCACAGCCTGTGATTTTTCATACAGAGCGCTATGTGGCGTTACCAATAAGAAAACCTAATCAGCCTACTTACAAGTTATTCAGTTAAAAAGGACTCCGTCGTCAGGCCACAAGTGGCCTACGGGGACCATCCTGCCGCCTTGTCATCCTCAGTGGAATGAGCGGATAGGACGGGCGTGGGGTCAGCACACCGCTCTCCCTGTCGTTATGGTGGTATACTTGACCGAAGCCGCTGCTAGTCGGTTGAGTAGCTCCTCATTGGGCATCATGAGGCTGAGTGCACCCCGAAAAATGGCAACAGCGCAAGGCGGCCTGTATGGTCACCCATCCAAGTGCCGACCACGCCCGACAGCGCTTAATTTCGGTGATCTCAGGGGAACCGGTGTATCCACTGCGGTAAGGCCGTTTTGCACTGGGCAGTTAGCGGTCCATGCAGTTGTGTACAGCAGTGCCAGGAGGCTGTGGAGAATTGCTGGAAGACTTGCGACATATCGAGGATTGGTGCACTGGCTGGCAATCGACAATGAGCGTAAGTAAATGTGACGTACTGTGCACAAGCAGGCGGAGAGATCCGCTAGTGTTGCGTTACATTACTGGCGAAAAATCTCTCGACGCAGTAACAAACGTTAAGTACTCTAGGATTAACAGCCCCGAGCGATCTAAAGTGGAAAAGTAGACGTACGGTTGAGATTCAAGGAAAGAATCTTCAAAGCATCGACGAAACAAGTACCGTACAAAACGCTCGTCCGACCGATTCTTAAGCATTGCTCATTAGTCTAAGTTCCTTCCCAGGTTGGGTTGATAGAATAGATAGAGAAGATGCGACGAAGAACGGCGTGTTGCTCATGGGACCGTTTAGCCTCCGCGTTAACGTTATCAGAGATGCCGAACAAAGAGAGACGTTGTTCGTAACGTTGTTATGAGTTGTTAAATTTCCGAGAACGCACGTTCCAAGAAGAGTCATCCAATATATTACTTCCTCCCACATACGTCTCGCGAAATGACTGCAACGACAAAATCGCTTAATTAGAGCTCATGCGGACGTTTGCAGTCTGTCATACTTCCCACGTTGCATTCGGAAAAGTGGAAGTGATAGTGTCGCCGCAGATATCTACCCCACGCACCATATGGTTGCCTCTCGAGTATAGACTCAGAGGTAGATATTACTTGAGAATTATTTTAATGGATGTTTTTTTAATCTATGTACTGTTCACAAATGTTATTGTAGGGGATACCGGGGACAAAAGTAACACTTTGCATATTGCATTTTTATTAGCACCCTATAAATGTGTGAAACAAAACGGACTAACATATCCTATCAGTGAGGATTTCCTTACACAATTAAATTTATTTTTCCTGAATTTAGGTATAATTTGTATTTGTTAAATTAATACTAAGGAATCAATGAATGTGTTATTTTTGCCCCCGTACTGCGGACGACAGTAAAACTCGTACGCTACGAAAGTAACGTAATAAGTAACGGTTCATTTTACCTTCTAAATGATTTGTGGAGTAACTTAAAGTAAACTATCATTTCAAAGCTTTGAACAAAGATCAATAAACTGCGGAAAAGCATAAGATTTCAATAATGCACACATCTGCAATTTTAATTTAACTGAAATAGCGGCTGACAGCACTGAATGAATTCAGGATTTATGATTAAATGATCAGTGGGTCAGTAATGTTTATCGTAAGTCCTGTTCAGATACGCAGTTGTGACTCGCGTATATCCTCCCTTTTGAGACAAGCTACTTGAGACCAGCACTTACATTCCCAACACTGAATCCACTTCTCTTTGCGATTGCTGTGGGTGTTAAGGTTCAAGACATTCAAGGTAGCAGCTGTCTTCATCTTCCTATGATGTTTCTTCGGGTTTTTTCTGCTGTTGCACTCATGGCCTGCTGCTTTTTAATTTCAGCTTCTTCGCTTTCTTCGCCTGGGACCTGGCTTTTAGCTCTCCTTCTACAGCCAGTTTCTCTGTAGCGTCGGTCGATATTGCAGATTTTCTCCTCTTCCTTCCTTTTCTTGTGTTTTGCCTCGGACTTATTTTTGGAAACGAACGAAAAGCTTTAAGTGAAAAGGCTAGGCGGGTTGAAGGAGATGATTCTAAACGAGATTGCGACTCCTGAAAGTGATTCATCTCATATTGCTACTGGAGCAGCTTTACAATCCTAATAGCTTCAAATGGCCCACTAAAAATTGCTAACCGCTCTGGTAAGGACGCAGCCTGCGTTTCATACTCGGAGGCTTGTGGTTCTGAGCGACAGTGACACATTTCTAGTGAACGGTACCACGCCTGTCAAATGAAAAGCTGCTGCAGTGTTTTTGAGTGTTACAGCAAGTGGAAGTCATAAACTGACGTGGACTTTCCAGGATGATTTGTGATCCAGCTGTCGCTTTTTAAAAGCGCTGACTATATTTTTAAACGGACAATACACTGAACTGTCAAAAGGCTGTGTCCTGTTCGTATGGTGTGGTGTAAATGACAGCATAATAATCCCCTCGCTTTTGGAAAAATTCCGGCTTGTAAAGACATATGAGATCCGTAACTGTCAAAATGCAGCCAACATATGGGCTCAGGAACTGTTTTAGCAAATTTTTTAAAGTGGTGCAGGAACCCAAAAATGCCACTTCTTGCACCCAACCATTCGCATTTCATGTTCCAGTGATACCAACATGACCATCTCGAACAAAACGGCTATGGTACCTCAAGCGAAGGAATACAAAGAATGGGGTAGTACTGTTTTCCTGAGCACTGATAACAATAGCAACTGTGACGAGGCTGCCAAAGTACTTGCTTCTAGCTGCTTCTACCTGCTTTACTGCCAGTTTAGCGGCAACGGTGCTTAGCTTCTGAACAGTGGTGATATGCGTCTCGTCCATATTCCAGATGCCCATAGGCTCCCCCTAGTAACTCTCTCTAACCATAGCCAGGCTGTAAAGAAAAGCCACATTCACATTTGCTGGATTAAAACTCGTTGCTCGAGCGATACTTGTGGGCTGAGGTAGCCGAATAGACAACTGGGAATTCCTCTCATGAATGCTAGAAGCCACTAGTTTATTAACCCAAGTCGATGGAGTTGGTATACTCTTTATCATTGTGGTACACTGCTTATCATTGCAAGTTGCTGAACTAATATACGGTTATGCTTAGTCCAAGTCCGCAAATTATGACCGAAACTTTACCAACACATTAAGCTGTTACTTCTTTCTTGTTCGTCAGAGAACACTCGTTTTCTGCTTCTATATCTGACGCGAGGGACCGGTATGCTGCTGTCACTCACATACACTATCTGATCAAAATATCCGGACACCCGACTGGAGATGACTCTTACAAGTTCGTGGCGCCCTCCATCGGCAATGCTGGAGCTTCCACTCCAGCAGACATACGTTCAGTCAGGTGCTGGAAGGTTTCTTAGGGAATGGCAGCCCATTCTTCACGGAGTGCTGCACTGAGGAGAGGTATCGATGTCGGTCGGTGAGGCCTGGCACGGACTTCCAAAACATCCCAAAGGATTCAGGTCAGGACTCTGTGCTGGCCAGTCCATTACAGGAATGTTATTGTCGTGCAACCACTGCTCCACAGGCCGTGCATTATGAACAGGTGCTCGATCGTGTTGAAAGATGCAGTGATTATCCCAGAATTGCTTTATAACAGTGGGAAGCAAGACGGTGCTTAGAACATCAATGCACGCCTGTGCTGTGATAGTGGCACACAAGGGGTGCAAGCCCCTTCCATGAAAAAGACGACCACATCATACCACCACCGCCCTCAAATTTTACTGTTGGCACTACACATTAACAATCTGTCCATTTTATTTGGACTGTTGAGCTCCATGGCCGTGGATAATGATATTTCACTGAAAAAATACGGCAACCAGCCACTTTTTAATGCGTTTTTTTTATTTACGCCAATATGCGTTTCGGGTTTGCACCCATCTTCAGCTGGCAAATTACATGGATCTTCAGTTACTACAGTAGTACAATGTAATTCGCCAGCTGAAGATGGGTGCTACACACATTGTCAGATGACGTTCACCGGGCATTCGCCATACCCACATCCTGCCATAAGATCGCCATATTGTGTACCGTGATTTGTCACTCCACACAACGTTTTACCACTGTTCGGTCGTCCAATGTTTACGCTCCTTACACCAACCAAGGCGTCGTTTGGCATTCCCCTGAGTGATGTGTGGCGTATTAGCAGCCTCTCGACCAAGAAACCCAAGCTTTCTCGCCTCCCGCCTAACTTTCATAGTCCTGCAG
Organism: Schistocerca gregaria; assembly: GCF_023897955.1. Taxonomy (NCBI): domain Eukaryota; kingdom Metazoa; phylum Arthropoda; class Insecta; order Orthoptera; family Acrididae; genus Schistocerca; species Schistocerca gregaria. Next base: position 142,462,376 of record NC_064924.1, read on the forward strand.
TAGATTCTGGTGCAGTTTGGAATTGGAATTATATGAATACCTTCAGCTGCTGACGGGCGTTGCTATATATCAACGGGGACATGTGAAAATGTGTGCCCCGACTCGGACTCAAACCCGCGATCCCCTGCTTACATGGCAGACGCTCTATCCATCTGAGCCACCGAGGGCACAGAGGTTAGTGCGACTGCAGGGACTATCTTGCTCACGCCTCCCGCGAGACCCACATTCTCACCTAGTATGTCCACAGACTACATTCGTAGTGTCCCACCCCATCACACTCATTACTTGTGGAAGACATTTTTACCAAGTCCCGTAAGAGTTCGGGGAATATGTGTGCATCCGCACAGAAGAAGACGGTCACGGCCAGTATTGCCAGAACTATATACTTATATGGACATGTGCTGTACCTTCCCTTCACGTTTCCACTTCACTATCTCATCGGAAACAGTGGACATAGGGATGTTTACGACTAAGGGAATCCCGAGTACAGACATATGGCACAAGTGACACCCAACCACTGGACCATGTTCGAAGTCCGTGAATTCCGCGGAGAGCCACATTCTGCTCTCTCACGATGTCTAATGTCTATGACTACTGAGGTCGCTGATATGGAGTAGATGGCAGTGGATGGCAGCACAATGCACCTAATACAAACACGTATATTTTTGGGGGTATCCGGATACTTTAGATCACATAGTGTACTTCTCTTTCTTTTTAATTTTTATGCAACTTCGCCGGCCGCGGTGGTCTCTCGGTTCTAGGCGCGCAGTCCGGAACCGTGTGACTGCTACGGCCGCAGGTTCGAATCCTGCCTCGGGCATGGATGTGTGTGATGTCCTTAGGTTAGTTAGGTTTAAGTAGTTCTAAGCTCTAGGGGACTGATAACCACAGCAGTTGAGTCCCATAGTGCTCAGAGCCATTTGAACCATTTTTTATGCAACTTCACATGGCTTATATTGCGCTTCCTTACAGCTGCTATAACATTTATGTTGTAAATTTGAATATAATCAGTAGCAGTTTGATACCGAGAGATAGCAACTAAGTAAATAAAGGATTTCTTGAGTAAGACATTGTTACTCCTAACAGTATTACATCTTATTTTTTCTCATCGCTAATGGGAAACAGGGGATCTGAGTCTCACACCACTTTCTCAGTGGTGGGGGTAAAAGCGCCACTGTTACTTTCGTCCCCAGCAGCAATGTTACTTTCGTTCCAGAGCACGTTCTTCTGTTTAATTCGTGTTTTTGGCACTGTTTATGCAAGTAATAGAAACATTTACATTGCTTGCATAAAACTGAGAGGTTTACATCGTTAAATCGTTATCGCAGAATAAGGTTTACAGCATTCTGTCAGCGTTGTCAGAAAACTGCGAAAACAGATAAAACTGTCGCGAGGCACTGAAAGAACCTTTTACTACGTTATACTCAACAGTTCCTCTACAGTACCGGCCAGCTACGGATAGACAGTCGAAAATCTTCAAGGACATAGTCTGTAACACGTGATTTCGGAGCTACATGCGAAGGTGGGGCAGAGGAAGTGGAATGTTACTTTCATCTCCTGTTACTGCCGTCCCCGCTACACCCTACTGCAAGAAATCTGCAGTGCCGAATGCAAGGAAAGACAGTTGTATGGGCGCTCTCTTTCGTCGAAGTGTCTCGCCTTGGGAGCCCATTCAGCACACGCTGGACGTATTGTTTACCACCGACAATGGCTGGCAGCTGACAACCAATGACGTGGCTGTTCGCTAGGCGGAGAGGACGGCATGTTTCATGGTCCCGGGACATCCGGGGTCCCTCCCTGACCGTTGGCTGCTCAAGGCTGGAGGCCCAGTTCGTGGGAGGGGAGGTGAAGTTTTGAGAGTGGACCGTAATGGCTGTCCTCACTCAGATCTGTGCCTCAGTCTTCCTTTCCCATCTTTCTGACACTTTTGCCTAATGTGTTTTCTTTTCTGAACATGAGGTCGCCAACGATTTTTTTACAAAGCAACTCAAGTAAAACTTTTTTTTGTAGGAAATGTTTTATTGTTCTTCAATACAGTGTGCGTCAAAAAAAATGTATACACACTTTGTATTGTTATACACAATTTATTTCCCGTTCTACAAGGTTAAATATCAGTGAGAAAGTAATGTTATGTTTCTTCAACAGGTGGCAGCAGTGGCAAGGTAGTAACTGCTACATGGCGGACGTGCGTTTGAGCTTTGAAGCGCGGAAGCAGATAATTAAGTGGTACTGAAAGTTTGAGACTGTAGCTGCGGTTCGAAGACAGTGGAGAAGTGAGTATGGTACAGAACCACCTTCAAGGTTAACAATTACAAGTCTACGAGACAAATTCGAAATTCATGGAACAGTGCGTGATGTGCATAAAGGTCGATCAGGGCGACCTCGTACAGCTACAAGTGATGATTCCACAACTGCGGTCTCGGAACTGCTTCAGCGTTCGCCTCAAAAATCTTCAAGGCAAGCGGAACGTGAGGGTAATGTAAGTGCTAGTAGTGTGCTATGCATTATGAAGAAATGCAAGTTTCGTGTGTACATTCCAAGGCTGGTGCAGCAGCTAAGTGACGACGATCCAGATCGAAGGTTGGAATTTTGTGAATGGGTTCAGGAGATGGTGAGACGTGAACCGGGATTTTTGGGTAGCATAAATATGGTCGGATGAAGCCCAATTCAAACTCAGTGGAACTGTCAATAGGCACAATTGTGTGTAGTGAGCTGAAGATAATCCTCACATTAATTTGAAAAGGCTGTGAATTTGTCTGGTGTAAATGTGTGGTGTGGTTTGTCTGCAAGGGGACTCATTGGGCCTTTCCGCTTTGAAGGTACTGTTACTGGAGAAACGTACCTAACAATGCTTGCTGACTCCATATTCCCTGCCATTCGTGCATTATACAGTACAAACGTAACCACGTAACCTTGTAAGAGGTCCATAATTAGAGAACTTGTTGCTAGCGCACTCGAGCTGATGTAATTTCGATGTATTGCTCACGCGCTGCCTGCGATATGTAAGCTAGAAGAGATTCTGAGACCAAAGAGTAGTATTGACTGCAGTAGGAACTGTGTAGCAGTAGCAGTTAGTTGTTGGTAGCGAGCAGTCGTGTCTGGTGTATCGTGTTGGATGGGCCGGTCGTGTGCAGCGATGGCAGAGCCTGAGCGTTGTAGGATAAGGTAAAAGCAGCCTCGCGCATATGTAGTATTGTTACATCAAGTCCCATGTAAATGTTTTAAAAAAATCTGTTAATAATAATCTTTCTCATAAAAAGTAACTTTTGACATTTATCTCAATTTAAAAGAATTCACTAATTTCTCCAATCCTTGGCAATCCCGATTATTGAAAAAAAAGTCAGTTCTTTCCTCTTTTATAAGACAAATCTATCGGCCAGCATTGCACTTAGCTGCCCCAGGAAAATTTCTTATAGGAGCAGATATATACGCGTTATCCGGCGATCTAATTAAGGTAAGATTTTTCAGTTTATTCAGAATGATGTATCAGGGCCATGACGCAGCATTGCAGACGTCCAAAATTTACCAGATTAAATTGACTGTCAATTATTGAAAGGTTATAGGTTTGTCACATTGTATTATATTTGTTGGGTAGTTACGCTAAATGAGAATATTATTTTATTTTTGTGGGGAGGTTACAACCTGGACACACTTTGGAATCAGATTCAGGCGATGTGCGCAGAAATCTCATTGGACACTTTGGTACGATGTACGGAATCAGTGGTGACTCGTACTCACAAATGTATTGGTGCTGAAGGCCACCAGTTTGAACGTTAATCACATTTGCAAAGTACGTTTATTTTTTCAATTGGGCGTTAAGCTTTCCATTTCCAGAAATTTAACATTGTAGAACGGGAAATAAATATTGTATGGCGCTTCAAAGTGTGTAAACATTTTTTTGACGCACCCGGTATATTCGCCTTTTAAATTCATGAACTGGCGCGTGCTTTCGAACCAGTTCTGGAACCAAGTTTTTTTTCCCTCTGGCCTTGGTACCCCAAAAATATTAGGCTAGAAAAACGGAACACCTTGAAGTAATGGAAATCCCTGTAGACATATTGTTTTGGGCGACGCGAGGACACAAATACAGCTCGCCGGGCGGTAATCGTCAGAAGGGCTTCGCGAACGAATCAACTTTGCGTTGTTGGTTCCGTTTAACCTCGGAACACCCAGACAGTTTCCTGCTGCTTAGTTTGTGGCTTTTCGTACGATTACATCCGAGTTACGTTCCTTTTCGATGTTGTGTAACAGATTTTGCACTTCCTCGGCGAGATTTTCTTAGCCTTTGCTTACACCAAGTCACAGGAATCTGTCTTTTTAGCTTCGATCATGTTATGAGGAATCCATCGGGAACAGATGAGTCACACAGAAAGCATCGACTGTACTGCAGTCTTCAATGTACCTAAACATGTCTCGACCGCACGGCAAGGGACATGCCATTTCCTCAGTCATGTTGCACACTGCGTTGTAACAACAGCCGACAATGGGCCACCTTCAGGGAAATCAACTCTGCCCGAAGCACCGTAATTATGAAATTTAGAAAAATATCTCACAAAATAAGCATCAAACGAAAAAACTACAAAGAGCGAAACTCGTCTAGCTCGAAGGGGGAAACCAGATGGCGCTATGGGTGGCACACTAGATGGCGCTGCCATAGGTCAGACAGATATCAACTGCGTTTTTTTTAAAATAGGAACCCCCATTCTTATTACATATTCGTGTAGTACGTAAAGAAATATGAATGTTTTAGTTGGACCACTTTTTTCACTTCGTGGTAGATGGCGCTGTAATAGTCACAAACATATGGCTGACAATTTTAGACGAACAGTTGGTAACAGGCAGGTTTTTAAATTAAAATTAAATTAAAATACAGAACACAGTCCTTTGCTTTAGTGTTGGACGAAGCGTATACTAGCTTGTGTAATGCTTGTGTGATGAGTACCTGTGTGTGGTAGGCGGTTTGCACAGTCCTCTCCAAAATCCCGGAACGCCATTGCGCACACCAGCAACAAGCTAGAATATTTCAAAATTATGCATAGATAATAGACTGAGCTCTATCTGTAATATAATTTTACGAGAAGAACAAATAGACTTTCGAAAAGGACGAATCTGCACTCGTGGTATTTTTAGTTCAAAGCAACTGGCAGACGATAGAAAAGAATTTAAGCCATAGTTCCATACAGGGTTTGTAGATTATGCAAAAGCTTTTGACACAGTCACTAGACACCTACTGTGGTAGTTTGTGGGAAAAAAACACTTCCCAACGCAGCATATTAACTGTGTAGAAGATCTTAAGAAATAGACAAGAATTATAATCGAAGACGAAGATAACTTGTCTAAACAATGAACAACAATGTACGGCGTTAGACGTGGACGTGGCTTGTTTCCAACTCCATTCAACATCCAAACAGATGGTCTCCTTGTGGCTGAGCCCTCTTGTAATGTTTTGTGGATCCTGGCTGGATGAGGAGAGGGTGGTATGGTAGGTAGGTGGCCGGTTTCCTCTGTCTACAATACAAAATGCACACGTGGTTAAAATACACTTTATCACAGCAACCAGTTGAGTACTAAACTTGAAGGATGTTCAGTCTGTAGTTCTGTGGTTCACATCAATCAAATAACATGTTCTGATTCTTGAATCTTGTCCGTCTCCATGTTATTGTTGTTATGGTCTTCAGCCCTGAGACTGGTTGGATGCAGCTCTCCATGCTACTCTATCTAATGCAAGCTTCTTCATCTCCCAGTACGTACTGCAACCTACATCCTTCTGAATCTGCTTAGTGTATTCATCTCTTGGTCTCCCTCTACGATTTTTACCCTCCACGCTGCCCTCCAATACTAAATTGGTGATCCCTTGATGCCTCAGAACATGTCCTACCAACCGATCCCTTCTTCTGGTCAAGTTGTGCCACAAACTTCTCTTCTCCCCAATCCTATTCAACACTTCCTCATTAGTTATGTGATCTACCCATCTAATCTTCAGCATTCTTCTGTAGCACCACATTTCGAAAGCTTCTATTCTCTTCTTGTCCAAACTATTTATCGTCCATGTTTCACTTACATACATGGATACATTCCATACAAATACTTTCAGAAATGACTTCCTGACTCTTAAATCTATACTTGATGTTAACAAATTTCTCTTCTTCAGAAACGCTTTCCTTGCTATTGCCAGTCTACATTTTATATCCACTCTACTTCGACCATCATCAGTTATTTTGCTCCCCAAATAGCAAAACACCTTTACTACTTTAAGTGTCTCATTTCCTAATCTAATTCCCTCGGCATCACCCGACTTAATTCGCCTACATTCCTTTATCCTCGTTTTGCTTTTGTTGATGTTCATCTTATATCCTCTTTTCAAGACACTGTCCGTTCCGTTCAACTGCTCTTCCAAGTCCTTTGCTGTCTCTGACAGAATTACGATGTCATCGGCGAATCTCAACATTTTTATTTCTTCTCCATGGATTTTAATACCGACTCCGAATTTTTCTTTTGTTTCCTTCAGTGCTTGCTCAATATACAGATTGAATAACATCGGGGAGAGACTACAACGCTGTCTCACTCCTTTCCCAACCACTGCTTCCCTTTCATGTCCCTCGACTCTTATAACTGCCATCTGGTTTCTGTACAAATTGTAAATAGCCTTTCGCTCCCTATATTTTGCCCCTGCCACCTTCAGAATTTGAAAGAGAGTATTCCAATGAACATTGTCAAAAGCTTTCTCTAAGTCTACAAATGCTAGAAACGTAGGTTTGCCCTTCCTTAATCTAGCTTCTAAGGTAAGTCGTAGGGACAGTATTGCCTCACGTGTTCCAACATTTCTACGGAATCCAAACTGATCTTCCCCGAGGTCGGCTTCTACTAGTTTTTCCATTCGTCTGTAGAGAATTCGCGTTAGTATTTTGGAGCTGTGCTTTATTAAACTGATAGTTCGGTAATTTTCACACCTGTCAACACCTGCTTTCTTTGGGATTGGAATTATTATATTCTTCTTGAAGTCTGCGGGTATTTCGCCTGTTTCATACATCTTGTTCACCAGATGGTAGAGTTTTGTCAGGACTGGCTCTCCCAAGGCCGTCAGTAGTTCCAATGGAATGTTGTCTACTCCGGGGGTCTTGTTTCGACTCAGGTCTTTCAGTGCTCTGTCAAACTGTTCACGCAGTATCGTATCTCCCATTTCACCTTCATCTACATCCTCTTTCATTTCCATAATATTGTCCTCAAGTACATCGCCCTTGTATAGACCCTCTATATACTCCTTCCACCTTTCTGCTTTCCCTTCTTTGCTTAGAACTGGGTTTCCATCTGAGCTCTTGATGTTCATACAAGTGGTTCTCTTATCTCCAAAGGTCTCTTTATTTTCCTGTAGGCAGTATCTATCTTACCCCTAGTGAGATATGCCTCTACATCCTTACATTTGTCCTCTAGCCATCCCTGCTTAGCCATTTTGCACTTCCTGTCGATCTCATTTTTGAGACGTCTGTATTCCTTTTTGCCTGCTTCATTTACCGCATTTTTATATTTTCTGCTTTCATCAATTAAATTCAATATTTCTTCTGTCACCCAAGGATTTCTACTAGCCCTCGTCTTTTTACCTACTTGATCCTCTGCTGCCTTCACTACTTCATCCCTAAAAGCTACCCATTCTTCTTCTACCGTATTTCTTTCCCCCATTCCTGTCAATTGCTCCCTTATGCTCTCCTTATCATGACGATATACAATGACTGACGTTCCCTCGCCCCTATCTGAGGTGGGAGCCGACGAATATGACTGGAGGACTAGAGCACAGTGCGACGCACCGAGAAGCGAGATTGAGGGACTGAGCGCTTGACACAGCCCCGTTGGCGGCGGCCTATATGCACGCTGCCCAATGGAACACATGCCTTCGTCTTCTCTGGTCATAGGCGCGCTAAGTTCAGCGCCTGCTATACAATGTTTCTTAATGCCGACCGGTGTGTGGGCGAAGGTGGACGCCAGCACAGGTCTAGTCAGGACTTGCAAACAAAATATCCTCTCTACGGCATACATGAAATTCCCAGGCTAGCAGGACAGAGCGGATTAGGTTGTGGAAAGGGGCCAAAATGAATTCCTGTCACTTGCACTCAACATACAAACTTTATTTGTCAACACACAATATTACAACAAGGATGCAAAACACTCAAACGTTAATTTACCTCCTTTGATTAACTTTAATCGGCTGAAGACCACATTTAAAATACAAGACACAAGGCTTAAGAAAAATTGGAATACAAGGTTCTTTTGGAGGTTTCACAGAAGAATATTTTCTAAATCTTCAAACCAATTGGCTGAAGTCCTTCCCTACTTAATTTTAATGGAACATAGGCTGGAGGTCGCAATTACGCAATAAGAAGAGTTTAAATCAAAAGACAGAAGGTCGTATCTTAAAATATTTCATATAAGATAAAGAATAACAATCTCATGCCTTAGAGGCAAGACAAGGGCATTAATTTAACAGATACTAATATTCGACTGAAGGCCACATATCAACCAGATATATTTAATGGCTTAAGGCCTAGAAAGAGTTTCAATCTAAAAGGCAGAAAGCCATATCTTAAAAACCCTCCAGTAAAATTCGGCTGAAGGCTCCATATAAAAATATAATAGTCTCATGCCTTAATGGCAAGACAAGAACATTAATTTAAGAGATACTGAAAGCCACACATCAAATAACTAAAATCCAAACAGGGAAATTACCACATAACACACAAGGAACGGCGCTCAGAAGTTTCCAAGGGTCGGCCAGGGACTATAACACTAACGTCCATTTAGGTGAGAAAGGCAGCCTGTCCAACCACTTCTTAATCTGAGGGAAACCCAACCGACAGACAGCCGACCGATCAACCAGTTCTTCTCCACGCGACCAGCAAAACGACCACAAGATTTCAATACACGACACGCAGAATACTGGCGCCCACACCGACCAACAACACCTCAGGTGTTGAACTACAAGCTGTGCTGAACAGCAACAACATGACGAGGAAAATAGACTGCCTAAAATTACAACGACCAGAGCAGGTAGCCGGAAGGTCAACGGCCACCAGGCAGAAGATACTGCTGGTGAACTTCCATAACAGGGAATAAATTAAGTTAAATTTCACAGGAAGACGACTCGAATCTTAGCTGACTTAAGTATACACACATTGTTGCTCGCAGGAATGCCCCAAAAGCGACAACCAGGATCAAACGAAGAATTGTAAACAGTTGAGGCTCGATTGTAAGTTAAGTGAGGATTCAACTTTTATCGGTGGGCGACGTACCTCGTAGCACTCGCAGGCAGCACCTCCGCGCGTGCACGTCGCCAGCGGCTCCAGCCCTTACTCCGCGCGACGGGGGCCTGCTTGCTGCTCCACGCCAACCGACCGACTGGACTGCTGGTCCGTCCGCGACTGCTGCTGCGTAGCGACTGCACTACTGGTGCGTCTCCCACTCACTGACTACCTGACACACAACGACCCGGAAATACTATCGGTCGCTTCAGAGATGGTACGACTGTGTGCTTATCGATACCCGCTGGTCCTGCCAATCACGGGCAAGCAAGGCAGGAAGTTAGTGACGCCAGTGAATTCAATAAGAAAACGAGGCGCCACTACCGTAATAGAAGACGACAAACAACGGGATGAACACGAGCCGTGAACGGCTCCATACAGATCGGCAGGAAGACGTGTTTTAATACTCTACTATACGTACCTCCCAGAAAATGAAGATAATATTCAAATAACCGTTTTATCACACTAATTTATTGGTTCAAATGGCTCTGAGCAATATGGGACTCAACATCTGAGGTCACCAGTCCCCTAGAACTTAGAACTACTTAAACCTAACTAACCTAAGGACATCACACACATCCATGCCCGAGGCAGGATTCGAACCTGCGACCGTAGCAGTCGCGAGGTTCCGGACTGAAGCACCTTGAACTGCTTGGCCACCGCGGCCGGCTAATTTATTGGCTTCTACATACAACACCAACATTTCCTCTAATAAAACAAAGGTTATTGGATTCAAGGGAAAGTCGAGTATAAGCTCTAAAATTATAATAAATAATGTAATATTGGAATAGGTAACCCATGTTTCGAAAACATAATTGACAATAAGCTTCTAGAATTTAACGCCATCTATGAAACAATTAGAAATATGCTAAAAAATAAGAGACTAGAGAAAGATAGAGATGAGGTTTACAAAGTAATGGCTCCACTTGCTATACTCTAAGGAGGAAAGTGGGTTCCCATACGAAGGCATGAGGGCAGAATCCAGGCTGTGAAAATGATATTTCTCCGTAGTGCACCAGCGAAGATCGCTTCAGAAATGAAGACATTAGAAATGAATTTTGAGTTGTTTTAAAGCACAAGAAAATAAATCCAAACAGAAACAGATGGCGGGAAGATGTAGGTAGAATGCATAAAAACGGGCTTCCAAAACAAATTCTTGACTACAAACCTAGAAAGACAAGACAGAGGAGAAATGGCTGAACCTTGTTCGTGAAGGGAGAAGAAGAGGTATTATGGATCACGTTTGGTTACCAGTGCGACACGTGTTTTTGGTCGTTTTTCTGTATTTACAACTGTTCGTTATCTAATAGTATAAAACATCTTTTCTGTCTTTTTGTGTTTGTCTTTTAGTGCTTGTCTTTCGTAATATGGCTAGCCGTGACTGTAAAATCTTTCGCAAGCCGTTTTTTACATTTGCGGTGAGTTTCTAGTCGGTAGAGGAACACAACAGCTTTCGTAACCAAAGTGTACGTATCACACTTTGGAAACAAACTTGGTGAACAGTATAAGGTAGAGCTGTGCGTTTCGTCACAGGATTGTTTGGTAAGCCCAAAAGCGTTACTCAGACGCTCAGCTAAATCCAGAGGCAGATCATACAGGAGATGTGCTATGCATCACTGTTGAAATTTCAAAAGCGTACGCTCCAAGCTAGAATAAAGTTAGATTTGTGAATAACCTGAATAGAAAGATTCATCTTTCATAATTATTTCTTAAAAACATAGGATAATGAATAAATCCATCACTCACTGTGACTAAAACATGAAGACTAATCACAGCTCTTTTACTTTAAAACAGATTCCGACTACTCATATGTCACACAAACTACTCAAAAACTTTCGCTTGTCTCAGTATCTTCAATGTATCATCAGTCGCCATTGCCCATAAATCTTCCATTTAAGAGCTACAAACTTTGGAAATTTGTAATAAGGTCTTATGGGTCCAAACTGCCAAAATCATCAGTCCCTTGCACACTACTTAATCTAACTTAAACTAACTTACGCTATGGACAACGCATGGGAGGGGGGGGGGGGGGCGGGGGGGAGGAGCCGCACGGACCGTGACAAGGCGCCTCGGACCGCATTCTATCCCGCGCGGCAAAAGCTACAAAATATTGTCGTTTTGAACTTTATACTGACAAAAGCATGGGGTGCGCTATGGCAGCATACAAAATAATACAACAACTACATATATGCAGAATTGTGTAAAATGTATTTCAGTGATTCAAATAGCGCAAATAGTTTTATTTTTTCTCTTTAGTGCAAGAGACACACAACCTTCTTGCAATAGTACATCTGACAAATGGACTCACTTTTGCCACAAATAAATTTCGTGATATATAAAACAGCGAAATACACCTACTGACGATAGCATGACCATTGGAACGCACAGTGCACTTTGAAATAATAGTAAGTGAACCGCCGGCCGTTGGTGGCCGAGCGGTTCTAGGCGCTTCAGTCTCGAACCGCGCGACCGCTGCGGGCGCAGGTTCGAATCTTGCCTCGGGCATGGGTGTGTGTGTGATGTCCTTAGGTTAGTTAGGTTTAAGTAGTTCTAATTTCTAGGCGACTGATGACCTAAGCTGTTAAGTGCCATAGTGCTGAGAGCCATTTGTACCAAGTAACTCAACAAAACAACTCGACAAACAATCGACTGTGACTTTCAGTGCAATGGGAAGTTTTATTCATCGCCTTCGACGGTGCAGTGTTGGACTTGTTCAATTCCTCACACTCTGCTCTTTCTTGCTCGTACGTTTCAGTTGCTTTTGCATGTCTTTCTCATGTATTTGAGATTCATTGCTCGAATTGCTCGACATTTTTTTTTATATTCTGTTGTTCGATTCAAAACTTTTACTTGTTGATGCTTATGCCACTACAACAAGCCCACAGGGTTCCACAGCTCCGTATAACAATCCACAATGGTCCCGTTCGATTCGTAGCTGCACTGCAGTAAGGTGAATTTAGATCCGCCCCCACGCGATGACGTCATGGTGAAACACGCGGGACCCGCATGCAAAGAGTTGGCCCACATTCTGCTATTAGAATGTGAACGACGCGTGTATACGCGGCTTGCATTACACGAGCTGTAAAGAAAAGGAAGGTGCCATAATTTTGTACCGTCTCTAGTTTTTCAGGATCTGAACGGGAACAATTTGAACATTCCACATAAAAAACTGAAATGAAAATAAGTAGAAGAAAAGAGCCCTGTCGTCTTTTACTAGTGCAGGGTACTGGTAGGATCAGCTTCTCGAAATCCCTTTTCTGATTTCCTAAATCCCAAGAATGACTCTGGAAGTGCAACATACGTTCGCTTTACTCGAACAAGTACCAAACACAAACTATCTGATTAGTTGGCCACATTTATTTAAATATTAACTTTTAACTCATAAAAAGGCGCCACCTCACAAATAATTTGATGTTTAATAAAATACCAGTCCATATATTGAATACACAATAATCATGATAAATCTCATTGAAGCATTATTAAAGGGAGGTGCTAACTAATTGATTTTAAGGATCCTGTCTGGGTAACGGAAAGGGACTGTGAGATCTAATAAGAGCGAATTCAGCAATAATTAACATTTATTTCCTCATTAAAAGTAACACACACACACACAGACGTTAATTTAAAACGCAGTTACATGGAATGTTGACGTGAGAATCTTGACGCATGATACGTTATACAACGCAACAATTGGACCAATACATGTGGGGCAAGTCTGCTACATTACTCGTGACTATTGATCAAGTTCTCACACACCACGTTCACACTGATCATTCACACAACGAAAGACAGAATTTAGAAAACAGCTCTCCGACTGCACATGTAATCTCACTGGGTCAGAACGTGACTGGTTTTAGCGGTCAGTTTCAGAGAACAAAGCCCGCTTCTGAAATTCCGTAATTTTGTAGATGTCCACTAAAGAGACAGCTTACACTACACTCGTTCGTCCTCTGTTAGAATATTGCTGCGCGGTGTGGGATCCTTACCAGGTGGGATTGACGGAGGACATCGAGAGGGTGCAAAGAAGGGCAGCTCGTTTTGTATTATCGCGTTACAGGGGAGAGAATGTGGCAGATATGATACACGAGTTGGGATGGAAGTCATTACAGCATAGACGTTTTTCGTCGCGGCGAGAGCTTTTTACGAAATTTCAGTCACCAACTTTCTCTTCCGAATGCGAAAATATTTTGTTGAGCCCAACCTACATAGGTAGGAATGATCATCAAAATAAAATAAGAGAAATCAGAGCTCGAACAGAAAGGTTTAGGTGTTCGTTTTTCCCGCTCGCTGTTCGGGAGTGGAATAGTAGAGAGATAGTATGATTGTGGTTCGATGAACCCTCTGCCAAGCACTTAAATGTGAATTGCAGAGTAGTCATGTAGATGTAGATGTAGAATGTACCCAGCATGAGCACATCTACTCCGCGATGAAAGTGAGGCTTCAGTTCGAACACGAGAGGTGGTTACGTCGAATTGGAGTCTCCTGGTTTACAGAGAAAGGCGCGTGGTGCGGCAGATTAAGGGCTACTGAGTGTATGAGGATCAAATACAAACTGGACGGTAAACTAAATAAAATTTAACGCGAGCATTCCACAAAGTATACTAGACATTCATACAGGGTGTTTAAAAAATGACCGGTATATTTGAAACGGCAATAAAAACTAAACGAGCAGCGATAGAAATACACCGTTTGTTGCAATATGCTTGGGACAACAGTACATTTTCAGGCGGACAAACTTTCGAAATTACAGTAGTTACAATTTTCAACAACAGATGGCGCTGCGATCTGGGAAACTCTGTAGTACGATATTTTCCACATATCCACCATGCGTAGCAATAATATGGCGTAGTCTCTGAATGAAATTACCCGAAACCTTTGACAACGTGTCTGGCGGAATGGCTTCACATGCAGATGAGATGTACTGCTTCAGCTGTTCAATTGTTTCTGGATTCTGGCGGTACACCTGGTCTTTCAAGTGTCCCCACAGAAAGAAGTCACAGGGGTTCATGTCTGGCGAATAGGGAGGCCAATCCACACCTCCTCCCGTATGTTTCGGATAGCCCAAAGCAATCACACAATCATCGAAATATTCATTCAGGAAATTAAAGATGTGCGATGTGGCCGGGCACTATCTTGCATAAACCACGAGGTGTTCGCAGTGTCGTCTAAGGCAGTTTGTACCGCCACAAATTCACGAAGAATGTCCAGATAGCGTGATGCAGTAATCGTTTCGGATCTGAAAAATGGGCCAATGATTCCTTTGGAAGAAATGGCGGCCCAGACCAGTACTTTTTGAGGATGCAGGGACGATGGGACTGCAACATGGGGCTTTTCGGTTCCCCATATGCGCCAGTTCTGTTTATTGACAAATCCATCCAGGTAAAAATAAGCTTCGTCAGTGAACCAAATGCTGCCCACATGCATATCGCCGTCATCAATCCTGTGCACTATATCGTTAGCGAATGTCTCTCGTGCAGCAATGGTAGCGGCGCTGAGGGGTTGCCGCGTTTGAATTTTGTAAGGATAGAGGTGTAAACTCTGGCGCATGAGACGATACGTGGACGTTGGCGTCATTTGGACCGCAGCTGCAACACGGCAAACGGAAACCCGAGGCCGCTGTTGGATCACCTGCTGCACTAGCTGCGCGTTGCCCTCTGTGGTTGCCGTACGCGGTCGCCCTACCTTTCCAGCACGTTCATCCGTCACATTCCCAGTCCGTTGAAATTTTTCAAACAGGTCCTTTATTGTATCGCTTTTCGGTCCTTTGGTTACATTAAACCTCCGTTGAAAACTTCGTCTTGTTGCAACAACACTGTGTTCTAGGCGGTGGAATTCCAACACCAGAAAAATCCTCTGTTCTAAAGAATAAACCATGTTGTCCACAGCACACTTGCACGTTGTGAACAGCACACGCTTACAGCAGAAAGACGACGTACAGAATGGCGCACCCACAGACTGCGTTGTCTTCTATATCTTTCACATCACTTGCAGCGCCATCTGTTGTTGAAAATTGTAACTACTGTAATTTCGAAAGTTTGTCCGCCTGAGAATGTACTGTTGTCCCAAGCATATTGCAACAAACGGTGTATTTCTATTGCTGCTCGTTTAGTTTTTATTGCCGTTTCAAATACACCGGTCATTTTTGAAACACCCTGTAGATGATACACGAGACTAACTAAAACTGTATATCACGTGGTGGCACCGCGAGTCCACGCCAAGTCACAGTTGCACAAAAGATCTCATCGAATACCTCATACTGTAATAACCAAAAAGAGGCAAACGACATTGCTTGCACGTGTGTTTCGGAGCACATTGTTCAGCGCGCACTGCTGGACACGGGGTTCCATAGAAGATAACACCGACGTGCTCCCATACAGACGCAACGACATCCCCAGTTACCATAGCTGTAGGCACGGGATCACCGAGACTGGAAACAACTCTTAACGTCACCTGCAAATCGTCGTTTACAGCTTTGGCGTAACTCACCATCAGAAAAGTACTGGAACAACCACAAAGAAGAGTTTGCTAAAGGACATCACCTCCCATATAAAACGTGGAAGCTCCTCAGCAGGCTGGGAACTGGTGTATCCCGGTGCAAGGTAAATTTGAAGAAATGGGGTTTCCCTTCAGGAGATGAACTATGCGGATGTGGCTCAACTGTAGAAATCTCCCAGCCCCATGCCCGATGGCCGATCTGGTTATCGCCAATGATACAGCAGTTCAAACGGCGGATGTCATATGGAATTTAAAATGTACTTATATTGTTTGTAAATTGATGTCATATGGAATTTAATCATGAACTTATATTGTTTGTAATTGAACTTATATTGTTTGTAAATTGCTATCTATCGGCTATATAAGTATGTTATGTTCTGGACACGAGTAAATAAAATACCGAGACTGGACAATAGATCAGTGACTGCGTGTCTCCTGTTGGGATGAATGGCCTTACTTGTTACACCAGGTCGACGGTCGACTTCTCGAAACACGCACCCCACCACAACCACATGCCGCAGAATCACGCTGTGGTAGTAATCGATGCCTCCACGACAACTGTGGATCACGTGGACATCCAATTGCATCTCTTTGTGCTCGATGTCTTCCCTGAGGGCATGAAATTTTCCAGCGGAATAACTGACCATGTGACAATGGAGTAATCGAGCGTGCGACAGAATTCACATCCATGTCTTCGCCACCAAGTTCGCCTTATGTGAGCCATTTAGGACGCTACTGGGCGCCAGCTGCGTACCCACAAACCACCGAGAATTGTGTGCCCTGTGCGTAGACGTGTTGTGTCTCCATCTCCAGAACCCTACTGAGGACCTATCGAATCCGTGCCACACAGAATCGCTGCTCGATTGTACACAAAAGGCGGAGCAACACTCTATTAAACAAGTGATGGAAGCGTTGGGGCATCTACTGTTTGCAAGCTGCCATATTTAAGTAAATGAAGCTGTGTTCGTCACAACTGGTTTTACTTGAATCCTCCCTGATTATTTCATGACAGTTTCTTTTGCTCGAAGAACGTCAAAGTATTGATTTAAAGTGATGAACACGTGGTACTGCCCTGAATTTCACCTCCATAAATTAAACTTGTCCCATGGATAACGCTGTCTGACCATTTTCTTAACAATAGCTGGCAGCGGTCTCACGCAAAGCGCAAGAATAGAAGGGAAAGGTGGGGGCGGGGGGGGGGGGGGAGGGGGGAAGGTCACTCGGAAGCAAAAAAGTTGAACTCCGAACACGGGTGTGGAATTATTAATGACCTACGGCACAACCTACAAGTGTTTGACAGCTGCGATTTGTGCAAAGGGCTATTGCCTTTGCCATCTGTTACCTACGTTGCCTAACTACTAGAGCAAAGTTTTTTTGTAATAACATATTCTGTCGACGAACACAGAAGTAGAAGTAAGCTTTGTCTCTCGATACTTGGCAGAAATATAAACGGATTCCGCCCCGTTGCATTTTCATTGGCTGATGCGGGTCGAAACTGGTTCGCTCTAAAGAAGGCTTCATTTTCTAGCTTATGGCTGAGATACTTTGTGCTATCGGAAGGAGTCGCCGCGTGACTTGTAAGTCCGTGATAAAACAAGTGACTTGCTCCGGGCGCGGAGTAATCCTGCGATATACAAGGTGATTCACGAAGATATGAAGTATTTTAATATGTTATTCTACAAGTAAAACTAAACAAAAAATTTCGTACACACGTAGGTCAGCAAATGTTTAGTTACGGAGTTACGGCTAATAAAAGATTTTGCCTGAAATTTAGCAACTTCGCTAGTATGAAGCCATCGCACAAATGTATGAGGTTAAAGTAAAGCGCGATTTCCATTTATTTTGTTCTTACTGATCTGGTGAATCTAATAAAACATGTCCCATACATGTATCGGCAATAGTTTTACAGAACATCGAGAAGTAAAAAAAGTAATTTCGTAAAATTTTTAAGTTATAAACTACTTGGTCCAATTAAAAAAAATTCCAGACAATTGCACAATGTTTTCAACAGAAGTTGCAGAGGATTTAATTTTGGAAAAAATGATGGTAAACACATTAACTGAAAATGTATGAATGTGTCAGATAATCTGCTTTTATTAATACTACAGCACACGTGAACTCATGTTAAACCGGAAAAAACAAAGTACAATGCTAAGGATGTTGTACATTGTACATACAGTTTCACAATACATTCAGAATAAATGTTCAAAAATTTCTTCACCGAATTCAATGCGTTTAGCTGCACGTGCATGAAAAGACTTTGTTGCTCCTTTCATATTCACAGGGTTGTACTTAATTTCGTCAATTGCATTCATAATGCGAGCAAGTAATGCCTCACGTGTATTGACTTTGTCCTCAAAACTGTCTTTCATCCATCCCCATACACAAAAAACCATTGGTGTTTAATCGGGCGATCTGGGTGGACACAGGTGTGTAGCACCACGACCAATCCATTTCTGGGGAAAATGTTCATTTAAATGTGTAGTAACGGCGTTGGTGAAATGTGGAGGCGCGCCTTCATGTTAAATACATTTGCGATCGCGTAGCAAATGGAACATCTTGGAGACAGCGGGACATTTCTTCTTGAAGGAATTGTAAGGACGTCTCGCCAGTTAGACGTCCTGGGAAAAAGAATAGTCCAATAAAGAGTGTCTTGATTATACCACACATTTATGCTAAATCACTGCTGGAAATTGCGTTGCACTGTTGCATGTCGGTTTGCTTCAGACCATACGTGCTCGTTATATAAACTGTTTCTACCAGCTCGAGTAAACTGTGCCTCATCAGTAAATAATATGTATTTGTGTAACTAACGATTAGTATTTAATCAGTTGCACAGCTCCAAGTGAAGGGCAGGATCTCCCGTATGTAAATAATGAAGTTTTTGTTTGTGGTAAGGATACAGATTATTGTACTTCAGTGTACGCCATACCTTAGACTGTGAAATGCCTAATCGCTGAGAGTGTAGTGGTACCTGGGCTACGTTGAACAGCACAGATAATATCCTCATCATCGTCTTCACGTATCGAGCGCTCGTACTGACTATGAACGCTAGGTAGAGAACCTGTCTCCCGTAACATTCGAAACACTCCAGTAATGGTTCGTGCATTCGGAATCCTCCGTGTTGGACAACGTACGCGATATTCATTAACTGCAGCCGTAGCTTTAGTATCACATTTGCCATAAATAAACACCATATCGGTGTATTCCTCTGTCGTAAATTTGAAAAGCATCCCTATTTCATAAATAATCTACAAACTACTACAGTTACTATGTGGTTTCACTTAAATACACTGTTGTTACTATGTTCTTCCGCTGAAGAATACAGACAACTAACTCGTTTCAATGTTAGGAAATGACTGAAAAGTAAACAAATTTACTTGTATAATAATCTTTCCTTCTCTGGATGTTCTGGAAAACTACTGCAGATAAGTGTCTGGGACATGTTTTATTAGATTCACCAGACCAGTAACAACAAAATAAATGGAAATCGTGCTTTACTTTAACTTCGTACTGTTTTGCGATGGCTTCATATTAGCGAAGTTGCCAAATGTCAGACACAATCTTTTATTATCTGTATCTCCGTAACTAAACATTTGCAGACCTATGTTTACATGAACTTATTTCTTTAGTCTATTTGTAGAAAAACATATCAAAATATTTGCACATCTTCGTGAATCACCATGTATGAAAGGCGCCCGTTCTAAACGGAGGAATTTCAAACACAGGAAATACAGACATTGGCTGCGAGCGGGCATTGATTGAAATCGATGGGGAAAGTTGAAAATTTCCGCCAGACTGGGCTTCGAAGTCGGGTCTCACGGACTACCCTAGCATTCCTCCCATCAGACCCAAATTCTCAACTTTTCCACACACTACGAATGTAGTGCCCCTTCCCCATTATCCTTGTTACTCGTGGCATTTTGTCGATACCCGCAAGAGTTTGAGCCTGGTATGCATCTGCACTGAAGAGATCATTGGCCTCCCCGCCATAATTGTCTGTTCTTTCAGATAGCGACTCTAGTACGTAATTCTGCGCATCTGTTCTTTACTCATTTGGCAAGTACTAGTGAACTGCGGTATTTTCCATTCTCTTGAGTCTGTGTGACGTTCAAAAGATTTTCATCAAGTATGAGCGAGGAAAGACGCTTATTCTGTAGCGTAATCAATGAAAAATTTACATGTACATCCATATGGGTACTCTGCAAATCACATTTAAGTGCCTTGCAGAGGGTTCATCGAACCATCTTCACATTTCTCTGTTATTCCAATCTCGTATAGCGCGCTATCATGATGATCGTTTCTCCCTATGTAGGTCGGTGTCAACAAAATATTTTCGCATTCGGAGGAGAAAGCTGGTAATTGGAATTTCAGGACAAGATTCCGTCGCAACGAAAAACGCCTTTCTTTTAATGATTTCCAGCCCAAATCCTGTATCATTTCTGTGACACTCCCATATTTCGCAATAATACAAAATGTGCTGCCCTTCTTTGAACTTTTTCAATGTACTCCATCAATCCTATCTGGTAAGGGGTAAGGATCCCACACGGCGCAACAGTATTCTAAAAGAGGACGGACAAGCGAAGTGTAGGTAGTCTACTTTAGTAGGTCTGTTACATTTTCTAAGTGTCCTGCCAATAAAACGCAGTCTTTGGTTAGCCTTCCCCACAACATTTTCTCTGTGTTCCTTCCAATTTAAATGGTTCGTAATTGTAATTCCTAGGCATTTCGTTGAATTTACGGCCTTTGTATATGACTGATTTATCGTGTAAGCGAAGTTTAACGGATTCCTTGTAGCACTCATGTGGATGACCTCACACTTTTCAGCTGCCAATTTTCGCACCATACAGATATCTTTTCTAAATCGTTTTGCAATTTGTTTTGATCTTATGCAAAACAACCTAAGACGGCTGCTCAGATTGTCTCCCAGATCGTTTATATAGCTAAGGAACAGCAAAGGGCCTATAACACTATCTTGGAGAACGCCAGAAATCGCTTCTGTTTTACTCGATGACTTTTCGTCAAATACTACGAACTGTGACCCATACAACTTTACAGTCTTTGGATACGGGTCTTTCGTCGAGCGAACGGTTGTATATGATTCTTAAGTATGGAGCTAATACATCAGCATACTCTGAAAGGAACATAATTGCTATATAGTGTGGACCAGGAGACTTGCTTTTATTAAGTGATTTAAGTTGCTTCACTACTCCAAGGATATTTGCTTCTACGTTACTCATGTTGGCAGCTGTTCTTGATTCGAATTCTGGAATATTTACTTTGGCTTCTTTTGTGATGGCATTTCGGAAGGCTGTGTTTAGTAACACTGCTGTGGCAGCACTGTCTTCGATAGTATCTCCACCGCTATGGCGCTGAGAAGGCATTGATTGTTTCTTGCCGCTAACATACTTCACATACGACCAGAATCTCTCTGGATTTTCTGCCAGGTTTCGAGACAAAGTTTCGTTGTGGAAACTATTAAAAGCATCTCGCATTGAATTCCGCGCAAAATTTCGAGCTTCTGTAAAAGACCACCAATGTTGGGGATTTTGCGTCTGTTTAGATTTGGAATGTTTGTTTCGTTGTTTCTGCAACAGTGTTCTGATCCGTTTTGTGTGCCAAGGAGAATTAGCTCCGTCGTTTGTTAATTTATTTGGTATAAGTCTCTCAGTTGCTGCCGATACTATTTCTTTGAATTCAAGCCACATCGGGTCTACACTTAACATTATTAATTTGGGAGGAGTGGAGAGAGTCTCTCAGGAAGGAGCCAATTGAATTTCTATCTGCTTTATTGATCAGCTACATTTCTCGTATATTTTTGGAGGATTTGGGGGTTACAACATTCAATCTCGCTACAACAACCCTGTGTTCACTAATTCCTGTATCCGTTTTGATACTCGTTGTTAACTCAGGATTATTTATTGCTAAGAGGTCAAGTGTGTTTTGACACTTGGCTCATGAGCTAACTGCTCGAAATAATTTTCAGAGAACGCATTTAGCACAATTTCGGATGATGTTTTATGCGTACCTCCGGAATTAAACATGTATTTTCGCTAACATATCGAGGGTAAATTAAAGTCACCACCAACTATACTCGTATGAGTCGGGTACGTGTTTGAAATCAAACTCAAGTTTTCTTTGAACCTTTCAGCAATCTGAATTGGAAGGTCGGCAAAGGGGTCCAATTATTATTTTATTTCGGTTGCCAACAATGGCCTCTGCCCATACTAACTCACAGGAGCTATCTTCTTCAATTTCATGACAAGATAAACTACTTCCAACAGCAACAAACATTCCACCGCCAACCGTGCTTAGCCAATCCTTTCGGAACACCGTTAGGTTTTCGCAAAAATTTCGGCTGAGCTTATCTCCGGCTTTAGCCAGCTTTCAGTGCCTATAACGATTTGAGCATCAGTGCTTTCTATTAGAGCTTGGAGCTCTGGTACTTCTAGACTATTTGAGAGGTTGATGCCGAGTTTGCTTTGAACAATCTTAATTGTTTTTCAACGCCTTTACTCTGTTTATTTTTTATATATTTACTTTTGCACGTTTGAAAGTAAAAATTTCTCTGAAAGTCGTCATTTTTTACAAACGTCCCCCAGATGGTGCTGTTGACATGGAATATAACTTTTGTTTTAAAAATTGCCATCTGTTCTTCATAAAGGAATGACAGTTCATCAGTTAGCCGGTTAATGTATTTACCATGAGTGTTCAAAGAAACTGTGTTGTGAAAAAAAATGAAAATTTTCGATTCCCACGAAGTCCCAACTCAACAACAATGCCTCAGACGCTACGTTCAGCTTTTGGAAGTCAGCCATCTTCAAAGAAGGCCGTTTGTAATGTGTTACAGAATTTCGTCGTAAACAACTTTCTGTCAGCGATGACTTTCGTTTAGGTCGATCAGAATCGGTTCTCGATCCGCAGAACATGGATGGTGTGTGTATAACGATACAAGACTATAGGTATGTGACTGGCCATGGTATAGATCTACATGACTACACTGCAATTCACATTTAAGTGCTTGGCAGAGGGTTCATCGAACCACAATCATACTATCTCTCTACTATTCCACTCCCGAACAGCGAGCGGGAAAAACGAACACCTAAACCTTTCTGTTCGAGCTCTGATTTCTCCTATTTTATTTTGATGATCATTCCTACCTATGTAGGTTGGGCTCAACAAAATATTTTCGCATTCGGAAGAGGAAGTTGGTGACTGAAATTTCGTAAAAAGGTCTCGCCGCGACGAAAAACGTCTATGCTGTAATGACTTCCATCCCAACTCGTGTATCATATCTGCCACACTCTCTCCCCTATAACGTGATAATACAAAACGAGCTGCCCTTTTTTGCACCCTTAGGCATTTTTTGCGTCCTTAGGCATTCAGAAGACTGCCGTACATTCGATTTTCCATGACTATTTAACTGAAAAAAGGATGTGCTCCCGACGGATTCTGCACGATTTGATGGAACTCAAAAACAGGTTCTTGTGAACTAATGTAAGGAAGTACTCAAAAGATCTGACCGCGAAAATGGAATGTACGTAGCAGGAGACGAAACATAGATGTATTGAACGTGCCCGAAAAGTCAGCTGTCTGAGTACGCCAAGACAAACTTAAAAAAACAAAACTGGGTCGTTCGCTAAGCACTTCCAAGGAAACATGCCGCGACGTTCTCTTTAGAGGACCAAAGAACAGCTACACCTGAATGATATATAACAATTTGTTAGCGATTAAATTCGTGTCTATATATCGACTTGTCGATAAATCAGTTAATGTCGATGGTGACGACACATCGGAGGCAAAAAATTGATATTTTCCGAGTACCACATTCGACACACATCAAAAACAGTGACTGTAATTTGAGAAAAAGTTTAAGACAGAGGCATTTTATTACTTATTTTAGTGTATTTGTAGATCTGTGACTTTTTTATTCACAGACTTGTTACATGAAATTTTCTTGATTTTTACACATAAAAACCGTCACTGTTCCATTGCTTCTAAAATAAAGAAAGTGAACAGAGATCTCGAGATCGATTCATGGTCAGTTCTCAGATTTTTATCTGTCTCTTATCAGTTCATTAACCTTTGGCAATACTTGTCGATGTGAAAAATGCTGAGATGCTGCGTGGTTCGGAATCCACGTCAAACTGTAGGTCACCGTGCTATAAATGGCCGCGTGAGTTGGCTCAAAAGGCGGAGGAAGGCGACGGCGTACCACCAACAAAGAACAGGTGCACGCCTGACCTAGCAAAGCACTGCGGTGTTCAAACCGATCTTCGGATTCTTGATAGCTTTAATTTAGTAATGAGTAGTGAGCACAGACTCAGGACTAGAATCAAAGGGTGCTGATGAGAATGTTTGATGAAACCATAAATCTTTCCATCACGTAGAGTGTGATCCTCCAAAGCTCTCTCATATACAGTTCAATTCTCTAAACTTACTTTCCAGAATTCCTCTCATATGTTTGTCTTGTCTCAAATGATTACTGGTATTTACTAATCTTTTATGAACTGAACAATGTGTCTAATGTTCTTTGATACGGGTCATACAACGATCTGATATTGTAAATATTTACAGAATGTTCGTTTTGTTAAGTTTATTTGAGACTATGTGTGAAAAACGGCGATAACTTGCGTGGAATACTCAGTAAAAAATATTCAAAACAAAAATGTAGAACTTCGACACATCGAGTAAATATAACAATATTTTCGACATATTGACAATATAATACCGATATGTATTTATTGAGGTAAAAATCAGCAAGCTCATATTGAGGTGATGTGATAATGTGGAGAGTGAAAGAGGGGGGCAAGAGGAAGAGGTCAGGTGGAGGGAGAAAGATAGATATGAGGGAGGAAGAGATGGACAGAGAAAGGGAGGGGGATTGAAAAGTTAAGGGGAAGATGAGGAGATGAAGGAAAGAGGAAGAATTAGAGAGAGAGGGGGGGAGGGGTACATGCACTGAGAGAGGAGAACAGAGATGGGGAAGAGGAAATGGACAGCGAAAGGGACAGAGAGAGAGGATGGAGGAGGTTGACAGAGGAAGGAGGAGAAGGTGATTGACAGATGGGAGGGGGTGATAAACAGAGAAAGAGGTGGGGAAGAGGTAGATGTGGTAGGAGGAGATAGACTTATAGGGGGAGGAAGAGATAGAGGAGAAAGGGACAGTTAGATAGAGAGGAAAGTAGCAGATGGGTAGAGAGAGAGAGAGGCAGGAAGTGATGGAGAGAGAGAGTGTGTGGTGTGTGAAGGAGGTTGGCAGAGAGGCCAGAGCATGAGTTGGATGCAGAATGGGAGAGGAGGAAATAGATAGAGAGTGGGAGGCGAAATTGACAGACAAAAGGAAGAGGAGTAGACAGACAGTGGAGGGAAGAGGGAGTAGGTGGACAGAGATTTGGGGGGGGGGGGGGGCAGAAGATGGTCAGAGGTGGGAGGAGGACATAGACAGAGAAAGTGACAGTGAGAGAGGGTAAGAGGAGATGGAATGAGACAGGGGCAAGAGGACATGGACAGAGAGTGAAAATTGTGGGAGATCGACAGGGATTGGAGAGAAGGAGGTGGACAGACAGGGGGATGAAGGAATGGACAGAAAGAGGGGAAGGAGAAGATGGACTAAAAGAGTTAAAATAAATGTACGAGTATACCCCAGCGAAGCCAGGTAGTCAGCCAGCATTTTTCCAAAGCTTATTTTTTATCAATATTATCGACTTTTGGCTGCTATGTTTGTTTTACTACAGTAATGTACTCATCAGGAGGATATCATTTAACTGTATAACAATATGTGGTTTGTGGATGAATTTCATAAAGCAGAAAACAATTGGCTAAAGTGAACAGTGCAAATATTCTTATGCATTTTTGGAGTGGACGAGATGGTGCTGGCGACTATAATATTGTAGCCATACAAGTGCAGCCCTCTGTGACGGTGGGTGAGAAGGCCAAAAACGGTACTATCAATAAAATAAAGCATTTATTTAAAAAATTTTTTGGAGCTGGTTGCCTTCTGCATCAACAATCCTCAGTCGATTTTATTTCCTCGAAACAAAGACCAGTTATATCGATTATAGGTGCGATATTTAATCGTGACAAAGGCAGTTGAAACACAGCACGTCAAACAGTTGATTATTTGCCGGAGACAAATATGAAGTCTGTGTCTCACTGACTGCGCTCACCTGATTAATCGCAGAACAACTTCTTGTTGTTCCCTTACACTGATTTTCATCACCTGGAGAAGCTTAAGAAATCGATCCAAAAGCATGTTTCTGAGGTATTAACATTGAAAACGCAAATAGTTTTCCGAATTGCTTCGAAAGCATGCAAAATGTACAAATTTGAAGGTGACTGTTTTCGAAACACGTAAAAACGATTTGTACCATAAAAATAGCTGACTGTTCCACTGTTTTTATGAAAACTTACGAGGCAGCAGTATCGTAGCATATCCTGTGCTAGACGCTCGTCTGGGTCCCCTTGCCGACTAATCACGAACATAGAGACGCCAGCTAATTGCCGGAATACGCGCCGCGCACATTTAAGACGGCGCGCGCCCTCCTTTCTCCGGCATTCAGTGATTGCGCATTCAGCGCGCGTGGGGCCATTTGCGGCCGGCTGCAGCAGTAGCAGCAGCGGCAGAGAGACCGACAAGGCAGGCGTGAGAGACGGCGAAGAGGCAGCGGCGCATGCGCACAGGCCAAGGCCGCCGGCCAGGTTTTGCTGCTCGTCGCTCTCCGCTTCTGCTCGGCCTCAACACGCTTTGTCGCCGCGCCGCCCTGCCTGCATCTTCTGTCTCTCTGCAGAACACTATCCCTTCCGTCATCTGCATCTACATGGATACTCTACAATTCACATTCAAGTGCCTGGCAGAGGGTTCATCGAACAACCTTCACAATTCTCTATTACTCAAATCTCGTATAGCGCGCGGAAAGAATAAACACCTATATCTTTCCGTACGAGCTCTGATTTCCCTTATTTTATCGTGGTGATAGTTCCTCCCTATGTAGGTCGGTGTCAACAATGTATTTTCGAATTCGGAGAATGTTGGCGATTGGAATTTCGTGAGAAGATTCCGTCGCAACGAAAACCGCCTTTGTTTTAATAATGTCCAGCCGAAATCCTGTATCATTTCTGTGACACTCTCTCCCATATTTCGCGATTATACAAAACGTGCTGCAGTTCTTTGAACTTTTCGATGTACTCCGTCCGTCCTATCTGGTAAGGATCCCACACCGCGCAACAGTATTCTAAAAGAGGACGGACAAGCGTAGTGTAGACAGTCTCCTTAGTAGATCTGTTACATTTTCTAAGTGTCCTGCCAATAAAACGCAGTCTTTCGTTAGCTTTCCCCAAAACATTTTCTAAGTCTTCCTTCCAATTTAAGTTCTTCGTAATTTTAATA
The DNA here is from genome assembly GCF_023897955.1 of Schistocerca gregaria. Taxonomy (NCBI): domain Eukaryota; kingdom Metazoa; phylum Arthropoda; class Insecta; order Orthoptera; family Acrididae; genus Schistocerca; species Schistocerca gregaria. The sequence continues at coordinate 142,489,550 of NC_064924.1, forward strand.
CCTACGTTATGAAACGTCCCCTTAGCAAAATTTATGAATTACTGTGCTGATAAATCCCTTACGTTATTTGATTTACAAATAGCTGAGCAAAACTGAACGTACTCAGACATTTCTCTCTTTACTTATTCTGATCATCACTAAAGTGACACACAATATTTTTAGCGCAACGCAATCTGACTTTCAAAAATCCCTACAAGAGAATGGCCCCGACTAACATTAACCTATACCTTTCACAAATCACTTACCTCAAAAAAATCTTCGTTACTCGAACTACTGCAATACAGCGAGCGCCACTACTGCCAGTTAAATAAAAGATGTAAACTACGGAAGGCACTACGTACTGATAGGGACAGTTAGAAAATGAAAGACTTTAATAGAGAACAAACAATGTATTTACCTTTATAGTGTTCAAAAGTCATAATATGTATATCAGTTCATAACATCCAGTCTTACAAATTTACTGTGTCTGATGGACACACGTCCAGATTATCCACTCTCAAAACTCCGCCATCTCTGCCCACATCCACCACTACTGCTGGCTCACCTCCCAACTGCCCAACGCTACGCGCTGTTCACATCCAGCTGCCCAACACTACAATAGTAAATTCCAACAATGCCAACCAGTCACAGCCTTCACACAGCACAGCCAGTGATTTTCATACAGAGCGCTACGTGGCGTCACCAATAAAAAGACCTATACAGCCTACTTACAACGTAAACAGTAAACAGTAGTGGTTCTATCGTACCGCTGGTCTCGGGCATGGGTTGTGTGTCTTCGTCCTTAAGGTAATTTAGGTTAAGTAGTGTGTAAGCTTAGGGACTGATGTCCTTAGCAGTTAAGCCCCATAAGATTTCACACACATTACATTAATGGTTCTATCACACTACCTTGGGGTATTCCGGAAATGATCTTTACATCTGTTGATTTTGCTCCTTTTACTCCTGTTCAATCCTATCTGCAAGGAAGTTTTGTATCAAGTCGCAAATCTGGGCAGTTACTCGGTAAGCTCGTACTTTTTCCACTCGACTGCAGTGCTGGACGGTGTCAAATGCCTTCCTGAAGTCAAGCAACACGACATGAATCTGAGCGTCGTTAGCTAAGGCGCTGTGGATCTCATGGACGAACAGAGCGAGCTGAATTTCGCAAGATCTCTGTTTGTGAAATCCATGTTGACTTTTGCATAGATTTTCGTTCTCCAAAAACGTCATTATTACTGAGCGTGAAACATGTTCGATAATTCTACAGGAGATTGGCGTAAACGACATAGACTAAAAGATTGTTATGTTAGATGTAAAAGACTGCCATATCAAATAGAGAAACGGAGCAACCGCTCTTGCGGCTACAGCTGGTATCGTCTTGGCTCTGCGTTGGTAGTCGAAGGCCGTGCATTTAAGAATGTAAAATACAACGTCTCTAATCTTGGTCTAATTCAAATAATTCGTAATTCGTGAAAACAGTAGCGCTTATTTAGTTATTGCGCAAGGAAATGTAGGATGCGGTTGATTTATTGAAAGCCGGCGCACAATTACGGGTAAAATGAACATCTGTTGACTTCGAAAACTTAATTATGGACGCTGGTGAACGTAATGAAATGTGACGAATGCTGGTGCCTGCTGTACAGAATATTAATTTCGATACTTGATAAATCTTAAGCCTTGTTTCTGAGTCCGCTACTAAATTCGTGGGTTATAGGACAGGAATAATCAAAGCATGGGTTCATCGTACAAACATTTAACATCCGCATGCAGTTGACGAGGTTTACGCGAAGGGGAAAAGAAAAGAACAAAATCCGTCTATCACGACCACACGTGGTTATCAAACATTTTTACGCGGAATGAATATGTAGTATTGCCGTTGAAATAAATTAACGAAAGTCGAAATAGGAAATAAAAACACGTTTAATTCAAATGCACTGTACAAGAGGAAGAGTGTGGAAGCCATGGCACAAAAATCTCGTAAACCAGGACACGAGTATGCGGTTAACCACCGAACAAATAAGAATTTACGGATAAACGGATTGTAATTCCACTGAATTCATCGCAAATGATAATGGAATGTGAGAGCTTAAGGCTCTTAAAGATGAACACTAACACTTCGTGGTAATAAAGGATTGAAAAATCAGTGACAAACTCACAGCATTATCGCCTACTGCACACGCTTTCTTGGTTACAAAAATGATAAGCTTATTGAACAAAATCGGTACCCATTCAGCACATCTCCACGTGTTCAAATGACTAGTTGGATCAGACAATAGCTTACGAAAGGCCCTATATCTCAAAGCATTCAGCACTCACGATACTAACATAAAATTCGTCACGTGAACCAATAGACTTTAAAGCGTCAGAGCCTCAGCTAGACTGAAAACTTACACAAATTCAAACATTAAGGATACTGTTGAGGAGAAGCTGTTAAGAGCAAGCTATCTTACCAATATCCCAGCAGAAAGTGAGGATCTTCCCTAACGAAATCGGTGTTTATCCCTCCAACGGATCTGGGAGCAGTCCAAATGTAATGTGCCAACCTACACAAAAGGTTCAACCAAAGCAACAGAAACTTCTTTGCTACCCGACAAGCATGCTGTAAAGTTGGCCATACTGTCTCTCAGTAGATTACTCCCACGGTTGTGCACACACACACACACACACACACACACACACATTCATTCGTTTTATTACTTCAGGTGGAAAATGAAAGGGCAGGAACAATGCAATATGCCACTGAGATACTGTAAACATGAGCGTGAGCCTCAGAGAAGTAGCAAGTACTTAGTGGATTTTGCACAAGTGCATCTGAATCGGACAGTTAGCAAAAAAGTTTAGTACAAAATATGAATAATATCTAAACTGTGGCTGATATGAACGCACTCAGCTGCTCATTCTTTTTATACCAGAGGGAAATTGCTAACTGCATCGTAAACTGTGGTGCCAGAGATACTGAGACGAGGTTATTTTAAATAAAATCTCATGAAGAGGCTCACACAGAGACCCTCCCAGGCCTGTAATTGCGCATCTGCCCTACGACCCCCCCTTGAACGCTCTTTTCAAGTTGCCAGGTACCCTTCGTTGCTCCAGCGAACTACGATAAAACTGCTGCTAGAAACAGAGCAAGTTCTTTCGCATAACCTCTGTAGAATCTTACATGTCTGCATCTGGTCCTGATGCCGTTCGACTAATAAGGGGTTATTATTTCGGCATTCGTACAATGGTTGAAAGGAGGGACCGTGTTTCGATCTTCCGCAGTGAGTCAGTTTCCAAAGACCGAATTCAGTATTCGGCATTCTCTCTGTATGGAGGCTGAGTGACTGAATAGATGATTTTGATTCGCTTGTTGAATTTTCCCTAAGATCAGAACCTCTTAGAGTTTTTAGTCAGATACTGGCAAAATTTTACTTTCAAAGCGTGGGAGGTTTTCCCAGTTTTAGCAGTTTCATCTGTTTCAACGCCGCTAACACTAATCTATGTATTATACATCCTTCAGTGTTGTGAGAATGTAACTGGGTCAGTACTTCTGGGATGTCCGTTGTAAACATTTCACAACCAAATGTTTCATTCATCTCTAGCTAAAGCCACGCGCTTTATTTTACATCCGTTGTACAGCAGTCGCATTTCTTACCAATACAATGACTGTGTACCGTGGAGGGTTCCCCCCATGTTCTACTTGGTACATATCAGTACAATTCGTGGTCGATTGTATGTCTATACATAGCCGAAATTACTCTACATACTCCTGTCCAGAGCTAAATGTTACCTGTTCTTCCCTAACATCTCACAGAACTGCCTCTTTATATTTTTTGCCGAACATGTAAATGGTTCACTTGCATTATGTACTTTGTTCATCATTGTTCTTGCTATGACTAACTGTCTCATGGTCGCTGATAATAATTTCTATGTGGAGATCCTCAAGATGGCAGGGCTGGCTGTTGCCTTTGATTTAATATATTTCCATTATCCATTAATGAGGCACCACAGTAATGAATTTGAGACAACCTCATATACGGTCGATAATCCTTGTGGTATTGTTCCATAGAACAGGGAGGTTATTGGACTTACAAAAGATGAGGTGAATGGATTGCCGATTGCGGAACTTGTATGTCTGCGATCAAAAATGAATGCATATCACACATTGAGAGGTGTCACCCAGAGGCAGGCTACAGGTGTCCATCATATGGCATCGAGAGTCCTGTGCCTGTGCAGCAGTGTTCGTACTGCTGCACCACAGCTGCCACGTATGATCTGTCTCGCGTGTGT